>NC_141699.1:677967798-678579096 GCF_964263255.1 Lissotriton vulgaris | reverse complement strand
CACAATCACAATGCCCTAAGGTATTTTCCTCTTTTTCTGTGTGCTGCAGAATGAAGCACACAAAGAAAGAGGAAACAACAAGGTGAAATAAACATATTTCCTCAGGGGATTCGTAGCAGTTTTGATGCATTCGCAGGTCCTCCACTTATGGTAAATCTAGGAACTCTCTAAAATCTACAGGTGTTGCATGGGCACACTCACGCACCTTCCATGGAACACCCCCCTGGGGGAGAATAACGCAATCAGAGCCGGCTTTAGGGTAATACGACTGGTGCAGTCGCACAGGGCGCTGACTTGGAGGGGGAGCGCTGACCGCAGATGGGCGTGCTGTGTTTAGCAATAATTTAGGATTTAAAAGCAGCTGATACAGCAGATTGGAGATTTGTCTAGTGGCAGTTTGGACTCGCTACAAAGTAGCGCAGAGGGTTAATATGCCTGCTGCAAAGAACAGATCTGTATTAAAAGTGAATAGATGAGTGGATTAGTAAATCCAGCCTTTACCAGCACTTTAAAAAAACTTAAATGTATGCGAGAGAGGGGCTGTGGAGAGATGAGTGGCCCCCTTTTTCTAGGTGGTAGTGAGGGAATCTGAGGAGGTGGGTATGGGATGGGGTGGTAAACAAATTGTCGCACCGGGAGCCACCAGCGCTAATGCCGGCCCTGAACGCAATGCAGCGATTTGAGATGTGTTACCTTACTCCAGATTCATCAAGCCACTCAAAGTCACGCAAAGTTGCCTTGTGTGGGTTGATAAATCACTACGTGGTGCAAGTGCAAGTGCGACGCAACTACTTGATAAAGATGGCACTAAATCCCCAGGATATACTGTACTGCCAATTACCACTTTAGTTGGCCTGCTCCCTTGAGTAAGCTATTAGATGCTATGCACTGGCTATACTGCATCATTGCAGAACAGAAGGCCACCGCTCATCCTTCCGCCTGACAGACTCAACATAATATGGCATTCTCATCATCCGCACTATTTTGTTATGTTATTTTAATGTTATGTTATGTTATCTTTAGGGTATGTTGTGCTATATTATGTTGATTGGTATTAACTTATGCTGTGTTGTGTAATGGTGCACTGCACTGTTTTATGTCATTTATATCTTTGAATACGGTTACCTGCGGCAAAAATGCCAGTTCTCTGTGCAGTTCCATTCAACAGTGCCCACTCCTTACCAAGAAGAGACAGGTGAAATCCCACCTCCCTGACAGGGATCTCTTAGCCTGCAGTGAAGTCACTGTACCATTAGTTGCAGGTTGAGAGAAATGTAGAGCGAGCACTATATTGTTTTGGCCTCCTCAGCATTTCTGTTTGTTCTGTAAAACAATTCCCCTGTCAGAGGCCCTTACTCTCAAGAAGCCTTTTCTCTGTGTGTCAAGAACATTACTTGATTTCCGTGCCAGGGATTAGGTGGCATTGACTTGAATGGCATTCCCAGTCCTGCCAAGGATCACGCAACTGACGTGACACTAACGCATTTCAGTGTTGTACTCCGTATTACCGCACTGAAAAGCTTTGTCACGCATATGCTGTGTGGTGGTTGTCACAGAAAGCACTTAATAAAACTTAGAATCTGTGCCTTGCCCGTGACTTCGGCGTGCTGCTCCAGCAGGCTTGAGGCTCTCAGCTGAGCTAAGTACAGTGTATCATAGTGCTTCCAATCCCGGGGTGCGCTCTCACTGTCAGCAGCACGTCATGGTGGTAGCACTTAGCTTCCTACTACTGGAGCGCAGGCGGCTCGCTAGTTTATCATGGACGGAGGGAGGGCTGCCTATAATTATGGATGGAGGGACTGAGCACAGAAAAATACCGTGGCCAGACAGCCACAAATAACTGTGGCCTGAGCGCTACAAATAATCACGGCCGGAGCTGTAGATATATTCATGGCACCCGGCCCTGACGCTAGCGGCGCTTCCTGCATTAGCTCGTACAGGCCTGGGCTGCTGTCTGGGCAGCAACATCTAGCAACAGTGGCGTAGCAAGGGGAGGGCAGAGGGGCGGCAAAAATCTTTGCCAGCACCCCCCACGCTCTTCAGCGCGGCGTGCAGCCGCTAAGGCACTGCCACCGGGTGCCTACAGTGCCTAGCTACGCCCCTGTCTAGCAATTGTTACTCCATCTAGATTAGCGTGGGTCAACCATCAATGTGTACAAACGAACACACGTCGATAGGCTGCTGGGTCAAAGGTTTGCACCAGTGGAGATGAGGCACTGCTGGTTGAAATCCAGTTAACCCCCATCTCAAAACGGGATAGGAAACTCTGAGAATGGCAATGTGGGTGAACTGCCAACTGTCTGCGATTAACTCGCTCTACCAAACTCTAAGGGGCATATGTGCACGCTTCTTTGCATCGCTCTTGCACCACGCAAAATGGTACAAAAGTAACACAACTGCAAAATGAGATTTATGAAGCCATACAAGGCCACCTTGCCTGACTTGATAAATGTTGAGTCATGCCATGCAGCGCAAATCGCTGCATTGCATTACTCTGCGTCTGTGAGGCATCTCCATGGGGGTTGCGTGGGTTCACACGCAACATCCATCGATTATGATGCATTCACAGTTTTACCAGAAGTGGTAGACTGGGACTGTGCCAAAAACCTGCCCCTCCCCAAGTGAGGTGTAACAAGGAAAATATCTTTATTTCTCCTCGTTTTGTCCTGTTTCTATGTGTCCTGCATTCCGCAGGACACATAGAAAGAGGAAGGGGCCTCACAGGATTGTTTTTGTGCAGGAAGATGCTTCTTCCTGCACAAAAATAATCCTCCTTATACCACAGGCACATTTGCACCATGCTGCCTTGGTGCCTGAGTTGACACCAGGGGCGGCTGGTGACATTTGAAAGTCGTGTGGCGTAAACTAATTTGCATATTGCACCGCAGCGATCGAGCGCAGCGAGCGAGCCCGAACCACCTTGCATCCATCCATACATCATTCATGCATCCACCCATCTATCCACCCACCCACCCTGCATCCATACATCATTCATTCATGCATCCACCCATCCATCCATCATGCATCCACCCATCATGCATGTATGCATCCATACATCATTCATACATCCACCCATACATCCACCCACCCATCCTGCATCCATACATCATTCATTCATGCACCCACCCATCCATCCATCATGCATCCACCCATCATGCATGCATCCATGCATCCACCCATCCATCCACCCTCCCACCCTGCATACATCATTCATTCATGCATCCACCCATCCATCCATCATGCATCCGCCCATCATGCATGCATGCATCCATACATCATTCATGCATCCACCCATCCATCCACCCAACCATCCTGCATCCATACGTCATTCATTCATGCACCCACCCATCCATCCATCCACCCATCCATCCATCATGCATCCACCCATCATGCATGCATCCATCCATACATCATTCATGCATCCACCCATCCATCCACCCACTCATCCTGCATCCATACATCATTCATTCATGCACCCACCCATCCACACATCCATCCATCCATCATGCATCCACCCATCATGCAATCATCCATTCATACAACATTCATGCATCCATCCACCCATCCATCCATCATTCATGCACCCACCCATCCACCCATCCATCCATCATGCATCCACCCATCATGCATGCATCCATGCATCCATCCATACATCATTCATGCATCCACCCATCCATCCACCCACCCACCCTGCATCCATACATCATTCATTCATGCATCCACCCATCCATCCATCATGCATCCACCCATCATGCATGCATCCATCCATACTTCATTCATGCATCCACCCATCCATCCACCCAACCATCCTGCATCCATACATCATTCATTCATGCACCCACCCATCCACCCATCAAGCATCCACCCATCATGCATGCATCCATCCATACATCATTCATGCATCCACCCATCCATCCACCCACCCATCCTGCATCCATACATCATTCATTCATGCACCCACCCATCCATACATCCATCATGCATCCACCCATCATGCATGCATCCACCCATCCATCCACCCATCCTGCATCCATACATCATTCATTCATGCATCCACCCACCCATCCATCCTGCATCCATCATTCATGCATCCATCCACCCATCATGCATGCATCCATCCATGCACCCATCCACCCACCCATCCACCGAACAATCATTAATGCACCCACCCTGCATCCATCCATCATTCATGTATTTTTATGACCATATAAAAATAAGTTATGGACTCTAACAAGCCTTTAGGATCGATGTTGAAGGATGTGCCAGTTTACATATTACATCACCCCTACCTTTTTATGCTGGACACCTTCTACCCCCCATGTATTTGCCATCCTGTAAGCCCTAGGTATGTACTATACAAATTCACATACAAACATACACCAACATGCATGCAATAATAAATGCATATATCATGCTATTCCGCCTCTACCGTTTGTTAACATTTTGACATTTTATAACCTTAGTTCAAAGAGTACATTATATTTGTGGTGACAGTTGTTAACTCATTTTCTGGAAAATGTTTATAAAATGAAATCTGTTGAAGGCTGTTGTTGCAACTATCAAAAAAAAAATTCTGAGAATTTTTACATTTCCAAAACCCCATGCCGTGAAATAAACGGGTGACCTGGAATAGACGCACACATTTCTGCAGCAGATGCTTTAACACACTGAACTATCTCAAGTCATTTGTGCAAGCTGGTTTACTGGAACACCGAAAAACACACACTCTTACCTTGCTACCGGTCCTGCACACGTCACAGGCTCACAGCGCCCCTGGCCAATCCTGGCACCAGGGGCACAGGTACCCTCTCACCCGCAGCACGCCCATTAGGGCTCCTCAAGGGCATGCGCAACGCCGCCAAAACACAAGTGCGCATGCGTGGGCACGGGTAAAAATTCACCCTCCGTCCCCACGCATGCGTACTTGTGTTGCCGTCTGTACAATCATGTCAATGAATCAACATGACGCCCGCCCGGCGGTCTGACGTCATGTTGATTCATTGACATGATTGTCATGAGGGAGCTGTGGGCGGCGTCGGGCAGGGGGGGCTACGCCCCCACGCCCCAATGGACGAACTGCGCCTGGTTGACACCACGCAGCCAAAAGGGTGCCGCAGTGGGGGAAAGGTAGAAATGTACCGTATTGCCTTAAATACTGCCATTCCTACTTTTCCCTGTCGCATAGTGCAGCCCAGCAGGCTGAATTGCTACACTACTTAATAATCTTGTGAGTATCCCCCTAAATCACCACCTAACTATCATTGCAGCACCTAAACAAACGATCGGCTCCTCCTGCTACTGCAGTGCTATGTTATGTTACTAGCATTTGCGTAGTGTGCTCAGTGAACAGTCGGTTAGCCGTATGGTACTGTCTGTTATCCGAGAGTGCCTTTCAATACCCTTTGAAGGATTTTCAAAGTCTGAGTTGTTACATCAGGTATAGCGTTTTGGTCTGTCACCTATACTGCGTGTGGCTTGTAGTTTTTTTGTTTCATGCCAATGGGTTTTTCACATTATCATACAGAAACATCTGAGTTTATGTTGAATGATTGAATGACTATCTAAAGGGATATTTAGTAAGGAGCAGGGTTCACCTCACAAATGATGTCTATGAAAGCAAAACAAAGAAACATGACTGAAACGGATATTCTAATAAAAAGTCACATTTTAAGCTATTTTCAGGGATTGCAAAGCTGTTCCTCATTGCTAAAGGGGCGGTTTAGGCTGATCCATAGCTTTGGGTCCATCACTATAGAATTTCCACCTGAACGTGACAACCTGTGTTTGGGACCAACCGGAAGTTTACTAGGAGCAGACCTCAGCTGCGGTGAGGATTGCTATTTATGGAAATACTGAGCCAGACGTTTGGGTTGTGCTTGGTAGAAAGTCCTATGCATAATTCAGAGAATGTTAAAGTGAATTATTTTCTGACTAGAAGACAACGAAGCTGCTGAATTTATCCGGAGCATTTGTTTATTTATTTATTTATTTATAAAGTTTTATATAGCTCAAACTCGGCCACACTCCTGGAGACTAAAAATGGATCAAGTTCAGGCAGAATTCTGAACATATTGAAGTTGATAAAAAAAAAATTCTGAGCTGTCCATATAGATAGCATTTCAGTATATGGTTCCAGAATTGATGAAGGCATTTAAAGCCATAGTCCTGTGAGCATTGCTTAACTTGAGCAGGTGGTTGCCGGTGGGAGGCACTAGCACTTATATTCGGGAGATGAACTTATTTTTCTGCATCAGGCATTTACCTCGAGCATAAGTCACAAATCAGAAAGATGGAAAAGCGTGACAAAGGGAGAAAGCAAAAAGCAGCAAGATTGAGCTGAAGGGACAAGGAGTGGCTGTAAATATATTATAGAGGCCTTAGATGGCTTTAGGATTGCACTGCCTCAGTATTCTGTGCTCGCACATTTACTTGGCGAGAGGAGTTGGCCTAACGGCTAGGGCGATCAACCTTGAATCTGGGGAACCGGGTTCGAGTCTCTGCAATGACGCTGAACATCCTGTGATTCTGGGCAAATCAGTTAAACTCCTCGTGCCTAACAAAAATTAATGTGTGTCCTCATGTAACGCAACTGGCGCTATGTAAAGCGCTCTGATACCGGGTCAAGTTTGCGCTATATAAAACTCTGTTAAAAACATAAATAATAATTACAGCAGCTGAGTGTTTCAGAAGAGAGCTTTTGGGCACTAGCACGTTTCTATTTACAAATTAAGCAATGCCTGTGAGAAAGTTTAAGAAAGAAAATATTCTCAGCAGATCCTTTAGGTGTAAGATTATCAGCAGCTCCTGACACCCATGTTTTAAGGGTCAAGTCTGAATCATTTATAGTACCCAGATTTCATATTGTCGTGAAAGGAATAGAAGGAGGCCCTGGGGACAAGGACATAACGCAAGCCCCTGCAGCCACTGGGGCACAGGGGTCTACAAATGTTTCTGGTGGGCCTCCTTCCACTGAAATGAATATCTGTGAGATATGGGAGAATCAGGGCCCCTTCTTCACGCTCTGTAAGGGGACCATCGTTTTACAGTATGCCATTGCCCATGGACTAATAAAACAAAACAGGGGTTGGAGGGTCTAAGGGAGTTTAAAGACCGGCCTAGGTTAAAGTCCCCTTGCACATTAATGATATACGAAAGAACCCAGGGGTCTAGAGTCACAACAATTCTATGCTCTATAAGGACTATATTTATCCGCTCCGTCTACATAGTACTAGAGTGGATAATGTAATAGTCCTTTTCGAATGTATACAAACCAAAGCAAAAAGACCACTAGCAACAGTAGGTGAGACCCAAGATCCAGGTAATGGATTACCATCAAAATCCTTGTTAGTGATCTATTTTTATCATCTGGCCATCCACAGTACAGGACTGGAGCGTCTCTAGATCATTTGAGACTAATACCAGTGCCGTCTGGTAGGACTGGGGTCAGACCCACAATCACATGTCGACCATGCGTGGGATCACTAAATGGAAAAAGTGCAGTGCAAAAATGTGAAAGTGTAAGAAAGTGATTTAAAAAGAATAGAGGAATTACAATAAGAAAGCTTTAATGTCTGTAAGCCTCTTTCTATTAAAAACCAGAACAGTGCAACATCACAGTATAAACAAATGACTGTTAAGGGGCCAACATGTTTCTGCCTACATGGGGTTACACTCCCTAGGCTTTCATCAGGGCCTCTGTTCTTATATATTATTGCTACTGCAAGTGAAAATGTGCTGTTAATTCAAAATAACAAAACAGTGACGTATAAAGGATATAACTTCTTTTAGTCCTCCATGTCAGCTGGTGTATCAATCACCCTTCTTGATAGGGGAAGGCACTTCACCTCACCTGGACCAAGCTCAGAGTAAGGGAGGCCACGCTCTCTCCGTCGTTGCCCCGAACTAAATCTGAGGTTTGGGGGAGGCGGATGGACTAGCATATAGTCTCCCATCCAGGAAGCTGGGGGCGTTGTGAGTAAGGAGGATCTCAGTCTTTGAAGATTTTAATGTAAGGAGTTGGTATTCATCCACTGATGAACGAGATCCAGAATTTTCAGTAAACGCAGGGGTTTAAGAGTTTTCCCACAATACTCAGCAGAAGCTGAAGTTCATCTGTCTCCGTAAAGAAGGCAATGCACACTTAGGGGCCCATTAGGATGGCGGGCGGATTGCCCCCGCCCCCGCCAGCCATATTATGATGGGCTTAGATGCCTTTCCGCGGCGGCGATGCCGCCACAGAAAGACATGCGGTCTTAACTCTGGGGTCCCCTGCGGGCCCCCAGAGTGAAGGAGAGGTGGGGGGTGCACATGGGGGCGTACCTGTGGAACCCCCCTGCATTTGTAGAAAGAAAGCGGCAGGCTCCGCGCGGTGCCTGCCGCTTTGTCTATGCAAATGCATTAATACATTTTTAGCATTGTGGCGGGCGATGCTGAGAGGACCGCCCGCCACAATGCTAAAAATGCAGGATTTGCCCGCCACTGTGGCGGGCACATCCTAATACCCCACACGGGACCTCCGCCCTTATGGCGGGCGGTCCCAAACCCCGGTAGGATGACAGGCAGACAAAGTCCGCCCGTCATCCTAATAGGCCCCTTAGTGTGGTAAAGAAGCTAAATCACAAAAAGAAAGATTGAAAATAAGGGGACAGGGATTGTCCTTGTGAAATGCCCAAAGGCACTGGTCTTGTTAAACCTACTGGGCTATATAAAGTATTTTAATGTTGCATTAATTGATCTGGATATATATGAATTTAGTGTCGGAAAGAAATAGCTTTGGAGGGTTGTACTCTTAAATATCGACCCCCAAAATATCGTGTACTGAATATTGAGAGACAGAATGTTCAAGGGAAGTTCATATAGAAAATTATAGATTATTGCTAACTCCAAAACTATGTACCATGAATATATATGTATTACACACACACATATATATATATATAAGGTATTGGAAGCACTCCGGCTCACCGCACTCCTATTCAGCAAGGCTTCCGCTGCAACACAGCAGTCTGTGACCTCACGGAGAAGTCAGGATCACGGCATTCTTGGCTTCAGGTTCAGCGTTGCAGGAGTAACAAGCGGTCAAGACGTTTTGGGGACTCAGGAGAGGAGAAGACTCCAGCAACAGCACAGTCTTTTCGTTTTTCAAGCGTCAACATTCATCCAGTACTCCAGACGAGATAAAGTGGTTTCAGGGGGAGTAACTTACCTGGCTTGCCTTGACTGATGAATGCTGGGAGTTGTAGTTTGCCGACGCAGCTACAACGCATTTCCTACAATTAACCTGACCCACCTGGATGGCCACCAATGGCAAGACGCCGTGTACAACTTAAAAACGGATTGGCAGATTTGAAGGTGTAACAGGCATTTGATAAAGACATTGTTGTCGAAACGCGTCATGCCACACTCTGCTGGAATAAATTCCTTTCCTGTAATCCCCGCTGTGTCTCTCCGGTTCTTCAGTGCAGGAATCGTCTTTTTTTTATTCAAATTGCGCGTCAGCCCCTGGGCGCGCTGGAGCAGACCCGTCTTCTCAAGTGGCCGGAGGCACAAGGGCAGCTACGGCATCCTCTTCAATTGTCCAAGGTATTGGAAGCACTCCGGCTCACCGCACTCCTATTCAGCAAGGCTTCCGCTGCAACCCAGCAGTCTGTGACCTCACGGAGAAGTCAGGATCACGGCATTCTTGGCTTCAGGTTCAGCGTTGCAGGAGTAACAAGCGGTCAAGACGTTTTGGGGACTCAGGAGAGGAGAAGACTCCAGCAACAGCACAGCCTTTTCGTTTTTCAAGCGTCAACATTCATCCAGTACTCCAGACGAGATAAAGTGGTTTCAGGGGGAGTAACTTACCTGGCTTGCCTTGACTGATGAATGCTGGGAGTTGTAGTTTGCCGACCCAGCTACAACGCATTTCCTACAATTAACCTGACCCTCCTGGATGGCCACCAATGGCAAGACGCCGTGTACAACTTAAAAACGGATTGGCAGATTTGAAGGTGTAACAGGCATTTGATAAAGACATTGTTGTCGAAACGCGTCATGCCACACTCTGCTGGAATAAATTCCTTTCCTGTAATCCCCGCTGTGTCTCTCCGGTTCTTCAGTGCAGGAATCGTCTTTTTTTTATTCAAATTGCGCGTCGGCCCCTGGGCGCGCTGGAGCAGACCCGTCTTCTCAAGTGGCCGGAGGCACAAGGGCAGCTACGGCATCCTCTTCAATTGTCCAAGGTATTGGAAGCACTCCGGCTCACCGCACTCATATTCAGAAAGGCTTCCGCTGCAACCCAGCAGTCTGTGACCTCACGGAGAAGTCAGGATCACGGCATTCTTGGCTTCAGGTTCAGCGTTGCAGGAGTAACAAGCGGTCAAGACGTTTTGGGGACTCAGGAGAGGAGAAGACTCCAGCAACAGCACAGTCTTTTCGTTTTTCAAGCGTCAACATTCATCCAGTACTCCAGACGAGATAAAGTGGTTTCAGGGGGAGTAACTTACCTGGCTTGCCTTGACTGATGAATGCTGGGAGTTGTAGTTTGCCGACGCAGCTACAACGCATTTCCTACAATTAACCTGACCCACCTGGATGGCCACCAATGGCAAGACGCCGTGTACAACTTAAAAACGGATTGGCAGATTTGAAGGTGTAACAGGCATTTGATAAAGACATTGTTGTTGAAACGCGTCATGCCACACTCTGCTGGAATAAATTCCTTTCCTGTAATCCCCGCTGTGTCTCTCCGGTTCTTCAGTGCAGGAATCGTCTTTTTTATATATATATATAAATATATATATATATATTCACAGAAAAAACTATAGGTTTTACACACGTTATAGTTAGGAAGTAGCATTTAAAAAACCTATGAAATTCACTGAAAAAACCATAGGTTTGACACATGTTATAGTTAGCTGGAAATTTTACTGACATAAAACCAATGAAATTCCACGTTATAGTTAGTTGGACTCACTATAACTTGCGCGTGCAATGCACTGCTGATGACGTCACATATTACATCACTCATGACATGGTCAGTGACATCACTCATGACATCACTGATGACACCATCCTTGTGACATAGTGACAGACCTCCTTTCACTGTAATGTAACCCTTGAAACAAATATTCAAAAATAGAAACTGAAATTTTAAAAAAAATGCAGATACCCATATCAGTTACAACAAGTAATTCAGTAATTCCACCATCTATATACACATCCACTCATACATATACTCACTCATCATATGAAGTGATACACCTATACATCCTGTTACACACCGACAATCATCGAAAAGTTACTCACACACATACTCACACGTGCAAATAAACTATTGAACATCCATTTATTTGAATATAGAGTTATACACACACTTCCACCTTACTTCTATTGAAAATTACACATATTTATTCTCTTAAACAATCACTTATAGAAACACATACTTATTTAAACAGGAACTCTTTCAATCTCTTACTCTCACATATACTCACTTATATACATCAATATTCACATATACTAGATTAAAACATATGTCGTTACTGATAAAGACACTAGTGAGACAGTCATTCACTCACTAACAAACACATATACACACTCATCCACCCATACACTCCTGCACATATGCTGTCTTCAAAACACATACAAACAGAGAGTCAGACACTCATGCATCTATGTGCTAAGTAATACCCCCACCAAACCATATAGACACTCATACTGATACTAAGAGAAACATCTAATAACCCATATACATACGCATGTAGCTACTTACCAACACATGTAGCCACTTATACACAAAGTGAAACACTAATATATATATTTAAATATTTAAACATTACTCACTAATATTTATTTTTCAGAAAGACACATATTCACTGGATGGTGTCATCAGTGATGTCATGAGTGATGTCACTGACCATGTCATGAGTGATGTAATATGTGACGTCATCAGCAGTGCATTGCACGCGCAAGTTATAGTGAGTTCAACTAACTATAACGTGGAATTTCATTGGTTTTATGTCAGTAAAATTTCCAGCTAACTATAACATGTGTCAAACCTATGGTTTTTTCAGTGAATTTCATAGGTTTTTTAAATGCTACTTCCTAACTATAACGTGTGTAAAACCTATGTTTTTTTCTGTGAATTTCATTGGTTTTTAAAATGCTAATTCAGAAAAATGTTGTGTATGCAACCTATACTTTTGGCAATAAAGTTCTGGCAATATTTTTTTCGAAAACAAGCCGTTTTCTTCACTGTTCAAGTTGCATAGACACTCCTTGTAAAGCAATACAGAATTCGAAAGTCTGTACCTTGCCTTTTTTTAAACACATTAAAATTTGTCTGTAAATAAAAATAGCCTTACTAAACTTTCGTGCGCGACCCGGTGTGCGCACTCTCGGCAACAGTTGTCAATAAAATGGATATCGCATTTCCAGGCTTTCGTGCGCGACCGAGTGCGCGCACCAGCCTATATATTTCGTAAAAACCTTGCGATTTGCACTTATTGAATTTCTTCATACACCCCTCAAAGAACTTATAGTACGTCAAAGAGACTGTACCTAGACTTCTTTTTTATTCTTATGAAACTTTTCAGTAAATGGATCCGAATGTCTTTTTAAACTTTCGTGCGTTACCGGATGTACACACCTTAGTATTTTTTTTAGAAATATAAAACGTTTCATACTTTAACAATTGTGTGCTTAAATCCAGCTCACAAGATATACAAAATCAGGATGGTAGTTGGTTCAACCCGGACCGTTTATTAGAGGTAGATCGTCCGACTCCACCGGAGGACACCCCTAATAAAAAGGACATATATATAAAATGCGGACTAGCCGCTGTATCGTGCTAGCAAACTATAACATATAAATCGTTAGAAAAAACAAAAGGAATCGAGCAAAATCAGTAGGCCACTGATGAGATCTTTTTTTGACCTCGCTAAAATAGAAAAATTAGGAACAACCCCTCATGAGAAATATGAAACTAGTGAGAGGAACCGAGCTCGACGCCATGATGGCTGCAAGACAGCTCGGCTCCGCCGCCCACCCCACCCAAAATAACGACAAATATTATAAAGATACACAACACACCAGCAAATTAACAGGGTAAAACGTTTTATTAAATAACTATTTACATGGCAGCCTACTGCAACATGAAAACAACACTTTCAATTGGTTCTTAATAATTTCAATTCTGGAATTTACACGCAGCACTCCACCCACTTCCCTCACTATCTTTTCTACTCTCAAGAGAGAACAACGTCCTACATCTTTTGGAAGACTTTAGTGAAATGGCTACCGTATCTCATTCATCTTCTGAATCTGACCAAAATGATCGACTACCTTTAATAAGAAAAAATAAATCTTTCATCTGGCAATTTTTCACTTATCCTGAAGATCAAAAGAAAGTGAATGCACCAAAAGTAACCTGCACGATATGTGACTTGGTTCTCTCAAGAAGAAATCCAGCAAAAAAATATTCCTTTTCCATACATACCATGGTGCGTCATGTCAAACAAGTGCACCCTCTGCAATTTGCAGAGGCAACGACAAGAGCCCTGGCCACGCTATTACCATTAAAGGTGGCCAGCACATCTTCTGATCGACGACCTGTATCCCCATCGAGCGCAGAGATGGACTTCAGATATTTAACTATATATGGTCTATAACCTATGGTTTTTTCAGTGATTTTCTTTGTTTTTTTAATAGCAAATATCAAAAGCTTGACTAAAATTAGGTATACATAAGCGGCGTTCATTTATGTTCACCACAACCATTGTTAAAAGTAAAGTGAAAGTCGCGAAACAGTAGCCACGCCATCTAGTCCCTTTTAGGCCCCATCATGCACGTAAGTAACAGCCATTTTCTGTGTCATGGCCTCTCTGCCCACTACCAATAGCCTATGATTGTTCGAAATTGGTTCTCTTTGGGTCATTCTCTGTTCACAAATAAGTATAAAGTCGCAATACTCTGTTTAGTTTTTGCAGATAGTGAAGGATAGGTAGTGCACACTTTTGTCCCCTTTGTAACCCATCATGCCTATCTCTGCCCCGTTTGTTGGTAGTTGTTTCAACCCGGACCGTTTATTAGAGGTAGATCGTCCGACTCCACCGGAGGACCCCCCTAATAAAAAGGACATATATATAAAATGCGGACTATCCGCTGTATCGTGCTAGCAAACTATAACATATAAATCGTTAGAAAAAACATGAAACTAGAGAGAGGAACCGAGCTCGACGCCATGATAGCTGCAAGACAGCTCGGCTCCGCCGCCCAATCCGCCCAAAATAACGACAAACACTATGCAAATATTATAAATATATACAACACACCAGCAAAGTAATAGGATAAAACGTTTTATTAAATAACTATTTACATGGCAGCCGACTGCAACATGAAAACAACACTTCTAATTGCTTCTTAGTAGTTTCAATTCTGAAATTGAACACCCAGTACATCCAGAGGTCATGTCCGACAAGTTGTGTGGGGGGATGCCTTGCTAATGCCGCCACCCCCACCACCTTCTGTAGGAAGGACTCTGGATATGCTTGGTCCCTGAGAGGCTTCGATGTCCCCGCCTTGCACAAATGTCATAAGTTCTGGATGTTGAGAGCCATACTTCAGGGTCCGACAAGTTGTGTGGGGGGATGCCTTGCTAATGCCGCCACCCCCACCACCTTCTGTAGGAAGGACGCTGGATATACTTGGTCCCTGAGAGGCTTCGATGTCCCTGCCTTGCACAAATGTCATAAGTTCTGAATGTTGAGTGCCATACTTCAGGGTCCAAAAAACGCGGACTCGGAGGGGGCGCTTGGCTCCTGCCCCCTCCCCAAGTCTTGTTCCCCTGGTATGGCCTGAGATCCCCCCGACATAGGCGGCCGGCTCCCGGGGTCAGGCGGAACTTCTTGCCTTTTGATGCCTCTTCCATTCTGGACCTTGTCCCACAATCCGTTTGACCTGAAGACACGTCCTGCGGTGCCCTGGTCCGACCATCACATATACCTGCGCCAGGAGACGGCGTGGGGTGCACTGGAAGGGAGAGGCGGCGCGAACGAGCCTCTCCCACCTTACCAGGTGGAGGTTTCTTAGCTACACCCCAGCGCTTCACTCGGCCAGCTGAGTTCCGCCTGCTCCTGCGGCACAGTGCCTCGCTCGGCCAGCTGAATTACGCCTGCTCTTGCTATTACACCGTCTCACCCGCCATCCGGCTGAATTGCACCCACTCTTCCGATACAGCGACAGGCGGCTGCCACAGAGCTCAGGAAATGGCGTTCGGCTCCACAGACTTGGGCCTGGCCTGCAAGGATGGCTCTGGGCAACCCTGGAACTCGGACGCTTGACTGCTAGGGCATGAGCCCCATTCCCAAAAGCGTCCCCTCAGCCTTGAAGATTCTACAAGAGTCACGAGGCCCCAGACTCCTGCAGACTTCCGGTGGGGAGCAACTGCCATGATTGCTCGCGGAATGGCCACGACGTAGCCACGGGGTGCTCTCATGCTGACGCCAGCTTCAGTCTGAAACATCCAGAAACACTGTAGACTACCAATTCGATCAGTTCCGGTGGAGCCCCAACGACGTATCGTGTTGTTGCGTAATCCATCATATGACGCGCCGCGTTAACGCACCCGGAAGTGCTCCGGTGCGCGAGGCGCGAAGCGCAGCTTCCCGGAAGCAATGTGGAGCGCGTAACGTAAGCATTTACATTTCAGTTGGTTCTCCCTCACAATATTTTCAATGTCACATAAAAGTCACCCATCACCCACTGCCATCTCTGGCTGTTTCCATGGTGACACCTCATTCTGCACCTGGCTGAAGGCACAGGTCAAAAGTTCATATCTCAACGTTCTACAGCAAAGTAACAACACTGTTTTCCCTCCAGAAACACCTGCCAATCCACAGCTCTGTTACATGTCTTTTTTTTTCACACCCAATAGTACTTTTCGTTTAACATAAACATTAACATGCAACGTACTGTTCAATCTCCACTTCTTACAATCAACCAATCATTTTTATTTTTTAAACCACACCCAGCCTCCTCCTTTTTCTTTATTTAGAATTTCACCTTCTAACTACCATTCCACTTCCAGAACCGATCGGAGGACGACTACAAATCCCTTGAAAATGAAGGTCTGGCTAATAGGACACAGTTATATTCACTGGAGTGAAAAATATGCAGTAAGCAGACGAATTTGCAACCTCAGCTTACCAAATGTACACATAACATGGATTTCCAAAAGAGGATTGAAATGTCACCAATTGATTCCATTGGTGAAAATTTTTATGCATCTCCCAGAACCAGACCTTATAATTGTGCACTGTGGTGGGAACGATCTAGGCACAATCACTGGGGTAGGTCTGGAAATGCTTCTAAAAGACACCTTTCGACAATTGATGACACTTTTTCCTCGATCTGCCTTGGTATATTCCAATATATGCCAAAGACAGAAATGGAATTGGTCCAATCAACATTGTGCACAATTTGAGAAAGCAAGGAGACATGTAAATAAATCTGTTTCTGCGTTCCTCAGAGATTATAGCATGGGTTCTATTTACCACAACAACTTGCGATACCACATGCAAGACGTCTATAGGAGAGACGGTGTTCATTTCACGAATGAGGGAAACAGAATCTTCCTCTGCAACATCAGGCTCTGCATTGGTACTTACTTATAAATGCAGAAAACACTCAATTAACACAAGGGCTCTTTTCAGAGCCACCTTATATCTAAGCACTCAAACTACTGATTTATCTCCATTTTCACACTCTAGTAAAAAGGTGTGCGCGACCGAGTGCGCGCACCACGCAACTTAAAAAAAATATATATATATATATATTTTCGCCTTTAAGGGCCTTACTGCACACCCTGAGAAAACCTACGCAGCAAAACAATCTCTACCTTCTCCCCTTTCCATATTCCAACGCTTTGAAATCAACAATATATTTACTTGCAATGACAAAATGGCGGTCAACACTTCCTGATTTCCTTCGAATCGAACGTTAACAGACGTCACGCAGCAAAATTCCGCTCGCGCGCGCAGCCGTTTGGGTGCGCACACGTGTGCGCGCGTATAGATATATAATTGACTTTAACTTTAATTTCCTCAGCAACTACTGAACGGATTTACACCATTCCAAAAAAAGCGTAATCTGCGAGCCGGACTGTACAGTTTTGCCAAATTTCTTATAAATCCATTCACCCGTTCGACCTGTAGCCGAGTCTAAAGGTCCTATGGAAAATAACATGGAGAAAACACGTTTTGGGACCCCCATTTTATCTCAGCCCCCACTTGACCAATCCCCCCCAAACTTTTAGGGAAGGAGCGCAGCGGACCGAGCCATCTTCTTTGAGAAATTCGCTAAGATTCTTCAACCAGGGCCAAAGTTATTCCAAATAGAATGTTGAGGATTTCCTATGGAAACTAGGTCCTAACTATAACTACCTACTGGCGACCGCCAGTAGGTAATATATATATATATATATATATATATATATATATATATATATATATATATATATATATATATATATATATATATATATATATATATATATATATATATATATATATGTGTGTGGAATTAGGCCTAGTTTTGCTTGAATATGAATTTACCTTAAAAAACAAAAAGACAAGATACATTTGGCAAAACAGGAACAAGTTGGTTTAATTCATTGCAGCGGCTGGCTGAGTATCAACAGAGTAGCTTCTGAAGAAAGTCTCATATTGTACAGAAGCTTTGGCCAACCATTTAAATAGTTCATGAGGTACAATAAACCAATCTGGCATTCTTGGGCTAGTCATGAACAGCAAGTACAGCCGTCTGATAAGGGAGACACAGGTGGCTCTCAACTTCGGGAAGAGCTAGTCTGGGCTAATGTGTATGTGTCCAGATGTCCAGTGTGGGGAGCGTGTGATCATTATGCGCATCTTTGGCCAAACGTGTTTTATTGGGTCCAATTTCCTCAGGCCTGTTTTGGTGTAACTGCCTATCTGTGGTATGGATGAGGGTTTTCCCTGGGTGCACGTTTGTCTTTGGTTTAAGTGTAACCCCACCTGTGACCTGTCAATCTGTAGGCTCTGGTTTTGTTCGCAGGGCCTGTCTGGCCTTCTTTCTCTAACTCGGGGTTGATAGGGAGGTCACCTTGGGGGAGTTCAACAGCAATGATATGAGTTAGTTAAAATGTGTACAATTAACATGGCGGTCATTGATATCATTTTTACTGGCATCCTCAGTATTGTGCATACAGTTGTCAAAGTGTACATCAATATTGTCTTTACTGATATTGACATTGTTATGTGTGCATAGATTATTGCATACATTGCCATTGAGTCTACTGCTATCAACATTGTTATGCATGCAAAGATTATGGCATACATTGACATTGTTTCCTTTGGTACTGACCTTGTTATGCAAGCACATTTTATGGCATGCATCAACATTGCATTTATTGGTATTGCCGTGGTCTAACCTGAATATATCATGGGGTTTAATGACATCGTATTCACAGATATTAACACTAGAAAATCTGTACTTACTTGCCAGTTGAGATTTTGGATTAGATATATTGTCCTCGATGTTCTATGCCATTGATATTCTGGTTCATCAATATTCTGGTTTCAGTATTTTGGGTGCACATCACTTAGAAGCAGTATTGCTTGCTCACACATTTCTTTAGTCATAAATATTGCCAATATCAACTAGCAGTTAGAGATAGTCTGAATAAGGTATTGCTAGCTATGTAGCCAGTTGGAGCTATGTTAGACATATATACGTAATTCTGCCTAATGTGCTCTTTAAAATTGGTAGTGGACATCTCCTTAAGCGTCAGTGCAGTTAGGGTATCTGTGCTGTGTATTCAATAGATGTGCATAGGATGTGCTTTCCGGTATGTTTCTTTTATGTTTTTGTGTTGCATCTTCTAATGACTGGTGAAGTAAGTAGTGGTGTAAATGACCACTACATAGCATATCTGTGCATTATTAAATGTATTGTTCTTCCTAATGGAGCTTTTCCATTCTGTTGTATATCTGTCTACCATAATTCAGTGGCAGTTTTTTTGCTAGGAGCATTAATGCCCCCTGCAAGGTATGCGTATGCTTTGCTGGATATAGGTAAAGTGCTTGACTAATGAGTTCTATTGGATGTGTGAGTGAGTTGTATTTTGGTGGCTTCTGTTGTTAGGCTCAATGTGATAAGTGAATACTAGGCTTACCTATGCTGTGTTGGATACGTGTGAGGTGCTCTGTGTAACTTGTTCTGTTGTTTTGTGTGTCAAAGAACCTTAGTGGAAGGTGCAGTTGAACTGAACCTGATATCTGTTAATGGGGCATACCTCTGCAGTGCTAGATATGTGTGTGATGGGCTGTTGAACGTGTTCTAGTAAATGTGTGTGTGTGAAGTATGTTCCTTAAATCCATTTTGATAAGAACAATTGGCGGGTAATTGTCATCAAGATATAATTGACACTTCTTTTGTCAAGTGATGTAGTCTTTTGCCTTGTTTTTGAAAGTTAAATCCACACTGGATTATAAGACTTTGCACCCCATTTATATGTTGGCAGTAAGAATACTCTGTTGCAAAAAAAAAACCACATTTGACGGAAGGCTCCATCAAGTTGAAGGAGCTGTGCTTCAAACATAAAAAAAAACCATTGACAAGAACTGCCGGCTTGTCAGTCATTTCCTAGGGCCCAATTTATATTTTGGTGGGCAGAGGTCAATTCTGTGGAGTGTCAGGGTAAAATACTTAGTTGCCTTGACGGAGTCCTTGCCTGCCAAATTTAGAAATGACTATCAAGTTGCAGGGATTTCTTAAGCATCATCAGGAACCTCCGTCACGTCAGTTCCTCTCAATGTTTTTTAAAATTTGATGCATGTCTCCATCAACATGAGGTAGCCATCAGTCTAATGTATTTGATCATTTTCAAAAAGAAAATCCAAGAGCATGATTTTCTTTTTGAAATACAAAAAAATCCCCCTCACCCTGAGAGTTATCATCCTTGTTGAGGGGGCATCAAACAGTTTTCACTGCCCCTGACCTCCAGGAGTTTCCTGGTAGGGATATGTAATGAAAACTGACCTGTATTTTACACCATCCCAATTAGGTGGACAGACATAGAGGTCAACCTCTGATGTCCCTTAATCTATAGCCCCATTGGAGGGGTCTCACCATGGTGGAGACACAGTATTCTCTACCGTGGTTACATCAAAGGCCCACCCACATTTAAATCAGGTGGGTGGACCATTACTCTGATGGTAATGATACTCACCTCCACTGCGTGAGATTATACTTACCGTCAACATGTAAATTGGAACCTAAATGTGGCAGGTAGGAACTTAATCAGGGCTACAAACTGATTTACTCTGCCGCCCTGCCGAACCTAACTTCCACCCACCAAAATATAAATCTGGCCCCTTGTCCTTTCTTCACAGTACACATATTCCATCCACAAAATCTTATTGATGTGTGTGTTTCTGGTGGTCAATTGAGGAGGGTTGGAAGGAGGAACTATGACTCTGGATATCCATTTCCAAAATGCTACTTCCTTGCAGTCGTTCCTTTCAGTAGTGCCCAACTCTCACAAAAAATACAGAAGGCCAAAGACACCCTCTGCGTCTAACAAGCAAAGAACAGGTTTCTCCAGCTGCTTTGCCAGTGCCATATCCTGACTGACCAGAAGGTATCAATTCTGCACAAGCTTTTGTCTCATGTTTCAATTCTGTTGACTAGATGTCAGTGCAATATCATTCTCTCCTTGTTCCTGGTCCTTAGGGGTGGGGGTGGGGGGGGGGGCAATTGTACAAAATGCATGGCTGTCATGTAGCTCTATATCTTAGCATCCAATTCATCCTTCATCAATATTTGATGTGCGAATTTATATAAATAAAAAAAATTCAGAAAATGAATTGTCATGAACAACAACTGCACGTGTTCTACTTGTGTTGTTCCTGTGCCCTCCTACACTGAATGACCAGATAGAATAATCCTGTATGAGTGTTCCATTGCTCTTAATGTCTCCCCCATCCCAATATGCTGACTGGCAGCTAGCTGCCATGGCAGCATATTCTATGCCAGACTCTCAATGAAAATGACCTTTTCTAGATATCAGAGAGATGATCAGCAATAGTGTTATGCTACCACCAACGCCTCCTCAAACACCCCTACTTTCACCTGCTTTCTCAGATCCTCTGCCAAAGCCATGCGCTACCTGCCATTCGTCATTGTTGCACGAGGGCCTCTTGCCGCCACTCTTTCACCCCTCCAAGTTCTGCTCAAATTTAGCCTTTGCAGTTGTTGCAAAGAACAGGGCCTTCTCCTCATTTCGGTCCTATGAGTCCAAGGTTTTTCTATATGTGTAAAGCTGTTGGATCAAGCTCTCAGGGCTGTCAGTTTGGTTCATACAATTCGAGTGGCCGACATCTCATGTGGCCTCACCAAACTGACCTGGTGGCATAGGTATCAATTAACATTAAGTAAAGTGCATTGACTCCAAAAGGACCGAAAGTAAGTGGCAATTCCATAGTTTAGTTGCACTTTTTTTCATCAGCGATCTGCCCATCATCTCCTTGTCTTTGCTTTCATGGCCCTAAGTTGGCACGGTATTCCCAGATGTGGGTCCCTTGTTCACTTTGCCAGTGGGTTCAAGCTAGTCTGGCTGATGAGGGATGTTACCCTGAAACCGGTCCCAGGATGCTTGTTTCCAGTACAGGGAAGACCAGGCTTGGCAGTTCGGGTTGGACTGTTTCAAAGACGAACAGGGTCAAGACTGATTTGCATATGGCTGGGTCTGAACCGAAGTGGCAAAATGAGCTAAAGAACGATGATGGATTCAACTCAGATCTAATAGTGACTGGGGGTGAGTGCCTGAAAAGTTTCAGTGCGCCGTCCATCATCTCCTTGTGATTGCTTTTTTTCATCATAACAGGCGCTGTTCCCCACATCCCTATTTACCTATAAGACCCAATTATAATTGTATGCATCAAACCACACATGCTCAAAAACTGATACATTTTAAGTAATTGTTTACAAGGAATGATAACACAATATTTGCAGTGTTGTTTACTTTCCTCCATTAAGTTTTATGAAAGCTGCAAAATAGAGCATCTTGTGCATGCTACGTGTTCGCCTATATCAGAATGTCCTAGAATATATACTGTGCTGTTGCCACCACTAAGCAAGCATATCTAATGCGCAGGACCGGCTCTAGGATTTGCGAGGCCCTGGGCTAAAAGGGTCCATGCGAGGCCCCCTCTAATTTAGATAAGTGGCCCCTTCAAGGAGACCATTCAAAGACACTGTGGGGGGCCCATTGTCCAGCATTTTGGCGCCCCCACAGTTTTAACTTTTACTCCACAAGCCTTTCTCAGACCTTCAGTCCGATAGGTGTGAGAATTGATTGTGGTCTAAAAGTTAAAACTGTGGGGGCGCCAAAATGCTGGACAATGGGCCCCCCACAGTGTCTGTGAATGGTCTCCTTGCAATTGAGGGAGCGTCTCCGTCTCCCTCCCGTAGGCCTCCCGGACACTATCCCTGAGAGGCCCAGGGCCTAGGCCTCCTGGACACCATCCCTGAGAGGCCCAGGGAGGGGACCCCCTCCAATGGACCTTACTTGCAGGTAACACCTTTTTTTAAATAGATAGCCAGAGAAACAACAGGACACATCACCAGTGCGTGGCCCCATGCTGGTGGGCTGAGTGCGAGGCCCTGTGCAGCCGCCCACGCCGGCCCTGCTAATGCGGTATTCATTGTTAGGTGTGGTGTACAGGATCTAGATGCTGACAGTGTAGCTGCATCAAGGATGCATCAGAGCAGATGCTTGTTTTTTTTAATGTAATTACTTCATCACAACCCTCGGGTGAACACTATATCAAAAGGCCACCGCCCTGTGCCTCATTGCTTCCAGTTAAACATGAGATGGGGACCCATTTTCCTTGTTTGCATTATAGTCCATAGCACCATTCCAATGCAATGAGGAGTCCACAGATCCTGAGTCCCTCTGAGAGGGGGAGGGAGTGATGCACAGTCCTGCTATGCCTCCTCCTGTCTTCTTCACTATCTGTGAGGCCTTCATTACCTCACTATATGCATCTCCTGTTTCCAGCTGCCATAGCTGAAGTACCAAGTAGTATAAGCTGAGACGGACCAACTTGTTTTGCCCAACACAGTGCTGGAAAAGGTGATCCAGTTGGATCTCAGACCAAATTGTATCCGGAAGATCCAGGATCCGGTCCAGCTGTATTGAAACATGCGGACTGTGTCCTGGAGCAAAATGACATTTGCCACACTTTTTCTGCTTTGAGTTCAGAGCAGCAACGTACAGGGTGTGAGGAAGGTCTTTTAAGTTAAGCTCCAGCTGGACCCAATAAAATACCTCCCTTATGGGGCAATCAACACTCTACAACTCTCACCCTGACTGGGACATAGCTGGAGGCTAATGCACGTATGTCAGTGACCAAGAGGCAGCAGAAAACTCTGCATGTCACTTCATAAGTGCTTAAAAGATAAACTATAATGTGGAACTGGATTTCTTACTTTTCCAAGCTTTCCATGAAAGTGACATACATACACTCTAAGAGTGTCAGATGTAACAGTCTATTTCAGTAATTATCCTTAACACCAGTTATATAGTACTTACAATAAGGGGCCGGTTACAATCTTGGTCGGAAAGCCTCCGACCTTAGGTCAGAGAATTTCCGACCGCGATCATCAGTTTCACTTCCAGCCTCCTATTTGCAATTTAGGAGGTCGGAAGTAAAACTAGGTGGTCATTCTGGCTGAATTCTGACAGGATCAAGGAGCCCTTCGGCCAGTCGGAGACCGGCACGTAATCCATATGGATGGCGTTTTTACACCATCCGGACTACGATGCTCTGTTTCCGGCAGGCTTTCCATGCTGGGTTTTCGGACATGGAAAGCCTGTCAGAAAGCAAGTTTGGGGGCCCCTAGCAGGGCCTCCTTCTGTTTGCAGCCTCCGGTTGGGCGCCGAGGGGTTGATCCCTTCACCATGTGGTAGGCACCCTGAGGTGTCTACCACATGGTACAGGGATGAACACAACCTCCCATTTCCCTTTGGGAGCTTGTGCTACTGCCGGTTTTGGCCGTAGCACATGCTCTTTTAGGGAAATGTGAGAATGCAACAGTACCATGTGCAGTTGCATCATAATCAGGCGGTGGACCCTTATCCGCAAAGGTGTTGGGCGGATGCAAGTCCACTTGACATCGTAATAAGCCCCAAAGTGTATATGACAATTCAGAAGAATCCTACCAGCAACCTTGGAAAAATGAATGATTGAGAAAAAACTTTAAGGTTAGAAATGTATGCCCTGGAATATGTATGCAGTATCTTGGTGCCTTGTTCATACCTCACTAAGCTAATTTAAAAATAAGTTTATCTCATGACACACTGATTGGATAAGGTTCTAAGCAACAAAAGTAGTGACACATCGAGCTATCTACATAAAATACAAACTTGTGATGAGCATGTTACACATTGTGCGTTGCACAGGCATGTTTACCTTCTATTCTGTTTTTGATGAGCCAAACCTGCCTGTGACTGAACTGCACACAGACATCGCCAGCAAGGGCCTAGACTACCAGAGTTACCTTGTTGCTTTTATGTTATGGAACTTGCTGTGCACTTAAAGCTCACTGCAGCAGTTGTCTTAACCTTGTAAAATATTTTAAAATGCAGCCTGCAGGTCACCAATTAAGTAATCTAGAATAGATTTACTATCATGTTTGTCATTGTTGCCAATTTGTTTGGGGGCAGAGTTTTTGACTCCACTTCTCTTGACTTAGCCCTTTGTGACTAAGCACCCTCTCAGCTGTCACCTCCTTACCGCCAATGTATCGGATCCTAGTGAAATAGATCGTCCATTTCCAGCCACGGTTCAACATACTTCACATGGTATTAAAAGAGTAGAGACAAAACTCCTTGTAGTAGCCCTCAACCCACATTATTTTCAAAAACAGTTTAGTTGCATTGGGTAGATGCTGTTAAGAGAATTATTACCACTTTGGAGACTTAGGCTGTCAGATGATACACAATGCCAAGTGTTGTAATCTTCTTACATACATTTCTCTGTTAGCCTGGGGATTCGAGTTTATGCAAGTACTTTCCGCATGTTTTTCCTGTTCCACTGGTATGACTACTGCATAGTTATATTATTGCATCTTCTATATGTTTTCTTTCACTGGTCACTTCCCCTAACCATCTGCCCCTCCTACCCGGTCTTCTTTTTTCTTCCCCCTCCTCTTTCCTTGTTCCCTCCTCCTGCTAATGGAGATATGTTGTAATCTTCTTTCATAGTTTTGGTAATAAAGTGTGAAGATTTCTCTTTTTAACACTAGTGTTGAAAAGAGAAATCTTCACACTAGTTGAAGGTAAGAACAACCGTTATTCTGTCACCCGCTCTCCGGACTGCCTGTGGAATCTCAACATTCCAAAGCAGGCTCCACTGGAAGATACCATAAGGTAAGGGTACAGAGGGGCGTGCAGAATATACCACTAATGAACAAATGTATTTAAGAAGATTACAACACATATCCCTTCGTTGAGGGATGGAACACCCTAGAGGGGAGAAGGGGGGAAGGGAAGACCGGGTAAGGTAAGGGTACAGGGGAGGGATGGTACAGAATTACCACTTTATTACCAAAACTATGAAAGAAGATTACAACACCAAGCTACTTTGTTATTATGACTTTTAGTGGCACTGAAAGCTAGAATACCTTTGTCATCCTGTAGCTCCGCAGTTCTTAACGTTTTGACTTTTTAGTGCCCCCACTAAATCACTTGTGGAAACCAGCAACCCCGGCTACATTTTATTTATTATTCAAACCCCCCAAAAATACACACAAATACGAGGCGAGTATACATCAAGCACACACACACAAATTACAGAATATTGTATTTAATACACAGACAAACAGTATTCAAAAGTCAACATTTTAATTGGAAGGATGAAACGTGTTAAGATATGGTTTATTTCTCAAAGGCAAACTGATGCACTAGAACCTAGCTTGTAACCTCATTCGCCTTGCTTCTGATGCTTGCTCCCTGTATCAGTGCATACTAGTGCATCAGCTGAGGGCATTAAACATGCATACTGAATTCCTTTCACTGTAATTGCACTTCTCCCACAAATCAAGGTAAGGAATCTAACATAATTTTTAACACACAATTTCAAATTTTTTCACATTTACACAGCATTCTAAAATGTCAATTGTACGTGTTGCTTTTAAAGGTATATATATTTTATCTGTGAATGCTAATTGTCTAAACAGTCATGTATACCCTGAATAGACAATGACGACCCAGGTTAGGAATCAATGTTGTAGCTACTTTCTGCTGTGCACTGGGCAGGAAAAAGAAAATGCCTCATGTCAGAACCACTTTCAGAGGGGCAAGCAGGGGCCACAGGACCAAACAGTGGGGGTTGTTATGTTATGT
Organism: Lissotriton vulgaris; assembly: GCF_964263255.1. Taxonomy (NCBI): domain Eukaryota; kingdom Metazoa; phylum Chordata; class Amphibia; order Caudata; family Salamandridae; genus Lissotriton; species Lissotriton vulgaris. The sequence continues at coordinate 678,552,668 of NC_141699.1, read as the reverse complement.
TATGTTAAAAATGTGTTGAAGCGCGCAGCTGTCCTAGTTAAGTGGCGTCCCGGCGCGGACCGTTCATTGTACAGGAGACTTAATAGGCTGAAACACATAGAAGGGGCCCTGGTTCAGAGGAGAGAGAAAGGTCTTGATGGCTTTCCGGAATAATAGTAGTTCGTCAATGCAGCGAATAGATATAGGCAGAGAATTCCACAGTTTGGCCGCAAGTAGTCGAAAAGAGCAGCCGCCAACACGACAAAGTCTGAACTTAGGTATAGCCACCAAATGTTGGCCCAAGGAACGCTGGTTACGTTGGGGAATATAAGGAGTTAAAAAAGGACAAAGAAGCTCAGGGCTCGTACCTTTAAGAATCTTAAAACGCCAAACAAAGCGTCTTGAACTGAATTCTTGATTGGATCAGTAGCCAGTGTAAGGCACTAATAGTGGCTCTGGCAGAAGATCTACGTGGGAGTCCCACAAGAGCACGAGCTGCCGAGTTCTGGACCCGCTGAAGTTGTGAGATCTCAGCTTTATTGGCGCCAAGAAATAAAGCACTGGCATAGTCCAAGCGCGATAAGATTGTAGCCTGGATAATGAGCTGTCGAACAGGCGCATTAAAGAACCTCAGAATGGGATGGAGGCCTCTCAGCAGGCCTACACATGTCGCTGCCACCTTCTTCGTGTGGCACTGAAAATTAAGGCCCGCATCCAGCCAAACTCCCAAGTTCTTAACCACTGGCTTGGCTGTAGGAATGGTGCCTAAGGAGGCCGGCCACCAATGTTCGTTCCAGAGGGAGATGTTCTTCCCTACCAGCATCACTTCCGTTTTTGTGGCGTTCAATTGTAAACAGTTGTCAGCCAACCACTGAGCAACTGCAGTCATCCCGTCTCTAAACCTTGCGGCAGCAGCAGGGGGGCCTTCAGCCAGGGTGACAACCAGCTGAGTATCGTCAGCATACGATACAAGTGTTAGGCCCCACTCTCTTGCTACAGCCGCAAGAGGTTGTACATAGAGGTTGAATAACGTCGGGCTCAACGCAGATCCCTGCGGAACCCCTTGACGGATGGAATGAGCTTGAGATAAAAAAGGCGGGCCGACACCCGAAAGGATCTGTTCGACAAAAAAGCACAGAACCATTCCAGGGCTTGGCCCGTGATCCCGATAGTCTCCAAACGGTACAACAAGATGTCATGGGACACCGTATCAAAGGCAGCGCTAAGATCTAATAATATAAGCGTTGCACTCTGACCGGCGTCAAGAATAGTTCTTAAATACTCAGTGGAGGCTAACAAGGCAGACTCGGTACTGTGACCTGGTCTGAAGCCATTTTGCGATGGGTCCAGGATGTTATTGAGGGTCAAGTGCCGAGATAACACCTCGTTCACGTGGGCCGCTGCCAGTTTGGAAACCCATGGGAGCAGGGAGATCGGCCTAAAGCTCTCAGGCAAAGAGGGATCAAGTGTGGGCTTTTTAATAATAGGAGAAACAAGAGCTTGTTTCCAGGCCAAGGGTACTATGGCTGTAGTAAAGGATAGATTAAGTATCTGACCTAATGGTTTCTGGACGAGCTCCATAGATTCCAAAAACTGAGCCAGCCTCATAGGGTCAGATGGAGACTCCGATTTGACCTTCTTACAAAGTTTCCCAAGTTCGTCACATGGGATCTCAGGTATCGTGGTCAAAGTAGAGATCCCCTCCCTGACCGTGACAGGGCTCGGAATAGTGGGAAGCTGAGGGAAGGTAGCGTAAATTTTCTGCACTTTATTCGTGAAGATAGAGGCAAGCTCCTCACATTGCTGTGCCGAGTTTACATAAGTTGAGATTTTAGTATTCTTCAGTTCTTGAACAATCTTGAAGATGTATTTCGTGGGATTAGAACTGGCTCTATTTTTTTCGGCGTAAAAATTAGCTCTTGCAGAGCAAATCATTTTGTGGTAATGTTTCAATTTGGCCAGGTACACAGATTTAAGGTCATTTTCATAATTCCTTCTCCAAATCCTCTCGGCTCTTTTACACTCCTTTCTAAGTGCTCTAAGAGCATCTGAGAACCAAGGGTTGGAGATCGAACTGCGCCCCCTGATCCATCTGGCAGGGATGAAAGCGTCAAGCACCCCCCAATCCAGTTACAGAAGGCGGTGTACGCGGCCTCAGGGTCGGCCAGATCTTCCACAAAGGTCTCTCTCTGATAGGCATGAAAATCATTTAAACTGAGTTTGTGCCAAGGCCTTTTAAACGTCAGAGTGGTCTTGACTGTTTTAGGAGGTTGTATTAGCATCCAGCTAGCTTTGATCAAATAGTGGTCAGTCCAGCCCATAGGTACAGGACGATCAATCTGGACATCTGGGATGTTGGAAAAAACAGGGTCCAGTATATGTCCTGCTACATGTGTAGCATCCTGCACCAATAGGTCCAATTGGAAGGCAGCCAGATCTGCAATCAGGTTACAAATGGCCTTCTCCGACTTATGGTCGAAATGGAGATTCAAGTCTCCTAAAATAGAGAAGTTGGCAGACCTCACCACTAATGAGCTAACTAGCTCTAACAGGGCTTCACTGAATTTAGAAGCATGACCGGGGGGGCGGTAGAAATATACCCCAGAGAAGGTAAAATGTGGGCTTACATCTAATCTGAAGCGTGCACATTCACAGCCGCACAGTTTCTCCGCCGTAAAGGAGCAGGGATACAGTGCTCTGTAGATAACCGCTATCCTGCCTCCCCTAGAGTCGCGATTAAGGGTCTTAATCAAATACCCGTCCGGAAGGGATAGACCAGTTATCCCTACCATATCATCCCTCAACCAAGTCTCACAGATAAAAAGAACGTCAGATTCATCACTAAGCAATGAGTGGACTTCCATATAGTGTTTAGCTAACGAACGCACATTTAACTGATAAACAATAAATCGCGTTTGACTTCCTAGGACTGTAATTGTCCGAATCCCGGAGGGAGTGCGCGTGGAGAAAGCACAAGACTGACATCTCAGCCTTGACTCACCTAACTGAGATGGCAGTTCCGCACAGGCTATCGCACTAGGCTTTAAAATCAGGAGTTGCTCTCTATCATACTTATAGCAGGAAAGTCGGTCCCGACCAGGGGTACTGGCGAGAGGAGAAGGACTGGCGATGACGAACGCAGACGGGCTTTCCTTTGGCGCGCCCGCTGCGCCCGCCCGCTGCACCGTCTGGTCCATATGCACATAATATAGGGAGAGGGCAGGAAAACGCCAAACAACTAGAGCGCTGCCCTGGTGTCCACCTAAGATGGCGGCACCCTTTCTGCGAGCGCGTTACTACAGTGCCTTTTACTCCTGATGGCAAGGGGCCCGTCCTACTATTGACTTAGAATAACTTGGTAAAGTAATACCCCTATAACAATTAACTCTCTGGGAAAGTGTGGGTCAATCAGTCTAAGGGCCTCATTATGAGTTTAGCGGCGCGAGGGCGTGACACATAACAGACTGTAAATTATTGGTGGGACATCCTTTGTCATGACTCTTAACTAATATTACACCTCCTTTCTTTGAAGAAGACCAAGCATACTCTCTGCCTCTGTGGGTCACTACTCCTCTGAAGAACCCACAAACAGAAGCTCAGCGGACCCACAATCATGTCGTATCTTGCAGGTCCATCATTGGGCGGACATTTGGAGTATTAAAATCCATCTTTCGGAGCCTTGACATATGTGGGCGCATATTGTTGCACTCGCCACCTGTGGTGTGTAAAATTATGTTGGTGTGCTGCATATTGCACAATATATGTGTCAGGACAAATGTGCCATGGGCTGATGAAAATGGGGAGCAGGAAATGCCGGACAATGAGGAGAAGGAATATGAGGAGCCTCATCGACCTGCCCCATCAGTTGCTGCAACATGGCGGAGAGACAACATCATAAATTATTTATTTTCAGAGTCATAATTGTTTACCTGATATAAAAAAAATTATAACTAGCAGACTGGACCACGGAAATGCCCTCTACGCTGGAATCAACAAATCCCTGCTACACAAACTCCAGAACACCACAGCCAGACTCGACCTTGGCACCCCACGACACAAGCACATGATCCAACACCTGTGAGACCACCACTGGCCCCCCGTCGAGAAGAGAGTAACCTCCAAGCTACTTATCCACACCTACAAATCCCTCCACCACATCAGAACCAAATACCTCAACAAACGAATCTCTTTCCACATAGCCTAAAGAAACCTCAGCTCGACTAACCTCGCCCTAGCAGAGACCCCGTGCATCCGCAGAACCAGAGCAGGTGGAAGAGTCTTCTCCTACATCACAGCCAAAGCCTGGAACGAGCTCCCAGGCAACATCAGACATTCCCATACCCTGCACACCTTCAGGAAGAGCCTCAAGACCTGTCTTTTCGGCTGACCCGGAGCTGAACCCTGCCCCCCCTAGTGCCTTGAGACCCTTACAGGTGAGTAGCACTCTTTAAAAGCCCTTGATTGATTTATTGATTGATTGTTTGACACATATAATCACTGTCAACACACATAGTAAACACATGCAAAGACTGTAAACAGGTCCACTCCACTATACATACCCAAGACTGTAATCCCTGTACATTATTACAAGCATTGCACATCCCTATACTTCGAAAAACAAACTTTTTACTTATTTCCTTCAATATGACGCATAGTCATCAAGCATGGATTTTTCCACCCACCGAAGCAACACTGGGAAATGGTGCGGCAACAGATGCTGGGCATATTTAACATCAACAGGACGATGGCCCAACTCAAACATCCCTGGGCAGATGAGGTTGACAGGGAGTTGAAACTTCTGGACTACATATGCATTGAGGTTGGTGAACAAGTTAGTAAATAGGCAATACTGTCAATTTTCCTGTGTGTCACATCGACATAATGATAATTGTTAACATGGAGGAGTATAATTACTATGGAATGGCACGTTTTTGTGCTGCAGTAATATTGTTCCGCTGTGTTGCATCATCTCAAACATGAAGGGATGTGCCCTAGTCACAATAATACTATGCACCAATGTGTGTAAACTTGCAGCGGCACAGACAGCAGCTGGCTCGCACAAGTTCAGATTTCCTTGCGCCATTTTGCAAGTGTGCTTGCGTAGCAGGGATAATTACTTTGTGAGCAGGAAGCTGCCCCTGCCTGCACATAATCAATCAATAATGGCGATTTGCCATTCCAATGTGTGCTGCTCTCTGCAAGACATATAGAAGTAGCAAATTGACATAGAATGATTGATGTTCTTGTGCAGGAAGGGAGACCTTCCTGCCCAATAACATTCCTTGCTGGCATGTAACTTCTGTCATGCGTGCTGTAGAATGCAGCACACATTGGAAGTGCAAACAACAAAGGTAAATTAAGGTATATGTCCTTGTGCAACTCTCTTAAGCCTGCTATCCACTGGTGTATGTAATTGGCACTTAAGAAGGTTTCTAGATACATGTAAATCTGGGGCAGCATCAAAATGAAAAGGGGTGTTGCATGGAAACACCCAAATAAGCACACATTGCATGCACCTTACATGCACATGGATATGTGAGAAAGGCCAGTATGGACAAGGTAATGTTATGCCATTGTAAGTGGCTTTGTGCTGGTTCACAATGTGGGGCAGGGCATAGCTCCACCAGAGCATATGTAGAAGTGATGCTCAGGTTGCACAAGGGTCATGTAATCAAACCACACACTGGTCTGACAAAGTCAGTGGTAGCGAAATTCACAAGTGATGTTACTGCGCACCCCTCCTCGGATTTGCACTGTGCTGGCAGCAGGATGTTGGTAACACAGATATCTGCAGGAGACATTGAGGAAGGGGCAGGCAGCTGACTATTAGGGGATCCACTTACAACTATGGTGTCTAATTTGAGGGCGCTAGTTGTGGCACCATAAACTTGTTATATGGTGTGGCCTCAGTGGTGCAAGCTACATGTCCTTCGGCACCTTCTTGTTCTAGGCTTACACACACACGCTTGATCTATGCTGCACATGTGTGTGCATTGCTGACATTAATGGTATGCTATTGGAAGGGACATCTCTCTACACACAGAAACCCCAAAGCAAAGTGAAACAATTGTGAAGCGTGCATTGAAATTTTGCCCACTTGCAATTTACAATTTCACATGATAATGTGCCAGTGACCCTGCTTGCAATGCACCCCCCCCCCACCATCCACCCCCCCCCCCCCCGGTAGTCAGTATTAATTTAAGCCTGTCATGGCTTACCATGCTCAATTAACCAGGGAAGGCTTTGTATTAAATGATCACAGGTCTTTATCAGTAAGTCCTATAAGACCAGTATGGCTCTCTATTGTTCACAATGAGTACGCAGTGCTTATCACTGTCTTGTCTGACTACATACCTCTGCATGCCACACAAATTACACAATTGGCTTTGCATGGCCTTATGGGGATGTGTTGAGAGCTGACCCACTGGAGCTGTCCTAACATATGTGACTCCAATTGTACATGTCAAGTGTATATGAAACCCAATGTATGTCAAAGAGGAGCACAGTGACGTTGCTAGAGCTTTTGCCGCCCGGTGCAACCCCTGAGTTTGCCGCCCAGTGATGGCCAGTGCAGGTAAGAGCGGAGGGCGACAAACAACGAGGAGCAGGGGGGAGGTAGCTGACAAATGACAAGATGGGAGAGTAAAATTAAAAAAAGAAAACTTACCTTGCACTCACTTTCGCCCCCTAAAAAGTGCCACCTGGGCAGACACCCCCCCCTCCCCCCCCCCAATGGCCCACCCCCCCAGCTACCCAGCTACGCCACTGGAGGAGGGCACATGCATGTTACTGTATCTCAGGGTGTGACAGGCAGTATCTGACACATCTAATGAGTGTACCAATGTAAGGCTTTGTTAAGTGTCAAAATGTGCAGCTAAGGTATGCTTGGGACATGTCTGAACGGCATCTTGTACTGTGCAGCATTCACATGTACAGAACCTTACAAAGGGCTCAGGCAGACAACTTTGATCTGGGCATGGTTTGGAGAAAACCTTTACAGAGACTGTACTGTGAGTTATGTAGATCATGTGACCCCTGAGACTCAGTTGCCATGGTGAGATCCGTCACTAATAAGGATGTAGGACTGAATCCAATAATTTCTCTAGATATGCATGTCCTGAATCATTATTATTATGTACACTTCAGCTTACCTTACCATTGTGTAGAGGCCATGCTTGTCAACTATGTCATCTGCTTTAATGCAACCAGAAGGGTTACATAGTCAATATGTTTGCATAATGTAACCCTGCTAATTTGGCATGTTAAAGATGAATGTCTACTACGAAGACTGAATTATTTTATATGTCATGTCTTGTAGGCGGACCAGCATCATTCTCACATGCTGAGGTGGATTCCTTCAGGGACTCCAACATCACCAGTGAGTGCCTTCATCTATGCTAATTGTGTTGCGGAAGGAGTGAGTGTGATGTTTGATGCAGTGAAAAATTGCTGTAAGACACACTAAGACACGTTTATTCATTTGAGGATAGATCAGATGTAGTTGATCTGCTTCTCACTAATGTGTATGAGGATATATTGCCGATCTGTGATGGAACAAGTGACTTAGGCCTGACAGGGGTGGCATGACCACACTGGCAGGATCTGTGATTCTCTGTGGTTGATCAATGGCATCTGGACATGTTTGTGGATAGATGACTTTCAGAATGCATGCCTGTTGCACATGTAATGACATGGGGAGCATGTAATGACCAGTGGAAAGGTCCACCATGGGCCTACAACAGGCTTCATAGGAGAGGTTTCATATGTGTCTGTGTGATGTGTGTTACGTACCCAGCATCCATTTTTACATGTGAAGAAATCCCATGTGTTCAGTAATTTTAGCAATGTATCATGCTATGGGTCATTGGCATATAAGTCGCGCCACATTCTGACACAATAAACATACTTAACATAATTGGGATATGTAGCTGTGGAAAAGCAATTCGCAATGATGGTCATTGCAGGATGCAGAAGGCACACTACTGTTCAATGAGGTTTGACAAGCATAACATAGATATGGCAGGGCCTGCTAATGTAATGTGCAACCTCAGAACTTTGGCATTAGTGCATCTGAGTCGATAGATTCTGAGCAGGTGTTTGGTCCCTCTGGCTGTAGGGGCTGATGTTGATGTTGCACACAAAAAGTTGTCTCATTTGATATATACCAGTAGCTAGTCGCCCTGTCACTGACATCTTTACATTTCACCTTTGTTTTTTTCTTCTTTTTATTGAAGTTATGCGTCGGCAAACATATAACAGAATAAAAAGAAAACATTACCGCAATTAGCACAGTATTGCTGTCGATAGGATGGGTTTACCAGCCAAGTAAGGCGATAGTTGGGAGAAAGCTGTTCTAAATGGCTGCAGCAGAAGACCCATTGTTCGTCTGTGATTTCCTCTCCGATATCTGCCTCCCAGGCTCTGCGTGATTGGGGGGAGGATTATTGTGGATACTGTGAGTATGTTTCCAGCACAGGCAATGGTGATGGGGCAGTGGGGAATGTACTATATCTTGCACGACATGCAGCTCGTAACTGGTAGTATAATAGTGGATCTAATACCGAGTGTTGTGGTGAGCTGCACATTTGTTGGAGTATGCGGAACTGACTTTCTGGGTACAGGTCGCTGCCGGTGACATTTTTGTTTAAGTGTGCACAAGCCTGTGCATTTCTCTCCAGCAACGGGGGGATCAGTGGGTTAATTGCCAGTGGCATGAATGGCGCATATATTACGCTAAATTTCGCCCGTTTGCAGTGGTCTTTCCAGGCCCACAGCAGGGTTTCTGTGGTGTTGATTTTGTGTCTTGGGCGTTTGTAGTTTTGGTAAAGTGTCATGTTCAGGGGTAAAGGTGCCACCCTTCTATCTCAATGGACACGTGCTGTTAGAATGGCGTTGGATGCTGCCAGAATTGAAACAATTGGGCCTGAGCACTGTATGCATATAGTGCAAAGTCCGGAGCTCCAACCCCCCCCTGTGCCAGTTACAGTGTGGGTATTTCCCAAGATATCCTGAGCTTTTTTCATGCCCACACAAGCTTGATCATGCTAGACCTGAGGCGTTTAAAAAATTGTGCGGCTATTGGTATGGAAAAGTTCTCAAATATTTACAGCAGTTTGGGGAGAATGATCATTTTGGTGTTGGCAATGCGACTCGCGAAGGACAGGGGCAGAGTTTGAATCTTTGAATTCTGTCTTCTATCCAATCCATTGCCCTGCCATAGTTAGCTGACCAGATTTCTTGCAAATCTCTGCTGAGCCAGACGCCCAAGTATCGCGTCGGGCAGTCCCCCTACGCTATCGGATATTCAGTTTCAAAGGCGAGTGTACCTTTTGTTAGTGGGAGTGTAGTGGATTTTGCCTAGTTGATTTGAATCATGGATATGCCTCCATATCGCAAGAGTTCTCTGGTGATGGGTGTAAAGTTTTCTGCTGGTTCAGTGATGTAAAGGGTAATGTCATCTGCATACATCGATAGAATCAGACCTCTGGTGGTGAATCCTATCCCCTGATTTGCGTGGTGTTGCCATAATCTGGCTGCTAGTGGCTCTGTTGCTATAGTAAATAGCAAGGGCGATAATGGGCAGCCCTGGCGAGTGCCCCGTGTAGTTTTTATGGGATCGGATATTAAACCATTGACGCTGACTGTGGCATTAGGTAGGGCACAAAGAAGTTGAATTTGTTGAATAAAGATGGGACTCAGTCCTAATCGGGTTGAAAGGGTGAACAGGAATTTACACTCTAAAGAGTCAAAGGCTTTAGTGGCATCTAATAGTGCTGCTATTGTAGAGACATGAGGGGCGAGATGGAGTAGAAGTGCAAATATTGTAAGCAAGTTATGCTAGGTAGAACAGCCCGGTACGAATCCGGACTGGTCAAGGCGCACAATTAGTAGGAGGAGTGGTTGTAATCTGTTGGCTAATGATTTGACAAAAAATGTTGCGTCCAGATTTATTAGGGAGAGCGGTCGGTATGAGTCATATTTTGAGGGGTCTTTGTCCGGTTTTAACAATGTAATGATAGCAGCTTCCCACTTGGATTGTGGCTGTATACCATTTTATAAAGATTCTTGGTACACCTCCAAGAGGCGAGGGGTCAGCAGCTCTGAATATTCTTTGTAAAATTTGGCTGTAATGTCATCAGCCCTTGGGGCCTTGTCTGCTGGTAGGCTTTGAAATACTTGCCTGATATCGTCTCTGATGAACAGCACATCTAAGTATTAGCGGTGTGCACTATGTAGCCACAAAAGTTCCAGCAAATCTAGATACCCTAGCAATTCAGAGTTCGCCAGGTCTCTTTGAGTGGAGTATAGTTGTGAATAAAAGTTTTTCATTGAGTTCAAAACCTCTGGTGGTCACCAGGACAGTGGTGCATAGGGGGCGCAAAGTTCAGTGATATACGCAGAGCTTCTGGGGGGTTTTAGGAGGTTTTCCAGTGTCTTCCCTGGCCCATCCCCTTCCCCGTATCTGCATGCTTGTGCATATTTGTGTAAGAATTTAGTCACCCTCTCACACTCTTCTTGAAAGGCTGTTAGTTTTACTCGTATATGCGCTAGTGCTGCGGGTGTTGGGAAGTGGAAGTACCAAAATTCTAGATTCTGGATTTCTCCCTCCAGTCTTCTCAGACTATTACAGATATCTCTGAGGACTACTGACGGTAGGGCTATGCAGGCCCCCAGTATCACCACCTTGAAAACCTCCCATATTGTACCCATGGAGTCCATCGTACCAGTATTGTATTCAAAGTATTCTGCTATGTTTTTCAGGATCTCTTATTTGAAGACTGAGTCAAGTAATGCATTTGGATGAAGACACCAGGTGAAAGGTTGTATGTAGGGCTTCGGGACTTGGAATTGAATCATGACAGGTGCTTGATCAGACAGTGTCCGTGGATAATACGAGACCCCAGTTACCCAAGAATGCATGTCTTTAGAGGTTAGCCAAAAGTCCAATTTGGACAACGCTTTATGTTGTTGGGTCATGCATATACCTTCGCAGGCAGTTGGGTGTAATGCACGCCATGAGTCGATCAAGTAGTGGTTGTCAATTATGCTGCAGAGTCCTGCAGCCGCTTGTGGATGATGTGTGCGGGATGTGCCTGCTCTGTCTTCCTGTGTCAATAGTACTACATTAAAGTCACCTCACCACCATATTGCAGCGCTTCCCAGTGTTTGTGTCATGTGTTCCTGCGCCATACTTGATTAAAGAATTCAGGACTGTCAGTATTGGGCCCATATGTGTTTGCAATAGTGACCTGCTGATCATAAATCACGCCCATAGTAAGATGCAGCACCCCTCAGGGTCTGCAGTGACCTTTTTGTGTTTTCCATGGGATTGCTCTCCCTCCATCTATTGGAATTCAATCTAGAACAAGAGGTATATTTTAGGTGGGTTTCTTGCAGGAGACAGATATCTATCCCATGTGTAGTTAGATATGAGTGTACTAATCTTGACTTTCTGCGGTCATTTAGACCACGCACATTCCAAGCGATATATTTTAATGAGTACATATTAGCCTGCGTTCCTTTGTTTCAGTGTGTAGGCAGGGTCATGTGGCTCAGTGTGTGCTTCTCTAAGTGTGGTGTAGTACACCCGTGGGGTTGTGTCATCTCTGTGTGTGTTAAATGATCCCTGTGATATGTTCTGAGGCTCAGTTTGGATATATTGCAAAAACATCATTGGCAACACATTTAGCAGTGCTAAACAATAACAATTAACATCCCCTCCCCACCCCCCCACCGACACCAACCCCCCAATCAGGTTGTGTTTTCATCCCCTATCACTGACCCTGATCATATTAAAGTCCTAGGCTAGCCTAGGGCTGTTGGAAATTATCCCTGGGGGGACGTGGGGTAACCAGCTTACACTCCTGCCAATTACAGCAGGGTGGCCAAGCCCGATTGTAACACATTTTTCGTGTTGCATTTTACATAGTTAAAAAGAGATGAAGCATTACGCAGCAGTAAGGTAGAGAGCTAGAAATGTACTTGGTTTAAGAACATATGGGACTGGATGTAGCAATCATATACAGAGAATACCTTCAACATCAGTGGTTTGTATTATATTGAAAGACCATTCGGAACAATGTCTCTGGTCAGCTCATTCAGTTATTATCACTCAAGTGGCAGCTCGATGATGTATCCTCTGTAAGGTTTGGGCTCAGACTTTTTGGCTGTTTGGCAAATTTCAGCGCAGCACTGTCATCCATGAATATAAGGGGCTTTCTGTCAGTTTGCACTTGGAGCTTAGCGGGGTAAAGTAGGGTGTATTTAGTGGTGGCTTGTTGGAGCAGTTACTTGGCCAGAACAAACTCTCTGCATGCTGCCTGAACCAGTTCTTTGAAGTCTGGATATAAAGCGATTGTATTGCCCTGGTATTGAATTGTTCCCTGCTCGCGGGCCATCCTCCGCACCGTCTCTCTGTCTTAATAATTTAGGAGGCGAGCGAGGATTGGGCGCAGTTGGGCTCTGGGCGGCGGTGTGGGGTGCAGGGAACGATGCACCCTCTCCACCGGAAAAATGCTGGAGTGGTCGTTCCCAAAGAGGCCCTTTAGCATTGTTTCCACATATTTCTCAATATTTGGGATGTTCGTAGTCTCCAGAATTCCAGTAATTCAGACATTATTCTGCTGGGATCTGGCTTCCAGATCCTCATTCTTAGCTTTTATAAGGTTGAGAACCTTATCCATGCGTAGCATCTGCTCGTGTGTTTCAGTTTGGCAGTCATCGGAGAACAACACTCTGGTTTTGAGCACATCAATTCTGGTTTCGTTTGGAAATCTGTGAACTATATGGCCAATTTTCTGGTTATACCAGTAATTGGACCAAGTCGATCCTATATGTTCTTCGTGGCACCCCACCGCAACTCCTGAAGGGGTGTAATTTACAAACAGTGAAGGGAAGTTTTAAGTACTTACAAATCTCCCACAAAATCACACCCCTCTCTGAGGAATGTATAGCAAAAAAGCTCATGCCACTTCTGAAAAGACTTCAACGTAACGCAAAGCATTGGAAGTCCTTCGCATTAACACTGCTTGGGAAAACCGCCCTTTTCAAGATTATGGCACTTCTGAGATTTCTCTATGCCCAGCAAAATATCCCGTTCCTTGTTCCCCCAAGCTAGTTCGAAGCAATTATGGCCGAAGTGCCCTACTTACTCTCGGAAATTAAACCAGCCTGTATCGCCATGAATAAATTGGTAAAGAGCTGGTATGATGGTGGAATAGCACTTCCAAACATACAAATATATTATTGGGCTACCCAATTGATTGTAATTATTCAGAGGATTCACGCCCCACAAACAGAGCCGGCGTTTAGCTCAGATAGACATGGGCTGGGAGAAGGAGGAGTAATGAGTGCACTATACACTAAAAAGCGTACTACACCGCTGTTAGGACTCACAGCAAATTTGGCAAATAGTACTCAAAAAACTAGATTGGGATGGCGTCAACCCAACTTACCCCACTCTGGGAAACACAACGACTAGGCATACTCAGTATTAGTAAAGGGATTAAACGATGGGATTCTATAGGAATATCAACAGTTGGTGATTTATGGATCAAGGTAGAAATAGTTACCTTCGCCTACCTCCAGGATCAGTACAAAATGGCACCCTCCGAAATATTCAGATACACACAGACCAGGCACACACCCATGGCAGCTATACCTGCTGGCACTACACTTCCTGAGGCCTCCCCATTAGAAGACAGGCTGCTGACAGAGTACATGGACAAAAAGGCCATCTCCCTCACTTACCGCAAAATTATTATTAATGAACCAGATCCCACGAAACCTCTTAGCGAACAATGATCTACTGAAATCAGAGAATTAGATAACACAGACTGGCAGGAAGCACTCTCATCTCCACCCAAAGTGAAGATATCCTCAAAGTAAAGATTTGTACAATTGAAAATACTTCCTCATATTTATTACACGAGAGTGACCTTACACAGAATAGGAGGGCTGAAAATGCGCTTTCTCTGAGACATTGCGGGCAGAGGGTACTTTTTATAACACACTGTGGGAGTGCCCACAGATAGCGTCCTACTGGGCAACAGTTAAGCAAACCATGACACAAGTTAGTGGAGTGATTGTCCTGCCAGAACCCAGAAGATGCCTCTTGAATATCTGGGAGCCAACTGACCTTAACTATGCAACACAAGACTGGGCGACGCTAGGAATGATGTTTGCCAAGCGAAATATAGCTAAATACTGGGGTTCACAATCCTCTCTGACGCACCATGGCTGGTGCAGTGATATGGATGGTACTATGGTGGCAGAAAAGGTGATGTACATGCATCAAGGTTGCCCTAAAAAGTGGGAACGAGTATGGGTACCTGGAACTCGTATAGAGGGAACCTCTGTAATCTGCCTCTGACCGAGTCAGACACGAACTCTGACTGATCTGGATGAGTGAGGAATGGTGATTATTGAGCTCTGCCAAAATCAATGTATTGAATGCAATTCTGGCAGGATTATATTAATGTGCTGCAAGACGTGAAATGTACATTCAGATACACTTTATAACCATATTTTCTCAACATAGCCCAGTAATCAATGAAAAGAAGTAAACAAAAAGAAAGAAAATTCTGGTTTCATGTTTCTCCACTCTTTGGGTTACGTGGTCCATGCCTGCAGTCATGGAGTCAAGTCTGCAGTCAATCGCCTGCAGACTGTCTTTGACATCCTTCAGCATGGACCTTAGGTAGTCCTCAGTGGCTTCTACAGTCTTGTTGGGTGGTGCAGATCCACCCTCCTGCTGATGTGGCACCCTTTTGTCAAAGTTCAGTTTTGGCTGCTTAATGTCTGTTTTCCCCATATCTATGACTAGTAGTGCGCAGGCCAAAGAGCAGGCAGTAGTGCAGGGACCACCGCCAATCTGGACACCCCGCAAACTGCACCCGCGGGTCTGAGCACGATCTGATAGCTCCCTGTTTTGTCAACCTGTCTTATTTATATTTGAGTTCAGTGCTCGAGTTTACCCCTTTATGGTGCACCTTGAGGTAATAGCTGTGGGTTTGCCATAGACCAGCAGCAATGCCGCTCTTGTGCCCTTTCTTGACTGAGACAGAGCAGGACTCCTGTCAGGCAGGCCCTCAGGATGTGCAGTCACGCGGCACCCTCCACCACAATGTCAGCAGGTACTTGGGAAAATTGTGTGATTACAGCCTCAATTCTCATGCCACGGGTAGAGCCTCAGCCCAGCACATTTTCAGATGCCTGTCTGTGCACTATTTCTGTGCTGCCACTTGCGATGCCGAGCGCATAGCGGTTCCCCTGCTGGGTTTCCCCCTAGGTTGTTGCTGGGCTCGTGCAGAGGCTTTGCCGGGTGGGCACTGGGACCCGCAGCGTCCGGCCCACTGTGCTGTCTCAGAGGTATTGTTTTTCACCTCCTGTTGGAAGTGGATTTATTGCTGTGCGGGGCACTTGCAAAAAGAACAGGTGATGGACTGAATGCAGAACAATGTCATACGTTCCCTACACGGCTCCAATGAGCCAAAGGAACAAGTGGCAGGGCCTGTGTCAATCCAGGCACCCTGCCCGTTAGGTCGACAGCGGCAGCGGAAGCCCCCTATATAGATGGAGATACAGGGCAAGTCCCTGGTCCCAAAACATTGCATCCACATACCAGGGGCCGACACGCACCAGCTCGGGTCGCCTCGCAGGACTCACCGGCCCAGTAGGTCTCGCCGATCGTTTCTTCATTTGCAGCAGTCAGCAGCCGGTGCCTAACAGCCGCTGGGCGCCCGCAGCCCTAGCCTGCACCTCTGGTGGGCCTCCGACACTCGAGATCAGCAGAGGCACAGGGCCGGCCGCAGCACCGGCTGCACCAGTCTTAGGTGGCTCCCGGAAGCCTGCACGCCAGGCCACACCAGGTCGCGATGTTCAATGTAGGTCAGGAGAGCGATCTGCAGCTTTCGGGTCCAGAGAGAGCTAGGATTCTGATTGCATGGCTTTGAGGTCGACATATAGTTAGTTGTGCTGCACAGGATCACAAAGATAAGTCAGGATAGATGTCGGTTAATCGGGCTCGGCCGGCAGAGCCCTCTCAAAGAGTGGCCATCTTACAACTCGGCTTGGCCACGCCCCCTTACATTTTACCTTTAACCGACAACATGACAGCCAAGCAGTTGCACACGCACAGCCTCCGGAAGGAACGGTATCTATATGTCAGGAGAGTGGCCAAAGCACACAGGGAAATGAAACACAGTTACGAGGAGGAGAAGGCTTTGAGGTAATGGAGCTGCATCCCTCAGGGACTGCCAACAGTATCAAAAGCCAGCAAGGACAAAGATGCCAAGACAAGCCAAGGAACAACCAAGGGACTAGTCCCTAGTACATCGGAAAGTCAGCCCTTGAGACCACCTGTCCCTGAAGCGCAGCACCCAGGAGGGCCAAGGTCATTGGACCGAGAGATTAGAAAGGACCTCTCAGACCTCAAATTACGAGTTGCGATGCAGGAGCACAAAAAGGACAGGGCATTCAGAATGCTAGAAGAGATCAAGAAGGCACTGTAAAAGCCTTGGTGATGTCTCCATTACAGGGAGCCCACCTACCCTTCCACCAGAACTCCCTTTTAGTATTTTTTTCACTGAAAGGTTTTTAGATTTGTATAGGTTAGTTAGAGTAGGAATAGTTGAGTGTTAGGATTTTGTAGTGATATTTTAGGGGTGGGTTAGATGTAAGTAGTTAGGGGTTTATTGTTATTTTGGGGGGATGGGGTTGATGTATTCCTATATTTGTGTTAATAAAACAATTACAAAACCAAAAATATACAAAAGATTAAAAAAAAAAAGAAATATGGTATTGTTTAGGACTATATGTGCAGTTGATGTTTTGGTGTAGTTTTGGTTGTCCTTGTGTGCATACGTCTCTTAAGAGGGAGGAGAGTTGATGCATATTATGTTGTGCTAAATTTGTACTGGTAAGTAGGCTAAGCTAAGGTTAGTTATAGCTAGTATGTAGTTAAAGGTAGATCAGGGTAGTTGCTTATTGTAGTTGAGGTTTAGTAGTTTATTTTTTTCCTCATTCTGTTAACATTAAATGTCATTGTTTGCAACATGCAACATACAGGTCTACATCCTGATTTATTGTGTGGGAGCTAGCATGTGCGCTCAGCTAATGCTATGTAAACGCATATGCCTTTGCTAGCAGTGTTTGGCACCATGTGTGAGTAGGTGTTTTACCTATGGACAAGGATATGTCTAGTTGGCAATGACTTTACATCAACAAACTATCAGTCATTGTTGAGCAGTGGACGTGGCAATCATGATGGAAATTGTAGACAGTGGAAATCATGCGTTCACATAAAATATCTTGTGTGGCTACGCCATGCATCATGCGTTGGAGGGATGCTGTGGTCTAAAGCATTTGGCCAATTAGTAGGCTGTTGGACTCACACACTGATTGCTGCCTGGTACCCACTTACACTTGCAGAATTTACTTGTCAGCCCAATGTTGTATGCTTGCTAGTTACCATGGGTGGACCTGGCACTTGTGTGGGGACTTAATTGACCATTACCCTTAACTGCATGACATTAGTATAACTTCATGTTTGCAACCTTGAATAATTCAGAAAAGGGGGTGGTGATGAACAGAGTGTCTGAATTAAGCAGACCACTCTTACCCAGTCCAAAGATCAGGGCTTGATCCATCACCGTTTTTTAGCTCACTGCACCATCCCAGCTCAGAACCTGGCTACATGCAAATTAGTCTGTCCCTGGCCCAGTGCATCATGGGAACAGGGCAGACCAGACTACCAAGCCAATTCTTATACTGGGAAGGAAACAAGCTTCCGGGGACCGGTTTCTGGCATTTCAGCCGTCTTCGGCCCAGCTTGCTTGAATCCTGATGGTGCAATGAGCAAGGGACTCACATCTGAGTATACCCTTCCACGCTTATGGTGGACAAAATGATTCAGAAAAGGGGGTGGTGATGAACAGAGTGTCTGAATTAAGCAGACCACTCTTACCCAGTCCAAAGATCAGGGCTTGATCCATCACCGTTTTTTAGCTCACTGCACCATCCCAGCTCCGAACCTGGCTACATGCAAATTAGTCTGTCCCTGGCCCAGTGCATCATGGGAACAGGGCAGACCAGACTACCAAGCCAATTCTTATACTGGGAAGGAAACAAGCTTCCGGGGACCCGTTTCTGGCATTTCAGCCGTCTTCGGCCCGTCTTGCTTGAATCCTGATGGTGCAATGAGCAAGGGACTCACATCTGAGTATACCCTTCCATGCTTATGGTGGACAAAATGATTCAGAAAAGGGGGTGGTGATGAACAGAGTGTCTGAATTAAGCAGACCACTCTTACCCAGTCCAAAGATCAGGGCTTGATCCATCACCGTTTTTTAGCTCACTGCACCATCCCAGCTCAGAACCTGGCTACATGCAAATTAGTCTGTCCCTGGCCCAGTGCATCATGGGAACAGGGCAGACCAGACTACCAAGCCAATTCTTTTACTGGGAAGGAAACAAGCTTCCGGGGACCAGTTTCTGGCATTTCAGCCGTCTTCGGCCCGGCTTGCTTGAATCCTGATGGTGCAATGAGAAAGGGACTCACATCTGAGTATACCCTTTCACGCTTATGGTGGACAAAATGATTCAGAAAAGGGGGTGGTGATGAACAGAGTGTCTGAATTAAGCAGACCACTCTTACCCAGTCCAAAGATCAGGGCTTGATCCATCACCGTTTTTTAGCTCACTGCACCATCCCAGCTCAGAACCTGGCTACATGCAAATTAGTCTGTCCCTGGCCCAGTGCATCATGGGAACAGGGCAGACCAGACTACCAAGCCAATTCTTATACTGGGAAGGAAACAAGCTTCCGGGGACCGGTTTGTGGCATTTCAGCCGTCTTCGGCCCGGCTTGCTTGAATCCTGATGGTGCAATGAGCAAGGGACTCACATCTGAGTATACCCTTCCACGCTTATGGTGGACAAAATGATTCAGAAAAGGGGGTGGTGATGAACAGAGTGTCTGAATTAAGCAGACCACTCTTACCCAGTCCAAAGATCAGGGCTTGATCCATCACCGTTTTTTAGCTCACTGCACCATCCCAGGTCAGAACCTGGCTACATGCAAATTAGTCTGTCCCTGGCCCAGTGCATCATGGGAACAGGGCAGACCAGACTACCAAGCCAATTCTTAAACTGGGAAGGAAACAAGCTTCCGGGGACCGGTTTCTGGCATTTCAGCCGTCTTCGGCCCGGCTTGCTTGAATCCTGATGGGGCAATGAGCAAGGGACTCACATCTGAGTATACCCTTCCACGCTTCTGGTGGACAAAATGATTCAGAAAAGGGGGTGGTGATAAACAGAGTGTCTGAATTAAGCAGACCACTCTTACCCAGTCCAAAGATCAGGGCTTGATCCATCAGCGTTTTTTAGCTCACTGCACCATCCCAGCTCAGAACCTGGCTACATGCAAATTAGTCTGTCCCTGGCCCAGTGCATCATGGGAACAGGGCAGACCAGACTACCAAGCGAATTCTTATACTGGGAAGGAAAAAAGCTTCCGGCGACCGGTTTCTGGCATTTCAGCCGTCTTCGGGCCGGCTTGCTTGAATCCTGATGGTGCAATGAGCAAGGGACTCACATCTGAGTATACCCTTCCACGCTTATGGTGGACAAAATGATTCAGAAAAGGGGGTAGTGATGAACAGAGTGTCTGAATTAAGCAGACCACTCTTACCCAGTCCAAAGATCAGGGCTTGATCCATCACCGTTTTTTAGCTCACTGCACCATCCCAGCTCACAACCTGGCTACATGCAAATTAGTCTGTCCCTGGCCCAGTGCATCATGGGAACAGGGCAGACCAGACTACCAAGCCAATTCTTTTACTTGGAAGGAAACAAGCTTCCGGGGACCGGTTTCTGGCATTTCAGCCGTCTTCGGCCCGGCTTGCTTGAATCCTGATGGTGCAATGAGCAAGGGACTCACATCTGAGTATACCCTTCCACGCTTATGGTGGACAAAATGATTCAGAAAAGGGGGTGGTGATGACCCCCTTTTCTGAATCGTGCAACTTTGAATAAGCACTTACTACTCATCACACAATAGTATTTACAAATTATGTTACACTCTCACTGCCTAGCATTGTCCCTGAATCCACAAAAATACAAATGTCCCTTTGGCTAGCAGTTGGTGTATTTGCCTCACAGAATGGGCAATGGCCTACCTGGTACTGACTTCTGCAGACACACTACACACAGGTAGCTCAAAGTACATCTATTTACGTGTGCAAATGTTGAACGAGGTCACAGGTAAAGTTCATTGGAAAACAACCCCAAAAGATGTTTTTGAGCCAGTGGATGTCCAGACAGAGTCCATGTGGGGAGCATGTCATGAGACATGTGGAGGAGAGGAGGGCTTTGGTCAGGAGGCTGACCACAATGTCATTAGGAAGGATATTCCACATTTCGACAAATGGTCAAAGCGAACAAGGCAAAGTCAAAATGAGGACAGTGACAGCAGATGTTCCCTGGAATGTTAATCAGCATAGGGCTACAGAGAAACTGGGTATGCAGCACAGATGGTGGAAGATTTAGATCCTGTGCCTGCATCAGTATTAATCTGTACCAACACATAAGGCGGCACAGCAGCAAGGAGGATCTGCTGGTTTTGCAACACAGCAGCAATGTCACAGTGGTAAGCAGCCAAGGCATCAAAGTGGGAGCCGTGCTTCTGCTTCATGAATTCCAATTTGGTTCTTATTGCCCTCAGCTGGTTGGCAACCTTGCTGATGCCCCTTTGGGAGGGCAGTTGTTGATGTCTCTGCCTCATAACCCCAGCGATGTCAGCCAGGGACTGCTAGAGGCCATTGAGCGGAGAGTAGGTGCCTCTGATGGTGGCAGTGTTGTCCCTATTGAGAGTGAGGCACCCACACATTCCCTCTAGGGTAGCTACCACAGGCCCCATCCCGCCTGTACCTGCCTCACAAACTCCTGCTGGACTCCTACCGCAGTATTTTGGAAAGTAATCTGTGGGTCCTCGGAGTCCAGGGGTCTGGGTGTGGTGGCAGGTATCTGTTGTTTGGTAGGCGGGGTATGTGGAGATGTCATGACCCTGTTGACCCTCCCTGTGTCCGGAGATGGTATCCTGATGGAGTCCAGGTGTTCTTGAAGGGTGTCCTGGCCGACGGTTTGCAGGTTATCATAATCTCTGATCTTCAGGACAGGGTGGTGGCTAGGAGGTGAGGGTTCATCCTCTGTAATGAGATGAGGAAATGCTATTGCTGATGTCTCTTGAAATGAGTAATGCAGTTGACAATGAAAGTGTGAGATACATTACACTTTCAGTTCCTCATTGTTGCATAGAAGAGCTGCTACTCAAGGGTATGGATTGTAAATAGCACTGTCTTTCCCTTTCGGATGACTGGATCTCAGCATTGTTGTCACTACCACTGTGTGTCTATTCTGAGTGGAGGGGCGCTGTCATAATAATCCGAGTACGATCACTGACATTCAAGCCATTTCATCAGGACCAGAGTTGGTTATCTGCAGGGTTTCACACAATGTTTTTATCAGACCCATGCACTTGAACTTGCACATGCCTCCTCTGACTGTTCCTGGCTGTTGACTTACTGCCACAGAGTGATGGCACCCTGATCATACACTGACTCTCATGTGCCTATGGCACCTACATTATGCATGATCATACCAATGGACTGACATGGCAGGCTGCTATCGAGTGACATGTGTCAGGCAGCACCCCAGAGGGTAGTAGTGCTGGGAATGGTGACATTCCTACCAAGGGTCCTGTTCACATATAAATTGCACAACGCAGTTGTACTAGCAATTTAGCTGCACCACCATGCGTGATTCCACAAACATAGGAAAGCACCATATTCACACGGATACGTCACACCCCATGTGTTTTCCTTTGAGATCGCACGGACAAAAACAGTCAAGCACCAACACAGACACCCTTGCTCCATGGGGCAAGATGCCCGTGAAAGCACACGGCTAGTTTTTTTGCAGCTGCGCAGGGGTGAGCACAGGGGTGGCACTTATTCAGTTTTTACTAAATATTTCCAATGGTCCTCTGGTATACATCACTTGCATTCACCCCCACACCCAGTCATATTTATTTGATTAGAGGAGTTCAGGTGCGCCCTACCATGGCAGCTAACACCAGTGTAGTCTGAGGCTGAATGCCAGGACAGCTGATTACCATGTAGTTTAATCTGGGTGAGTAATACATACCTCTTGAAATGTCCCTAAGTGTAGGTACTACCCATGGTGTGCTGTTTCTCCTGTGGTATACCAATCCTATGCTAGGTTAATGTGAGTGGTCTCTGGTGAGGCAGAGGGGCATCTTTCAAAGACATGTGGTACAGTGCAGCGCAAGAAACCATCTTACTGCGCCAAGCTGTGTGAATAGGAAACTGCTGGGTTGCACTGTGTTTACTACACTACAACGCATCCCTGTGTTTTCCTTTATGGTTGTGTACATTCAGCTGACTAGCACCAATACAGGCACCCTTGAACCATGTTGCGGGGGTGCCTGTTTTGGAATACGCCTTCTGTTTGTGTGCTAGCGCAGGCAGTGAGGGCCGGAATGCGCCTTATCTTGCAGAAACGGCACATTCCTACCCTTTCCTTTTGATGTAGGATAGCACAGCTAGAATGCCTGTGACACTGCATATGCCAAATTTTTGGTGCTCCGCTGCTGCAAAAAAGCAGAGCACCTGTTCTTGTAAATATACCCCTGAGTGGCTGGCTTATGTTCCATGTTGTGGCCCAAATGCAGAAATACTGACAGGGTAAAGATTTCTGTGCAGATAGCAAAATGTCTCAAACTCAGATACACACAGTGGAATCAATGCGGATTCGGATACCGCAGGTGGAGGTTGGGAAAAGGTTAATCTCTGTTTTATGACGGCTTGGAAGAGCTTTCCATCAGCGCAATCTGTCCTGGATGGCAGCCCAGGGGGCAATATGCAGGAACGTGATGAATTCAGGATTGGGCCTGGTAAGTTATGAATGTTATCAATCGTCTTGTAAGCATTCGCCTACCTGCTTTCTACTCCCCCAAGAACGGGTGCACTTTCCGGCCCTGTCAAGTGCAAGTCAGAGTGGCGGTCCTGAGAGCTTTGTGAATGGTGTTTTCTTTCCAGTGCAAGATATGCCTCTCATACGTTTTGCTTCCCTCTGTTTGTATTTTCGTTTCAATGTATTGAAACAAATATGGTAGATTGAATGTGTCAATCATTTACACTCTTCTGAAGTACACAGGGCATAAATCAAGTTAATGAGGGAGGCGCTCGGGTTATACTGGACACTGTGCTACGTCATTGGTGAGATCCCCAAAGGTTACTAAGGACAGGAGGGGACAAACCAGGCCACATTTAGAGCGCCCCAATTGAGCCTCATTAAGCCCCTGGCTTCAGATACGGATGGCATTGGTAACTCGGAGTAGGGCATTAACGGGGATTTATAAATGGGACCATGAGAGACTCTATAGCAATGAGAATTACCAGGAGAATCACTTATTCTGTTCCTGTTTCCCATGGCTAGTCCTCACTACCCCCGGGTATTTCAGTTTTCATCGGCTGAAATCTCTGTAAGAAATGCATATGATCCTCAAATTTATTGCGGATCCTATAATCCTGGTTCAGTCTGTAAATCCAACTACTGACTCCATCACTGACTCTTGTAATTGGCCCCAGATAGAGGAAAACGCAGAGTTAGGAAAACTGACAGAAATGGACTCTGTTTGGAATAACACTAACCAGATACTGATATGAGGGACCCAAGACTAATCAAATGGAGCGACAGAGGAGGACAGATCCATCCTCAGTACAAATCAAATAGACAGAGAACAGGGAGACATAAACCCTAACCAACAAACTAATCACAAATGATTAGTCACACACAGAGCGCGTGAAAAGGCATACGTTCTATGCAATGAGGGAAACGGAAGTTGTCTGTCTCTGGCAGCTTTTGGGACTACTCTAAGTCTAACTTTGGAAATAATGGTACATGCCAGTGACAAGATTGCAGTGGTGAAGTTCTCATTTGTGAGTGAGGCTGGAAGTTAAGTGATATCCATGAGTCTCTTCATTGCCTCTTCTGCAGGAGACCGAATAATTCAGTTTGTAGATCTGACCTGGTTAAGTTGATCAGTACAGTGGTAGATTAATTTATGACGATTGCATGTATCTCAGTGCCCACTTCAGTGGCAGGTGTGCAGGGGTTGGGCCAGAGAAGTTTTAATGCATGGGCAAAGTGGGCTCTGGCCCAGGGCCCCAGCTTTTCAGGGGGCCATCTTATAGAGAGAGCTCTGTTCAGCAAAGAGTCTTGCCCAGATGACCTTGAATATTTCCTAAACAGATTGTTTTAAATACTGTTTTCCTTTAATTTCCTTTGAAAGTCAGTGATGTGTGAGAGTCCAGTACAGACATTTTGCTGAGAAATGTATTTATATTTCATGCAACATCCATTGAAAGTTTCTTTTAGGTCAAAACAGGACCTCACATATGAGAAATGGGGGGCGTCACAGAGATTATGTGCAGTAATATTAGTGAGCTGCTTCTGTGACTATATTGAAACACACATCACTAGCCCTGAATATCAGATGTAAGCACATTTAGAATTTGGCAAGTGTTCGTGTGTGCGCTGTCAGGGGCCTAGACAAAAAAGGCACGAAAGAGCTGAAACTGGATCAGAAATTCAATGTGGTTCCGAACAGGGGCCCTCAAAATACATTTGGCCCAGGGCCCACAAACTCCTTAAGATGTCTCTGGATTGGGCAAAATGTTAGGGCAGAGGAGGGGAGAGGTGAGGTATGGCATATCCATTGTAACCTACAGAGGAGGAAAGAAAGGTGACGGAAAACCTAATGGCAATGACATTGTGCAGCGGCATGTCTCCGTGTCCATCTTTTCTGTGTATTTTCTAGCATAGAGTGTTGTGGGGTGGTCGAGTTCTAGGAACCTTTTGTACAATGCACCAGGGTTCTTACAGTAGTGTTTTATGGCTTTTTGGAAAACCTCCCGATTGTGCTGTACTTGCTTTGCCATTAGAGTGCCTTTTGCTGGTGTCCATCAAGTCCAGCCACATTTCTGAAAGTGATTGTGAGCATTGAATATCCTCTATTTTAGTTTTCCATATGCTGTTCCACATTTTATTCTGTGTTAATGCTGCTTTGCAGTTTCTAGGTACCATGAACTAACTTCTGTGAGGGCTCGCAAAGCGTTTTGACATGATCCTCAGTGGAGCATGATGACCAGCAGACTTCCTCTCGATGCAAAGTTGTGGTGTCCTCACACCGTTTTCTGATGTATTTTCCGGATGTGGCCTCGAGATCAGGAAGAGGCACATCCACAGAAGTATGTTGCCTGGTCCACTCGGCTCCACATCATGTGACATACACCACACATACCTCATATGTGAAGAAACCAACATAGTCACAAAAGTTACATTGCGTCCCATGGACCTTTGTACGTGTAATGGTAAAACTAAAAGGAGATATTTTATTTTACCCATGCATTAGATTTAGGTCCTTACCAGCCATAGGGAGAAGCTGTCAGGGTGTTAATTAATTCCGCCATTTCCATTCTCCAAGGTTTCCTGCCTACCCCAATACGTCTTTAGTCTGCAAATCACACATGTGTGTACTTGAAGCAGTGGTTTCATATTAGAAGACCATGAAAATCTGCCACGTGCAAATGTGAACATTGCATGCACGTAAAACTGTGCTGTACTGAGGGGCAAGACACTTCTGTACCACAGTTTTACGAGCGCTTTACTTGTTTTATTCATGGTCAATTTCATTGCATGTGGAACATTGGAGATTACTTACGACAACATGCGAAAATGAATTATGAGAAGTGTTGCTTATTTTGAACAAATTCTTGTGACATTCCAAAGGACCCATTGTCACACTCTTGATAACAAATAACCTGAATTGTTTTCCAGAAATGTGTGCTCAACTGATAAAAAAGTAACTTTGTGCAAAAATGCAGACCATAGCTCCACTTCCATCATTCCTATTCTCAGCAGGAATACCATCATTGATTATCAGATGTTACAAGGCGGGTCTTTATCTCAACTGCCTTCACCCCGCAGGCATTACCATG
Source organism: Lissotriton vulgaris (assembly GCF_964263255.1). Taxonomy (NCBI): domain Eukaryota; kingdom Metazoa; phylum Chordata; class Amphibia; order Caudata; family Salamandridae; genus Lissotriton; species Lissotriton vulgaris. Next base: position 678,526,608 of record NC_141699.1, on the reverse strand, counting down.
CATTGATCTTTGCAAGGCGTTGTAATACCACGCAGGGCTTTAGAACACAAACCTTTACATCACATTGAAACATCACGTTTTATACATATTTTTTTTTTAGACAGATATCATTTTTTATTGCTTTTTTAAAATCTATATTATATGTGTAACCCACAAACTGTTCTATCTGCAACCTGGTGTGGCTCGTTTTCCCTGCGCGATCAGCAGAGATTTTCGCTGCATATATATACGAACAAGGCAACTGGGATCACCGAAACGCGTTTGGTGGAGGGCACAGCAATGCACTTGAAAAAAAGAAAATATTAATAAAGTTACCAGCGGCTGCTGTGGAATCTATGAGTCTGTCTCTCTCGTCTTTTTTGGGCGTGACAACAGAACACGTAGAGAGTGGAAATTGTATATATATATATATATATATATATATATATATATATATATATATATATATATATATATATATATATATATATATATATATATATATATATATATATATATATATATATATATATTTCCAAAACAAAGAGGGTCCTGCTGAGATCCGCGCCCAAGTCAGGTGGCGCAATAAAACGGCGAATCCATGCCGTTTAGTTTTAATCCAAAATCCACAAAGCGCTGGTATGCAATTCGCACTCGGAAACAGGCTGCTGAAGAATTTTCTTTATTCTCAGATAACGCTACGCGTTTCGACACCTTGGTCTGCTCGCAGCGTTCATAACGCTCACTCTGCCACAAAGGAACCACGAACCACCAAACTGCAGGCAAATCAACTTTTTATTGCTGTTTCCTCCTGATTACGCGTTTCGGGCACCATTTGCCCTTGTTCACACAGAGAGTAAAAACACCATTTTTTTATATAATGCTTCAACCACGTGGTAGAACACCACCAACAAACATAGAAAAAATACACATGTCTGTAGGAACATACGGTTTTTCTTTTTTTCTTTCTCTCTTTTTCTCTCCTGTTATTTCTTTTTTTCTTTTCTTTCTTTGTCACTGTTGTGTCCATAAAATATATATAATATAATCCTCGTATTTCTTTGTCCATAAATAGGGAATAGGTCCCAATGATGTCTTTGGCCGTTTCAATACATCATTTCAATCAATATTTCCATTTCCATCTGAAATGCCGGAGAGTATAAACATGATATAAATAAACAAAAAAAAATATTAAAATATATTGATCAATTCATTACATTATAGTTTGTGCAAAATATCGCCACTACATCACATAAAATACCAAGATTGATGTATATGCACATTCCCCGTGAAATGAATATTAATTTAAAGCTCTCCACTTAATTAAAAGTGACTAGTATTGATCTCCTGGCACATCCTCCAATTCCTGCTTAAATGCAATGTTAATCACAACCACTTCCAGAACTTACTCCATCCCCTGTCATAATTATTAAATGACACAACAGTACCATCCATCAGACTGGGCCTAAAGAGCAACCAATGTGTAAAGTGCATATCAAATGTGCAAATCAATAGTAATATTAAAGTGCAAATGTCATTAGTGTTCTAACCGTGAAAATTTTAAACATTCTAAAAACGTAATCAAAATGTGGCGCATTACACGCGGGGATGGCACCTCTCAGGGAGTGTCTGAAGGCAGTGAATGCTTCAAGGAAGGGTGATAATGGAAGTGACCCGGACCGCCGGCACATATCAATGGCCGCATGACGACGCTGTCTAGGACTGTTCATACTTCATGGAGGGGTCTCCTTACTTCATCGAGGTCCCCGAGCCTGCGAGCCGTTGAAAATGTGAGGCATGAGAGCGAGGGAAATGAACTCTGTTTCCGAGGACAAGTGCCATGGCTTCAAATCAAGTCAGCGAACATTGCTACTCGGCTGCACGTTGGGACCATGTAGTGCAAGCGAGTAAACGGACCACCGACCAGTAAGTGTGGAACAATGCCTGCTGGGTAACGTAGTTCTATGAAAAGGAACTCTGGTGCAATCCGTGCCATGTTTTGCAGACACCGTCAACACTACTTCAGTGGTTGAGTTAGAGACAGAAGCTAATGGCACCAGTGGAACTATGTCGACACAAAGCATCAGAAGAAGGTAGTAACCGAAACGCGTCATGCAAATGTGTTGAATTCATGGATTTCAAACGTACCCTTGTGCCGCCTCTTCTACTTCCCATGAAGGAGAATGCTTTGGAATATAATGCGTGAAACCCATTACACGCGGGGATGGCACCTCTCAGCGAGTGTCTGAAGGCAGTGAATGCTTCAAGGAAGGGTGATAATGGGAGTGACCCGGACCGCCGGCACATATCAATGGCCGCATGACGACGCTGTCTAGGACTGTTCATACTTCATGGAGGGGTCTCCTTACTTCATCGAGGTCCCCGAGCCTGCGAGCCGTTGAAAATGTGAGGCATGAGAGCGAGGGAAATGAACTCTGTTTCCGAGGACAAGTGCCATGGCTTCAAATCAAGTCAGCGAACATTGCTACTCGGCTGCACGTTGGGACCATGTAGTGCAAGCGAGTAAACGGACCACCGACCAGTAAGTGTGGAACAATGCCTGCTGGGTAACGTAGTTCTATGAAAAGGAACTCTGGTGCAATCCGTGCCATGTTTTGCAGACACCGTCAACACTACTTCAGTGGTTGAGTTAGAGACAGAAGCTAATGGCACCAGTGGAACTATGTCGACACAAAGCATCAGAAGAAGGTAGTAACCGAAACGCGTCATGCAAATGTGTTGAATTCATGGATTTCAAACCTACCCTTGTGCCGCCTCTTCTAATTCCCATGAAGGAGAATGCTTTGGAATATAATGCGTGAAACCCATTACACGCGGGGATGGCACCTCTCAGCGAGTGTCTGAAGGCAGTGAATACTTCAAGGAAGGGTGATAATGGGAGTGACCCGGACCGCCGGCACATATCAATGGCCGCATGACGACGCTGTCTAGGACTGTTCATACTTCATGGAGGGGTCTCCTTACTTCATCGAGGTCCCCGAGCCTGCGAGCCGTTGAAAATGTGAGGCATGAGAGCGAGGGAAATGAACTCTGTTTCCGAGGACAAGTGCCATGGCTTCAAATCAAGTCAGCGAACATTGCTACTCGGCTGCACGTTGGGACCATGTAGTGCAAGCGAGTAAACGGACCACCGACCAGTAAGTGTGGAACAATGCCTGCTGGGTAACGTAGTTCTATGAAAAGGAACTCTGGTGCAATCCGTGCCATGTTTTGCAGACACCGTCAACACTACTTCAGTGGTTGAGTTAGAGACAGAAGCTAATGGCACCAGTGGAACTATGTCGACACAAAGCATCAGAAGAAGGTAGTAACCGAAACGCGTCATGCAAATGTGTTGAATTCATGGATTTCAAACGTACCCTTGTGCCGCCTCTTCTACTTCCCATGAAGGAGAATGCTTTGGAATATAATGCGTGAAACCCATTACACGCGGGGATGGCACCTCTCAGCGAGTGTCTGAAGGCAGTGAATGCTTCAAGGAAGGGTGATAATGGGAGTGACCCGGACCGCCGGCACATATCAATGGCCGCATGACGACGCTGTCTAGGACTGTTCATACTTCATGGAGGGGTCTCCTTACTTCATCGAGGTCCCCGAGCCTGCGAGCCGTTGAAAATGTGAGGCATGAGAGCGAGGGAAATGAACTCTGTTTCCGAGGACAAGTGCCATGGCTTCAAATCAAGTCAGCGAACATTGCTACTCGGCTGCACGTTGGGACCATGTAGTGCAAGCGAGTAAACGGACCACCGACCAGTAAGTGTGGAACAATGCCTGCTGGGTAACGTAGTTCTATGAAAAGGAACTCTGGTGCAATCCGTGCCATGTTTTGCAGACACCGTCAACACTACTTCAGTGGTTGAGTTAGAGACAGAAGCTAATGGCACCAGTGGAACTATGTCGACACAAAGCATCAGAAGAAGGTAGTAACCGAAACGCGTCATGCAAATGTGTTGAATTCATGGATTTCAAACGTACCCTTGTGCCGCCTCTTCTACTTCCCATGAAGGAGAATGCTTTGGAATATAATGCGTGAAACCCATTACACGCGGGGATGGCACCTCTCAGCGAGTGTCTGAAGGCAGTGAATGCTTCAAGGAAGGGTGATTATGGGAGTGACCCGGACCGCCGGCACATATCAATGGCCGCATGACGACGCTGTCTAGGACTGTTCATACTTCATGGAGGGGTCTCCTTACTTCATCGAGGTCCCCGAGCCTGCGAGCCGTTGAAAATGTGAGGCATGAGAGCGAGGGAAATGAACTCTGTTTCCGAGGACAAGTGCCATGGCTTCAAATCAAGTCAGCGAACATTGCTACTCGGCTGCACGTTGGGACCATGTAGTGCAAGCGAGTAAACGGACCACCGACCAGTAAGTGTGGAACAATGCCTGCTGGGTAACGTAGTTCTATGAAAAGGAACTCTGGTGCAATCCGTGCCATGTTTTGCAGACACCGTCAACACTACTTCAGTGGTTGAGTTAGAGACAGAAGCTAATGGCACCAGTGGAACTATGTCGACACAAAGCATCAGAAGAAGGTAGTAACCGAAACGCGTCATGCAAATGTGTTGAATTCATGGATTTCAAACGTACCCTTGTGCCGCCTCTTCTACTTCCCATGAAGGAGAATGCTTTGGAATATAATGCGTGAAACCCATTACACGCGGGGATGGCACCTCTCAGCGAGTGTCTGAAGGCAGTGAATGCTTCAAGGAAGGGTGATAATGGGAGTGACCCGGACCACCGGCACATATCAATGGCCGCATGACGACGCTGTCTAGGACTGTTCATACTTCATGGAGGGGTCTCCTTACTTCATCGAGGTCCCCGAGCCTGCGAGCCGTTGAAAATGTGAGGCATGAGAGCGAGGGAAATGAACTCTGTTTCCGAGGACAAGTGCCATGGCTTCAAATCAAGTCAGCGAACATTGCTACTCGGCTGCACGTTGGGACCATGTAGTGCAAGCGAGTAAACGGACCACCGACCAGTAAGTGTGGAACAATGCCTGCTGGGTAACGTAGTTCTATGAAAAGGAACTCTGGTGCAATCCGTGCCATGTTTTGCAGACACCGTCAACACTACTTCAGTGGTTGAGTTAGAGACAGAAGCTAATGGCACCAGTGGAACTATGTCGACACAAAGCATCAGAAGAAGGTAGTAACCGAAACGCGTCATGCAAATGTGTTGAATTCATGGATTTCAAACGTACCCTTGTGCCGCCTCTTCTACTTCCCATGAAGGAGAATGCTTTGGAATATATATATATATATATATATATATATATATATATATATATATATATATATATATATATATATATATATATATATATATATATATATATATATATATATATATATATATTCCAAAACAAAGAGGGTCCTGCTGAGATCCGCGCCCAAGTCAGGTGGCGCAATAAAACGGCGAATCCATGCCGTTTAGTTTTAATCCAAAATCCACAAAGCGCTGGTATGCAATTCGCACTCGGAAACAGGCTGCTGAAGAATTTTCTTTATTCTCAGATAACGCTACGCGTTTCGACACCTTGGTCTGCTCGCAGCGTTCATAGCGCTCACTCTGCCACAAAGGAACCACGAACCACCAAACTGCAGGCAAATCAACTTTTTATTGCTGTTTCCTCCTGATTACGCGTTTCGGGCACCATTTGCCCTTGTTCACACAGAGAGTAAAAACACCATTTTTTTATATAATGCTTCAACCACGTGGTAGAACACCACCAACAAACATAGAAAAAATACACATGTCTGTAGGAACATACGGTTTTTCTTTTTTTCTTTCTCTCTTTTTCTCTCCTGTTATTTCTTTTTTTCTTTTCTTTCTTTGTCACTGTTGTGTCCATAAAATATATATAATATAATCCTCGTATTTCTTTGTCCATAAATAGGGAATAGGTCCCAATGATGTCTTTGGCCGTTTCAATACATCATTTCAATCAATATTTCCATTTCCATCTGAAATGCCGGAGAGTATAAACATGATATAAATAAACAAAAAAAAATATTAAAATATATTGATCAATTCATTACATTATAGTGTAACCCACAAACTGTTCTATCTGCAACCTGGTGTGGCTCGTTTTCCCTGCGCGATCAGCAGAGATTTTCGCTGCATATATATACGAACAAGGCAACTGGGATCACCGAAACGCGTTTGGTGGAGGGCACAGCAATGCACTTGAAAAAAAGAAAATATTAATAAAGTTACCAGCGGCTGCTGTGGAATCTATGAGTCTGTCTCTCTCGTCTTTTTTGGGCGTGACAACAGAACACGTAGAGAGTGGAAATTGTATATATATATATATATATATATATATATATATATATATATATATATATATATATATATATATATATATATATATATATATATATATATATATATATATATATTTCCAAAACAAAGAGGGTCCTGCTGAGATCCGCGCCCAAGTCAGGTGGCGCAATAAAACGGCGAATCCATGCCGTTTAGTTTTAATCCAAAATCCACAAAGCGCTGGTATGCAATTCGCACTCGGAAACAGGCTGCTGAAGAATTTTCTTTATTCTCAGATAACGCTACGCGTTTTGACACCTTGGTCTGCTCGCAGCGTTCATAACGCTCACTCTGCCACAAAGGAACCACGAACCACCAAACTGCAGGCAAATCAACTTTTTATTGCTGTTTCCTCCTGATTACGCGTTTCGGGCACCATTTGCCCTTGTTCACACAGAGAGTAAAAACACCATTTTTTTATATAATGCTTCAACCACGTGGTAGAACACCACCAACAAACATAGAAAAAATACACATGTCTGTAGGAACATACGGTTTTTCTTTTTTTCTTTCTCTCTTTTTCTCTCCTGTTATTTCTTTTTTTCTTTTCTTTCTTTGTCACTGTTGTGTCCATAAAATATATATAATATAATCCTCGTATTTTCTTTGTCCATAAATAGGGAATAGGTCCCAATGATGTCTTTGGCCGTTTCAATACATCATTTCAATCAATATTTCCATTTCCATCTGAAATGCCGGAGAGTATAAACATGATATAAATAAACAAAAAAATATATTAAAATATATTGATCAATTCATTACATTATAGTTTGTGCAAAATATCGCCACTACATCACATAAAATACCAAGATTGATGTATATGCACATTCCCCGTGAAATGAATATTAATTTAAAGCTCTCCACTTAATTAAAAGTGACTAGTATTGATCTCCTGGCACATCCTCCAATTCCTGCTTAAATGCAATGTTAATCACAACCACTTCTAGAACTTACTCCATCCCCTGTCATAATTATTAAATGACACAACAGTACCATCCATCAGACTGGGCCTAAAGAGCAACCAATGTGTAAAGTGCATATCAAATGTGCAAATCAATAGTAATATTAAAGTGCAAATGTCATTAGTGTTCTAACCGTGAAAATTTTAAACATTCTAAAAACGTAATCAAAATGTGGGCCGCTAGCAATTGAGTGCAAACATAACCGAATAAAATCCAATCTTGACTGCACCCAAGTACCACAGGCCGCTGCTCAGATTAATGCCTATTTACAAACGGATATAAAAATTACATAGTAGGTACATGAGGGCCACTTCTTAAATACAATCCAGGTTGATCCCAACCAGATATCAATAAAAAGTTATGCAGATCTTCTGTGTTGTTCAGGCCATATTGAAATTTAGTGTCTAGCTCTAAAATATTTTTGACTCCAGTTGTCAGGGCTTTTTCACGATCCCCTCCACGACGTAATTTAGGAATGGCAGCCACCACAAAATAACTCAAACAACTAAGATCACTGTTATGGGTTTGTTTAAAATGGCGAGCTACAAGGTACGTGGGGTTGTTATTTACTATGGCACGCAAGTGTTGCAATATCCTGACATGCACCTGCAACTTGGTGCTGCCCACATATCTCAGTCCGCAGGTGCATGTCAGGATATATATCACAAACTCAGTCCGGCATGAGAAACTGCTCCTGATGGCTATTTCGTTTAGTGCATTTCGTAAAGCCTTTATTTGGTTGTAGCCATGTTTTAGCGGCTGCTAATTCTGGGCAAGCTTTCCCAATCTGCGTGCGCATAGAAATGCCCTTCCTGTAAGTGACAGTTGGTTAAAATGGTAATCTAGCAGACAACACCCCATCTGTCAAGACAATCGGCCAGTGTCGTTTGACAATGGCACATACTTTTCTCTCTTGTTTGCTGAAGGCAGTGATCAACCTTGGGGCAGAATTGTCATTGACTGATGTCTCTACATTCGTGAGTAAGGATTCCCTGGATCGGTCCTTGGTTTTATTGATGGCCGCCTTAAGAATCCTCTCACTGTAGCCCCTTTGTCTAAATCTTTGATAAACCTCCTCAGTGCACCTGTTCAGGTCCTCATTGTTATTACATATCCTTTTAAGACTTAAGAATTCACCGTAAGGGATATTGTCAATCATGTGCTTGGGATGAGCTCTGCTGGTATGTAAAGTTAAATTGCCAGCAGGTTCCTTTCCATATAGAGTGGTGCACAATTGCCCTTCACTTTGGTAAACCCTAACGTCCAAGAAATCAATGCTGCTCTTACTGATATTAGAAGTACATTTGAGGTTTGAAGTGTTGATATTGATCTGCTTAATGAATTCAGATGCACTCGATTCACTGACTCGCCAAATAATAAAAACATTATCAATGTAACGCAACCAATACAAAACATGTTCATTAAAAACGGTTGCATACAGAAGTTTGAGGACCTGCTACTCCCACCAACCCACATGCAAGCATGCATAGCTGGGGGAGAAGCAAGCCACCATCGCAACACCTCTCTTCTGTAAATAAATATAATTGCCAAATAAAAAATTATTATTGTGCAAACACCATGAGATCAAACTATGTATATATATAAATAGTACTTTTTATGGTCTGTTTTTGGGTTAAGCCCACGTTTTTAAATCCCCTTATCTCTCTGTACCTCTACCTGCCCCTAATCCCTAATAAACACTTTCCTCCTTTCACTACTACTTACCCCTTGTAAAAACAAGGAATGCCCTTCAGCCAATTCCTCCGCTTGCGGAGGAATTGTATAACCATCAAGGATTTTCTGACTCATGCAGGGACCCTCAAACTCAAGCTGATTGTGAGAGGATGCCCTGAAAAACTAATAAAAGACTTCCTCAATAGGGCACGTTATTCCAACAGAGATAGTATGTTTACTCCGAGGAATAAACACAAAGAAGAGAAATTGTTCTGTGTTACCAAACATTCAAACCTGGATTGTAAAATTAGGCAAATTGTGAACACTCAATGGCATCTCTTAAACATCAATAGCTATGATAATAGGCTTTCAAGACAGCTTTTTGCCTTCAAGAGAAACCACAACTTATTTAACCTACTAGTTAGAACCAGAGGAAGAGAAAAGAGCAAGTTCTGCCAAAAGTCCATCACGGGGGCTCCATTCAGTGTAACCACAAATGCGGCACATGTCAGGCCTGCACTAATGCAATTGTGCTGACACCATTAGAATTAACAACAGAACTGTCTACTTAAAGAACTTTACCAATTGTTACTCATCTAACATCATCTATCTTATCATGTGCCCCTGTAACCTTGGATACATTTGGGAAACAGGACGTGAATGCAGGACCAGAATTGGGGAACATAAATCTAACATTCGTACAAATAAGTCCACAGCCCCTTTGGTTCAAAATTGGAAGGATCTCGCCATTTTGACAAAGGCTTTAAGTGGACAATTATAGAAAAGATCATACCCCAAGAGGGCAGGGATACAATTGCCATTCACAAGAAACAGAAGGTATTCTGGATCTTTATTATCAATACTCACAATAATGGTCTTAATGAACAGACCCCCTGGGAGAATGCCTTCTAGACTATCTGGTTTGCCATTTGTCATTTATTGTCAACTATCTGGACCTGTTTAGTTTGCTTTGGGCATTCAGCTTATTTCTGCCTCCTTTTAGGGTGTATTCCCTATATCTCCCCTGATCCTCCCATACCTTATGTCCCACATCATGTCCTTCCCTTCACCATTTAGCTGGCATCTTCTATGGTTTCCATGCCTGGACTCAGGCAGTTTATCCTGTGTAAGGCACTCGTATTCTTGCTGCTCTACAATAGCCGGAGTCCTTGCCTGTTCTCCCACGGACATTAATATTCGTCCCTAGTCTCTATTTGCCAAGTGAGCCATCGGTTTTCCTCTCTTATACGTTACGGTGCTTTTCACCTTTGGTGCAGTCAGTGCTCTATACCCACTTTAGTGGATCTAATCATTAAACCTCCTGGGAATCTGCTAATTAGACATTCTGGTCTTCCTTCCTTAGTATGTGCTAACTATCTGGACCTGTCCAGGCTGCGTTTGACGCATAACCTGACCAACCTCTTTTTAGGTCTTGTCCATTATTTGCGGGTCCTCCCTTTCCTATGCACCTTTACATGTACCTCTTTCTGCCACACTGCTGGCATTTTCCCGTGTTGCCTTGCTGTGGTCTGGGCAGAATTGTCCTGGCTAGGCCCATGGGGCTGGCAGCATGTCTTCGGCCAGCATGTATGCTTACATTTCTGTACTTTGACTATTATATTTGTTTTTCACCTCAAGGGGTGTGGGTGGCCCACTGGTTCCCTCTTCCAATATGGCTGCCTTATTTACCCTCCGACGTATTGAGTTCTACTGTACTCCGGAACCTCTCTCTATCTTCCAGGTCAGGGGCTCCTTTAAACCATGTGTCTTCGGCCCATTGCCACGCATCCAGTTATCATACATCCCGAGGTCCTTGTTATTTGTTGTTGAGAATCTGCCTAGTGAAGCATGGATTCTATCAGATCCGGTAAGGAGTTGTGGGAAGTACTACTGTCATTCTGCCGGGTCTCTAACTTCAGTTAAGCTGTGGGGAGTTAGTACAGATTTTGGTTTTATAGCTCCCTGTGACAATGGCGTCCTCCTCCAGGGCAATCTCTCTTTTTTCTGTGAGGCTGTTCACTTCAGTCCTACCCTGTCAGGTGTTATGCACATGGGAGCCGGTTTTCTATATCGGGTGGGTGCATATCAGGGAGACTTTGTCCTTCTACCCACCAGGCATCCACCTACCGGTTAACCCCCTGTCGATAACTATATATTGGAGTTTTGTTTTCCAAACCCCTCTCCTTCCTATTCGGGCCCCAGGCAATTTTTTTCGTCTGTTCATTTCCGCTCATTTGTGTGCCCACTCGATAAATGGACAATCCAGGTTATGTTCCAGGTTATTTGAGCCATCCCCTTGCGTTACCTTTTACTGCAGCGTTTCTGCATTATTTCCTATTTTTATTGCGTAAGTCTGTATTGTGGTTTCCAGATTTGTGTGTTGCTTTGCTGGCCCTCTGATTCTTCATACCGTATACAGACTGCTGTTTCAACATATGAAAATACCTGTGCTATGAATTCCGTCCGAGAGCCCAGAGCTCCATCTCTTCCATCATGGTTGGAGATTTGCTTCTCATTACCTATGAGATATTTTGGCCTTACCACTTTATCCTTATAACAGTTTCTGGTGATGCCCCCGCTAGCATTTCTCTTCTCTAATACTCCAACGTATTTCTTTCCTATGGTGTTACCTTCCCTGGTGGATCCTTTCTACTCTAGCAGGTTCCATTGGCAGTATTTGTTGGGCGATCTATTGTAACTTACTACAGGTACCAGCTATATAGCCTTGGTCTATCATTCGATTTATTTCAATCTGTCCTTATCACACAACTGATTCACAGCCCCTGCTTACCCTCACCCTTTATCACCTCACAACTTTAGGTTGGTTGTTCGGACACTCCCTTTTCAGCGGGTTAGGGCACTTCCTTTATGCTATCAACTACCACATGGTATGTGACTGCTGGCAGTGGGTTATAAGGTTCCACCATTTGGATTAGTGGCATGACTCTGTTTTCTCTACTTATATTGGGGAGGATTAATTCCCCCACTTTTTGAGTTTCAGTGTGCATTTGTTTTTATTAAGGGTGTACTATTGAAGCTATTGTACTCTGGACCTGTCTGTATAATTTTCAGACCCTCCAGAAGTCTGCTGCCCCTCTTGCTATTTGTATAGCGCCCTGAAGAAGGTGTGATTCGTGTATCGGGGTCCCCGCACCAAAACGCCCGTCGGTCTGGGAGCTGCTCCTGTTGTTATATTGTACATAGTTAACTGTCTTGTATATCTATTTTATTGATTATTTATTATCTATGTAAGAATTGTTGCTATGATTGTGCACTAGCTATTTGCACTATAAAGGAAAAATTATTGATCACTTAGGTGTTTATCTCTGCCCTTCAGTCCACACACTGTGCTTGCTCGATAGTGAGGAGGTTATTTTTTCTCCTTTTTGCATATAAAGACGTTGTTGCGTCATTTAATAAATAGGTTTCAGGCAGTGGGTTTGGCTGTTTAGTTATTGACCCCCTGCACCACGGTGCAAGGCTGCCTGCTGCGTGACATTTTTGTAAATAAGCCCCAAAGTGTATAAACAGAAGAAGAGAATGACAGAAAAAATGGCAAAACGGGAGAAAAGTGGAATCTGCAAGAGTGAGATAAGTGGATAAAAGAAGCCTGAGGTGTATTCAAGACTGTGCAGCCTTGGTATTCTAGTGGATATTTTTTAAAAGCACTGGTAAAGCTGAGCTTTGCGCACTGGCACTCATTCTTTTAAAAATGAAGCTCTGCCTGTACGTCCCTTTACATCTACCACCCTTTAACCCTGTAATCACCATTTTTCCCCATGTACTTCTTCCCACCCCTTAACCCTGAAATCAACCTTACTCCTATTACCTCTACCCACCGTAAACCTTAAAATCACCATTACCTTCTGTTTACCTCTACCCATCCTGTAACCCTAAAATTACCCTTACTCCCATAACCTAGACCCACCGTAAAACACTATGATGACCTTTACCCTCTTTACCTCTACCGACCTTGCAACCAACATTCACCCATACCCCGATTACCTCTAACCACCCCTTAACCTAAAATCAGCCCTTTACCTCTACCCCCATTGTAACCCTTTTTGACATAATATTAAATTCATTAAACATTAAGGGGCATATTTATCAACATTTAACACAGTGCAGCAAGTCACCTTGCTGCACTGCGTGAATGGGCAGAACTGTACTGTATTTAAGATTATACAGCGCATTCCTTTTCTTTTCTTGTGATGGCGCACACCGTGCTCCTTGTGCTAAAGCAGGCACCCTTGCACCATGGTGCAAGAATGCCTGTCTTGCAGTCAAGATTGTTTTTGTGCAAAAAAGAGACACCTCCTGCACAAAAACAATCCTCTGAGGCATTTTTCCTATCTCTACGTGTGCTGCAGAATGCCACACACATAAAAAGAGGAAAAACAAAGATATTTCTCCTTGTTAGCTTCACCTGGGAGGAGTAGCATTTTAAAGCATTCCCATGTCTAAAGTAATGGTAAATTTGGGATTGCGCCAAAGTCCATGGGCGGATGCATGGGAACACTCATGGTCCACCCATGAAACTCCTCCCTCTGGCTGAGTGATGCAATGGAGCAATTTGTGTACGTTACTCTAGTTTTGTCAAACCACTCAGAGCTATGCAAGGTGGCCTTCCATTGCTTGAATATTCTGTTTTTATTGTTGTGTCACCCTTGCGCCCCATTGTGTGGTACAAAGGCGACGCAACACTATGATAAATTTGGCCCCTAATACGTGAAAACAGTAAATGCCACAATGGAGTTTGTGTTGGACTGAACCACAAAAGTTATGCAACCCCTACACAAAATCTTAGCAATTCAGGGGCTTAATGTGAAGCAGAACAGGAAAATGTCCAATGTGTTGCTGTAAAGAAATTGGGTAACATAATTGATGTAAAAATATATTGAGTGGACAGGTGATTTGATGCGGAGCTAGAATTCAGGAGGAATAAAAACTCTGATTTCATCTATGTTTTGCCAAATATGGATTGTGGTTATGAGTGTGTGAGAGAAGAAAATCTTGGTAATGGTGTAATGTCTTAATAACACAGTTCTCATCAAGAAAAGTGATCCAAGAGCTGTGGCACATAATTGGGGGAACAACCCTCTGTAATAATATATATTTCTAGAGGGAGGTTTCTGGTGGTTTCAATAGCAACCTTGGAAAAGTCAATAATTCTATTCCAGGATAATATTGACATCAAAAGGCTCAGCCAAGTGTGCATAAAGTATGGTGGAGGCAACAAGAGAAAGAGTCCAAAATGGTTGGCACCGAAGAGAACGAGGCTCTTCAGGATGTTTGTGGACCTTTGCAATTTGATTGGCTTCATGTAAGCCAATTGGAAAACGTTGCCGAGTTGGAAACTGTGAGACCTGTCATCCTTGGCGTGGTTTCCTCTGACTTTTTGCCGTCAGACCTCCTGTTTTAGCTTACCTTGTTTCTGCTGGTTTTAGGACTCTGTGCACTTTACCACTGACTAATGCTAAAGTGTATAAGCTCTCTGCTTTAAGCATGGGAATAGTGACTTATCAACAATTGGCATATTTAATTTGCTCACCAGTCCCTAGTAAAGCACTAAATGTGTCCAGGGTCTAAAAATTAAATGTTACTAGTGGGCCGGCAGCCACTTAAATAGCCCTTTAAAATTACTCAGGCCTGCCACTCTAGAGCCTGTGTGCACAGTTCTAAACTGTCATGTCGACCTGGCAAGTTGAGCCTCTAGCCAGGCCGAAAACGTTCTTTTTAAATCAAATAAGTCACCCCTTAGATAGGCCATGGACAGCACAAGGGCAGGGTGCAGTGTATTAAAAAAGTAGGACATTTTCTTTTAAGTTTTACATGTCCTACTAGTGAAATACTCTTAAATTAGTTTTTCAATACTGCAAGGCCTATCTCTCCCATAGGTTAACATTGAGTTTAACTTAATACATCTTATAAGTGTCATTTCAGATTGTGAAGAGCTGGCACCCCCAGGTTTGGTGTCTCTGGAATCACAATTTAAAATCACAATTTATGGTGAAGTTAGATTTTAAATCGTAATTCTGAAAATGTCACTTTTAGAAAGTGAGCATTTTCTTACTTTAATCATTTGGAGCCCGATGTAGGTAATAGGGAAATACTGATTCCTAAATACCGAATTTTACCGATTCAGTATTTATACATCGGTATTTCAGATGTAGGTAAGAATTCGGTAAAAAATACTGAATTCTTAATATTCGTTATTTCTGAATCGGTAATTGAGATCCGGTCATAATGAATACCTACCCATTCATTCCTATGGACTTGGAGGCCCATAGGAATGAATGTGAAGATATTCGGTATTACAGATTCGGTATTACCTAATCAGTAATACCGGGAGGTATTTCAAGGGTGACAGGGTGTCCAAAGGACACCCTGTTGCACCCCTGAAATGTGCATGTGTGCACATGTGGCACACATGCCTGACCTAGGAGCATGGATGTGTGCCACAAAGCAAATTTCAAAAAGCAAAAAAGTGCTTTTTGAAAGTATATCGCTACTTACCACCAACTTGAACTTGGTGGTAAATAGCAATTTGTTAAGGCTGAGGTGCACTGTTTTAAGTGCTACCTACATTGCATTTAAGGAATCGGTATTACTGATTCCTTAAATGCTAAGGCCAATAAGGAATCAGTATTAAGGAATCAGTATTTACTGATTCCTTATTACCGATTCCTTCCCTACATCCCACATGGCTAAATACCGGTCGGTAACGGTGAAATTTAATGAATTTTACCGTTACCGACTGGTGTTTGCCCACCTACATCTGGACCTTGGTTCCTTCTGCCTGTCTCTGAATACATATCTAGTGTGTAGACAGCTGGCCTTTGTTCATTCCGTGTAGACAGCAACACACAATGTGGCTGATGGACCATTCACATATTGATCAACTATCCTGGGTAGATTGGTAGGGAGGAGCTAACATTTACACCTGAATAGGCTGTGGCCTGTCCCCACACAAAGGGCTGCATACCCCCCTGTACTGAGCATGGATGCAGGGCAGGAAGGGCAGGGACTCTGTGCACTTAACAGGGCTTTCTTGGAAGTCTCCCCCACTTCAAAGCCACAACTGGATATAAGTACTGGATCTGTAACATTACCAACTCACTACACTTCTGGGCCTGTGGATACTCTGCCATGAAAAAAGAATGTTGCGGAGCTGAAAGGACTGTCACTCTGCTCTACTGCTGCTCTGCTGGACTCCTGCTCGGCTGTGCTGACCAGCTCCCTGCTGCCCTCTTGCCTAAGAATGAGAAGGACTGGTCCTGCATCACTCCAACCCAGAACTAAAAAGTGACTCCAAGGGTTTCCTGGCTTGCCTTCTCTTTGAAGTCTCAGGAATATCAAAGGCTTCCAACCCATCTGCCTACGGCACCTAGACTCTGCCATGTGAGAGTCTTGCCCTGCTAAGTAGTGCCAATCCAGTGCTGGGCCATTGGAAGCGGGTATAAAGTGATCCAACTTCCAAACTCCAACAATCGTCGTTATTGCGCTGCTTGGAACTGGAGCCTCTCAATCAATGCCATTGAATCTCTGCTGCTGTGAGGATCGAGGACATCGCATCTCCATCAACATCAACAGATCAAGGCTGCTGCGAGGATTGAGGACATCACATTACCTCCATTCCCGACAAATCTCTGACTTTGCGCGGCTCGGAGCTGACTCATTACCTACATCTTAAGGATCAATGCTTACTCATCGCTTCCTTTGCTTCTCGCATATCGTCCTCGATGCAACCTTGAACGAAGTTACTGTTTCAGAATGCCAAGGCTGATCCCTCTATCTGACCCACAATCTATCACAGGTCTGCCTGAACTTGTGTTACTTTTTTCACAAAGCCACGAAAGGCGACAGTGATAGGCTGCTGCATGGCTTTGTAAATCTTGACTAGCATTTTGCATTGTGATTGCACCAAAAAGGTGGAGCAACCATAACGGAAAAGGTTAGTAAGGTTAATAACTGGGCAAGGGTTGCCAGTTTTGATGTTGAAGAAGTGGCAATAAGGAGTCAGTGATGATGAAACTGTTTCCTAATTTCCAAACTACATTAAGGACAGGAGGCTGGATGAAAAGAGAGCTAGCTTGGAAGAAGTGGTGTATTCTTACATAGCGGTTGAAATGATCTTGAAAAACAAGGAATTGAGGAGACTGCAATAGTTGTTCATAACTAAAAGTTTCACAAGGGTAACTTCAGAACTGATGTATCAGGAGCACAGAGGAATATGTGCCAGGTATCTGAAGGGTAGAACAGATTTATTTGGTGGCACACATAAGATAGATTGATGGAACGTTTGGTGTGAGCCTGTTAACAATATTTCCCAAGTAACTGTTCTATGTGACTCTGGTTGAAGCTCCAAGGCATGGGTAGAGTATGTTAGCCTTGGAAAATGCAAGGACTTTTAGAGCTCCAGGCAGTGCACCAAATTTTGCTCTGGTACTGACAGACTAATATTCGAAGTAGCCGAAAATGTATTTAGTAAATAATTAGGTATGGGCGGAAAATCCGTTCCGCTCGCGGATTTTGCGGATTTTCGGGAAATTCGCAATCCGCGAGATTCGCGAATCTCCCGCAAAATCCGCAAATCCGCGAGCAGCGGATTTTGCTCGCACTGCTCGCACTGTTCGCGTGAGTTCGCGCCCCGCGAATAAGTGCAAAATTGCAGAAATACGATCTTAGCAAAACTGAAAGTAACTACTTACCAGGTTCAAAAGTTCAGGCTCATCATTAGTAGCCATTTCCTGTAGTGCTTCCTGAGGGGCCCCTCCAGAGTTCAGTTGCCAGTTGAAACTATTATGTGACCCTGCTCTGAACCTCAGAATAGTTACACATATGCCACAAAGGTCCTGAATTACAGCTAAGGGAGACAAGCAGGAGCCAGGCTGGAAGTTAAAATCCATTAATCAGCCCCTAATTCATTATTGTCAGTTGGGGCAGGGCAGGTGTTGTAACTAATTTTGCAACAATGAAAGCACTTAGCAAGTGCAAAAGATCACTAATCAGGGCGCACTAAGGAAGCAGGTGCCAGCTAAAAAAATATTCTGTGACACATTAATCAGCCCCAAATTAATTCAGGTCACTTGAGGCAGGGAAGGTGTGCTTTGCTTTGCCGAAAATAATGTACACTGGACAACCAGAGGGTGTGGTGATGAAACAGAGGGTGGCATGGGTGGGCCAGAGGGTGGCATGAGTAGTCAGAGAGTGGCAGTGGTGACAGAGAGTGGCAGTGATGAAGAAGAGTGTCCCAAACAGGCTGGACACGTAGAAACAACAAGTTCGCAAAACTTGCGACCCGACAGGTAAGTTCACAAATTGCGAAATTGTAAAAACCCTCGCGAACTGGCAGAAACACGGGCGAACACAAAAAAAAAAAAAATCCGCAAATTCGCGGGAATTCGCGGATTTTGCGGATTGCGAGTTCGCAAATCCGCAAAATTCGCGAACGCGAGATCCGCAAAATTCGCCCATGCTTATAAATAATGTCACTAATGGGATAGAGTTGGCATTTTTGAAAGATGGGTTTAAAATGGAAGGATTTTTGGAAGAAGTGGCAATGGAGAAAGGGTCTCTGCTAACTTGCGAGGAGAGAAGTAGTTTTGGGGTAATGTTGAGATGCAGCATGTTAAAATACCTCTTTATCACCCTCAGAGTACCAGATTAGAGGAATGTTTCTACAGCGTTATTATGGAGAACTTGAAGTTGTCTTTACTTAGTGGATGAAGCTGGAAGGAGATGCTGACGCACTTTTGGGGGGGCTCTGTGAAACAGACTCGTAATAGAACAGAAGTGGCAGCATTTGCATTGTTAAAAGGAAGAAATTCAGGTCTTAAAACACACACAACCAGCTCCATTGGGATTACCCGGACACTTGCAGTCCACCTCATTATCCACTTGGTAAGGTCTTAGTGTTCTTTCAAACTGATAAAGTGAATTTCTCTTGGATCAGTTTCTGGATTCCTCTACCAGCGCTGCAAGGGAAGCCTATACTTCTGCTCCACCTTTGCTAAATCTTTGATCCATATTTCCTTTGTGAGTAAATAAGCTTGTCCTACTGCTATTAGTCCTCTACATATTAGGCCTGTCTGTGAGAAGCTTGCACTGATGTTGCTACAGTGATCCTGTTCTGTTTGTGAGAGAAGATTGCAGTTCAGAATTGTACCTCATTTGTTTGTGGATGAAACTTGATAGCTGCAGCACTACTGCTATTTACAAACTCTGGCCCAGATTAACTAGTATTTTGCATCATGGTTGCGGCACGTTTCTTGTGCTGCTCTGACAACAAATGCTATTTGAGATTTACAAAGCTGTACACACAACGCGTTGTGCTACCTTGCATGGCTTTGTAAAAAAAAAGTAACACAACACAACACCTTGCTCTGCATTGTACTCTTCGGTGAGTGAATGTTACATGGATGGGGCATGGGCTTTCCCATATATCCACCCATGTAATTTGAAGTAAACCCAGATTTACTAAAGATAATGAACTTTGGTGTGTGACAAAGTGGTGTGCCTACCCAAGAGAGAGGCATAACAGGGAGAAATATGCTCATTTCTCCTTGTTACTTCCTCTTTCCATGTGCGCGATATTGTGCAGAACACATAGAAAGAGGGATGTGCCTCTAAGGATTGTGTTTGTGAAGGATGGTACCCCTTCTTGCATAAAAGCACCCTGCCTGTAACACAGACACCTTTGCGTCATGGTGCAAAGGTGCATGTGTTAGCACTAGGAAAATAGACAATGGTTCGCCTACCTGATCGAGGCATAACAAAGAGAAATATGTTCATTTCGCATCGTTACTTACTCTTTCCACGTGCGCTGCATTCTGCTGCATACATAGCAAAAGGAATATACCTCTAGGAATTGTGTTTGTGCAGGATGGCATCCCTTCCTGCAAAAAAAGAACCCTGCCCATAACACAGGTACATTTGCATTGTGGCACAAGGGTGCATGTGTTGGCGATAGGCAGCCACAAGTGCGCCAGCACTGTCAGTGGCGTAATGACACATGAGGGGCCGCCCTGCAACATATATGGAGAGGCCCCCTCCAGACTCAATTAGGAGCTCTCAGGCCAGGGTACTACTGTGCTGAGAGGTCCCCCTGGAGCTGGGGCCCCCTTGACCGAGGGGGATGAGGGGCCTATGTTACACCACTAAGCGCAAGGAGATAGCTGAGCAGCTCCATATCTTTATGAGAAGGGTGTTGTTCAGCTGTCTCCCATTTGTGATATGCACTGCAGAAACTTGCCTTGCTGCATTGCTGAAATTGTAATAAATCTGCCCTAATTGTATCTTTTGGCATGACCAAGGCCGGACTGGCCGTAGCGGGCATCGGGCGTTTGCCTCTAGGCTGGAAGTGTGGGGGCCGGTTTTGGAGCGATGCTGCAATATCGGCCCCTAGTAACAGAGCAGCAGTGCTGAGGCCATTTTGTTAAGCAGCAGGGCTTCATGTTTCCCCCCCCCTCTCCTCATCCACCCCCCAGGGGGAGAGCAAGCCGACAAAATTGCCAGGGCTGCTTTTGGTTCCCAAACTTTTCTTTATAAAAATTGTTGAAGTTTTCTTTTCTTTTTTTTGATTTCAAAGTATTTTATTAAAACAGTTCTTTTTATATACAGTACAGTGGTGATGCAAGAGGGCAATACAGGTGATTATAAGCGCCATAGGGGTTAGATGAATAAGGGGGGGAAGAGGAAGGGGGTTCACCAAAACTCGTAGAAATAATGAAACAAGTGCTTACTTAGTTTGAATATGACACGAAAGCTATACTGCAGAAGGGGCTCTGTGCTACTGTGTGAATAACTGCTTTTTACTACAGCCAGTTCAATAGTTGTCTCTGCCGGGTCCAGGCCCTCTTGCCATCTCATCGTCAATCTCATACGATACAGATATGTCCTGAAAGGCCTTTTTGTACTGAATCTTTTGACTCCGTTTAATCTTTCTTCCAGAGGCCCCTGGGATACGAGTGCAACATGTCTTGCATCAGTCTGACCTCTTTACACCTGACACTGGCACCAGAAAAGCCGCCATAGTGTATCAGTGAGAACGTTGACTGGAGCAACCGTGAAGTGACCTCACAAAGCGGCCATTCCCCTTGTCAGACAGGCCCCGCTGGGGATTGGTAGCGGCCTGTGACGTCTGTGCCTTTGCTTTTATCTGTGATGTGGCGCTGTCATATGCATTCTCGCGCTCTTGTCCGCTGGATTGTGGATGTGTTGTGCTGCCGACTGACTGAACTGCTGCCCTCAGATGAGCTCTCAGCATCCAGTCTGCAAAATCCTACGCCAGGCGCTCTACCTACAGGTGTTTTATGCTAAGCGGGAACAAGTGTATTTACGCTCTGATAGGGTGTGAGACCGACAAAGACAGCAGGTATAAAAGTACGAAGGGATAGAGTAACAAGAAGAAAAGTATTTGTGAAGTAAAATGCGACTCTGTCATAAAATGCATGACTCCTAATAACAGCAGAAAAGAATCTAGCGCCTCCAGAAGCCTGTTGAAAACCTTACCTTTAATAGACAGATGTGTTCAAATAGCCCTCCTCCCAGCCTTCCGCCATTGAGGTTCTTTTACTCGATTTTGATTTTCAAGCGCTTAGAAGCTCTGTGATCGTGCGCTGCAGAAACAAATATGACACAACAGTGACTGGTTGAAAAACCGTGATTTGGTACAGTCACGAGTATTCATAAAATGCAGAGTAAGTATTTGAACTGAAAAGGTTTGGTTGTGTCTCCATTTAAAGACCAGGGGGCAGATTTACAAGCCCCTTGTGCCTCATTTATGCGCAGTTGCGTCACTTTTGTGACGCAACGGCGGCGCAAATCCTGCTCCATGGTGCGGGGGTACTTACAATGTGACGCATCTGGGAGATGCGTCACGTTGTAATGCCCTGCGCCACATGTAGGCGTTCCAGTGCAGGGGGGGGGGGTTCCGGCGCAGGAACGCCTCCTAAAAGTGGCTGAGTGAAATCTTGCCAAAAGCGGTCCATTACCGCTTTTGGCCACCATACGTGTGGCAGGGTATGCTCAGACGTGAGTCCCTTGCTTACTTTGCCACTGGATTCAAGCAAGCCGGGCTGAAGACGGCTGGAATGCCAGAAACCGGTCCTCGGAAGCTTGTTTCCGGTCCAGGGAAGGCATGGCTTGGCAGTTCGGGCTGGACTGTTCCCATGAGGGCACAGGGTCAAACTGATTTGCATGTAGCCATGTCTGAACTGGGGTGGCAGAGTGGGCTAAAGAACGGTTATGGATTAAACCCAGATCTTTTGACTGGGTGTGAGTGTTTGATTGGTTCAGATGCTCGGTCCATTACCACCCCCTTTTGTGCCGCTTTTGGCCGCCATAAGTGTGGCAGGGTATGCTCAGACGTGAGTCCCTGTAATGATTTCCAAGCAGGTTCCGCAGGAGCGTCAGGAATCCGGAGAAAAGGTGGATAAAACGGCAAGGAAATTATACAGCCAAAGAGACTACTGACCCAGGCACTAATATTGACCACGCTAAAAAAGCAAGAACAATACATTCACGGAAAAGTTAATCCGAGAGAAATACGGGAAAATCAATAGAAGAACATCACAACATGAAGGAAACAGAGGAAAGAAATTGGAAGCCGAAGGGAACCACTCGTATCTTACCAGAACCATCATTGAGCAAAGTCTTAAGCTCTATCAAGAATTTTCACGCTGACGTGAAAAAAGACAGTCAGAGAAACCATGTGGCCATAGAAAAACTACAAGGCGCACTTAAGAAGGTTGGCAACACATGTACAGAAATCTCAGAAAGAATGGCTTCGGTAGAAACGCGTACCGAATATCTGGAAACAGATGTTACTGAACTTCTAAAGAAAGAAAAAGAACATGACGGAATCATAAGGGATCTCATTCTAAAAGTGGAGGACCAGAAAAATAGGTCCAGAAGGAATAATCTGAGATTTCTCGGAATTCCGGAAGGTTTTGAGGGAAATGACACAAGAGGATCTATGATTGGCCTCCTAAAAACTGCATTCCCAGAACTTGAGGCTTGGGATATGGACAAGGAGGTACAACAGGCCCATCAATTTCCCTTGATGCTACCCAAATATTCTCAGAAGCCACCGCAATATCCGAGGGCTATGTTAATCAATTTTGGAAACTATCTCCTCAGAGAAGCCATATATGGTCTTGCAAGACCAACTAGTCAGCGGGAACACAAAGGATTTACATTTTTTGTAAGACCGGATTTTGCACATCCGACTGTTGAAAGAAGATGGACAATGCGTCAACTGTTTAAGCCCTTTGAAAAACTTGGAGCTACAGTCTATCTTCAGAACCCAGCGAGTCTGAAAATCATATATAAATGAATAACGAGAAGCTTCACTAGCGAGGTTAAAGCCCAAGATTACCTGAGAGAAATAACAGAGTCTGGGTCAAGGAAGTCTGGAAAAACCAGCACAAGTACAAATATAGACTGATAACGCACAATAAGTATTGTGAACTAGTGACTTTAACAAAAGTATATTTGGGGGAGAAATTGTGCACGGGGTTGATAAATATAAGAATTGTTGAATTTGTTAAATACATAACCACTTAAAGCTTAACTATCACATTTTAGATACACAGGGTCAGGACAGGGAGGGTGTTAACGTGGGCGGATCACATGGACACCCACACCCGGGTACCACGGCACCTGGGGTGCCTCATCGGATGGAAAGGGGGGTAGGGGGTGGGGGGCTTTGGGTGGGAAGGGGGGGTTGAGCGAGCAGGGACAGTTAGGTAGGGGGGCAGAACAGGATGAAAAATACTTACATGGGACACACAGAACATACTAACCTTAGCAAAATAGAAAGAACTAAAAAAGCAGAGGGTTTTTTTCAGAGTATATGAGAAAAACTCTAATGGCTAAGATCAGCATATTGTCAATGATCATATGCGGCCTCAATGATATAAAGAAAAGACAAAAAGTAGCAGAGGGTCTAAGAATATCTCGACCGAATATCGCGTGTCCCCAAGAGACACATATTGAAGGGTTGCAGCAATATCTATTGAAATCTTTAGGATATCGACTTATAGCAGCTACATCACAGGGGACACGCACCAGGGTGGTCGCAATTTTAGCAAAGGGTGGGGGGCTACAATTTTCACGGTCCAAAGTGGATACTTTAGGTAGATTTGCAATTACAAAATGCCATCTTAATAATGGTGAAGGCAAATTCACATTATGTACAATATATGAGGATATTATTGACGACCCGGAGGTATTGATTAAGGTGTCCAACGAGCTAATTCACTGGCCCCTTCCATTGATTCTCTGTGGAGATTTTAATATTCATTTACCCTGTAATTGGTCCACAGATCCTGGGTTTATTTATCAAGGCAGGAAACCAAAGGTTTTCCTCGCTCTTAAAGACATATGTTTACAACACGGCCTTCTAGATGGCTGGGCCATGGATCACCCGGGCGACCCTGGTTACACTTATTATTCATCTCCACATTCAAAACATGTAAGATTAGACTATATGCTTCTTTCGAATAGCTTAAGCTCTACATGTCAAATCAATAAACTACCTAGAATTCCGTCGGATCACAACCCGCTTAAGCTTAATCTAGTGAAGGGTCCTGAAAAATCTAACACAAATATATAGACATCCAAAAGAGCTTTGCTATATAATAAAGCATATAATTTACATATGAGAACATGGATCCCCGCTTTCTTATCAGATAATATCGGGTCTACCTCCATCGACATAGTCTGGGACACTCTGAAGGCAGGGGTTAGAGGCGAAACGATGAAATTTTCCTTTCACCACAATAAAACCGAAAAATTAAAAATGGCTTCACTAGAAGAAATCTGCGTAAAGCAGAAGAAGGACTTATTAAAACGATACAGGAAGGTAACCCAATTGTTAAAGCAGAGCGCAAAGTGGCTATCGCTAAGAATAAGACCTTCCCAATATTAGTTGATAGAGCCGCTATTAAAGCTAATGTCAACAAAGCTAAAATATATGAGCTAGGGGAAAAAATGGGCCACCAATTAGCTGTCAGAACCCGCGAAGAGATATCTTTTGCTCTAATTAAAGAAATTAGGGACCCGGATTTGGGTCTAAGATCAGATCCATCAGAAATAGGAACATCCTTTCAGAGGTTTTATAAGAACCTCTATCACAAGGATAATACCGAATGCGGTGATCCCAATATATATTTGGAATCATTTACCCAGTCACACTTGGAAATTACTGATCAGGAGATATTAGATGGTACAATCACTTATGACGAAATACTTTTAGCAATCAAGGGCCTGGCTAATGGAAAGGCAGCGGGCATGGATGGGATTCCAACTGAATTTTACCTTAAATTCGCCCCTCAACTTGAGAATATCATAACTCCCCTTTTCCAAACTATCTTCTCCGGAGGGAACCCTCCTAGGTCGTGGTCCATTGCCAATATAATAGTATTTCCTAAAAAAAACAAAGATGAGAAAGAATTGGGCTCATATCGACCAATCACACTGATTAACGGGGATTCTAAAATATACTCAAAAATACTGGCAGATCGATTGGCACCCGTAATTCACAATATTGTTTCAGAAGGACAATATGGCTTTGTTCCCGGAAGGTCTACGAGTGATCATATACAAAGGGTTATTTCCCTCTTTGATTATACGGGGTTGACAGGAGTCCCTATGGCCCTCATACTGCTCAACGCATCGAAAGCATTTGATAGGGTCTCCTGGAAATTCCTGTGGGCGGCCCTATCAAACTGTGGGATAGGCGGACACTATTTAACAGCAGTCCAACAGCTTTATGTAAACCCCTGTGCCCATGTATTAATCAATGGGGCTCTATCTGAAAGCTTTGCCATCACGCGGGGCACAAGACAGGGCTGCCCCTGTTCGCCCCTCCTATTTACTATCTATATTGATGTATTTATTCACAATTTGGAAAATAACAATTCAATTCCCCCAATTCAAGTCCGTAACGTAGAAACCAAATGTCTGGCATATGCTGACGATATAGCTATTATCACAGGTGACCCCAATAACGCCATTAAGTGGATAGAACGAGAAGCCCAAGCTTTTGGCAAAGTCTCGGGTTATAAACTAAATCGTAGTAAAACCCAGATCATAATAAATAATAAAATTACGATGCAAAATCCATGTATAATTAATAAAGCAATTTATCTAGGCGTGAGTATTGACGCTAATATCGCAAACATGGTTGACGATAATCTTAACCTTCTCATAAGTCGCACCAAGAAGGAACTACTGCGCCTACATAATTTACAGCTCACTATTGGGGGAAGAGTTAATGTCGTCAAAATGTTATTTTTCCCGAAGTTTCTCTATTTTTTTCGCACAATAAACCTAGAATTCTCCCAAACAGCTTTTAAAAATATAGATAATTTGTTTTCACGTTTTATATGGGATATCACAAGCCACTAAGAGCACTCAGGTGGATCACTTTACCTAGAGATCGGGGGGGATGGGCACTGCCAAACTTTAAACTGTATTATTGGGCAACAGTGTTGAGATACAGTGCATACCTTTTAAAAGAAGACACCGACGTCCATAATATTCCCACTTCGCAAGAACTTATTCTGGGAGATAGCTGTGCAGGTTGCTTATGGCGCCACTCAAACGATGATTACTTTAAAAAGGTGAAATTCAAGACTATTTCTAGCGCTGTTAAAGTATGGCGGAATGTTAAAAAACGAGTTCGTTTAGGCCGGTACTCTTTTTATACACCTATAATACAGAATTTGGATCTCCCGGAAAAATTTCAAGATTTTGTTTCGAATAGATGGGCCGAATTAGGCATAAAACAACTACAAGTGGGGTGCTTTTTTTCAGTGAATGGTATCAAGTCGTTTGAGGAACTAAAAATCAAGTTCAAACTATCTAATAGAGATTTCTTCAAATACCTCAAAGTGCGGGATTTTATTTAAAAAAAAGGGGGAGGTCGCATTAAATTTCAATCGTGGCAAACTATGGACAAATAATTATCATAAAAACACCTAAAATTGGCGAGATATATGAAGGGCTTAATTTACTTTTTCCAGACGATATGGAGAAACATACGGAGGCATGGCAAAGTAGACTTGGCATCTCTCCACGAACCTCCTTGGAAGCCTTGGAGATGTCAATATCAACCCTAATGTCCATGAAACTCCCAGCACAATTTTATTAAAAAAAATTTTCACTTTATTATACCCCAGACAAATTGGCAAAATGGGGGAACGGAAATGGGACACACTGTCCGAGGTGTTCCCTTCCATCAGCAGATTTAACTCACATGTTTGCTACATGTCCTATATTAGGGAATATTATATCGACAATCTCTGACTTTCTTTCCAACCTTGCACAATGCCGTATTACCATATCAAACGAAGAAATTCTATTAGGTACGTCCAACATACCCCGACCACATTCAATGCACGGGCTCATCTTCGTAGCTATGGCTGTTCTCAGACTGTGCATCGCGTCAGCCTGGATAGATCCATTAGCACCATCGTTTGTAGAATGGAGAACTAGGCTGTTTGCAACCTGCAACCTGGAAGTGGCGATTTATAGAAACAAAGGGAGGACAAAGCGGAATAAGGTCATGATGATCTGGGCACCTCTGTTAGACTGGATGCAAGAGGAATGAAATGTTTGAATCGCTTAGGTTTTATATTTACTGTCTCTCTTTTCCTTTCTTCTTTTTTTTATTTTTTTTATATATTTCTCTCTGCTCTGTTCTTAGTATGTTAGCTTCATGTTCACTGAACAAATGTATATATTTTTCTTCATATTTGTTATAATCAATAAAATGTAAGATTTTGTTACCTGTTCTGCGGGGGTGGGGGGTGGTAGGCTAATGTTGTTTATAAAATTTAAATGCAAATAAAAATTGTTGAAAAAAAAAAGGAATCCGGAGAATAATCCTCAGCCTTCCCCTACGGCCTTCCGACTTTATCAAACACTAGAGTATCGAATGGCTCGCCAGGGGAAAACCGGGAAACAAAACAAGGAAAGGTTTGGGGAAGACAAGAGAGCTTGGCTGTGAACTTCAGGATGGGTGCTTGGTAACAGGCAGGCTGTAAAGGAAGACACGTATTACTGTCTATACTTGCTAACCACACCATAGAAGTACACAATGTCTAATATACACATATGACCACCACCTACCACAATTAATCGTCTGGACTGTAGAACATATTGGAATGGTAGAATAAGGTATTCGAGTTTCTGTTATAAGAAAGACAAAAGACAACAAAAATCTTTCCCACTCTATGCTAGTGAGTGTGATCAATTAATGTGTAATTCTCACTCTGTTATTCTTTGGAGTACTGGAAGAACATCTGATTCTTCAGTAAGTCTGAATACGAGTTTGTGAGCCTCTACAATTTATCGCGCATCAATATCTGTTTTACAATAATGAAATTAGGTCTCCACACAAGTACGTTTCCAGAAATATATATATGAAAAGGCAGCGCACAGCGCTGTTACCGTCATTCTGTGCAGAGGAACCTTGAAATCACACCACACCTTGGTCCACGCAAGAGCCCAAAAAATAAAGCATGTAAACGTCCAAGGAAAGGGTGGAATGAGGATACACACAGAAGGGAGTCAGCAACAGATGGGAATCAACATGAAGAAATAAACTGGCAGTGCCCAGTCGGATGGCGGGGAGAATCCCGGCCGCCGGGCGAAGTACTAGGTGAATGGGGATAAAGAGGACTCTAACTCTTAGCTGAGCTATAACGGTGCCCAGCCGGATGGCGGAGAGAATCCCGGCCGCCGGGCGGAACACCTAGAGAATGGGAAGGAAAAGGCAAGCTGTATCCGGCCGGATGGCGGGGAGAATCCCGGGCGTTGGACGGAGCAATGGGAAAAGGGAAAATGGACAATAGAACAATTACGGATGAAACCATAAAAGCGGACGTCAGAATGGGTAGACGTCAATAACTGTGAAAACAGCAAGTACGGCTCGTTGGAAGACACTGCACGAAAACCCCTCACAGATGGAATCAGGAACAAACAGGAAACGAAACCGACCAAAGAGAAACCGGAAGACAGGCAAAACAAGTCGGGACGGAACCCAAAGCAAAAACGAGCTTGACGCAAGAACGCAAAGCGGTGTTTCATGATGTGCGCGTCTATAAATACTGATGTGCCATTAAAGCTACAGTATGAGAGGGATGTCGGGGCATGACAGTCCCTTGCTCTCTTTGCCACTGGATTCAAGCAAGCCGGGCTGAAGACGGCTGGAATGCCAGAAACCGGTCCTTGGAAGCTTGTTTCCGGTCCGGGGAAGGCATGGTTTGGCAGTTCGGGCTGGACTGTTCCCATGAGGCACAGGGTCAGACTGATTTGCATATAGCCATGTCTGAACTGGGGTGGCAGAGTGGGCTAAAGAACTGTGATGGATTAAACCCAGATCTTTTGACTGGGTGTGAGTGTTTAATTGGTTCAGATGCTCCGTCCATTACCAACCCCTTTTGTACCGCTTTTGGCCGCCATAAGTGTGGAATGGTATGCTCAGACATGAGTCCCTTGCTCACTTTGCCACTAGATTCAAGCAAGCCGGGCTGAAGATGACTGGAATGCTGGGAAACCGGTCCTCGGAAGCTTGTTTCCGGTCCAGCGAAGGCATGGCTTGGCAGTTTCGGGCTGGACTGTTCCCATGAGGCACAGGGTCAGACTGATTTGCATATAGCCATGTCTGAACTGGGGTGGCAGAGTGGGCTAAAGAACGGTGATGGATTAAACCCAGATCTTTTGACTGGGTGTGAGTGTTTGATTGGTTCAGATGCTCCGTCTATTACCACCCCCTATTGTACCGCTCTTTGGCCGCCATAAGTGTGGCAGGGTATGCTCAGAGATGAGTCCCTTGCTCACTTTGCCACTGGATTCAAGCAAGCCGGGCTGAAGACGGCTGGAATGCCAGAAACCGGTCCTCGGAAGCTTGTTTCCGGTCCAGGGAAGGCTTGGCTTGGCAGTTCGGGCTGGACTGTTCCCATGAGGCACAGGGTCAGACTGTTTTGCATATAGCCATGTCTGAACTGGGGTGGCAGAGTGGGCTAAAGAACGGTGATGGATTAAACCCAGATCTTTTGACTGGGTGTGAGTGTTTGATTGGTTCAGATGCTCGGTCCATTACCACCCTCTTTTGTACCGCAATTACAATGCGGTGCACCATGAGGCAAAAACAGCACAGATGCATCATGCATCTGTGCCGTAAAAGCGGCGCATTGGTGGAGTTGCATCGCAATCGCGACGCAGCTCCAGCAATGATCAGGCGGGGCCCTATGTGCACAATACTGCGTTAATCTTTATGCCTGCTCCAAGCAGACGCAGGGTTTTGATGCAGAATGGGCCCAAAAGTGACTGAGTGAAATCTTGTAGATTTCACTCACCCACTTTTGGGAGGCGTTCCTGCACCGGAACGCCTCCCCCTCCAATGGTACGCCTCTTCTGGCACAGGGCTTTACAACGTGACGCATCTGGGAGATGCGTCACGTTGTAAATACCCCGCACCATGGCGCATCTTTTGCGCCGCCGCTGCATCACAAAAGTGACGCAGCGGCAGCGTAAAAGCGGCGCAAGGGGTTTGTAAATCTGCCCCTTAATCTGATTTCAAGATTCTGGATACTTACAGGATGAATTATTTACTGCCCTTTTTCTGCAAAAATGGCTGAAAACATTACTAACCAACATCGGAACGCTTTCCTTGAGCCTCACAATCTGCTTGACCTTCAGGAATCGGATTCCTGTGTTTTATGTAGCTTGGAGATTGTGCTTATTGCAGCTACTAACGATATAGTTATGTCACATGTTGGTTGAAGGAAAGGAGTCCTGATGCTTCTCGACATGTTGTCTGCATTCTATACAAATTCCATTGTGTAGCTCTCTTGGCATACATGACTAGGCTCTGCTGGCTAGCATCTTTTTTGAAAGACTGATCTCAAAAATTTTCCCTTCCTCCTTTCAGATCCTAATTTAAAGAGACCTACTGTGGGTTGCCTCAAGGCTCCACCCTGGCCCCACTCTCTTGAACTTCTATGGTCTGCGTTGGCGCCAATCATTCTCTCCTTCCCGAATTGTTTCTGTTTCCATGCAGACCATACTGTATTTATCCTCAGGGTAAATGCTGATCTTCCTTTTCTTCAGTCTCAGTGTAAGGAAGGCAAGTCCTGGATAAGATAGAAGTACTTGTATTTGGTCAGACTTCTTTCTGGTCCTCACCACGGGGGCCTGAAGGCATGGATTCTCCTCATTCACCTACTGCTTCTGACTTAGGATTGGGACCTTGAACCTTGGCTAATTGCACTGACAGATTTTACTCTATTTGCTTTTCCATTTGATGTGTAATGATGAAAATCATCTCCATTCTTCTTGACTACTCTTACAAATCACTTCTCCAGGCACGTAATATCTCCTACTTAGATTAACGTCTGGAAAGGGTTAACATTCACTTTATAAAGACTGCAAATAAATCCCCAAATTTAGCTTGTACTGAGACACATGCAGTACCAAGGAAACAATGGTAAAATATTTTTACTGTGCATGTGTCAGCTTCAGAGATACTCAGTTGACAAAAAGTTGTCCATGTTGCTAAAGTGCCAGGGTGCTGAATGAATGATTATGTTTATACTGAATTTTGACTAATGAGGCCTTATCAAAATGGAGTACTGATGTAAAGAATATAAAAATCGCGGATTAGAAAGAAAAAAGCACCCGATTTAGAGTTAGGCAGAAAAGTTAATCCATCACAGACATGATGGACTAGTGCATTATAACTAGGGCTCCGGGTTTAATGGTATTTATTTTTTGAACATTTCTGTCTGTGTTTATCCAGATTTTTGGGGGGCCACTTTATTGGTATGTAGATGATAACTTTTATATTTCTGCATTTATTTAACAGATAAATGCGCAATCCTACTTTGATGCGTGTCAGGTTTTAGCACATTACACAGCCAAAAATAATAAAATAATACACACACATTAAGAAAATAGTATAATAGCACAGATACATGTTGAGATATGCTGTAATTTAAGCACATTGCATTGAGCTTTGTAGCTCTCCATGCTGCCATTATGTACAGCTATTGGCCTGAAAGTCATTAATCTCAACATGGCGAGTCACTCAAAAGAAGCCAAATTATCAGTATTTTTCAGCCTTTAAAAACAGATACGGACAGGAAAAACAGTATTTTCTGTCTGAATTTATCTGTAAAAATCAGTAAAAATGGAAAACAGGGAGCCCTAATTATAACTATTGGCACTTGTAATACGGGGGCGGAAAATCCGTCATGTTTGTGATGGAGTAACCCGCCAGCCGATCTCTAAATCAGGGAATAGGACTGTAACAAACTTATATTGGAAAGAAAGTTAATATTATTTTGAAACAATGCATTTTTTCCCCAGAAAACTATATAGTGAGAAAAACGAATATATACCTAGCTTTGTTTGTTGGGTTAACTGTGAAATGTAAATTTCCTGGAGAACTAGATGAATACGTTAGAGATCAAATGATGATGAAAATGTGAAATCCAAAGGTAGGGAGAGCTTATGGATGGTTAGGGAGCCTAAGGAGTAGTGTGGCTCACTGGTTAGAGGCGGCAGACCCAGAAGCAGAGGTCGGCTCGGGACCAGGATTCAATTCCCGACGGGGCAGGGTGTTGGGCCAATGTCAGCGGGCTAACTAAATCTCCCCTTCGGTGCCACTCTAACTATGGGTCCCTCTCAGCAACTCTGGGCAATAGCTTGCTTAATCTCCACAAACTGCCTGGCTTCACCTTGGGGGTGTTTGGAAAAAGGGGAACCCTATATAATACTGTTACACTTCCTATACATAGGGAAAATGTAAGGTTAGGAAAGGTCTATAGCTAAGTGACAAAGTAGATAGACAAAAATTATTTTACTGTTGTTTTTTAAAAAGAATCCAAAAGTATCATACATCACATATATTTATATGATGTATAAGTGTCCAACTGTATATAACACAAATAAACATTAAATATTTCTGATATAACTTTATTGTTCTTTTTTTGTATATAGATATACACTTTTATATTCTTTTTTTCTTTTCTTTATTATACTGTTTTGTTTTTTGTTATATGTTATTCAATTAAAATTACATAGAAAAAGATACAAAATCAATAGACAAAGACACTGGTGTAGAATGTTGAAGGCAAAGCAGTAGACACCACTACGCGCGTTTCGGCTCTTGAGCCTTCTTCAGGTGACCGTCTATTGTTCTATAAGTAGTAAAAAGACATACATAAATAACTATACAAAAAGCATATGTAATATATACAGTGGACAGGAGAAACAAATATACAGCATATTTACAATATATTTACAAGTGTGACATTGTTATGTAGGGCAGCAAACTTAGATCTTTATATGAATGAGTATCTTTTTCACATACATATGTATTTCAACAAATTATTGTAAATCACAGGACCATGAAGGAAATTGAATACAGAAAAATATATTTTTTGCTTAGCAGATATTAACACATAGTCTGAGTTGGTCATATTGAAAGCATACCTATAGCTTTTTATACTTGATATGTCTATTAATATCGGAAGACAGACTTTTTTTGTTTTTAAATTTTTCATGAATTGTACTTAAACATAGATCTTTTGACATCTTCTAAACCTTCTTTGTATGTTTTGAACGGAACAATCATTTTTTAAAATAGTTATTGGACTTTGGGAAACAAACCACTTACTTCATGTGGAGTATCCTAATGTTGAAATATGATATAAATAGATAACATGCTACATAATAACAGAAAGAATACTACCTATAAAGAAAAAGTAATGATAATGACTGAGTGGAATATGATACAGTTGTATTGATATATTACAGATAAACACAGTATAAAGAAGAGTAATAAAGACTAACTTATTAGTGACATCGTCTTTATAAGATGATTGAATTGCAATTTGACGTAAGAGGCAAGGACTAGACTTGCTAGAGAATACTTACAGATTTTCAAAAAATGGATAAGTCAGCATAGAGTGTGGCGGATATATTCAATCAGTTGAAAAAAAGAAAAAAAAAGACTGCTTCTTGAGATCTATAAGTATAAATAACAAGGTTTGTCGTGACAGTTCAGGTGGTATTAATGAGCACTAAACTAAGAGAAAAAGGGGGGTCTGTATAAATACTTGTTTATATGTACTAGTATTGGATATTAAGATATGTACATATGTTTCTTTCTAGAAACACATAGATGCAGATATTATGAATAGTATTAAAGTACTGGAGAAAGCATTTATCATCATTATCAAAGTTGGCAACTAATTACATAGTGAAAAGTATAGTATAGTGAATATACTTTAGTTACCTCAGAAATAACGAAATGTAAACCTGATGACATATCTGTTGGTAAACTGTTTCCAGACTGGTAATAAGAATAATTATAGTTTGAGTTGATATCTAGTAGAGTAAAAGTAGAGAAAATAGGGAAAGTAGTAAGCACTAAGCAAGACAATAAATTTCTAATCCATAGACTTGTAGTGGTTCGAATAGATACTTTGCAGAATATATTTACCTTTACAATAATTGTTAGCTTCAGGCAAATCTATGATAATGTCAGGAATATGACCTGAAATTTTAGGGTATCTAAAAATGGAGAAAAATGGACCGTAAATGTAAACTTCAGAGTGCATAACGTCTAGAAAACAATATTTGGCGATAGTTACCTTAACACATTAACTTTATGTTAGGTGGATCATGAAAATAACGGATACAGGACGTAAGAATTGATCGAACATCTATAAGTAAATTATAGATGAGAGTCTATAATTAGTACATCTGTTAAAACAGAATGACTTATTGTGGCTAGAATAATGATTGAAAGTTACCTCAAAATAAGCTGAGAATAGTTTCCCAGGAGTCCGTGTCCGTATATCTTTATTTTTATCTGTAGATAGGATATCTATAACAGATATAGTGTATAATAAGTGTGGTATAATAGCAAACTAAACAGACGAATAATTGTTTACATGGCAGGACCAAATGTGTGTTTAATTTCAATAGTTAAATAAGAGAATAAGTCTAGGATGATACCGCTTATTTTTAAAACAAAAGGGAAGAGATATAAGCTAATAGTACACTCGAGATAATGACTACTAATCACGTTATAAACGTTTAGAATATGTAACTCTGGACACTCAGACTATTTCAATAGCGTGCATGATATCATTATATAACATAAAGGGGTAAGTCTAGTATGATGCCGCTTATTTTTAAAACAAGAGAAGAGATATAAGCTAATAGTACATTAGAGATAATGACTACTAATCATGTTATAAATGTTTGGAATATGTAAGTATGGGCACTAAAGCTATTTTAATAGCGTGCATGATATCACTATATTCCATAATGGGGTAACAGTAAGAAAGCCTCCTAAGATATGCACCCCGTTTTCACTTACCCGTGGTTTTTAAAGTAGATGGTTGAAGACTCCTGGTAATACAAAAAAACGGGGCAATTGGCGACCGCCAACACAGCAGGGACGCCGAGTGTGTGCAAGCGAGTCGAGAAATATGAAGGCTTTATATAGTGCAAGTATCAGTAGTGGCCTGAAAAAGTGGCTATGGAAACTAAAGATGGACTTCGCGATATCGGCCGTAAACAGAGAGAATCGCCGAAATAGAAAAGGATTGCGATTGTTATTTCCAAAGAATGGCTATGGAAATTAAAGACAGACTTCGCGATATTGAACGTGAACCAAGAGAGTGGCCGAAAATAGAAAAGATTGCAGTTGTTATTTCAAACAATGAGCTGCCATGATGAAAGTAGCTGGAAAGACGGGGGAGGGGGGGCTTACATGCATAGTTTTATAGTATAGAGGTCGTGCGACTGATTTCTCGGTGTAAATCTATAATGTGTCGAATTATTGAATTATTGTACGACCTGATCTCAAACATAATTCATAATTAAATTGTTGCAGTAGTAGATAATACCATTAGACTATCAGTGTATTTAATTAAGAAAAAAAAAAAGGGGTAATTTATCAGGGAATAAGAAAGAGCCTTCGGCGCTTCACATACAGAATGGTATATATGCGCTGAGTAGTAAGATAGTTAGTTCCTTGTGGTAAAAATAGAAAGAGGACAGGTCCATGCGTTGCAATAATACAGCGTACTAGATCTTTTCTCTGGCCTGATCAGGTGTTGCATTTTCTATTGTCACGATTAACAGCAAAGATGATGGAATCTGCTTCGACTCGCATACAGGCTAATATGTAAGCGTTAAACAAGGAGACGGTTTGCTCGCTTATAGTAAAAGTAGAAAGAAGACAGGTGCATGACTGTCTAATGTCATTACATACTTGATCATTGTTTTAGTTTAGTAAGGTGTAATGCTTTCTGTTATCAACATTATAATAAATGTCAATATAGTTTACATGTTACAAAGGTAACTGATACTTATAAAGTCCTAAAACAGGAGATTTTTACACTATTTAACCATAAAATTAAGTAACTGGTGTTAAGAAAAAATAGTTACTCCTCATGTATTGAAGTGGTTTCTTTTCCATAGGCTCCATAAAACATAAAAACCTGAATTTCATGTCTGTTTCTCTATATGTTCTATATGAGATGTATATTAAATGATGGCTTGGTCCCAAGGTATCTCAGAGTTCAGACCATTAGTTACAGTATCAAACATAAAAATATAATACACTTCTCGTTTCTTTCTTATTTTGTCGCAGCAGAGCCCTGCTGTCGGTACAATTTTCTATAATATATACCATCGTATGTCATCTGGTGAATGTTGTTTTTCCACATAGTG
The DNA here is from genome assembly GCF_964263255.1 of Lissotriton vulgaris. Taxonomy (NCBI): domain Eukaryota; kingdom Metazoa; phylum Chordata; class Amphibia; order Caudata; family Salamandridae; genus Lissotriton; species Lissotriton vulgaris. The sequence continues at coordinate 678,489,873 of NC_141699.1, read as the reverse complement.
ACATACTAATGACGCAGTCATTTTACGTGTACGGATTGCTGATCTATGTTCCGTTAGTCTGATATTTATAGTTCGAGAGGTTTCACCCACGTATGCTTTTTCGCATGGGCATAGGAGTATGTATACTAAATTTGTACTTTTGCAGTTGGTCATTCCTTTATTTTGAATAGTGGTTCCATTATGACAGAATGATTGACCTTCTATAGCTAATGGACATGATTTACATGTTCCACATTTGAAGTTTCCATGGATTGGTTGTAAATCCCTAATACTTAGTTGGATAGAAGGTTTGGCTTTTGGCATACGTGACCTCACTATTAGATCTTTCAGATTTCTATTTTTTCGGTAGGCAAACATGGGTTTTTGTAGTGTCTCTGCTGGTGATTTATTGATATTTAATAGATGCCAGTGTGAACAGACTATCTGTCTAATTCTTTCATTGAGTATGGAATGTCTGGTTACGAATACCAAATTTTGGTCAGGGTTGTTTGAGTTACCAGACAGTAAATGTTGCCTGTAGTAAAAACGTGCTCGTTTGTATGCATGCCTGGTGATGCGGTGTGGATATCCTCGGTTTAGAAATTTGATCTTCATTTCTTCTGCTCTACGATCATAATCAATGAGTTTGGTGCAATTACGGCGTAATTGCAAAAATTGCCCAAAGGGTATTGCATTTTTTTGATTCAAAGGATGGAAACTAGAATGATGCAGGATGGTTTTGCGTGCCGTGGGTTTAGTATATAAATCCACGTATAGCTGTCTTTCTTCATGTTTGATTATGATGTCTAAAAATTCAATCTGTACATTGCTGTGATTAGATGTGAATCGAAGATTCTCATCACAAAGGTTTAACCATTGTGTGAATTCAGATAGGACTGGGAGATCATCATTCCATACAAAGATGATATCGTCTATATATCTAGACCAAAGATGCACTGTTTCAAAAAAGGGGGCCTCCTCTTTGAAAATAAATTGATACTCAAAGTAAGCTACATAGATATTGGCAATAGTTGGAGCACAAGACGCTCCCATGCTTACTCCTTTTGTTTGTTTATATAGGTTGCCTCTGAATTCAAATATATTTTCTCTGAGAACAATTGCTAAGCAATCAGTAATGAATTTGCTGTTACATTCAACTTGATACGTTTCAATAAACCAATTGACTGCATGAATGGCTCCTTCATATGGTATATTTGAATATAGATTTTTCACATCCAATGTTACCAACCATTGAGTTTCTGCATTGTATGAAGTCCCTTCTAATAGGCTAATTATCTGACTTGCATCCTTAATACATCCAGGTATTAGGTGGATATATGGGCGTAAAATTGCGTCCAGATATTTCGAAATTGGCTCTGTAACAGCGCCAATAGTGTTAACAATAGGTCTTAAAGGTGGATTTCTTGCATCTTTGTGCACTTTAGGGGTTCCATAAATACATGCTACTTTCGGTGATTCTACATTTAAGTACTCAAATTCTTTGTGACAAATGATGTCATCATTGTATGCTTTCATCGTGAGACGTTTAATTTTAGATTTAATTACATTAGTTGTATTTTTCATGATTTTTACATAGAATTTGGTATCATTTAGCATATTTTCAATTTTTTCAATGTAGTTGTCTGTATCTAGAATTGCTATTCCTCCTCCCTTGTCGCAACATTTGACAGTCAGTTCGGTGTTATTTTTCAAAAATTCGAAAGCTTGGTATTCATTAAGAGGGATATTAAATGGTGTTCTGGTTACATATTTGGTCGCTTGTATGAAGTTGTTGTATAATATTTTCTCAAATATGGCCACTTCTGGTGGTACCTGATCTAAGGTAGGGGTAAATATCGATTTGGGCGCTAGACCTGATTTATTAGCTTCCCTTTCGATGCTTTGATTGTTTTGAAAAAAGAACTTTAGTCTCACTTTTCGTAAAAAGATCATGAGGTCTGTGAAAAGTTCAAATTTGTTAATGCCAGCATGGGGGACAAAGGAAAGTCCTTTTGAGAGTAGAGACATAGTAGGTTGGTTTAGATTAGTCTTACTTAGATTAAAGATGGGAATAGTATCTATTGTCTCCAATATTTGGCATTCCTTGTCTCCAGATATTGGTTGGAGTTCACTTGAGGTACCTGGAATTGCTGAGGATATGGAGCTTGTGGTTGGTATTGTTTGGGATTCCCTTGGGGTCCCTGAAACTGTGGAGGATATGGTGCTTGTGGTTGGTATTGCATTGGTTGGGAAAATTGTTGTTGGTATTGGTGTTGGTTGTATCCTTGATATCTGGGCCTCCAATTGGTTCTGTAATTGTTGCGTCTCCCTAAAAAAGGACGTCTATTTTATCTTGGTGTATAAGTATGTCCTGTATATTCTGATGTAAACGAACCATCATCACTACCAGAGTGAGATGAATTAGAGAATGTTGTTACTTTTCTATTAAATACAGGATAAGTTTGATTTGGAAACGCTTCATTATTTTCTTCTGTTTGTGTATAGAATCCATCAGCAAGGTAAGGATATACCCGTTCTTTGCTAAAATTTTGTATATCCTTTTGCAGTTTATCTGCTTTTCGCTGAACCAAATAGTCATTGTAGGAGCAAAGTTCTTTATCGATATCATCTAGAGCTTTCTTAGCATCTAGCAAAGATGGTAAAGATTTAATTTTTGATTCTAGCTCTTCTATTTCTTTCAATAGTTCTAAAATGAGCTGTTTGGCTGTCTCCACAATCAGTAAAGTGAATTCAGAAATTTGAACAGTGAAATGTGAGACATAGCATATGACACCATAATATCAGTGAAGGAATTGGTCCTGAACATGAGAGTGAGCATGTTGCTTCCACACTTCATTGTGCGTTAAATGGGTGGATTAGGTTTATGGATATGGCAAGTAGAGGCGCAACCTGTACCATTTTCTCTCCAGAAGTGTATACTAATTTATTGATAGGATTTTATTTCTGTCTAATTTCGAATGTATGAATGAATGAATACTTTTATTGTTTGGTTACTCAAAACCATTACATAAAAAAAAAATACAAGGTTACAAAATTACAAAAGTTAAAACCAATGGAGTTTGTGCCGCCGGGGAGGCCGGGTTGCGATGAATGAGGATCATATTGAGGCGTGGGTCTGCAGAGTCTCTATGAGGGGAGGCCCTCCGCGTCCATCAGCAGAGTTTGTGTCTGATGGATGAACTTTCCGAAGGAGGCCATATGCTTTACCGTTGTCAAGGTGTAAAGGTAGATGGTCGCCTCCTTTGCAGTACGGATTCCTGATTGTCTTAAAATTGGCCTGAGATAGAGACTGCGGGCCATGCGCAGGGCCGGACAGCAGAATAGTAGGTGGGCCAATGACTCACGTTTCTACCTGCAGAGCCTGCATTCCCGGGCTGCTGAGCCGGCCATGCCGAAGGCATTAAGGGCCAGATGTAGGTAGCCCTTTACCGATCGGAATCGGCCGAAAATACCGATTTTCGGCCGTTTCCGATCGGTAAAGGGCTAGGGAGATGTAGGTGCACATATTCGGTAATTTTACCGAATCTTTATTATTACCGAATCGGTAATAAGTACTGATTCGGTAAAATTACCGAATATGCTATGTGGGTAGCCAATTTTCAATTGGCACATGGCTTACAGAATCGGTATTTTACCATGGGATACAAATCCATGGTAAAATACCGATTCCTGTGTACATGCACATCTGTGCATGTACACATGTGACAGACAGACGTGCCCTTAGGGCATGTCTGTGTGCCACATTGCACACATGCCCGTTTTGGGGGTGCTAGAGGGTGTCAAAGTGACACCCCCTGCACCCTTGTGAATTCATTAATTACCGATTCGGTAAATACCGATTCGGTAATGCCTAATCATTCCTATGGGCTTCAAAGCCCATAGGAATGAATGGGCATTACCGATTCGGTATTTACCGAATCGGTAATTAATGAATTGTTAAGGATTCGGTAACGAAGCCAGATGTTGGGACCTACATACCATTTACCGATTTTGAAATACCGAATCGGTAAAATTCGGTATTTCAAAATCGGTAAATGGGATTTACCTTCATCGGGCCCATAGTTCTTTAAGGGGCAGCGGGTGTAGTCTGTAGGCTAAGATCTTATGAAGGGCAGCGCGGCCCACGGCCTTCTTGAGATGGTGTTTGGGATTATGCAGGGTATGTGGTAAGAACAGGGACTCGTGTAGGTCTTTTTTTGCCAGTGACTCCAGGTCCAGTTCTCGTGACCGCACCCGCACTTGTTTTTTTGATGGAGTGTTTGATGGCAGTATAGCTGACATGTTCGGGGTTCCAAAACTCAATAGCGAGATTGAGATGGTCCTTCGCCGCCTTGAAAGTGGCCGACCAGGGATTCCCTGGTTCTCTGAAGATACAATTCAGCGTTGCCTTAAGTGTGTTCTCCTTGTCCGTCGATGTTAAAATGTAGTATTTGCTTAGGGCGGCCATCTCTTCCAAGTATTGCTGATTGAGTGAAAACTCCAAGCGAACGAGGGTATTTCTGATGCACCTCGGAAGATGAAATAGTCTCTTGTAGGCTCTGCAGTGATTTTTTTCTAGATCTTTATGCAGTTTGCCTGGAAATGCTTGGAGAGAATTATTTAGGGCCGGCATTAACTTTACTTTAAGAACTTGTTGGATGGCCATTGTGGATGGGCTATATAAGGAGGCGTGCAGCTTGCAAATAGCGTAAGTTATAGTTTTGCCTTTGCCTTGGATGGTCTTTAGGTGCGCGCTTGAGAGCCCCGACTCCTGAAAGCAAATGCCCAAGTAAGTGTACCGCTGAGTGCTTTCCAGCAAAAGGTGGCCAAGCCTCCATTTTAATGATTTTTTCTTTGGGTACTTTCCAAAGATAATGATTTTGGACTTGGATGAATTTGCTACAAGCTTATTTTTATCGTTGTATATGGCGAATGCAGTCAGCGCCTTTTGTAGCCCGATTCTCGTATGGTCCAAGAGCACCAGGTCGTCGGCGTATTGCATAAAATTAATTTTTGTCCCGCCGATCTTTGGGATGTGCAGTGCTGCCCCAGACAAGGCTCTCTCCATGTTCGCTGTGTATAAGTTACATAGCATTGGGGCTAGCACGCACCCTTGTTTTAGGCCACGGTCCGTATTGATCTTTGCGGATGCATGGTCCCTCGAGAGTTTAATTCTTACCCACGTTTTATGGTACAAGGATTGAATCACCCTCAACAAAACTGGATTGATGTTCCATTGGGCTAGCTTTCTCCACAGGATTGCACGGTCTACCCCGTCGAACGCCGTCGAGTAGTCAATAAAGCAGGCGAATAAGGGCGGGCTTTTGCGTGTCCGAGCGTGGTGGACCACATAAGAAAGCGCAGTGATGTTATTGACTGTGGCGGACCCTGGTCTAAATCCAGTTTGACAGAATGGGAGGAGACCTTCGGCGTTCGTCCAGTCTGTGAGGTCCCTCAAGATCGCACTGGCGTAGGCTTTTCCCTCGATATCCAGCAGGGCAATCAGGCAATAGTTTGATGGTTCAGATTTAGGACCCTTTTTGTGAATTGGCTGTAGTAGCGAGCCTCTCCATGAATCAAGGACATGCCCCAGGAGCCAGCATTCAGTGTACAAGTGAGTCAAGGTATTTGACCAAAAGTCAATATTTGCCTTGAATAAGTATCCGGGAAGGCCGTTGGGCCCCGGGGCACCATTTTGTCTGATGTTTTTTAGAATTTTGGACACCGACAGTCTTCCCGGCGGGGCAGTCATCTCGGTCATTAGGTCTGGATCGGCTCCAACGTTAATTGTTTCATTTTGCCTGATGATGTGGCCGGTTTCAATGTAAAGGGCTTTTACATGGGCGACCCAGATGGAAGCCTCAAGGGCATTTTCACTGTGGTTTGTGCATCATCTGAGGGTGCTTAAGTAATGCCAAAACTCCTGCGATTTTCCTGGGCTCAGCAAGTCAAAGATTTTCAGCCATTGTGCTTCGCAGTGATCTCGTTTTGCCTCCCAAACCTTCTTGGAGTGACTTTTGCTGGCATCTTGAAGTTGTTTCTTCATTGAGCTTGTATATACATATGGTTTGTGCCTCAATCCATATGGGATTACTGTGTGGATATCATTCGAATGAATAAACAGGAAACAGTTGCAAAATATATGCAATGAAAAAAAGTATGGAGCTAGCCTGTTGCCACTGGGCTAATTTATGAATATTATTAGAGTAACAAAGACCAGGTAGAGCAAAACTAATTCTAAAGGTAATTGAAGGATTAACCACTGATAGTATCAGTGATTTATATAAGAAATAATTTTGTGAACACTTAAGAAAGTTAAACGGGATTTAAGCATATGATTATGAATAGGTAACTCATTCATGTTTAGTGTCTTTGAAATTTTAATGAAAAATCTTAACTTATGGTGAAATCAGATTTTAAATAATTTTCAAAGTGCCACTTTTACAAAGTAAAAAACCAGCAAGGGCATGGTGAAATGGTTGAATTATTCCCAGCCACTGGCAATCGCTCAGGTCACATCCCAATTCATTGTTTTTCACCCACCATGCCACCTTAGTTTGTAGACAGACATTTGCTAATCAGTCTTGACCCTGCTCCTCATGTGAACATTCATTCCCAAACTTGCAGTCCAGGTCCTGCCTGAACAAGAACACAGACAACCCAGGACCTATTTTGCCCTTATTAGGGCTTTTCAGCCAGGTATAGCTTGGTTCCAGTGGCACAGCGAGCTCAGTATCTAAGACTGGACATTCCAGATCCACTTTTGTCTTTCAAATGAAAAAACAACAACGTGAGGTATGGAATGTTTGAATTAATCTCTGCCACTGGCAGTCACTCTGGTCACATCCCAATCCATCATTTTCCATCCACCATTCCATCTCAGTTTGGACCAAACCATATGCAAATTTGTCTTTACCAGGCTTCTCATGGGAATAATCCAACTCAAACTACCAGGCCAGGTTCTCTGTGAACCAGAACTCAAGCAACCCAGGATCGGTTTTGCCCTCACTAGGGCTCTTCAGCCAGATATAGTTTAGCTCCAGTGGCACATTGAGCTCTGGCAACACGGCTGGGCCTACCCAGTGCACTTACGCTGTTAAATGTAAAAACAGTAAGGTGATAGGCGGAATGCTTGAATTGATCTCAGACACTGGCATTCGCTTACAGCTACACCCCAATCCATAATTTAACTTCCATCATGCCACCTTAGTTTGGCCATATGCAAATCAACCTTGACACTGCTACTCATGGGAACAGTCCAGCCTGAACTGCCAAACCAGGTCCTACCTTAACCAGAGCTCAAGCAACCCAGGACCAGTTTCACCATTATTAGGGCTCTTCAGCCAGGTACAACTTGGTTCCAGTGGTACAATGAGCCCAGGAGACACGTCCGGGCATACCCGGTGCACTTAGGTCATCAAATGCAAAAACAAAACAGTGATTATCAGAGGCTGAGAAAAAATCTAACATTCCATTGATCACTATTTTGGATTCTTATGGTGTCACCCTAAGTGGGACGGGTATGCCAGACTTGGGTCCTGTAACACTGTGTCACTGTAACCAAGCTATACTCGGCTGAGAAACTCATAACTAGCCTCTAACAACCTCAAACCCTAGCACCTATACTCTGCCACCTGTGAGTCTACCCTTCCAAGTGATGCCACCCTAGTTTTGGACCCATGGAAGTGGGCCTAAGGTGCTCTAAGAGCCTCTGTAGACCCTGTGGAACCTATGCATCACCTCTGCTATATGATGCAATTCCAAGAAGAAGCAACACATTGCCGCTGCTACATAGATTGAACCCGTCACAAAGACCAGCATTGCCTTTAAAGCCTCATTGGAACTGCTGCTGCACCCCGCAGCTCCACTGCAGTTACACACATCCCTCATCGATGACAGCCTTGACAATGACAATAGACTTTGCATTTCAGTTTTGCAGCTCCTAGGAACTGACGTATCACCCCAATTGTGCAATTCTTTCTTGAAGCCATTCTTGGCATCACAGGTTCTTTCCGAAGGGATCTTCGACAATGATGAAGGATCTCATATTGCGACCTCACCTCATCATGGAACTGATGCATCGCCTCGGCTGCGGTACGCATCTCCGACACAGATCCTTGCAATGCTCTGCATCCCAACATTTAAGGTACTTTGCTCAGCTGGCTTAACTGGGTCCCTGTAGCCAGCACACACTCCATTATGGATGGCCTGAATTTATGAGTTGTCTTGGTCCAGCGCGACCAGAAGTCCACAGTTAGCTCTTTGTGTTTTATGGCACTATTTTGCATTTCTCTGATTCTACTAATTGGATTTTTGGCATTTGGCCTTGTGTTCTCTATTAAAAATCACTTCATTTTTCTACCTCATTGTTGGGCTGTTTTTGTGTGGTGTTTTTCACTTTATTACTTTTTGAAGTGCTGCACAAATAGTTTATATATTGGCTCTAAATTAAGCCTGGCTGCCTTGTGCCAAGCTACCAAAGATTTGAGCACAGGTCAAGTTAAGGTTGACTTGTGCCTCACCCTGACAAGGATTGTGGTTGCTGTTTGACCAGGGCTCACACTCCATGCAACCAACAATTCAATTTCCTGCAAACAGCTTTGATCAATATAGGATACTTGCTGATAGCTATTTACATAGTTGAATGGTCTCAAAACCATGTGAATATTCTCAAAATGTCAATAGAATAAGCTGGACGAACAGTCAGGGGTATCTCTGTGTTCATTGGTCCAGTAGGTGCATAGAGATTTACAAGACTACCGCTTTAGCTGACTTTCACTGTGTGATGGATAATTTGTTTGGGTGGTATGGTTGTTGGTATGTTGATAAGTGGCTCCACAGAGAAGAAACATGACTATTTGCTTCATCAAGCTGGAGGTAAGTTCAAGTAGAGAAAACTGACTTTGAAGAGATGCAGGTCTGTAGTAAAATAAATAAAGGTAAGTATTTAAAGGATAGGGGTAGTCCAAGATAAGAGTTAGGGTCACCAGTTGGGAATTCCCCTACACTGACTTATAAAGAACAATTTAAACCATTTCAAGGACTATTAGAGAACTATACCGAATGTGTTCCTCTATTATCTGAGAAGAAGTGTAACACGTGAATTGTTGAAGAAGGGTTATGAATAGTTGTGAAGTGAAGGGAGTCAATAGGAGTTTGAATACTTGAGGCATAGGATAAAAATGGCACCCACCTAAAACACTTTCCAAGTGAAGGGTTGGACTACTTCAACAGTGGATGCAAGTGGGAAGAGACTTTGTGTTCCTGGATGGTACATTGGTGACTATAGCTTTAGCACCAAGTCCATTGAGGGGTACACGACTGAATTATTCTGTGGTAGAACAGGAGGCTCTATTGTACCCGTTGGCACGCGATAATTTTGAACAATCCCAGTGGGACATTCTAAAAGTCATAAGAACTGATAATAGATCTTTGGAGCAACTGTATTTACTATTGCATCAGTCAGTGCCACAATGTGCATGGCCTGTAAAAGTATGCAGCGGCGGGTGCACTCTGTGTGAAAAAGGCTTCTATTGTGAATATTGTAGTCTATGGTCTTAAGCTTAACTGTGCGTGCAAAAGGAGAAAGGTCCTGCTAAACCTTTAATTCTGAAAGAGGGAAAAGTTTCCTGAGAACTCCTCAGGAGCCTGATACACTGCGCTATTCACTCCGAGGAGAGTAGGTAATCATAATTTATGCAATTTTAGTAGGTTACTCATTAGAAATCATAATTCATCATACATAAACAAAAATTGACAATTCAAATGAATCTTCACAAAATGTTGTTGGTGAACTGTTGTCCAAAGGTTGTTTAATTCTCATGCAGGTAAAATTGTTGTGTCATCACAAAATTACGCATTTTTCATATTCATAATTTTCAAGGTGTCTCCCAATGCATTTCGGGCTTGAAAGTCAGCCCTTCGTCAGGGGTATCTACAACAAAATGGTATCTACATCAGTATACATTGCAGTCAATACATATGTGGCGTATCATGTCAAGAGAGCCAGAATTTGTGCTCGAAAAACAACACTATGTGCTAGTTGGAAAACGTCCTTGTTCCTGGCTGAGAGCAACGAAGAAACCAGTGAAAAAGTGAAAGTGGAATGTGAGCAACCAGCTAAGTGTACAGAAACCGACTCGTGTGTTAGGCAAAAGAAAAGTAAACTATAAAAGTATCTGTTATGGAGTGGACTGTGTCCATTAATACCTAAAAGTACAATCTCAGAACGTGTACCCGGAGAGGATTAGTTTGTGTGCTTCCAAAGTGAAACATGCCGAACATTAATCAAGAGGGGTGAGTTAAAAAACGCACTTACTGATCTGGTCGGAATGTGGCTCAACCACTTTGAACGGCGCCGGAATTCGCGCTCAAGTTGGCGATGTGCTAATGGTAAAGCTTCCCTAAAGGGACAAAAGGACCGGAGCAAATCAAAATATAGATATCTGAAGGTGGGGTGAAAACGAGATGACTCTATTCGTAGGCTGTCAGGGATCTTACCGAGTGAAGAACGCCGGTGCTCCCGAGTAACCTAGTGCTTCCCACGTGTGTTTGGAGGCAGACCACGGAAGTGCTCAATAAGAAGAGACATAGAGATCGAAAGAGGACTGCGTGTGTGCTCGCCATGTTGGAGTGGTGTCCCTATGTAATCAAAAAACGCTAAGTTCAGGAACATGTGAGACCAGGACTAGCTGTGTTAAAACAACAATTAAGGGATGCAAATCAGACCAGGTCCTATATTTTTCTAACCTAAAGCCATTTTTTAGTATAAAGCCAATTTTTAGTAAAAACGGGGATAGCACAAATATATATACAAAGCAATATCCCAAATTATAATATCAGTGCTGCCACTCTTGGTGTGCACAATCTAACAAGTAAGGAAGTGTTACAATCCATATGGTGAAACAGGATGCTCCCTAATGCAAATAAATTACATGAAACATGCTAGTTCAAACTTGTCATTTAATCCTGTTGGGGTCAGGGTCTGTAAGTACCAAATCCAATATGTCTCGCGCTGTGAGAGAATTTGCGCACGATCTTGTTCAGGATTAGCTGCAATAACTTGCAAAATGCCAAATTTAAGTTGGGCAATGTTGTGCCTGTGTGTGTGCCAATGTTGAGCAAGTGGAGAGTTAGCATTATGTGTGCGTATCCTGCTCTTATGTTCTGTGAATCTAGTCCGCACACTTTGTTCAGTTTTTCCCACGTAAAGTAGGTCACAGGGACATTTTATGTAATAAACCACAAAATTTGTGTTGCAAGTTGCTGTGTATTTAAGAAAGATGGATTTGCCAGATCTGGGATGGTTCATAGTCAGTCCTGTTATTGCGTTATCACAATTGGAGCAGTTCATGCATTTAAGCAATCCCTTGGGTTGTATTTTGGGTCGGGAGGGTTTGGTGTTTAGCATCTCTTTTAGATTGTTCGCCCTTTTGTATGCAAAAAGGGGTTGAACACAGAACATGTCTCCGAAATCTGGTTCGGATTGGAGCAGGGACCATCGGTTAAGAATGATGGATTTGACTTGTTTGGATTGTGTGGAGTACGTGGATACAAAAACCTCCCGCTGGGTGGAATGGGAAATGTTTTTTTTCTTTAAGAGTGACTCACGAGTTACTTTAGAGGCTCTAGTTACTGCCTCATTTAGAACATTTTCAGGGTAGCCTCATTGTTTATATCTGTCTTTGGAGATGTCCATCATCTGCATGCCAGTGGTTTGATCAGAGTTAATCCGTTTGATGCGGAGAAACTGGGAGTATGGGAGATGCTTTTTAAGTGACCATGGGTGGAAACTCTGATAAAGCAGGGCGTTGTTTCTGTCTGTGGGTTTGGTGAAGATAGAAGTTGTGATCTGTCCATTATTGAGCTTGATCAGAACATCTAAAAATGGAATTTGTTGTTCATCAATCTTGTGGGTAAATTGAATACGAGGATTAATGGTATTCAATTCTGTTATGTTCTGTTCAAGCTCATGTAATGTGCCTTGCCAGACGATTAGGATATAGTCTATGTATCGCTTGAAAATCGCCATTTTTTCAGCACTATTGAGAGCAATCAGCCCTCATCACAAGAAATTGAATACCAAGAATTTAGACCTAAAAGTACGTTTATCCCACCCATGTCACACAAGACCATCGACCTGTTCGAGACCTTAGTCAAACAAGACATTTCTAAATTACCTCAATATGGTAGATCACCTTCGAACCTCAGTCCAGGTGAGAGGTCAGCTTTGCGCAATAACACAATAACAGGACTGACTATGAACCATCCCAGATCAGGCAAATCCATCTTTCTTAAATACACAGCAACTTGCAACACAAATTTTGTGGTTTATTACATAAAATGTCCCTGTGACCTACTTTACGTGGGAAAAACTGAACGAAGTGTGCGGACTAGAATCACAGAACATAAGAGCAGGATACGCACACATAATGCTAACTCTCCACTTGCTCAACATCGGCACACACACAGGCACAACATTGCCCAACTTAAATTTGGCATTTTGCAAGTTATTGCAGCTAATCCTGAACAAGATCGTGCGCAAATTCTCTCACAGCGCGAGACATATTGGATTTGGTACTTACAGACCCTGACCCCAACAGGATTAAATGACAAGTTTGAAATAGCATTTTTCATGTAATTTATTCGCATTAGGGAGCATCCTGTTTCACCATATGGATTGTAACACTTCCTTACTTGTTAGATTGTGCACACCAAGAGTGGCAGCACTGATATTATAATTTGGGATATTGCTTTGTATATATATTTGTGCTATCCCCGTTTTTACAAAAAATTGGCTTTATACTAAAAAATGGCTTTAGGTTAGAAAAATATAGGACCTGGTCTGATTTGCATCCCTTAATTGTTGTTTTAACACAGCTAGTACTGGTCTCACATGTTCCTGAACTTAGCGTTTTTTGATTACATAGGGACACCACTCCAACATGGCGAGCACACATGCAGTCCTCTTTCGATCTCCATGTCTCTTCTTATTGAGCACTTCCGTGGTCTGCCTCCAAACACACGTGGGAAGCACTCGGTTACTCGGGAGCACCGGCGTTCTTCACTCGGTAAGATCCCTGACAGCCTACGAATAGAGTCATCTCGTTTTCACCCCACCTTCAGATATCTATATTTTGATTTCCTCTGGTCCTTTTGTCCCTTTAGGGAAGCTTTACCATTAGCACATCGCCAACTTGAGTGCGAATTCCGGCGCCGTTCAAAGTGGTTGAGCCACATTCCGACCAGATCAGTAAGCACGTTTTTTAACTCACCCCTCTTGATTAATGTTCGGCATGTTTCACTTTGGAAGCACACAAACTAATCCTCTCCGGGTACACGTTCTGAGATTGTACTTTTAGGTATTAATGGACACAGTCCACTCCATAACAGATACTTTTATAGTTTACTTTTCTTTTGCCTAACACACGAGTCAGTTTCTGGACACTTAGCTGGTTGCTCACATTCCACTTTCACTTTTTCACTGGTTTCTTCGTTGCTCTCAGCCAGGAACATAGGACGTTTTCCAACTAGCACATAGTGTTGTTTTTCGAGCACAAATTCTGGCTCTCTTGACATGATACGCCACATATGTATTGACTGCAATGTATACTGATGTAGATACCATTTTGTTGTAGATACCCCTGACGAAGGGCTGACTTTCAAGCCCGAAATGCATTGGGAGACACCTTGAAAATTATGAATATGAAAAATGCGTAATTTTGTGATGACACAACAATTTTACCTGCATGAGAATTAAACAACCTTTGGACAACAGTTCACCAACAACATTTTGTGAAGATTCATTTGAATTGTCAATTTTTGTTTATGTATGATGAATTATGATTTCTAATGAGTAACCTACTAAAATTGCATAAATTATGATTACCTACACTCCTCTGAGTGAATAGCGCAGTGCATCAGGCTCCTGAGGAGTTCTCAGGAAACTTTTCCCTCTTACAATGTGCATGGCCAGCAGGAGTACCAAATTACTCAAGCTTAATTAGGAGTGTGTGGTTGGTGATGATGTAGGAAAATGTAAGTTAGAGACTGAAGTCTAAAAGGTTTTATAAAGGCTGTGAGGGAATTAATTGTTGAGAGGTTGCCTGTGTAAGTTAAGGAAGAATAGGAATTGAGCTGAGCTAACAAAGATGAGTTGTATTTGGTTATGTTGGAGTTTAGAGGAAATAAATATTAGTCCCACCTATGGCACTGAGAGGAAAAGTTGTTAGTCAGGGGTCCCCCTTCTATTTAGTATGGGCATTTAGGAAAGGTAATTACAAAGAGAAGATTGAGGACAGTCTCTGGTGACCTGGTAATTGGACAGAGGTGATGAAGTGGTGTGTGGCATGTGCCACTTGTGATAAGTTGTTGATATGTGCTGACCTGAACGAGCTTGACTTATTGTATTTCATTTTGGGATTAGGAATGTTACTGGGCTGTTGTCCGTAAAGTCTGAAGGTCTGAGCTTTTTTTTCTTGTATTATATTTGTTATATAATATATTTCTTTACAAATGTTCTGTCATAGTGCTAGCCTGGTGTTGTTATGAGAGTGTGGGAGGCACCATTATATTTCATTTTAATGCGTTAGTATATAAGAGAAGTGTGATATTTGGAATGCATGAGTGTGAAGGGACAGAGAATGCACATGTATTAGGTGGAGGATTTTCTACCATGTGGGTTGCTCTGCATGTATATGGCAGCTATGTTGTAATAAAGTATTTTGGGCTAGATGTACTTTCCATTTGCAGATCATGGACGTGTAATTTGAACACCGAATAGTTTGTTAATGGGAATTGTTAGAACTGGGGGTCTCTAGTTGGCAGAGGTAGGTACCACTGTCCAAATAGGGACCCTTGCTTCTAGTCAGGGTAAGGAGGAAACACTCTTTAGATAACCTCTGCTCACCCCCTTGGTAGCTTGGCACAAGAAGTCAGGCCTAACCAAAAGCAATGTGTAAAGTGTTTGTACCAACACTCACAGTAACACAGTGAAAATACCACAAACTGACTCCACAACAGTTTAGAAAAATAAAGGTATTTAATCTAAACTACACAAGACCAAAACGACAAAAATCCAACATACACAGTTCAAGAATATGGCTGTAAAAGAGTTCTTAAGGTTGCGATAAAATAATTAACTGTTGCGTGAAAAGTTCACAGTTGCGTCAGGTTTTTCCAACAGTACCTTTTAAAAGCGACAAAGTTCCAAAGCAGAAGTTGGTGCGGTGGAAAACAAGCGATGCGTTGCTCCTGAGACCCTGGGGAGGCGATGCGACAACCCCGCTGCAGCAGCGGGCGTGTTGCGATGAATCCGGTCTGTATAGGGAGGAAGGCGGACTTGTATGGATTCCAGTGCATAGGTTCCATAGGAAGTTTTCTCTCACAAAGGCACGATGCGATGATCTTTGGAGTTGCGACGATCTCCAGGGTGACATTGCGCGGACCAGCGTTGATCTCTCTCTCTCGCAGCTCCTCGGTGCGATGGCTTCTGCGACGACACTCGCAGCGGCGTGATGCGGTCTGCAAGCAAGCGGTGCGGTGATCTCACCCAGCGACGACAGGCTCTGCGACGACACTCGCAGTAAGGGTAATCTTCCCGCACCGGTCTGGTGCATCCCGCAAATGAAGGATGCGACGGCTCTGACAGCGGCAACAGGTGCTGCGACGATCTCGACCTTCGTAGCGGAGGGAATTTCCTCGCACTGTCGGGGATGCGCTCCGCAAGCGAGAGATGCGACAAAACTTGCAGAAAGTCTTTAAAAGCTTGGTTTTCAGCTCCCCAACACAGGTACAACTTCAAGAGGCACAACTCATGGGCCACACACTCCAGGAGGGACAGAACTCTCTAAGTAGAGTTCAAGGATGCTGGGGGTGAAGTCCTTTTGTTCCTGGGACTTCAGAACAGGGAGCCAGCTCTTCTCAGGCCCTTGGCGATTCCTTCAAGACAGGGGAAACAGCACAAAGTAAAGTCCTTCCCCTCTCCTTGCCAGCAAAGCAACAGCAGGTCAGTCCAGCAGAGCAACAGCAGGACAGTCTTCCTTCTTCAGTTTCAGCTTTCTCCTTGGCAGAGGTTCCTTCTTGATTCCAGGATGATCTAATTTTCTGTTGTCAGGGGCCCTGTACTTATACCCCTAAAACTCTTTGTTCTCTTTGTGCAAGTGGGCCCTGAGCCCGGTCTGAACCAGTCCTGGGTGTTCCTTAAGCACTTTGTTTTCCTGTCTTCTCCTTTCCTTTCAGAGTGAGGGGCAGGGTCGTCAGCCGCCCAGCAGGAGGTGGAGCCAGCATTGTGGAAGGCAGGCACAGCCCTATTCAGGTCCAGGTGCTATCTCCTCCCACCACTCAAGTTGCAAATGCAGTCATTCAGTACAGGGCTGACCCAGCCAGCCTCCAGGGGGCTCCCTAGCCTCTGTAACTCTCAAACCAGACAGTCAGTTCAAAAACAGGCCAAGGCACACAGAAAGGTCAGAAAAGAGAACAGCAACTTTCTAAAAGTGCTGTTCTCAAACACAGGAGTTAAAAACCACCTTTCCTAAAAGATGTGTTAATAAATTCTGAGTTCAGGGATACCAGACTTTAATGTCCTACCTTGCTCCTATGGAAATATATGCTGGTAGCCACTATAGCCAGCATTCCCCATGATAGCCTATGGGCAAGGTAGCCTTACAATAGTGAAAAACGAAAATGGCTGCCATTCACTACCTGAGCATGTCACCTGCACTAGTACATGCTTTACCTTTCACATACACTGCACCCTGCCCAGGGAGGTATCCTGGGCCTTCCAGAGGGGTGACCAATGTGCACAGAAAGGGAAGTGTTAGGCCTGGTCAGTGGGGACACTGACCAGGAGGACATGGCAGTTCACAGACTGCACATAGGCACTGCGGTGAGAGGCCTGAGATACCATTTTAGGACTACTCATGTGGGTGGCACAATCAGTGCTGCAGGCCCACTAGTAGCATTTGTCATCACCAGCCCTGGCATACCCAGTGCACTTTACTAGGGACTTCTTGGTGATACAAATATGCCAATCATATGTATCCAATCACAATAGCACTTTACACAGGGAGCACTTACACTCTGACACTGATCAGCAGGGGCAGAGTGTCCAAAGCATCTAAACCAGCAAAAAAGAAATCCAGCACAGCATCAAAAATACAGGAGGTAAAGGCAAAAAGATAGGGGGAAACCACGGCAAGCATGCCAGGTCTAACAGGAATGAAATCTGCAATCCGACCTATGTACTAAGGGGTCACATCACAAATTGTCCATTCACAGAGGGTCACAAATTGGCCTGCCTAATGAGTAGAAATCAGGCAGGTCGCGATTTGGGAAACCCTCTGATACACTACACATGTAGAGTTGGAGGCGTGCAAGGGACAGTAGACCTCTAGCCCCATATTTGCTTTGCCAAGCAAGAAATATTTTTTAAAGACTCTCTTGTCCATTGCCACAGGGAGTCATAGTAGAGGCAGGATAAGAATTTAGATACAGTCTACAAGAAGATCAAAGACGATTTACAAAAAATTGAATGAGGAACCCTAGGAAAAAATAGGTACTCTATATTAAAATTAAAACTTACCGGGGCCAGCATAGGAGCCCTCGCCTGACCGATCCTGGCCTCGTACAGCAGCAGCAGCCGATACCCCCTCCTCCTCTGTCCTCTTGCCCCTGGGGGGAGCTGATGTACAATATGAAAGAAAGAAAGACCCGAAAACATGGATGATTGTTGTCAACCAAATGAAACATTTCAAAAGAACAATAACAAAATATTTTGGCGAAATAGCAAATAGACAACTATTCCATGGGATATATTGACCTATCTCATGTGGTCTACTATGATATTAGTATTGCTTGATTTGCGGACCGTCGACTTGGAAAGTTATGTAACTCACTAAACAAACTACTAAAAAGGTTCGCCTAGGACTGGCAGGCAGCAGTCCGCAGCAGGCAAAGTGACAGACAAACTCCATCGAGATTGCAGATCAGTGACAACAGTAAAACGTTTCCTACTACATTAACCAGTCATTAAAATACTCAAACTATCAATCCACCACCACTATTTCTTCTTATTGCCAGGTGTACAAAGGAAGGACTGGGCTTGAGTCTGTAGGGCAGATTTACAAGCCCCTTGCGGCTCTTTTGCTCCGTTGTTGCGTGACTTTTGTGACGCAGCGGCAGAACAAAAGAGGCGCCATGGTGCAGCGTATATTAACAACGTGACGCATATGGGAGATGCATCACGTTGTAAAGCCCTGCGCCATCAGGGGGCGTTCCAGCGCAAGGGAGGGCGTTCCTGTGCAGGAACGCATCCTAAAAGTGGCTGAGAGAAATCTACAAGATTTCAATCAGTCACTTTTAGGACAATGATGCGTCACTCAAACCCTGCGCCTGCTTGAAGCAGACGTACGGCTTGACGCAGCATTGGGGAAATAGGGCACCCCAGAGCATTGCTGGAGCTGGTCCATCATTGTGACGCAACTCCAGCAATGCACCGCCTTTACGGCACAGATGCGTAAGGGTTCGGTGACGTTTTGGGCCCATGGTGCGCCGCATTGTAAATACGGCGCACCATGGTTGGTGGTGGCGTGGCGCGCAATTACTGGTGCATCCCTGCTACTTTGCAGGGATGCGCCGGTAATTGCAAATCTGCCCCTTAGTGTCTAGCTTTACGCAGTTCTGTAATACATAATTTCTCAGGCCGATGAAATGAACACAAAATCGAAAACAAATAAGCATAGTAGCAACACTACTGAGAAGGAGAGCAGTGCACCTGAAATTCACAGAAGATTTTGAAATATAATTTACCTACAATGTAATCAGCAGCATTATTGCTCTTGGTAAAAAACAAAAAATTGCAATATAATAACACACAGAGCAGTGATAAAATAGCTACTACTACTCACCAAGCTCGGTGATCTCGATGCGGAGCAGGTCGAGCAAGTCGCGTTCCCTGTCCAGGAGATCTGTCCAACGGTGGGTGGCCTTGTTGTAGGTGCGCTGGACCCGAGAGTGAGAATACATGGCCCGGCACACCTTCTCCCACCGCTTCCGGCGCTCCCGGAGCCCGTAGCCGCTTGTGATCTTGCCGCCTGCCATGATGGTCCTGGGGAGGCGGCCCTGTACATAGAACACTAGTGCGGCCACCTCCTCCGCGCTAAAGATCTCCTGTGGCATCACTAGCTCCCCCCTCAAACGCCCACACGGGAGCCGGGTACGGGGTGCGAGACCCTTCCCCTTCTCGGGCTGCTTCCTGGCTCCCTTTACCATGGTCTGGGCAGAAAGGAAGGTAAATAATAAATAAGAAATAGAATAGGGAAGAAGAAAAGAAAAGAGTTTAAAAAAGTAGTTTAAAATTAACCAAAAGTAGCAGAAAACACAAAAATATAGAGCTAGAATAATAGAGGGATAGATAATAAGTAAAATAAATCAAAAAAACTTCAAACAAGCAAAGGATGGCAGAGATTGAGAGAGGATACAGAAAGCATGCCCAGAACCATAGCAATGAATGAAAAACAAGATGGCCACGCCCGTTCAGGACCGCGTGGGTAGGTTCGCGCGAGATTTCCCCTGCGATCACACGCAAACTTGCACTAGCGAGCCGCACACTTTGCGAGATTACACATAGCGCCCGGAAACGGAAATACGTCACGCAAACAAGATGGCCACGCCCATGTACGACCGCTAGGGTAACTTGGCATTGTTGCGCTACCAGTGGCTTGCGACAACGCAAAAAACCACGTGAACTAACACGCCGCAAAAAAACAAATCGCATATTCGCATGAATTTGCGGCTCCCGAATTCCATCTCATGCAAATTCTCACCCGCGAATCCCGCGAAATTGCAGAAAAACGATTTTTGCAAAACTGAAAGCACTCAGCAGGTGCAAAAGTTCAAGCTCATCATTAGTAACCATTCCCTGTAGTGCTTCCTGAGGGCCCCATCCAGAGTTCAGTTGCCTACTTGCAACTATTCTATGACCCTGCTCTGACCCTCACAGCAGGCTCAGAGAATAGCTACAAGTATGCCACAAAGGTCCTGTTAAAAAAAATGCACTGCAACAGAAAGCAATTACAGATAAGGAAGCAGGTGCCAGCCTGGAAGTTCAAATTCAGTGACACATTAAGCAGCCCCTAATTCATTCATGCCAGTTGAGGCAGGGCAGGTGTGCTAACGAATTTTGCGAAACTGAAAGCACTGAGCAGGTGCAAAAGCTCAAGCTCATCATTAATCAGGAAGCACTTGCAGCTAAGGAAGCAGGTGCCAGCTCAAATTCAGTGACACATTAATCAGCCCCAAATTAATTCATGTCAGTTGAGGCAGGGCAGGTGTGCTTTTCCCCCCATAATCTACAGTGATGAACCAGAGGGTGGCAGTGATGTACCAGAGGGTGGCATGGGTGAACCAGAGGGTGGCAGTGGTGAAAAAGAGGGTGCTGTGATGAACCAGACGTAGAAACAACATGGTCGCGACCGTTGCGACCCGACAAGTAAGTTTGCGTTTGCGAACTGGTACAAAACCCTCGCAAACTGGCAGAAACCCTTGCGAACACAAAAAAAGAAAAAATCTGCAAATTCGCGAAAGTTCACGGATTTTGCGGATTGCAAATTCGTGAATACGCAAATTCGCGAATGGCGAATTCGCAAAATTCACCCATGCTTATGGAAGACTCCTCTCTGATACACCAGCGAACTCTACTTGTAAATCAAATAGCAGAGAATCCATTCTAGACTATGTGGCAGTAGGAAGTACATCCTTTTTCTTATTGAAGGATCTCAAGGTTTCCAATTCTCTCTATAGTGACCATAAAATATTAACTCTCACTGTAAATCTAGATCTACTTTTGAGTGACCCATGGTCACTAAATGGTGAAGCTGTCTGTTTTGCTAAGAATTTGGGAAATGTTATTGGGATACGAAGGCCATTTTAGGTCTGGATAGTATCTTAGAGGCTACTGTAGAGAATCTTGCTAACTGGAATGGATCCGAAATTGCTAGTTTTAGTGTTTTTATGATTAAGTTGATAGATATTGCTAAGAAGTCAAATCAAAAAAGAAGTACTAAAGTAGCACCCATATCCTTACACTCGTTTAATCTTGTAATAAACAAATTAATTAGAGAACAGTACTTGCACTACTCCTCTGATAGATATCGAGCAATATTACTATTAAAGAGGAGGAGGACTAGGGCAAAGGTTAAGTTAAGAAAAGAGAGGGAAGACAAAATTTGGATTAATGTGAGAGAAGCAGTGTTGAAACGCCAAGTAAAAAAGTATTGGTCTCTCATTGGGGATCATGTCCATTCCCAGTCACCATTGAGGAGCATAAATGGGATAGCTATATACAGGACCTATATGCGAGTAATGTATCCATAATGGACCACACTGGACTAAACGAAGATCTATCATTATATGGCTCACCATCTTAAAAAGATATTGAAATGGCAATTAAAGGAATGCGGTCCTCCAGGGCGATGGGCCCGGATGAACTTTCAATTATGGTTTTAAAACAAAACAGTAAAATGTGGAGTAAAATCCTCTATCCGGTGTTTAATTACTGCTATACAAACAAAACGGTTCTCCCATCCTGGAAGGGGAGTATATTAGTCCCCCTATTCAAGAAGGGAGACCGAGATGTCCCAAAAAACTATCGTCAAATTGCTCTGTTAGATGCAGTGGGTAAAGTTTTTGCTAAATGCCTCTTGATGCAAATAAATGACTGGGTGAACGGGGGTAAAATCTTACCTTTTGAACAAACAGGGTTTAGGTCAAAACATGGAACTATCGATAACTTAACGGCTCTACAGGTAATAAGCTAAAAATATGTCAAAGTTAGAGGTGGAAGAGTGTACACAGCGTTCATAGACTTCTCCACAGCATTTGATAAAGTAGATCGACCTTTGCTGTGGGGAAAATTGTTGGACCTGGGTATGCCAGCCATCCTCTTGGAGCAAGTCCATGCCCTCTATACAGATACCTGGTGTAGAGTCTTATTGGTAGGGGAAACAGGTCTCTCAAAAAATCCGCACTGTAAATGGCCTAAAACAAGGATGTTTATTGGCCCCTCTACTTTTCTCCCTTTATATTTCTGACCTTCCCTATGCTCTGTCTCAAAGTGAAGGCATTGCCCTATTATTGGGGGGAAAATCAATTGTTTGTTTACTTTATGCTGACGACATTCTAATACTGGATTTGACGCCGAGGGGATTAAATAGTCATCTTCAGGTGCTACATGAATATGCTGAGGCCCATTTTTTAAAGATAAATGTAACTAAAAGTAAAGTAATGTGCATGCATGGTAGAAAAAAGTTGAAGTATGGAAACTTCGTTTGGTCTGTAGGTGGGCAAAAACTGGAACTTGTAAAATCCTATGTCTTCTTGGGAAAAACGGTGTGTAGTAATCTAAGTGATAAAGCACACATAGAAAATAATATTCATAAAGCAATTACACAGGGGAAAAGTTTGGGTTCCCTCTATAGGTCAACAGGAAAGAGACACTTTGGAATTCTATTGGAGGTATTTCATGCTTAAATTCCAGCCTCTCTGTTGTATGGTATGGAATTACTTGACTTAGGAAAATGGGGTTTCCTTAATACAACAGAAGGCAACATTTTACGGAGCCTAGCCTCAGTTAACTCTGCTTGTCCCTTGGCTGCTTTAAGGTTGGAATTTGGAATAAGAAGTACCCGGGTACAGGGACTTGCGGGGATAGTACGTTGGGTTATAAGCCTTGTAAAGGGTGAGCTAGGCACAATAAGATCTTTTATCCGGAAATAATTATTGGGAAGTTTAAATGAGCAATCTTTAATTGTTAAAAATGTCAAAGCTGCAGTAGACTTGCTTCAACTCGATGAAACCGTACTCTTCACCCTATCTCTATATCAATTAAAAGCCACTCTGAAACAGGCTACCTGGAAATTGAGTTTTACTAGGGATAGGGAAGCCTGCATGCTAAAGAGAAGTACCGATCCATCTATTGACTCCTGGGTGATAAACAAAGCACAGGCTTATATTACTTGGAACCTGCCCCATGGAGAGCACCGTTTTTGGTTATTAATGAGGCAAGATCTACTCCCTCTAAATAATCTACTATCTAAATGGTATGGTACCTCTCCAGCCTGCAATTTGTGCAATAATCCTGTCCAGGATCTTATGCATGTACTGTTTATTTGTCCTGCCCTATCATTATGTCACCGTAACTGGATAAGACCTATCTGTTTATCTTTATCTATTTTCTCTGCCGGCTCTGATAGATTCCATTTATGTACCACCGAATGCAATATTTTGTCATAGAATTTTTAACTTTTTTAAGTGTTTTTTAGACATATATTAGAACATTTATATGGTGGGTATTATAGCTAAAATTGTTTTATCTGATGTCTTCTATATTTATAGCATTTGTATATCATAGTTGAATGTTTTGAAAATGTAAATTTCTATTTTATGTTGATCTCTTCGGAGTTCCAAGATCATAAATAAATAGACTTGAAACTTGATAAATAGTGCTGTGGAGAAGTGTAAAGTGAGAGTTACATTTGATCCGAGTTATAAACACTATCAAAGCCTTCCACCACCCTTCTCTCTGTGATTACACTGTCGTGGCTCAGGAGGAAGAGCGAGAGGGGGTGCTATTTCCTGCCCTCTCTATGATTTGAGTGTGTAATGTGGCATTTCGTAATGTCATTGCTATCTTTGGCCTAATAAAAACACTCCAGCTTTAGTAGGGTCCTGGCTCACCTCCTGGTGCAGGGTGGGCTGTGCTATATGGAAGGCATGGAGGGAGGGAGGGATGGTCTCTGCTGCAGCTCCGGTCTCATACAGTACCACTGCTATTACTAGTGAGCATTAGGTGCTGAGGTGGTGGTATTGGTATTGGTGTTGGTGGTATTGTTATTGGTGGTGGTGGTATTGGTAGTGGTGGTGGTATTGGTGGTGGTATTGGTCATGGTATTAGTGGTATTTGTGGTGGTATTTTTGATGGTATTAGTGTTATTGCTGGTGATATTGGTGGTGGTAGTGGTGGTGGTATTGGTGGTGGTGTTGGTGGTGGTGGTATTGGTGGTATTGGTATTGGTGGCATTGGTGGTGGTATTGGTGGTAGTATTAGGGGGTATTGGTGATGGTAGTCGCATTGGTGGTGGTGGTATTGATGGTGGTATTGGTGGTGGTATTGGAGGTGGCATTGGTGATGGTGGTAGTGATATTGGTGGTATTGGTGGTGGTGGTGGTATTGGTGGTGGTATTGGTAGTGGTGGTATTGGTATTGGTGGTATTATTGGTATTGGCAGTGGTGGTGGTATTGGTGGTGATATTGGTACTGGTGCTATTGGTATTGGTGGTGGTGGTATTGCTGGTGGTATTGGTGGTAGTGGTATTGGTGGTGGTATTGTTGGTGGTTTTATTGGTATTGGTGGTGGTGGTGGTCTTGGTGGAGGTGGTGGTATTGGTTTCATTGCTGGTGGTGGTGGTATTGGTGGTGGTGGTATAGATGGTGGTGGTATTGGTGGTGGTACTGGTGGTGTTGTTGGTGGTGGTGGTATTGCTATTGGTGGTGGTATATTGATGGTGGTATTGGTGATGGTGGTATTGGTATTGGTATTGGTAGTGGTGGTATTGGAATTGGTGGTGGTGGTATTGGTGGGAGTCGTATTGGTATTGGTGGTAGTGGTATTGGAGGTGGTGGTGGTATTAGTGGTTATGTTAGTAGTGGTGGTATTGGTGGTAGTGGTATTGGTAGTGGCATTGGAGGTGGCGGTGTTGGTGGTATTAGTGGTGGTGGTATTGGTGGTATTGGTGCCGGTGGTATTGGTATTGCTGGTGGTGGTATTGGTGGTACAACAATCAACAAACGTCAGTGGTAGTTTCAATGGTAGCCCATGATTCTTTGTGTAGACTGTAGACTAGTATTTAGTAATGGTGTCCTTGGAGGTTAAGCACAAAACACCCCACTTCCTCGGGTGTCTACTCACTGTGGTTCAACTGAACCCAGTGTACATACTGCATATAGAGATGAACTCTGACATGTTCAATGGTTTATTCATGAAGAGTTGTTATATCCTATAATGCCCAATTCAGACGAGGAACAGTAATCAGTTTGCAGTTCTAGTTAATGTATATAAGATATATAAACTCAGCAATATTCCTAATACATTTCATTCAATTTGGTTCGAAACACATACATTGCAATGGCACAGTATTACATAGATGGAAAGTTTGATACAGTAAACTTCCTGTAGAGCGATGGATCGGCAGCCGACAAGTGTTTTGTTACATAGTAACTTTTTCAAGGCTGCAAATAATGCCAAACAAAGAGATTTGTAAGATATACAAACAAAATATAAAGTGAAGTGAAAACAGAAAAAGATGCATATAGAGAGAATAGTTGGTGTAATCTACATACCACATTTCTGTGACATGAAAAGAAAGTTTGTGCAAAAGATTACAGAACATAGACCCAAATATATCCCGAAACTTGGTGTTGTCTAAGGGACCAGGTAAAAGAGACTGGTACCCTAAAGATGTGTCTATATTTGTGACAAAATAGTAGGAACCAAAGAAGCTTTCGTCTATGTGAAAAATAGTGATAACATATAAAGATATACCTTAAAAAACAATCCAGTAATCTTTGTTCGAATGTCGTGGACACCCAGGGTTTCCTTGTAAGATTGACCACGTCCTAACGGGATTGTGAGTAAATAAGAAAGAAGCACATGAATTAAGTAAAGCCCTACTAGGATATATATAAGAAAAGGGATACTGTCTGTCTCTTCTCAAAAGAAACGGATTTGGACCAACATGTGCATAGGTACCTATTGAGTCACTGTGTAAATGCCATCCATAGCGAGAACTGCACCATAAAAATTCAGATGCTCGAAAATGTGTTAATCCAAAACCGAAAAATATTTTTTTTGTTAAAAAAGATATTGAATACTAGGTAGGAGAACATATTATACTTTATACATTACATGTTAATAGAAACTGCCAATTGCGGCCATAATTTATTTAGCTCAAGTTTATATTTATATGAGGCATCTCACAAGTGTATAGTAGACACTGCAAGCCGTACTGCTTGCTTTTATAGAAAACAGTCCAATGTTACTACTATGTGGTTGTGGTATTGGTATTGGTGGTATAGGTGGTGGAGGTATTGGTGGTGGTGGTATTGGTAGTATTGGTGGTGGTGGTGGTATTGGTGGTGGTGGTACTGATATTGGTGGTGGTAGTGGTTTTGATGTCATTGGTGGTGGTGTTATTGGTAGTGGTCGAATTGGTAGTGGTATTGGTGGTGGTATTGGTTGTGGGGGTGATGGTATGGGTGATGGTGGTGGTATTGGTTGTGGTATTGGTGGTGGTGGTGTTATTGGTGGTGGTGGTAATGGTGTTGGTATTGGCTGTATTGGTAGTGGTGGCATTGGTATTGGTAGTGGTGGTAGTATTGGTGTGGTGGTATTGGTATTGGTGGTGGTGGTATTGGAGGTGATGGCATTGGGGGTGGTATTGGTGCTGGTGTGGTGGTATTGGTATTGGTGGTGGTAGTGGTGGTGGTATTGGTGGTGGTAATGGTGGTGGTATTGGTGGTGGTGATGGTATTTCGATGGTGTTATTGGAGGTGGTGGTATTGGAGGTGGTGGTATTGGTAGTGGTTGTGGTATTGGTGGTGGTATTGGTGGTAGTGGTGCTGGTCGTGCTGGTGTTGGTGGTGGTATTGGTGATATTGGTGGTTATATTGGTGGTGGTATTGATGTTGGTGGTATTTGTGGTGGTATTGGTGGTGGTGGTGTCAGTGGTGTTGGTGGTATTGGTGGTGGTTGTGATATTGGTGGTGGTATTGGTGGTGGTCTTGGTGCTGTTGTTATTGGTGGTGAAGATATTGGTGGTGGTATTGGTGGTAGTGGTGGTATTGGTGGTGGTGGTATTGGTAGTGGTGGTAGTATTGATGGTTGTATTGGTGGTGGTGGTATTGGTGGTGGTGATGGTATTGGGGTGGTGTTATTGTAGGTGGTGTTATTGGAGGTGGTGGTATTGGTAGTGGTTGTGGTATTTGTGGTGGTATTGGTGGTAGTGGTGGGTGGTAGTGCTGGTGTTGATGGTGGTATTGGTGATATTGGTGGTTATATTGGTGGTGGTATTGGTGGTGGTGGTGTCAGTGGTGTTGGTGGTATTGGTGGTGGTTGTGGTATTGGTGCTGGTGGTGGTGGTCTTGGTGCTGTTGTTATTGGTGGTGAAGATATTGGTGGTGGTATTGGTGGTAGTGGTGGTATTGGTGGTGGTGGTATTGGTAGTGGTGGAAGTATTGATGGTTGTATTGGTGGTGGTGGTATTCATGGTGGGGGTATTGGTGGTAGTATTAGGGGGTATTGGTGATGGTAGTCGCATTGGTGGTGGTGGTATTGATGGTGGTATTGGTGGTGGTATTGGAGGTGGCATTGGTGATGGTGGTAGTGATATTGGTGGTATTGGTGGTGGTGGAGGTATTGGTGGTGGTATTGGTAGTGGTGGTATTGGTATTGGTGGTATTATTGGTATTGGCAGTGGTGGTGGTATTGGTGGTGATATTGGTACTGGTGCTATTGGTATTGGTGGTGGTGGTATTGCTGGTGGTATTGGTGGTAGTGGTATTGGTGGTGGTATTGTTGGTGGTTTTATTGGTATTGGTGGTGGTGGTGGTCTTGGTGGAGGTGGTGGTATTGGTTTCATTGCTGGTGGTGGTGGTATTGGTGGTGGTGGTATAGATGGTGGTGGTATTGGTGGTGGTACTGGTGGTGTTGTTGGTGGTGGTGGTATTGATATTGGTGGTGGTATATTGATGGTGGTATTGGTGATGGTGGTATTGGTATTGGTATTGGTAGTGGTGGTATTGGAATTGGTGGTGGTGGTATTGGTGGGAGTTGTATTGGTATTGGTGGTAGTGGTATTGGAGGTGGTGGTGGTATTAGTGGTTATGTTAGTAGTGGTGGTATTGGTGGTAGTGGTATTGGTAGTGGCATTGGAGGTGGCGGTGTTGGTGGTATTAGTGGTGGTGGTATTGGTGGTATTGGTGCCGGTGGTATTGGTATTGCTGGTGGTGGTATTGGTGGTACAACAATCAACAAACGTCAGTGGTAGTTTCAATGGTAGCCCATGATTCTTTGTGTAGACTGTAGACTAGTATTTAGTAATGGTGTCCTTGGAGGTTAAGCACAAAACACCCCACTTCCTCGGGTGTCTACTCACTGTGGTTCAACTGAACCCAGTGTACATACTGCATATAGAGATGAACTCTGACATGTTCAATGGTTTATTCATGAAGAGTTGTTATATCCTATAATGCCCAATTCAGACGAGGAACAGTAATCAGTTTGCAGTTCTAGTTAATGTATATAAGATATATAAACTCAGCAATATTCCTAATACATTTCATTCAATTTGGTTCGAAACACATACATTGCAATGGCACAGTATTACATAGATGGAAAGTTTGATACAGTAAACTTCCTGTAGAGCGATGGATCGGCAGCCGACAAGTGTTTTGTTACATAGTAACTTTTTCAAGGCTGCAAATAATGCCAAACAAAGAGATTTGTAAGATATACAAACAAAATATAAAGTGAAGTGAAAACAGAAAAAGATGCATATAGAGAGAATAGTTGGTGTAATCTACATACCACATTTCTGTGACATGAAAAGAAAGTTTGTGCAAAAGGTTACAGAACATAGACCCAAATATATCCCGAAACTTGGTGTTGTCTAAGGGACCAGGTAAAAGAGACTGGTACCCTAAAGATGTGTCTATATTTGTGACAAAATAGTAGGAACCAAAGAAGCTTTCGTCTATGTGAAAAATAGTGATAACATATAAAGATATACCTTAAAAAACAATCCAGTAATCTTTGTTCGAATGTCGTGGACACCCAGGGTTTCCTTGTAAGATTGACCACGTCCTAACGGGATTGTGAGTAAATAAGAAAGAAGCACATGAATCAAGTAAAGCCCTACTAGGATATATATAAGAAAAGGGATACTGTCTGTCCCTTCTCAAAAGAAACGGATTTGGACCAACATGTGCATAGGTACCTATTGAGTCACTGTGTAAATGCCATCCATAGCGAGAACTGCACCATAAAAATTCAGATGCTCGAAAATGTGTTAATCCAAAGTCGAAAAATATTTTTTTTGTTAAAAAAGATATTGAATACTAGGTAGGAGAACATATTATACTTTATACATTACATGTTAATAGAAACTGCCAATTGCCAATTTATTTAGCTCAAGTTTATATTTATATGAGGCATCTCACAAGTGTATAGTAGACACTGCAACCCGTACTGCTTGCTTTTATAGAAAACAGTCCAATGTTACTACTATGTGGTTGTGGTATTGGTATTGGTGGTATAGGTGGTGGAGGTATTGGTGGTGGTGGTATTGGTAGTATTGGTGGTGGTGGTGGTATTGGTGGTGGTGGTACTGATATTGGTGGTGGTAGTGGTTTTGATGTCATTGGTGGTGGTGTTATTGGTAGTGGTCGAATTGGTAGTGGTATTGGTGGTGGTATTGGTTGTGGGGGTGATGGTATGGGTGATGGTGGTGGTATTGGTTGTGGTATTAGTGGTGGTGGTGTTATTGGTGGTGGTGGTAATGGTGTTGGTATTGGCTGTATTGGTAGTGGTGGCATTGGTATTGGTAGTGGTGGTAGTATTGGTGTGGTGGTATTGGTATTGGTGGTGGTGGTATTGGAGGTGATGGCATTGGGGGTGGTATTGGTGCTGGTGTGGTGGTATTGGTATTGGTGGTGGTAGTGGTGGTGGTATTGGTGGTGGTAATGGTGGTGGTATTGGTGGTGGTGATGGTATTTCGATGGTGTTATTGGAGGTGGTGGTATTGGAGGTGGTGGTATTGATAGTGGTTGTGGTATTGGTGGTGGTATTGGTGGTAGTGGTGCTGGTCGTGCTGGTGTTGGTGGTGGTATTGGTGATATTGGTGGTTATATTGGTGGTGGTATTGATGTTGGTGGTATTTGTGGTGGTATTGGTGGTGGTGGTGTCAGTGGTGTTGGTGGTATTGGTGGTGGTTGTGATATTGGTGGTGGTATTGGTGGTGGTCTTGGTGCTGTTGTTATTGGTGGTGAAGATATTGGTGGTGGTATTGGTGGTAGTGGTGGTATTGGTGGTGGTGGTATTGGTAGTGGTGGTAGTATTGATGGTTGTATTGGTGGTGGTGGTATTGATGGTGGTGATGGTATTGGGGTGGTGTTATTGTAGGTGGTGTTATTGGAGGTGGTGGTATTGGTAGTGGTTGTGGTATTTGTGGTGGTATTGGTGGTAGTGGTGGGTGGTAGTGCTGGTGTTGATGGTGGTATTGGTGATATTGGTGGTTATATTGGTGGTGGTATTGATGTTGGTGGTATTTGTGGTGGTATTGGTGGTGGTGGTGTCAGTGGTGTTGGTGGTATTGGTGGTGGTTGTGGTATTGGTGCTGGTGGTGGTGGTCTTGGTGCTGTTGTTATTGGTGGTGAAGATATTGGTGGTGGTATTGGTGGTAGTGGTGGTATTGGTGGTGGTGGTATTGGTAGTGGTGGAAGTATTGATGGTTGTATTGGTGGTGGTGGTATTCATGGTGGTGGTATTGATGGCCGTATTGGTGGGGGTGGAAGTGGGGGTGGTGATGGTATTGGTGGAGGTGATGGTGGTATTGGTGGTGGTGGCATTGGTGTTGGTGGTGGAGGTATTGGTAGTGGTCGCATTGGTATTAGTGGTGGTGGTATTGGTGGTGGTGGTATAGGTGGTATCTGTGATGGTATTGGTGGTGGTATTGGTGATGGTATTGGTGGAGGTCTTATTGTCGGTGAAATAGGTGGTGGTGGTGGGGTTGTTTCTGGTGGTATTGGTGGTGGTATTGGAGGTGGTGGTATTGGTGGTAGCAGTATTGGTGGTGGTATTGGTTGTCTTGGTATTGATGGTGGTAATGGTATTGGTGGTCGTGGTGGTATTGGTGGTAGTATGGGTGGAAGTATTGGTGGTGGTGGTATTAGTATTGGTGGTGGTGGTAGTGGTGGAGTTGGTATTGGTATTGGTGATGGTATTGATGGTGGTATTGGTTATGTTATTGTGGTGGAGGTATTAGTGATGGTATTGGTGGAATTAGTGGTGGTATTGGTGGTGGTGGTATTAGTGGTGGTATTGGTAGTGGCGGTAGTATTGGTGGTGGTGGTATTGGTGGTTGTGGTGGTATTGATCATGATATTAGTGGTATTTGTGGTGGTATTGGTGGTATTTTTGATGGTATTGGTGTTATTGCAGGTGATATTGGTGGTGGTTGTGGTGTTGGTGGTGGTGGTATTGGTGGTATTGGTATTGGTGGCATTGATGGTGGTATTGGTGGTAGTATTAGGGGTGCTATTGGTGATGGTAGTAGCATTGGTGGTGGTGGTATTGGTGGTGGTGGCATTGATGGTGGTAATGGTGGTGGTATTTGAGGTGGCATTGGTGATGGTGGTGGTGATATTGGTGGTATTGGTGGTGGAGGTATTGGTGGTGGTGGTATTGGCGGTAGCATTGGTATTGGCGGTGGTGGTGGTATTGGTGGTGGTATTGGTACTGGTGCTATTGGTATTGGTGGTGGTGGCATTGGTGGTGGTGGTATTGCTGGTGGTATTGGTGGTAGTGGTATTGGTAATGGTATTGTTGGTGGTTGTATTGGTATTGGTGGTGGTGGTGGTATTGGTGGAGGTGGTGGTATTGGTTTCATTGCTGGTGGTGGTGGTATTGGTGGTGGTGGTATTGGTGGTGGTGGTATTGGTGGTGGTACTGGTGGTGTTGGTGGTGGTATTGATATTGGTGGTGGTATATTGGTGGTGGTATTGGCGGTGGTTGTTTTGGTATTGGTGGTGGTTGTATTGGAATTGGTGGTGGTGGTATTGGTGGGAGTGGTATTGGTGGTAGTAGTATTGGAGGTGGTGGTATTAGTGGTTATGTTAGTAGTGGTGGTATTGGTGGTAGTGGTATTGGTGGTGGTATTGGTGGTGGTGGTGTTGGTGGTATTAGTGGTGGTGGTATTGGTGGTATTGGTGCTAGTGGTATTGGTATTTCTGGTGGTGGTATTGGTATTGGTGGTGGTGGTATTGGTTTCATTGCTTGTGGTGGTGGTATTGGTGGTGGTGGTATTGGTGGTAGTACTGGTGGTGTTGGTGGTGGTGGTATTGATATTGGTGGTGGTATATTGGTGGTGGTATTGGCGGTGGTGGTTTTGGTATTGGTGGTGGTGGTATTGGAATTGGTGGTGGTGGTAGTCAAGTCAAGTCAAGTCAATAAATTTATATAGCGCGCTACATGCCCAGAGGGTCTCAAGGCGCTGGTAGAAGGGTGGGGAATTACTTGTCAAATATCCACGTTTTAAGTTGCTTTCTGAATGCTAGGTGGTTCTGAGTAAGGCGAAGGTGAGTGGGAAGAGAGTTCCAGGTTTTAGCTGCCAGGTAGGAGAAGGATCTACCTCCCATGGTGGTTTTGTTGATGCGAGGTACAGCTGCAAGGGCTTGGTTGGAGGATCGTAGCTGGCGGGAGGGGGTGTAGAAGGACAGTCGTGTGTTGAGGCATTCGGGTCCGATTTCGTAGAGTGCTTTGTGTGCGTGGGTTAGGAGCCGGAAAGTAATCCTCTTAGTGACGGGGAGCCAGTGGAGGTTTTTCAGGTGACCAGAGATGTGTTCTTTGCGCGGGATGTCTAATATGAGCCTGGCTGAAGCGTTCTGGATGCGTTGGAGTTTTTTCTGGAGTTTTGCGGTGGTACCGGCGTAGAGGGTGTTTCCGTAGTCCAGTCGGCTCGTGACCAGAGCGTGGGTGACCGTTTTTCTAGTTTCGGTGGGGATCCAGCGAAATGTTTTTTTGAGCATGCGAAAAATATGTTGAAGCAAGATGAAGAAACGGCGTTGACTTGTCTGTTCATCGAGAGTGAGGAATCCAGGTTGACGCCCAGGTTCCGTGCGTAGTCCGTCGGGATGGGTGCTTTTCCAAGGGCCTCTGGCCACCAAGAGTCATCCCAGGCGGAGGGGGAGGTGCCTAGGATGAGGACTTCTGTTTTGTCTGAGTTCAGTTTCAGACGGCTGTGCTTCATCCATTCGGCTACTTCTTTCATTCCTTCATGCAGGTTGGTTTTGGCAGTGTTAGGGTCTCTGGTGAGTGATAGGATCAGTTGAGTGTCATCGGCGTAGGAGATGATGTTGAGGTTGTGTTGGCGTGCGATGACCGCGAGGGGGCTCATGTATACGTTGAAGAGGGTGGGGCTGAGTGAAGATCCTTGTGGTACGCCGCAGATGACTTCAGTGGCCTCTGACTTGAATGGTGGAAGGCGGACTCTCTGGGTTCTTCCGGTGAGGAACGAGGTGATCCATTTCAGTGCTTTTCCTTGGATTCCGACGTTTCTGAGGCGTTGTAAAAGGGTGCTATGACAGACCGTGTCGAAGGCTGCGGAGAGGTCGAGGAGGATGAGGGCGACTGTGTCTCCATTGTCCAGTAGAGTTCGAATGTCGTCTGTTGCTGCGATGAGGGCGGTTTCAGTGCTGTGCTTGGCTCGGAAGCCGGATTGTGAGGAGTCGAGGGATTTGTTGGTTTCGAGGAATGCGGCGAGCTGGTTGTTGACTGCTTTCTCGATGACTTTGGCCGGGAATGGAAGGAGTGAGATAGGGCGGTAGTTTTTGAGTTCGGTGGGGTCAGCTGTGGGTTTCGTCAGGAGGGCGCTGAGTTCGGCATGTTTCCAGCTTTCCGGGAAGGTTGAGTAGTTGAGGGAGCAGTTGATGACGTCTCGGAGGTGCGGTGCAATAATGGAGTCTGCTTTGTTAAAGATGTGGTGAGGGCAAGGGTCTGTGGGGGATCCTGAGTGGATAGAGTTCATCAGACGGATGGTGTCCTCAGTGGAGATTGGCTTCCACGCATTGATGATGTTCAGGGGGGGTGGGGGTTCTGCAAGGGATTGGGTGGGTTGGTTTCCGGGTTGGTTGTCGAAGCTGTTGTGGATGTCTGCAATTTTGTTGTGGAAGAATGAGGCTAGGGAGTCGCAGAGGGCTTGAGAGGGGGTGATGTCGTTGGAGTTGGCTGAGGGGTTGGTAAATTCCTTGACGATGTTGAATAATTCCTTGCTGTTGTGGGCGTTGTTATCTAGACGGTCCTTGAAGGCTGCTTTCTTGGCATTTCGGATTAGTTGGTGGTGTATGCGGGTGGCGTTTTTGAAGGCGTCCTTGGTGCTGGTGGTTGGGTCTTTTTTCCAGGCCTTCTCGAGGGAGTGACAGAGTTTCTTGGATTTCTTAAGGTTATCGTTGAACCAGGAGGCCTTCTTGCTGCCTAGTTTGATTTGTCGTTTTTTCAATGGTGCTAGGATGTCGGCGCTGTTGGATAACCATTGGGTGAGGTTGGTGGCTGCTTGGTCTGGGTTTGAGGAGTGGGCGGGGGGCTTTTGAAGAAGCGATGAGGAGATCTGGTCGATGGTGATTTTGTTCCAGTTTCTTTGCAGAGTGGGTTGGGGGTGGTTGTTGGATGTGGGCTTGTTGTAGGTGAAGTGAACGCCGCTGTGGTCAGTCCAAAGGAGAGCTGTGGTGTGGCTGAGTGGGAGTGGTATTGGTATTGGTGGTAGTAGTATTGGAGGTGGTGGTATTAGTGGTTATGTTTGTAGTGGTGGTATTGGTGGTAGTGATATTGGTGGTGGTGGTGTTGGTGGTATTAGTGGTGGTGGTATTGGTGGTATTGGTGCTGGTGGTATTGGTATTGCTGGTGGTGGTATTGGTATTGGTGGTGGTGGTATTGGTGGTACAACAATCAACAAACGTCAGTGGTGCTTTCAATGGTAGCCCATGATTCTTTTTATAGACTGTAGACTAGTATTTAGTACTGGTGTCCTTGGAGGTTAAGCAAAAAACACCCCACTACCTTGGGTGTCTACTCACTGTGGTTCAACTGAACCCAGTGTACATACTACATATAGAGATGAACTCTGACATGTTCAATGGTTTATTCATGAAGAGTTGTTATATCCTATAATACCCAATTCAGATGAGGAATAGTAATCAGTTTGCAGTTCTAGTTAATGTATATAAGATATATAAACTCAGCAATATTCCTAATACATTTCATTCAATTTGGTTCGAAACACATAAATTGCAATGACACAGTATTACATAGATGGAAAGTTTGATACAGTAAACTTCCTGTAGAGCGATGGATCGGCAGCCGACAAGTGTTTCGTTACATAGTAACTTTTTTAACGCTGCAAATAATGCCAAACAAAGAGATTTGTAATATATACAAACAAAAAATAAAGGGAAGTGGAAACAGAAAAAGATGCATATAGAGAGAATAGCTGGTGTAATCTACATACCACATTTCTGTGACATGAAAGGAAAGTTTGTGCAAAAGGTTACAGAACATAGACCCAAATATATCCCGAAACTTGCTGTTGTCTAAGGGACCAGGTAAAAGAGACTGATACCCTAATGATGTGTCTATATTTGTGACAAAATAGTAGGAACCAAAGAAGCTTTCTCTATGTATAAAAATAGTGATAACATATAAAGATATACCTTAAAAAACAATCCAGTAATCTTTGTTCGAATGTCGTGGACACCCAGGTTTTCCCTGTAAGATTGACCACGTCCTAACGGGATTGTGAATAAAGAAGAAAGAAGCACATGAATTAAGTAAAGCCCTACTAGGATATATATAAGAAAA
The DNA here is from genome assembly GCF_964263255.1 of Lissotriton vulgaris. Lineage (NCBI taxonomy): Eukaryota > Metazoa > Chordata > Amphibia > Caudata > Salamandridae > Lissotriton > Lissotriton vulgaris. The sequence goes on along the minus strand of NC_141699.1, from coordinate 678,454,213 downwards.
GGGATACTATCTGTCCCTTCCTAAAACAAACGGATTTGGACCAACATGTGTATAGGTACCTATTGAGTCACTGTGTAAATGCCATCCATAGCAAGATCTGCACCATAAAAATGCAGATGCTCGAAAATGTGTTAATCCAAAGTCGAAAAATATTTTTTTGTTAAACAAGATCTTGAATACTAATTAGGAGAACATATTATACTTTATACATTACATGTTAATAGAAACTGCCAATTGTGGCTATCATTTATTTAGCTCAAGTATATATTTAGATGAGGCATCTGACAAGTGTATAGTAGCCCCTGCAACCCGGACTGCTTGCTTTTATAGAAAACAGTCCAATGTTACTACTATGTGGTTGTGGTATTGGTATTGGTGGTATAGGTGGTGGAGGTGTTGGTGGTGGTGGTATTGGTAGTATTGGTGGTGGTGGTGGTACTGATATTGATGGTGGTAGTGGTTTTGATGTCATTGGTGGTGTTATTGGTGGTGGTGGAATTAGTAGTGGTATTGGTGGTGGTATTGGTGGTGGGGGTGATGGTATGGGTGATGGTGGTGTATTGGTTGTGGTATTGGTGGTGGTGGTGATATTGGTGGTGGTGGTAATGGTGTTAGTATTGGTTGTATTGGTAGTGGTGGCATTGGTATTGGTAGTGGTGGTAGTATTGGTGTGGTGGTATTGGTATTGGTGGTGGTGGTATTGGTGGTGATGGCATTGGTGGTGGTATTGGTGCTGATGTGGTGGTATTGGTGTTGGTGGAATTGGTGGTGGTAGTGGTGGTGGTATTGGTGGTGGTGATGGTATTGGGGTGGTGTTATTGGAGGTGCAGGTATTAGAGGTGGTGGTATTGGTAGTGGTTGTGGTATTGGGGGTGGTATTGGTGGTAGTGGTGGTGGTAGTGCTGGTGTTGGTGGTGGTATTGGTATTGGTGATTTTGGTGTTATATTGATGGTGGTATTGATGTTGGTGGTATTGGTGGTGGTGGTGTCATTGGTGTTGGTGGTATTGGTGGTGGTTGTGGTATTGGTGGTGGTGGTTGTGGTCTTGGTGCTGCTGTTATTGGTGGTGAAGATATTGGTGGTGGTATTGGTGGTAGTGGTGGTATTGGTGGTGGTGGTATTGGTAGTGGTGGTAGTATTGATGGTTGTATTGGTGGTGGTGGTATTCATGTTGGTGGTATTGATGGCCATATTGGTGGTGGTAGAAGTGGGGGTGGTGATGGTAATGGTGGAGATGGTGTTGGTATTGGTGGTGGTGGCATTGGTATTCGTGTTGGTGGTGGAGGTATTGGTGGTGGTATTGGTGGTGGTGGTATTGTCGTTGAAATTGGTAGTGGTGGTGGTGTTGTTTCTGGTGGTATTGGTGGTTGTCAGGGTTTACATTGGCGCCTGCATGACAAAACCCGGTACATCGCCTTAAAAAACTACGCTTCCCAGAAGCCTCGGCTGAGGCTTTATCAGGAAGTAAGACACGCTTCCTGTTGCGTGTTATTCCAGCGTTGGTGCTACGCGAGAGGGAAGCCTTCTCTCGCGGTTTCCGTTTGGTCTTCGAGGATTCCCCTGCGTGAAGGTTCTCGTGCAGGTAGGAGAGGATCCCTATTCTGTTTCTTCTCCGTCATTGAGCGGAGCGCGGTGGCGGCTGCTACGCGTTGCCGTCTCGTCGCGTGCAGTGAAGGAACTGCGCGCGTTCTTGTTTTGTTTTGTGATCGCCATTGGTGCGGAGCGTAGTGGTTCCCAGCCACACGTTACCGTGTTGATCTGGACTGGGTGTACTTTACTAGTCGCTATTGGCAAGTCTAGGCCACTGAGGCTTTAAGGGGTGCACGGTGGTGTTTCTCGCTGCGTGTCACCAGTACAAGCTGCTTGTGATTATTTTTTGTCTTTGAACCCTTGCTGGATTCCAATTGCTATGAAGCATTGTGACACTCTCTGCTGGGTGTTTCCGTGAGGACAACATTTACTTCAATTTGAAGGTTGTGTTCCGATAGTATTTATCCGTGATAGTGCTATCAACAACTGCTGTTATTTCTTTTGGATTCCTTTATTTCATATCTGTGGATAACTGACTGTGTGGTATTCTACAGGAACTGGCAGAGCGGAATGCTGTGGTTCTTGCTTCCCACGCATTGCCGTGTTCTGCGTTTCTCTTGTCTGTGCTGCCACCTCTTTGGTCCTCATCAGTCCTCCTTGTTGAATGAGATGGTGGGATGCTATCCCAGGAACCCCTTGTTTAGAGCTTGTTGCTTCTTGTAGAAGGTATGAGAGCTGTAGCATACTAGGTGCATTTGTTCTGGTTGCGTCTGTGATTCCTGGTCTCACTGTATTTATATATTATATAGGACGAGAGTACCCAAAGAGGGATAACAGAAATACTTTCCAGAACTCCTGTTTTATCTCCACAGGTATATGGTTTACATATGTTTGATATATGAGTAGTCCGGTCATAGAAAGGAACAGTATTCTTATATTGTTGCCTTTTTGTCGTTTCAGATATTCCCTTCCCCTGCAGACCCCTCCCTTACCTTCCCTGTTTATTATTTTGTATTTACCCCTCGCCTAATGGCTCAAATCCTCTGTTAACATATACTCAGAGGGTTTGTGACGTTTGGAGGTGGGCTGTATGATCTTCATCCGGATCCTGTGGAGCGTACCTGACAGAATAACACGCCCACGAATTTAGCTACACCCGATCCGGGTGGGGGTCATATGGCTACCTTGGAGGATGTGCTTCAGGCCTTGGTACTGGTGCAACAAGAGTTGGTTGCCTCCAAGGCAGAAGCTACGGCCTTAAAGGAAAAAGTAGATAGGTTGAGTAGGAACCCTTTTGATGCCTCTCCCTCGCAAATTCAGGTCACTGTTCCTCCTCCTATTCCTCTGGCTAGTCCAGAAAGATACTCGGGTGATCCCTCAAAAACCCAAGTATTCCTGACACAGATTATGATGCACTTCTCGTGCAAACCGGCCTCCTTCCCGACCAATCATTCAAGAGTAGCTTTCGCGATCTCCTATTTGAATGGTGATGCTGCTAATTGGGCTGTGCCTTTAGTGCGTAACGATGACCCTGTTCTAAATAATTGGACGGCGTTTAGGGCTGAGTTCGAACGTGTGTTTGACCGTCGAGCTACCTCTTTTAGCGCAGACAGGGAATTGTTGTCCCTTAGACAGGGTAAGAAAGACTTAATAACCTATTTAACAGATTTCAATCGTTTGGTAGCTGAAACAGCCTGGCCTGAAGAAAAAAGGATGTCTCTTTTTTACCAAGGGTTGAGGGATAGTCTTAAAGATGTTATCGCACAGATAGACCCTCAGCCAACTACTTGTGCAGATATGATCAACCTGACCCTACGTCTGGATGGTCGGATAAGTGATAGAGGGACTGACAGAAGGCGATGGGAGCGAGGGACTTATGGGTCTGAATATACACCCAAGAGAGCAGGGATGGCTACAGAACAAGGGGCTGAACCTATGGAAATAGGGGCGGTAAAGGCCCCACTGACAAAAGAAGAAAAGGAACATCGCCGAGCTCAGGGTCTATGCCTGTACTGCGGGAAGAAGGGCCATTACGTTAGGGAGTGTCCTGCTAAACCAAAGACGAGCGGTGGGTGGAACAGGAGTAAAAAACTGGCCATCACATCGATGGGGACTCTGGAGAAAGGTAGACAGGTGGAGGCTGAAGTAGAAAAGGGGTCCCCGCCTTATCAAATCCCCTCCTTGACAGTAATGACATTGATGGAGACCGAGACACACATACTCCTTCCCATGGGCTTGGAGAGTCGGTCGTATACCCACCAGGTGAGCGTTATGATCGACTCCGGAGCCACTGGGAATTTCATAGACAGTGGGCTGGTTTCCGCTCTGTCTCTGGAGAGAGTGCCACGGGAGTTTCCTGAAGAGGTACTGGCTGTGGACGGTAAACCATTAAAGTCAGGTAAAATCACAGAACTAACAGACACTCTTGTGTTGTCCGTACCAGTACCGGAAGGACTCCATAGAGAGGAATTACAATTGAATATCATTGAAGCACCTCAATATGAGGTGATACTAGGAATGCCCTGGTTAAGCCGCCACAATCCAACGATTGATTGGAAGACGAAGGAGGTTCGGTTTGCTTCCGAGGATTGTAGGGAACATGTGATTATCTCAAATATCGAGAAGGCGGCAGTCTCGTACCTGCCGCTAGTGGTGGCTACAGCTGCTGAAAAGGAAGTGGTGCTGCCCGTACAGTACAAGGGGTATGAGGATGTCTTTAGTGAAAGCATGGCTGAACAACTGCCTCCTCATAGACCCTACGATTGTCGGATCGATTTGGTGGAAGGAGCAACACTTCCCTCCTGCAGAGTATATGCCCTATCGGTTCCGGAAACAGCTCATTTGAGGGAATATTTAGACCACTATGTGTCCATTGGGTTCATCCGTCCCTCCAGATCTCCCGCTGCCTCCCCCTTGTTTTTTATTAAAAAAGCCAACGGTGAGTTGAGGGCATGCGTTGACTACAGAGTCCTAAATAAAAACACAGTGAGGAATAGATACCTTCTGCCCTTGATAACAGTCCTATTAGATCAGGTAAAAGATGCAAAGATCTACACCCGTCTGGATTTAAGGGGAGCCTACCACTTGGTCAGGGTTAGAGAGGGCGACGAGTGGAAAACGGCCTTTAAGACTCGTTATGGTCTCTACGAGTATACTGTTATGCCGTTTGGGCTGTGTAACGCCCCTGCGGCATTTCAGTATTTTCTGAACGATGTCTTACAGGAGTTTGTGGATGTGTGCGCGGTTGTCTACATAGACGACATCCTTATCTATTCTGACAATTTCAAACAACATCATGTACATGTCACTCAGGTGTTGCAAAAGTTGGGTGACAACAGACTTTTCTGTAAGCTATCCAAATGTGAGTTCAGTGTGCCTGAAGTTGAGTTTTTAGGGGTAGTGCTGAATCATTCAGGATTGCAGATGTCAGAACGAAAGGTGAGAGCGGTGCAAGACTGGCCTGTTCCAAAAAGTGTTAAAGATGTGCAAAGCTTTTTAGGGTTTTCTAACTACTATCGCAGGTTTATAGCACAGTTTTCTCAGGTGGCAGCCCCTTTGTCCAGGTTGTTGAGAAAAGGGGTTCCTTTTCAGTGGAGTGAGGTAGAGGATGGAGCCTTCCAGTCCCTTAAGACAGCTTTTACCTCGGCTCCCATCTTGGCACACCCTAAACCAGAACACCCGTTCATTGTCGAAGCGGATGCATCGGATGAGGCTGTGGGGGCTATCTTGTCACAAAGACATCATCTTACAGGACAGTTACACCCCGTTGCCTATCTATCAAAAAAGCTTAGTCTGGCAGAAAAGAACTACACGATAGCGGAAAAGGAACTGCTTGCGATTAAAAAGGCCTTCCAGGAATGGCGACAGCATCTGTGGGGGGCGGCTTTTCCGGTTACCGTGTTTTCAGACCATCGAAACTTGCAGTACATGAAAACCGCCCGCAATCTCTCACAGAGACAAATGCGGTGGATGCTGTTTTTCTCCGAATATGACTTTGTTATCACCTTCCGTCCTGGGGCTGACAACAAAAAGGCTGATACCCTATCCCGTCAACAACTGGGGGAGACATCCACTGAACTACCTAGACTTGAGGCCATTGTGGATCCAATGAAAGTGGTGTGTGTGTTACAGGCCGACTCTTTCCTAGAGCATGTCATTCAGGCGAGAACCCCAGGGGAATGGATCGAGTGGGCAACCCAGGGTAGGGACCGCACGTTGAAGAAAGGACTTCCTTTCCAAAACAACAAGTTGTTTCTTCCAGAAGGACCCCTGAGAAAGACTGCATTCGAGTGGTGTCATGATTCTAGGTTGGCAGGTCATCAAGGAGTGTGCAAGACTACGCAGCTACTGCAAAGACACTTTTGGTGGGACTCAGTCAAGAAAGACGTGGTCACTTGGGTGAGGTCGTGTAGTGAATGTGCCATGGCAAAGACCGAGACAGGGAAAAAGAAAGGGCTGTTACTTCCTTTACCCACACCCAAAAGACCCTGGCAGTCTATAAGCCTGGACTTTGTTACCGGCTTACCCCCGGATCAGGGAAAAACAGCTATCCTAGTGGTTGTTGATTGTCTATCTAAGTTGGGTCATTTCATTCCATGTGTAAATTTGCCCACGGCAAGTCAGACAGCGCAGTTACTGTTGTCCCAGGTTATCAGGCTCCATGGAGTACCCGAAGTGATTGTCTCCGATAGAGGGCCTCAGTTCATAGCACGGTTTTGGAAGTTCTGGTGTCAGGCTCTGGGCATTCGTTCCTCTCTTTCTACCAGTTTCCATCCACAAACAGATGGACAAACGGAGAGGTTAAACCAAACCCTGAAGAAGTATCTAAGGTGTTATGCTGCCGAAGCTCAGGATTCATGGGTTTCGTTGTTGTGGTTAGCTGAAGTAGCGTACAACAACGCATGGCATTGTTCCTTGGGGGTAACCCCGTTTTGTGCTACGTATGGGTACGACGCTAAAATCCTTCCTATTACCCTTCCGGAGGTGTTAACCAATCAGCCTACTGTATTGGGTCAAATGCGTAAGGTACAGGCCATCCACAAAAAGATCAGGTCCCATTTGATCAAGGCAAAAAGGGAGTATAAGAAGTACGAGGATAGCCACAGGAGACAAGGGCCTTCTTATGTGGTGGGTGATAAAGTGTGGCTCTCGACAAGAAACATCAGATTTAAACTCCGCAGCATTTTCCACCCTAAGTACATCGGGCCATACACAGTGGTGAAACAGATTAATCCTGTCGCCTACAAACTGAAGCTACCTGGGTCCCTTCGTATACATCCGGTGTTCCATTGTCACCTATTGAAACCAGCATACTCAGCCAGGCGTAGGGCGCCACCCCCTGTGTTGTGTGACGGCGGATTTGAGTATGTGGTACGGAGCATTAAGGATTCAAAGTTCCGTAGGGGGGTGCTATGGTACCTGGTGTCATGGAAAGGTTATTCTGCTGAGGATGACTCGTGGGAACCCGTGACCAACATCCATGCACCTGGGGCTATACGTTCCTTCCATCGTAGGTTCCCTCTGCGGCCTGGTCCTAGTAGGCGCTAGAAGGGGGACATACTGTCAGGGTTTACATTGGCGCCTGCATGACAAAACCCGGTACATCGCCTTAAAAAACTACGCTTCCCAGAAGCCTCGGCTGAGGCTTTATCAGGAAGTAAGACACGCTTCCTGTTGCGTGTTATTCCAGCGTTGGTGCTACGCGAGAGGGAAGCCTTCTCTCGCGGTTTCCGTTTGGTCTTCGAGGATTCCCCTGCGTGAAGGTTCTCGTGCAGGTAGGAGAGGATCCCTATTCTGTTTCTTCTCCGTCATTGAGCGGAGCGCGGTGGCGGCTGCTACGCGTTGCCGTCTCGTCGCGTGCAGTGAAGGAACTGCGCGCGTTCTTGTTTTGTTTTGTGATCGCCATTGGTGCGGAGCGTAGTGGTTCCCAGCCACACGTTACCGTGTTGATCTGGACTGGGTGTACTTTACTAGTCGCTATTGGCAAGTCTAGGCCACTGAGGCTTTAAGGGGTGCACGGTGGTGTTTCTCGCTGCGTGTCACCAGTACAAGCTGCTTGTGATTATTTTTTGTCTTTGAACCCTTGCTGGATTCCAATTGCTATGAAGCATTGTGACACTCTCTGCTGGGTGTTTCCGTGAGGACAACATTTACTTCAATTTGAAGGTTGTGTTCCGATAGTATTTATCCGTGATAGTGCTATCAACAACTGCTGTTATTTCTTTTGGATTCCTTTATTTCATATCTGTGGATAACTGACTGTGTGGTATTCTACAGGAACTGGCAGAGCGGAATGCTGTGGTTCATGCTTCCCACGCATTGCCGTGTTCTGCGTTTCTCTTGTCTATGCTGCCACCTCTTTGGTCCTCATCAGTCCTCCTTGTTGAATGAGATGGTGGGATGCTATCCCAGGAACCCCTTGTTTAGAGCTTGTTGCTTCTTGTAGAAGGTATGAGAGCTGTAGCATACTAGGTGCATTTGTTCTGGTTGCGTCTGTGATTCCTGGTCTCACTGTATTTATATATTATATAGGACGAGAGTACCCAAAGAGGGATAACAGAAATACTTTCCAGAACTCCTGTTTTATCTCCACAGGTATATGGTTTACATATGTTTGATATATGAGTAGTCCGGTCATAGAAAGGAACAGTATTCTTATATTTGTGCCTTTTTGTCGTTTCAGATATTCCCTTCCCCTGCAGACCCCTCCCTTACCTTCCCTGTTTATTATTTTGTATTTACCCCTCGCCTAATGGCTCAAATCCTCTGTTAACATATACTCAGAGGGTTTGTGACGTTTGGAGGTGGGCTGTATGATCTTCATCCGGATCCTGTGGAGCGTACCTGACATGGTGGTATTGGAGGTGGTGGCATTGGTGGTAGCAGTATTGGTTGTCTTGGTATTGGTGATGGTATTGGTGGTGGTCTTATTGTCGTTGGAATTGGTGGTGGTGGTGTTGTTGTTTCTGCTGGTATTGGTGGTGGTATTGGAGGTGGTGGTATTGGTGGTAGCAGTATTGGTTGTCTTGGTATTGGTGGTGGTAATGGTATTGGTGGTCGTGGTGATATTGGTGTTGGTGGTATTGGTGTTTGTGGTAGTATTGGTGGAAGTATTGGTGGTGGTGGTATTAGTATTGGTGGTGGTGGTAGTGGTGGTATTGATATTGGTGGTGGTATATTGGTGGTGGTATTGGCGGTGGTGGTTTTGGTATTGTGGTGGTGGTATTGGAATTGGTGGTGGTGGTAATGGTGGGAGTGGTATTGGTATTGGTGGTAGTAGTATTGGAGGTGGTGGTATTAGTGGTTATGTTAGTAGTGGTGGTATTGGTGGTAGTGATATTGGTGGTGGTATTGGTGGTTGTGGTGTTGGTGGTGGTATTGGTGCTGATGTGGTGGTATTGGTATTGGTGTTGGTGGTATTGGTGGTGGTAGTGGTGGTGGTATTGGTGGTGGTGATGGTATTGGGGTGGTGTTATTGGAGGTGCTGGTATTGGAGGTGGTGGTATTGGTAGTGGTTGTGGTATTTGTGGTGGTATTGGTGGTAGTGGTGGGTGGTAGTGCTGGTGTTGATGGTGGTATTGGTGATATTGGTGGTTATATTGGTGGTGGTATTGATGTTGGTGGTATTTGTGGTGGTATTGGTGGTGGTGGTGTCAGTGGTGTTGGTGGTATTGGTGGTGGTTGTGATATTGGTGGTGGTATTGGTGGTGGTCTTGGTGCTGTTGTTATTGGTGGTGAAGATATTGGTGGTGGTATTGGTGGTAGTGGTGGTATTGGTGGTGGTATTGGGAGTGGTGGTAGTATTGATGGTTGTATTGGTGGTGGTGGTATTCATGGTGGTGGTATTGATGGCCGTATTGGTGGTGGTGGAAGTGGGGGTGGTGATGGTAATGGTGGAGATGGTGTTGGTATTGGTGGTGGTGGCATTGGTATTGATGTTGGTGGTGGAGGTATTGGTGGTGGAGGTATTGGTGGTGGTATTGGTGGTGGTGGTATTGTCGTTGAAATTGGTGGTGGTGGTGGTGTTGTTTCTGGTGGTACTGGTGGTGGTATTGGAGGTGGTGGTATTGGTGGTAGCAGTATTGGTTGTCTTGGTATTGGTGGTGGTAATGGTATTGGTGGTCGTGGTGGTATTGGTGTTGGTGGTATTGGTGTTTGTGGTATTGGTGGTATCTGTGATGGTAAATGTGTATCCCGGCCAGACGGCGCAGCGGGCTGGCGCAGCGGGCGCGCCGGATGCACGCCGAAGCCGCGCCTAAGCCAAGCCCGTCTGCGCCCGTCCGCGACCGGACACGGCCCAGGGCCCGAACCCCTGCCCGACCAGCAGAATCTCTTGGAGCAGAAATGAACTTGTAAGTTACTCGCTCAATGTGTGCACTCCAGGACTCCACAGTATGAGAGCAGGGTTGAATGAAGGGTGCCGTCACTGCCAATTTCGTTTCCACACAGGGAAAGCAGATAGCAAGAATAGTAATTCTTCCTTGTCCTGCGGCCTCATTAACGTGAGATCGTTGAGTTGTCATAAATATGATGTTCATGAACTCCTCACTGATAAAAATCTTGACCTACTGTTCATGACAGAAACATGGCTTGATCCCAACTGTGACCCTGATATTATACAGGCCTTACCAGAGAACTATCAGATGGTCCGCCTGGACAGACCGAAAGGTAGAGGAGGTGGAATTGCGATCGCCTTTAAACAACATTGGGCCTGTAAACTTGAATCAATCTGTTTGGCAAGTTGTGAGGCGGGCTTTTTCACCATAACGATTGACGGTAATATAACTTTAAAAGGGTTGTTAGTCTACCGCCAACCAGGTCCTTTGTCCAGATTCAAAGGCAATCTGCTAGAGTGTATCACTGAAACAGCGCTAAGAAGTGATAAGTTTTTGCTGTTAGGTGACTTAAATACACATCTAGATGATCCACTAGACAAAGGAGCGATGGAGCTCTGTGAGGAATTGAATACCCTACAGCTAGAACTCAAGTGTCAGCTTCCCACACACAACCGTGGGCATCTGTTAGATCCCATATTTGCTAACTGGGAGGATGTCCGGGCTGCACCCCCCGAGCCCCTGCCCTGGACAGATCATTTCCTTGTCCCGTTTGTCATTCACCTGCCTAAATACAAAGCTCATGCCTCCGCCCCTCTCAATTACCCTCGTCGAAGGTGGGCAACATTCTCCTTGCCAGAGTTTAATAGGGCTCTCATGGCGGAAGGGCCCCCAGGACGCCAGGATGTGACAACAGCAAACAAATTGCTTAATGACCGCATCACAGCCGCCCTGGACTGTACAGCCCCATTGGGTCGGCCAAAAAAAGGTGCCCACAGACAGACAACTGCTCCCTGGTTTGGGGAGGCACTGCGTCTCGCCAAAAGGGACTGTAAGCGGGCAGAGAGACAATGGAGAGTGGCATATGATGACTCAATGAAAGAGGTCTATCATATCAAGAGACGCATCTATCATAATAGAATCCGTATTGAGAAAGCTACATACTATGCAGACAGAATCCAGAGAGCAGAAAATTCCACCAAGGAACTGTTTAGTATATATAAGTCTCTAGCCACCCCTAAAACTGCGAGTCTAGATAAAGATCTCTCAGTAGCAGCATGCAACCGCATCGCTACTTATTTTGGAGATAAAGTATCTAAAATCTATGCTGCTTTCCCCGAAATGCCTCATGCAGCGGAAGAGCCAATAGACCTAGCAGCAGAGGAAGACGATCGTAACCAGTTACTTAACTTTATCACCCCTTCACCGGAAGAGCTAATTAAAATCTGTAGGTCTGTTAAATCTGGCTCCCCTCGAGATCCCGCACCCCCTAAAAGATTGAGTGACAGCTTGGAGACCTTGGAACCCTACATCAGGCATGTGCTAGATGTCTCCTTCCGATCCAGTTCAATACCTGAGGATTGGAAACAGGCTGTGGTGCTTCCCCTCCGCAAGAAGCCCAACATTAGCTTCGAGAATTTGGACAATTTGCGCCCCATCTCCTTGCTGCCTTATCTCTCCAAGGTAGCGGAGAAGGTGGCAAATAAACAGCTAATGACATATGTGAAGGAAGGCAACCATCTTCATCCTACCCAATTTGGGTTTCGGCCCCGTCATTCGACGGAGTCCGCCCTTCTGAGGGCTACTGAAGCCCTCAGGCAGGGTGCTGACGAGGGACAAACAATGGCGCTAATTTTATTAGACCTTAGCGCCGCGTTCGACACTGTGGCACATTCCATCTTGCTACAGTGTCTGGACAAGGTCGGGGTGAAAGGGGCGGCGTTGAAATGGATTTACTCATTTCTCACCGGCCGGGGTTTCCAAGTGAGGCAGGGTGAACACTACTCGGAGCGAATTCCTTTGGACCAGGGGGTGCCGCAGGGCTCGTCCCTGAGCCCAACACTTTTTAATCTTTATGTCGCTCCGATTGCCACCTTAGTAGAGAGTCACGGCCTCAGCTTGGTATCGTATGCCGACGACACGCAGTTGGTCATCTCCCTATCGCGTGCACCCGGTCTTTCGGCGGACATCTTCAGAGCATGCATGCAAGACCTGGCTGCCTGGATGTCCGCCAATTGCCTCAAGCTTAATGGGGGCAAGACCGAGGTGCTGGTCGTGGGGGGCTGCCAGTCTGCGTGGACGTCGGCATGGTGGCCATCTTCCCTGGGCCCAACACCCATTCCTTGCCAAAAAGCGAGGAATCTGGGCATTTGGTTTGATGCCACCCTCACCTTTGGCCCTCAGATCAATCAGGTGGTAGGACAATGCTTTGGGACCCTCAAAAGCCTCAGGAAGACGCTGAAGTTCTTGCCTGTGAGAGCCCGACAGACCTTGGTACATGCACTAGTCACATCAAGGATGGACTATGGCAACCTTCTCTATTTAGGAACCCTGGAGAAGAATCTCAGCCGCTTACAGGTCCTACAGAACGCTGCTGCACGATTGGTGCTTAGATTACCCAGAAGAGCTGCTTCTGCAGCGGCTCTCCGGTCCTTGCATTGGCTTCCGGTCAGAAGCAGGGTAGAATTTAAAGCACTTTGCACGTGCCATCGGATCATTCATGGGAAATCCCCTCTTCCTCTACAAGGACTCTTGACACCTTATGAGCCTCCTCGCTCTCTAAGATCTTCTGGCTCTGGACTCCTGGCTGTCCCTAAGGTATCCAGAGCTCGGATGGGGGGTAGATCTTTCAGATACCTTGCAGCCGCCAGATGGAACAAGCTGCCCATGGCGCTACGACTAGAGCCATCTGAGTCAATTTTAGAGCTAAGCTCAAAACTGCTCTATTCGCGTAGTAGGTTTGCCGTTTTGCATGGTCCAGGAATAAAGTAGCTCTTCAGCGCGGGGACACGCCGTTGTTGCGTCACCATGCGCTTTACAAAACCCCCAAAATAGAAATAGAAATAGAAATGGTATTGGTGGTGGTATTGGTGATGGTATTGGTGGTGGTCTTATTGTCGTTGGAATTGGTGGTGGTGGTGGTGTTGTTTCTGGTGGTATTGGTGGTGGTATTGGAGGTGGTGGTATTGGTGGTAGCAGTATTGGTTGTCTTGGTATTGGTGCTGGTAATGGTATTGGTGGTCGTGGTGGTATTGGTGTTGGTGGTATTGGTGTTTGTGGTAGTATTGGTGGAAGTATTTGTGGTGGTGGTATTAGTATTGGTGGTGGTGGTAGTGGTGGTGTTGGTATTGATATTGGTGATGGTATTGATGGTGGCATTGGTTATGTTATTGTGGTGGAGGTATTAGTGCTGGTATTGGTTGAATTGGTGGTGGTGGTATTAATGGTGGTATTGGTGGTGGTGGTGGTATTGGTGGTGGTGGTATTGGTGTTGGTGGTGGCATTGGTATTTATAGTGGTAGTGGTATTGGAATTGGTGGTGGTGGTATTGGTATTGTTGTTGGTGGTACTGATATTGGTGGTGGTAGTGGTTTTGGTGTAATTGGTGTTGTTGTTGGTAGTGGTGGAATTAGTGGTATTGATGGTTGTGTGATGGTATTAGTGGTGGTGATGGTGGTATTGGTGGTGGTATTGGTGGTGGTGATACTGGTGGTGGTGATATTGGTGGTGGTGGTATTGGTGTTGGTAATGGTTGTGTTGATAGTGGTGGCTTTGGTGGTGGTGGTTGTATTGGTGTGGTGGTATTGGTATTGGTGGTGGTGGTATTGGTGGTGATGGTACTGGTGGCGGTATTGGTGCTGGTGTGGTGATATTGGTGCTGGTATTGGTGGTGGTGGCATTGGTATTGGTGGTTTTGATATTGGTGATGGTAATGGTGGTGGTATTGGTGGTTATGGTATTGGGGCGGTGTTTTTGGAGGTCATGGTATTAGTAGTGGTTGTGGTATTGGTGGTGGTATTGGTGGTAGTGGTGGTGGTTTTGGTGGTGGTGGTGGTATTGGTATTGGTGACATTGACGGTAATAGCGATGGTGGTATTTGTGGCTTTGGTGGTGGTGGTATCAGTGGTGTTGGTGGGATTGGTGGTAGTTGTGGTATTGGTGGTGGAATTGGTCATGGTGTTATTGGTCGTGGTATTAGTGGTATTTGTGGTGGTATTGGTGGTGGTATTGGTGGTATTTGTGATGGTATTGGTGTTATTGCTGGTGGTGTTGTTGCTGGTGATATTGGTGGTGGTAGTGGTGGTGGTATTGGTGGTGGTGTTGGTGGTGGTATTGGTATTGGTGGCATTGGTGGTGGTATTGGTGGTAGTATTAAGGGTGGTATTGGTGGTTGTAGTAGCATTGGTGGTGGTGGCATTGGTGGTGGTATTGTTGGTGGTATTGGAGGTGGCATTGGTGATGGCGGTGATGATATTGGTGGTAGAGGTATTGGTGGTGGTATTGGTATTGGTAGTACCATTGGTATTGGCGGTGGTGGTGGTATTGGTGGTGGTATTGGTACTGGTGCTATTGGTATTGGTGTTGTATTTGGTGGTGGTTTTGGCGGTATTGGTGGTGGTGGTATTGGTGGTGGTGGTATTGGTGGTGGTGGCATTGGTGGTGGTGGTATTGCTGGTGGTATTGGTGGTAGTGGTTTTGGTGGTGGCATTGATGGTGGTTGTATTGGTATTGGTGGTGGTGGTGGTATTGGAGGAGGTGGTGGTATTGGTTTCATTGCTGGTGGTGGTGGTATTGGTGGTGGTGGTATTGGTGGAGGTGGTGGTATTGGTAGTGGTGGTATTGGTGGTGGTACTAGTGGTGGTGGCGGTATTGATATTGGTGGTGGTATATTGGTGGTGGTATTGGCGGTAGTGGTATTGGTATTGGTGGTGGTGGTGGCATTGGAATTGGTGGTGTTGGTATTGGTGGGATTGGTATTGGTATTGGTGGTGGTGGTATTGGAGGTGGTGGTATTAGTGGTTATGTTAGTGGTGGTGGTATTGGTAATAGTGGTATTGGTGGTGGTATTGGTGGTGTTGGTGGTATTAGTGGTGGTGGTATTGGTGGTGTTATTGGTGGTATTGGTGCTGGTGGTATTGGTATTGGTGGTGGTGTTATTGGTATTGGTGGTGGCGGTATTGGTGGGGTAACAATCAACAAACGGCAGTGGTAGTTTCAATGGTAGCCCATGATTCTTTTAGTAGACTGTAGACTAGTATTTAGTACTGGTGCCCCTCGAGGTTAAGCACAAAACACCCCCCTACCTCGGGTGTCTACTCACTGTGGTTCAACTGAACCCAATGTACATACTACATATAGTGATGAACTCTGACCTGTTCAATGGTGTATTCATGAAGAGTTGTTATATCCTATAATACCCAATTCAGATGAGGAACAGTAATCAGTTTGCAGTTCTAGTTAATGTATATAAGATATATAAACTCTGCAATATTCCTAATACATTTCATTCAATTTGGTTCCAAACACATAAATTGCAATGACACAGTATTACATAGATGGAAAGTTTGATACAGTAAACTTCCTTTAGAGCGATGGATCGGCAGCCGACAAGTGTTTTGTTACATAGTAACTTTTTCAAGGCTGCAAATAATGCCAAACAAAGAGATTTGTAATATATACAAACAAAAAATAAAGTGAAGCGGAAACAGGAAAAGATGCATACAGAGAAAATAGTTGGTGTAATCTACATACCACAATTCTGTGACATGAAAGGAAAGTTTGTGCAAAAGGTTACAGAACATAGACCAAATATATCCTGTAACTTGGAGTTTCCTAAGGGACCGGGTAAAAGAGACTGGTATTGGTGGTGGTGGTGGTGGTATTGGTGATGGTATTGGTGGTGGTCTTATTGGCAGTGGAATTGGTGGTGGTGGTGTTGTTTCTGGTGGTGTTGGTGGTGGTATTGGAGGTGGTGGTATTGGTGGTGGTGGTATTGGTGGTAGCGGCATTGATGGTGGTATTGGTTGTCTTGGTATTGGTGGTGGTAATGTTATTGGTGGTCGTGGTGGTATTGGTGTTGGTTTTATTGGTGTTGGTGGTGGTATTAGTGGAAGTATTGGTGTTGGTGGTATTAGTATTGGTGGTGTTGGTATGGGTAGTGTTGGTATTGGTGATGGTATTGATGGTGGTGTTTAAAGATCTTACCAATACTGTTCCACAGGAGCGCCAGGAATACCAGGAACACGTAGCTAGGTCCTCAACCTTCCGCTACCACCAATTGCCCCTATCAGACTCTAGAGTGAAATGGTAGGCAGGGGAAAGAAACGAAACAAAACAAGAAAGAGGGGAGGAGACAGTCTTTGCAATTCAACTCTCTCTGCTGGCAGGTAGTGGGTAAGTATTGCTGTAAAAGAAAGGGAATGCTTAACTTAGCTCTATGAGACAAATAACTGTGTAGTTCTAATAACCCTCTCCCAGAGTTACCTATTACACAGGAATGGTACTTTCTAAACAGGCTGGAACCCCTCAGTTCAGGCTTAAAGAAACTGTTCTTCTCTCTCAAAAAAAAGGAATAACATAGAAATCAAGCGTAATAGCTAAATGCAGGAAACAGTGTCTTCTATGTTTCTGTCTTTATAGCACTCTCACCAAGGCTGTTATTTGAGTCACAGAGTATGATGAGATATAATATTAGTTCTTCAAATCCCCTGTAAGGAAATTCTAACAATGTTGAGAATCTGCACTTTCATATGGTGCAAAAAGTACTTAAAGCAGCGCCAAGCGCTGTTACCGTGGTTCCGGGGTTTCCAGATGGTAATGTAATTTCAGCAAGGAGGGTAGCGCAGGCTGTCAAGAACCAAATCGTGGACAATCAGGTGGGGAAATGGAGTTGAAAATGATGGAGACAATATCTACAGAGGGAGTGTCACCGCCAACGGAATACTCCCCTCGAGACCCGGCAGACCCGCGTGAGCAAATCCGGCAAGTCTGCCGAGCCCAGTGATAAAGAATCCTGCTGACCTGTAAACACTCACCGGGGGAGTCCGGCCACACCAAGATATTGGGAATGTGAGGGACAGCTCTCCTGAAAAGGAGAGCGGGAGCGGGAAAGTCAAAAGAATAGGGGAAGTCCAATTTGGAAGCAATTACAGGAATCCGTGAATCAACAAGAGTTCGCAGGGTCGCGACAAACGCGAGGCAAGTAATCGATAGTCCGAATCCAGAAAAAGAGGCAACACTAGAACACGAAGCCCCGATGTCACAGGAAGTCAGGCTTTTCAACCTGCCTGACTTCCTTGCACATGCTCGGCAGAGAACCGCCATCTTGGAGTAAGAACTGACGTTGGCAATCATGACAAGGTGGTATTGGTGATGTTATTGTGGTGGAGGTATTAGTGATGGTATTGGTGGAATTGGTGGTGGTATTGCTGGTGGTGGTATTAGTGGTGGTATTGGTGGTGGTATTGGTGGTAGTGGTATTGGTGGTGGTGGTATTGGTATTGGTGGTGGTATTGGTATTGATAGTGGTAGTGGTATTGGAATTGGTGGTGGTGGTATTGGTATTAGTGGTGGTGGTGGTATTGGTGGTGGTGTTACTGATATTAGTGGTGGTAGTGGTTTTGGTGTCATTGGTGGTGTTGGTATTGGTAGTGGTGGAATTATTAGTGGTTTTGGTAGTGGTATTGGTGGTGGGGTGGTGGTGGTGATATTGGTGGTGGTGGTATTGGTGTTGGTAATGGTTGTATTGGTAGTGGTGGCATTGGTGGTGGTGGTAGTATTGGTGTGGTGGCATTGGTATTGGTGGTGGTGGTGGTATTGGTGGTGATGGTATTGGTGGTGGTATTGGTGCTGGTGTGGTGATATTGGTGGTGGTGGTATTGGTGGTTTTGGCATTGGTATTGGTGGTGGTAGTGGTGGTATTGGTATTGGTGGTGGTAATGGTATTGGTAATGGTGGTGGTATTGGTGGTGATGGTATTGGAGTGGTGTTATTGAAGGTTGTGGTATTGGTAGTGGTTGTGGTATTGGTGGTGGTATTGGTGGTAGTGGTGGTGGTTGTGGTGGTTTTGGTGGTGGTGGTGGTATTGGCATTGGTGATATTGATGGTGGTATTGATGTTGGTGGTATTTGTGGTGTTGGTGGTGGTGGTATCAGTGGTGTTGGTGGTGGTAGTGGTATTGGTGGTGGAATTGGTCGTGGTGGTGGTATTGGTGCTGTTGTTTTGGTGGTGGGGATATTGGTGGTAGTGGTGGTATTGGTGGTGATAGTATTGTTGGTGGTGGTATTGGTAGTGGTGGTAGTATTGATGGTTGTATTGGTGGTGGTGGTAGTGGTATTATGGTGGTATTGGTAGTGGTTGTATTGGTAATAGTGTTGGTAATGGTATTGGTGTTGGTGGTAGTATTGGTGTTGGTGGTATTGGTGTTGGTGGTGGTATTGGTGGTAGTATTGGTGGTGGTGGTATTGGTGGTGGTGGTATTGGTGGTGTTAGTATTGTTGGTGGTATTGGTGGTGGTGGTATTGGTGATGGTATTGGTGGTGGTGGTGGTATTGGTGGTGGTGGCATTGGTAGTGGTATTGTTGGTTATGGTATTAGTATTGGTGGTGGTGGTGGTATTGGTGGTGGCATTTGTATTGTTGGTATTGGTGGTGGTACTGGTGGTGGTGGTATTGGTGGTGGTGGTGTTGGTAGTGGTGGAGGTGGTGAAATTAGTGGTGCTGGTGTTTGTGGTGCTGAAATTGGTGGTTGTGATATTGGTGGTGGTGGTGATAGTGGTGGTGTGGGCATTGGTGGTGGTATTCATGGTGGTATTGGTATTGGTGGTGGGGGTATTTGTATTGGTGGTGGTGGTGGTATTGGTGGTGGTGTTGCTGGTGGAGGTATTGGTGGTGGTGATGGTATTGGTGGTGGTTATGGTATTGGTGGTGGTGATATTGGTGGTGGGTTTGGTGATGGTGGTATTGGTGGTGGTGGTATTGGTGGTGGTAGTGTTATTGGTGGTGGTATTGGTAGTATTGGTATTGGTGGTGGTGGTAATTCTGGTGGTGGTAATGGTGGTGGTAATGGTGGTGGTGGTATTGATATTGATATTGGTGGTGGTATTAGTATTGGTGGTGGTGGTATTGGTGGTGGTGGTGGTATTGGTGTTGATGGTGTTTATTGGTGGTGGTGGTATTGGTGGCCGTATTGATATTGGTGGTATTATCGGTATTGGTAGTGGTTGTGGTATTGTTGGTGGTAATGGTATTGGTGGTAGTGATATTGGTAGTGGTATTGGTGGTGGTAGTCGTTTTGGTGGTGGTATTGGTGGTGGTGGTATTGGTGATGTTGGATTTGTTGATGGTTATGGTATTGATGGTGGTGATATTGGTGGTGGTTTTGGTTATGGTTGTATTGGGGTGGTGTTGGTGGTGGTATTGGTGGTGGTGGTGTAATTGTGGGTAATGGTATTGGTGGTGGTGATTTTTGTGGTGGTGGTATTGGTGGTATTGTTATTGGTAGTGGAGGAATTGGTGGTGGTATTGGTGATGGTGGTGGTATAAGTGGTGGTCAAAAACGATTGAAAAAGGGGGTGGTGATGAACAGAGTGTCTGAATTAAGCAGACCACTTTTACCCAATCAAGAGATCAGGGCTTGACCCATCACTGTTATTTAGCTCACTGCATCACCCCAGTTCAGAACCCGGCTATATGCAAATTAGTCTGACCCAGTGCCTCATGGGAACAGGGCAGACCAAACTACCAAGCCAATTCTTCACCGGAAAGGAGACAAGCTTCCGGGGACCGGTTGCTGGCATTTCAGCCGTCGTCTGCCCGGCTTGCTTGAATCCTGGTGGTGCAGTGAGCAAGGGACTCATGTCTGAGTATACCCTGCCACACTTGTGGTGGCCAAAAACGATTCAAAAAGGGGGTGGTGATGAACAGAGTGTCTGAATTAAGCAGACCACTCTTACCCAGTCAAGAGATCAGGGCTTGATCCATCACTGTTATTTAGCTCACTGCATCACCCCAGTTCAGAACCTGGCTATTTGCAAATTAGTCTGACCCAGTGCCTCATGGGAACAGGGCAGACTAAACTACCAAGCCAATTCTTCACCGGAAAGGAGACAAGCTTCCGGGGACCGGTTTCTGATATTTCAGCCGTCGTCGGCCCGGCTTGCTTGAATCCTGGTGGTGCAGTGAGCAAGGGACTCATGTCTGAGTATACCCTGGCACACTTGTGATGGCCAAAAACGATTCAAAAAGGGGGTGGTGATGAACAGAGTGTCTGAATTAAGCAGACCACTCTTACCCAGTCAAGAGATCAGGGCTTGATCCATCACCGTTATTTAGCTCACTGCATCACCCCAGTTCAGAACCTGGCTATATGCAAATTAGTCTGACCCAGTGCCTCATGGGAACAGGGCAGACCAAACTACCAAGCCAATTCTTCACCGGAAAGGAGGCAAGCTTCCGGGGACCGGTTTCTGGCATTTCAGCCGTCGTCGGCCCGGCTTGCTTGAATCCTGGTGGTGCAGTGAGCAAGGGACTCATGTCTGAGTATACTCTGCCACACTTGTGGTGGCCAAAAAAGATTCAAAAAGGGGGTGGGGATGAACAGAGTGTCTGACTTAAGCAGACCACTCTTACCCAGTCAAGAGATCAGGGCTTGATCCATCACGGTTATTTAGCTCACTGCATCACCCCAGTTCAGAACCTGGCTATATGCAAATTAGTCTGACCCAGTGCCTCATGGGAACAGGGCAGACCAAACTACCAAGCCAATTCTTCACCAGAAAGGAGACAAGCTTCCGGGGACCGGTTTCTGGCATTTCAGCCGTTGTCAACCTGGCTTGCTTGAATCCTGGTGGTGCAGTGAGCAAGGGACTCATTTCTGAGTGTACCCTGCCACACTTGTGGTGGCCAAAAACGATTCAAAAAGGGGGTGGTGATGAACAGAGTGTCTGAATTAAGCAGACCACTCTAACCCAGTCAAGAGATCAGGGCTTGATCCATCACCGTTATTTAGCGCACTGCATCACCCCAGTTCAGAACCTGGCTATATGCAAATTAGTCTGACCCAGTGCCTCATGGGAACAGGGCAGACCAAACTACCAAGCCAATTCTTCACCGGAAAGGAGACAAGCTTCCGGGGACCGGTTTCTGGCATTTCAGCCGTCGTCGGCCCGGCTTGCTTGAATCCTGGTGGTGCAGTGAGCAAGGGACTCATGTCTGAGTATACCCTGCCACACTTGTGGTGACCAAAAATGATTCAAAAAGGGGGTGGTGATGAACAGAGTGTCTGAATTAAGCAGACCACTCTTACCCAGTCAAGAGATCAGGGCTTGATCCATCACCGTTATTTAGCTCACTGTATCACCCCAGTTCAGAACCTGGCTATTTGCAAATTAGTCTGACCCAGTGCCTCATGGGAACAGGGCAGACCAAACTACCAAACCAATTCTTCACCGGAAAGGAGACAAGCTTCCGGGGACAGGTTTCTGACATTTCAGCCGTCGTCGGCCCGGCTTGCTTGAATCCTGGTGGTGCAGTGAGCAAGGGACTCATGTCTGAGTATACCTTGCCACACTTGTGATAGCCAAAAACGATTCAAAAAGGGGGTGGTGATGAACAGAGTGTCTGAATTAAGCAGACCACTCTTACCCAGTCAAGAGATCAGGGCTTGATCCATCACCGTTATTTAGCTCACTGCATCACCCCAGTTCAGAACCTGGCTATATGCAAATTAGTCTGACCCAGTGCCTCATGGGAACAGGGCAGACCAAACTACCAAGCCAATTCTTCAACGGAAAGGAGACAAGCTTCCGGGGACCGGTTTCTGGCATTTCAGCCATCGTCGGCCCGGCTTGCTTGAATCCTGGTGGTGCAGTGAGCAAGGGACTCATGTCTGAGTATACTCTGCCACACTTGTGGTGGCCAAAAACGATTCAAAAATGGGGTAGGGATGAACAAAGTGTCTGACTTAAGCAGACCACTCTTACCCAGTCAGGAAATCAGGGCTTGATCCATCACCGTTAATTAGCTCACTGCATCACCCCAGTTCAGAACCTGGCTATATGCAAATTAGTCTGACCCAGTGCCTCATGGGAACAGGGCAGACCAAACTACCAAGCCAATTCTTCACCAGAAAGGAGACAAGCTTCTGGGGACCGGTTTCTGGCATTTCAGCCGTTGTCGGCCTGGCTTGCTTGAATCCTGGTGGTGCAGTGAGCAAGGGACTCATTTCTGAGTGTACCCTGCCACACTTGTGGTGGCCAAAAACGATTCAAAAAGGGGGTGGTGATGAACAGAGTGTCTGAATTAAGCAGACCACTCTTACCCAGTCAAGAGATCAGGGCTTGATCCATCGCCGTTATTTAGCTCACTTCATCACTCCAGTTCAGAACCTGGCTATATGCAAATTAGTCTGACCCAGTGCCTCATGGGAACAGGGCAGACCAAACTACCAAGCCAATTCTTCAACGGAAAGGAGACAAGCTTCCGGGGACCGGTTTCTGGCATTTCAGCCATCGTCGGCCCGGCTTGCTTGAATCCTGGTGGTGCAGTGAGCAAGGGACTCATGTCTGAGTATACTCTGCCACACTTGTGGTGGCCAAAAATGATTCAAAAAGGGGGTAGGGATGAACAAAGTGTCTGACTTAAGCAGACCACTCTTACCCAGTCAAGAAATCAGGGCTTGATCCATCACCGTTATTTAGCTCACTGCATCACCCCAGTTCAGAACCTGGCTATATGCAAATTAGTCTGACCCAGTGCCTCATGGGAACAGGGCAGACCAAACTACCAAGCCAATTCTTCACCAGAAAGGAGACAAACTTCTGGGGACCGGTTTCTGGCATTTCAGCCGTTGTCGGCCTGGCTTGCTTGAATCCTGGTGGTGCAGTGAGCAAGGGACTCATTTCTGAGTGTACCCTGCCACACTTGTGGTGGCCAAAAACGATTCAAAAAGGGGGTGGTGATGAACAGAGTGTCTGAATTAAGCAGACCACTCTTACCCAGTCAAGAGATCAGGGCTTGATCCATCGCCGTTATTTAGCTCACTGCATCACTCCAGTTCAGAACCTGGCTATATGCAAATTAGTCTGACCCAGTGCCTCATGGGAACAGGGCAGACCAAACTACCAAGCCAATTCTTCACCGGAAAGGAGACAAGCTTCCGGGGACCGGTTTCTGGCATTTCAGCCGTCATCGTCCCGGCTTGCTTGAATCCTGGTGGTGCAGTGAGCAAGGGACTCATGTCTGAGTATACCCTGCCACACTTGTGGTGACCAAAAACGATTCAAAAAGGGGGTGGTGATGAACAGAGTGTCTGAATTAAGCAGACCACTCCTACCCAGTCAAGAGATCATGGCTTGATCCATCACCGTTATTTAGCTCACTGTATCACCCCAGTTCAGAACCTGGCTATTTGCAAATTAGTCTGACCCAGTGCCTCATGGGAACAGGGCAGACCAAACTACCAAACCAATTCTTCACCGGAAAGGAGACAAGCTTCCGGGGACCGGTTTCTGACATTTCAGCCGTCGTCGGCCCGGCTTGCTTGAATCCTGGTGGTGCAGTGAGCAAGGGACTCATGTCTGAGTATACCCTGCCACACTTGTGATGGCCAAAAACGATTCAAAAAGGGGGTGGTGATGAACAGAGTGTCTGAATTAAGCAGACCACTTTTACCCAGTCGAGAGATCAGGGCTTGATCCATAACCGTTATTTAGCTCACTGCATCACCCCAGTTCAGAACCTGGCTATATGCAAATTAGTCTGACCCAGTGCCTCATGGGAACAGGGCAGACCAAACTACCAAGCCAATTCTTCACCGGAAAGGAGACAAGCTTCCGGGGACCGGTTTCTGGCATTTCAGCCATCGTCGGCCCGGCTTGCTTGAATCCTGGTGGTGCAGTGAGCAAGGGACTCATGTCTGAGTATACTCTGCCACACTTGTGGTGGCCAAAAACGATTCAAAAAGGGGGTGGGGATGAACAGAGTGTCTGACTTAAGCAGACCACTCTTACCCAGTCAAGAGATCAGGGCTTGATCCATCACCGTTATTTAGCTCACTGCATCACCCCAGTTCAGAACCTGGCTATATGCAAATTAGTCTGACCCAGTGCCTCATGGGAACAGGGCAGACCAAACTACCAAGCCAATTCTTCACCAGAAAGGAGACAAGCTTCCGGGGACCGGTTTCTGGCATTTCAGCCATTGTCGGCCTGGCTTGCTTGAATCCTGGTGGTGCAGTGAGCAAGGGACTCATTTCTGAGTGTACCCTGCCACACTTGTGGTGGCCAAAAACGATTCAAAAAGGGGGTGGTGATGAACAGAGTGTCTGAATTAAGCAGACCACTCTTACCCAGTCAAGAGATCAGGGCTTAATCCATCACCGTTATTTAGCTCACTGCATCACCCCAGTTTAGAACCTGGCTATATGCAAATTAGTCTGACCCAGTGCCTCATGGGAACAGGGCAGACCAAACTACCAAGCAAATTCTTCACCGGAAAGGAGACAAGCTTCCGGGGACCGGTTTCTGGCATTTAAGCCGTCGTCGGCCCGGCTTGCTTGAATCCTGGTGGTGCAGTGAGCAAGGGACTCATGTCTGAGTATACCCTGCCACACTTGTGAAGGCCAAAAACGATTCAAAAAGGGGGTGGTGATGAACAGAGTGTCTGAATTAAGCAGACGACTTTTACCCAGTCGAGAGATCAGGGCTTGATCCATAACCGTTATTTAGCTCACTGCATCACCCCAGTTCAGAACCTGGCTATATGCAAATTAGTCTGACCCAGTACCTCATGGGAACAGGGCAGACCAAACTACCAAGCCAATTCTTCACCGGAAAGGAGACAAGCTTCCGGGGACCGGTTTCTGGCATTTCAGCCATCGTCGGCCCGGCTTGCTTGAATCCTGGTGGTGCAGTGAGCAAGGGACTCATGTCTGAGTATACTCTGCCAAACTTGTGGTGGCCAAAAACGATTCAAAAAGGGGGTGGGGATGAACAGAGTGTCTGACTTAAGCAGACCACTCTTACCCAGTCAAGAGATCAGGGCTTGATCCATCACCGTTATTTAGCTCACTGCATCACACCAGTTCAGAACCTGGCTATATGCAAATTAGTCTGACCCAGTGCCTCATGGGAACAGGGCAGACCAAACTACCAAGCCAATTCTTCACCGGAAAGGAGACAAGCTTCCGGGGACCGGTTTCTGGCATTTCAGCCGTTGTCGGCCCGGCTTGCTTGAATCCTGGTGGTGCAGTGAGCAAGGGACTCATGTCTGAGTATACTCTGCCACACTTGTGGTGGCCAAAAACGATTCAAAGAGGGGGTGGGGATGAACAGAGTGTCTGACTTAAGCAGACCACTCTTACCCAGTCAAGAGATCAGGGCTTGATCCATCACCGTTATTTAGCTCACTGCATCACCCCAGTTCAGAACCTGGCTATATGCAAATTAGTCTGACCCAGTGCCTCATGGGAACAGGGCAGACCAAACTACCAAGCCAATTCTTCACCAGAAAGGAGACAAGCTTCCGGGGACCGGTTTCTGGCATTTCAGCCATTGTCGGCCTGGCTTGCTTGAATCCTGGTGGTGCAGTGAGCAAGGGACTCATTTCTGAGTGTACCCTGCCACACTTGTGGTGGCCAAAAACGATTCAAAAAGGGGGTGGTGATGAACAGAGTGTCTGAATTAAGCAGACCACTCTTACCCAGTCAAGAGATTAGGGCTTGATCCATCACCGTTATTTAGCTCACTGCATCACCCCAGTTCAGAACCTGACTATATGCAAATTAGTCTGACCCAGTGCCTCATGGGAACAGGGCAGACCAAACTACCAAGCCAATTCTTCACCGGAAAGGAGACAAGCTTCCGGGGACCGGTTTCTGGCATTTCAGCCGTTGTCGGACCGGCTTGCTTGAATCCTGGTGGTGCAGTGAGCAAGGGACTCATTTCTGAGTGTACCCTGCCACATTTGTGGTGGCCAAAAACGATTCAAAAAGGGGGTGGTGATGAACAGAGTGTCTGAATTAAGCAGACCACTCTTACCCAGTCAAGATATCAGGGCTTGATCCATCACCGTTATTTAGCTCACTGCATCATCCCAGTTCAGAACCTGGCTATATGCAAATTAGTCTGACCCAGTGCCTCATGGGAACAGGGCAGACCAAACTACCAAGCCAATTCTTCACCGGAAAGGAGACAAGCTTCCGGGGACCGGTTTCTGGCATTTCAGCCATCATCGGCCCAGCTTGCTTGAATCCTGGCGGTGCAAGTGAGCAAGGGACTCATGTCTGAGTATACCCTGCCACACTTGTGGTGGCCAAAAACGATTCAAAAAGGGGGTGGTGATAAACAGAGTGTCTGAATTAAGCAGACCACTCTTACCCAGTCAAGAGATCAGGGCTTGATCCATCACCATTATTTAGCTCACTGCATCACCCGACTTCAGAACCTGGCTATATGCAAATTAGTCTGACCCAGTGCCTCATGGGAACAGGGCAGACCAAACTACCAAGCCAATTCTTCACCAGAAAGGAGACAAGCTTCCGGGGACCGGTTTCTGGCATTTCAGCCATCATCGGCCCAGCTTGCTTGAATCCTGGCGGTGCAAGTGAGCAAGGGACTCATGTCTGAGTATACCCTGCCACACTTGTGGTGGCCAAAAACGATTCAAAAAGGGGGTGGTGATAAACAGAGTGTCTGAATTAAGCAGACCACTCTTACCCAGTCAAGAGATCAGGGCTTGATCCATCACCATTATTTAGCTCACTGCATCACCCGACTTCAGAACCTGGCTATATGCAAATTAGTCTGACCCAGTGCCTCATGGGAACAGGGCAGACCAAACTACCAAGCCAATTCTTCACCGGAAAGGAGACAAGCTTCCGGGGACCGGTTTCTGGCATTTCAGCCGTCGTCGGCCCGGCTTGCTTGAATCCTGGTGGTGCAGTGAGCAAGGGACTCATATCTGAGTATACCCTGCCACACTTGTGGTGGCCAAAAACGATTCAAAAAGGGGGTTGTGATGAACAGAGTGTCTGAATTAAGCAGACCACTCTTACCCAGTCAAGAGATCAGGGCTTGATCCATCACCGTTATTTAGCTCACTGCATCACCCCAGTTCAGAACCTGGCTATATGCAAATTAGTCTGTTCCCATGATGCCCTGGGCCAGGGTCAGACTAATTTGCATGTGGTGGCATTTGTATTGTTGGTAATAGTGGTGGTGATATTGGTGGTGAAATTGGTGGTGGTATTGGTGGTGGTGTTGCTGTTGGTGATGGTGGATGTGGTGGAATCTATGGTGGTGGTATTATTGGTGCAATTGGTGCTGTTGGTATTGGTGGTGCTGAAATTGGTGGTGGTGGTAACGGTGGTGGTTGTGATAGTGGGGGGTTGGCATTTGTGGTGGTATTGGTATTGGTGGTGGTGGTATTGGTGGTATCAGTGGTGGCGGTATTGGTATTGGCGGTGGTATTGGTATTCGTGGTGGTGGTGGTATTAGTGGTGGTGTAGTGTACTTCCTATATTCCCAATAGGCTCTGGCATTGGAATAGTGTATCATGTAGTTTAAACGGTGGACTGAAGTCGACTAGGTCGCTACTGAATATACTAGACTTAATTATGGGTGTGCCAGCTAGCTCAGAGGTCACTAGAAACGTTCTCGAATGAAGAAGAAGGGATTAGTTTCTGACAACCATTTTAAACACGACAACTTTTTTTTTCAAGAATAAGAAATCAATCTCTAGAGTTGCGGAAACCATCAATAGTTATTTCACTCAGTCAATCGTGCATGCTTTGTTTCACCAGAGGTGCAGAGAATTAGAGAGACTGGTGTTTTCAATAAAAGGGTTTTTATTGAACAGTCTTCTTTCTCAAGCATAAGAAATGAATTCCCATAATCGCAATACTTAGCATGAAGTAAAGTGCGTACAGTAAAAACAGTATTACTAAATAATATTGTAATAGCATGATATGGTTTCTAAGCCATAGAATACCTAAAATGCATAAAATACATACAGTGACAAATAATGACTAAAAGTACTCAACTCGTGCTTCTTAAAATACGCCTACCCCGGTGTACCTAACCTTGGTCTGGTACAAGGGAAAAAGTAAGTGAGGTGTAGCTTAAGTTTAGTATTCTTTTGCCAAGAATCTATTCCAAGAATTCTCTTAGGGTCTAATCAGCTTCGTACCTTGGTTTAGAATGAATGAGGTCTTGTATCTCTCTCTCAGGACTCAATTTCACAGCAACCCCCAAGGGTAGCCTGCAAACACTGGAGCTGGATTTCTCAGCTGGAGTAAGTACAGGTTCTTTCAGTGCGTCAGCTGGAGGGTCGGCTTCCTTCGGCACTTGCAGCAGCAGGGCGCGTCGGGCAAGTAGATAGTCGAACTGCTCCAAACCACTGTGTGGGCATATTTATACCTTGAAGGTGCCGAGTTTGAGGTAAGATTAGACATAATAACGTCATCAGAGACTTCATTCTCTGAAAACTCCATGAGTTCTTGGATAAAATAATATTCATGCAGGGGGAAGTCCCTGACTGCTGGAGGCGGGTTTTTCCAAGAAATCGTTGTAGATTTTTGTAACTAGTGGAAGTAGCCAAGCCGTATTAGGACTACTTGAGCTATGTCTTAATATGGTTATGATTTCTATGCCTATACAAGGATAGGGTGATTTATACCTATATATGGGTATGAATCGGGAAAATTACACTGGGGTCCTAAAACACTATACAACACCCACTCCATGTATTATGCCTAATATTACTAAATCTATAAGCATAAAAAACATAACTAAAGCATGTGTTCATAATCCCACCCAAAATACATGAAATGCATTAAACATGGTTTATACACATACACAAGTATTTGTCTTACATGCATTTTACAAGCAATAGCTGTTATTAAAAAATGCTATCTAAATGAAACATGAAATAACATTTATGAAATGGCTCTAAATTTACAGAAGAAAAAAGGTCGAAACCATTCCATAGTATGATATATAAACTGTTATCATTTTTATGAGATAATGCCAAATATTTGTCATTAATGAATCTCTTGTTCTCTAAGAATAGTTCTACTTTAAGCAGATTACTTTGTGCCAAGGGAAAAAGTTCTATTCTGAAAAAATGAAAAACAAAACAAAAACAAAATTCAAATGTAGATTGCAGAAACATAGAGTTCCCAAGTTAGAGGGTTTGTTTTTAAAGGGCCGAAAGCTGAATTTCAGAGTTCATGGAACGCTGTGTGCACTTTCAAAAGTTATTCTTGGTGTCGGGAGAAAACATCAAATCATCTAAGCTGGCAAGGAAGTCATCTACCACAGTTGGTGGAAGTGGAACTACTTCGTCAAGTAGATCAAATGTGCATAGATGTGAAACATCCCCGTCAGCGTCCTCCGCATTAGCAATGTTCGATGTTGATGGTACCTGTGTGCCTGTTGTTCCACGTACCTCACCAATAGCTGCATTAGCTAGTGAGATCTCAATGTATGCCGGTATTAGGATTGGCAGCCGTTGGGGGCAACACGATGTGTGAGTCGTTACAGGACCCAGCAAGGTGTCAACATACGTTGGCAGTGCTGATGGAAGTGTAAGACAGATGTCAAACACGCATTCTTCTCCGCAAAGCAGGCATCGCAGAACAGGAACAGATTGGTCAGAATGAAAGGAACCAAGTGGTATTCAGATCTCTTAAATGAGCCAACCAAGAATCTGTGTAATTCTTTCACGATACCGCATGGCTAGGAGGGCTTGTTCCATGGTAGTCTGTGTATCGTTGGTGACTGGACTTGCCATATCAGAGCAGAGAGAACAAAAATAGAATTCCTGCTACGAGTCCCAAAATGAGAGGCAGGCCGCCGAACACTGAGTGCACGAAATTTGGAAAAGTGCAGAGGACTGCTTCAAATGGTGTTAACAGTCCTGAAAAGATCTTCTTAAATACCTGTGTGATGCCCCGGTATGAGACATGTTTAAGATTTGACCTAACATTGCTGCGAAATGTACTGCAGTACAAAAGGGGGTGGTGATGTCTGAACTGGGGTGGCAGAGTGGGCTAAAGAACGGTGATGGATTAAACCCAGATCTGTTGACTGGGTGTGAGTGTTTGATTGGTTCAGATGCTCCGTCCATCACCACCCCCTTTTGTACCGCTTTGTTCGCCATAAGTTGGCAGGGTATGCTCAGACATGAGTCCCTTGCTCACTTTGCCACTGGATTCAAGAAAGCCTGGCTGAAGACGGCTGCAATGCCAGAAACCAGTCCTAGGAAGCTTGAATCCAGTCCAGGGAAGGCTTGGCTTGGCAGTTCGGGCTGGACTGTTTTCATTAGGCACAGGGTCAGACTGATTTGCATATGGCCACGTCTGAACTGGGGTGGCAGATGGGCTAAAGAACGGTGATCGATTAAACCCAGATCTGTTGACTGGGTGTGAGTGTTTGATTGGTTCAGATGCTCCGTCCATCACCACCCCCTTTTGTACCGCTTTGTTCGCCATAAGTTGGCAGGGTATGCTCAGACATGAATCCCTTGCTCACTTTGCCACTGGATTCAAGAAATCCTGGCTGAAGACGGATGTAATGCCAGAAACCAGTCCTAGGAAGCTTGAATCCGGTCCAGGGAAGGCATGGCTTGGCAGTTCGGGCTGGACTGTTCTCATTAGGCACAGGGTCAGACTGATTTGCATATGGCCATGTCTGAACTGGGGTGGCAGATGGGCTAAAGAACGGTGATCAATTAAACCTAGATCTGTTGACTGGGTGTGAGTGTTTGATTGGTTCAGCTGCTCCGTCCATCACCACCCCCTTTAGTACCGAAATGTACTAGGCAGTTTATTGATAATAATGCATGTATCTCTGCAGGAGTCCTTGCAACTTGCAGATCATACGTTTCTCTAGAGGAGGTCAGTGGCACAGTTTTTTTGCAAAAGAATGGTTTTCATTCTGCTTAAAGTATCAATTCGTATAGAAGAGATATTCAGTGAAGGCCATAATGCCGTCTCCCTGTCTGTATTACTTTTTGGATACAATACGTGCATACAACAAGTGACCCTGGCCGAAACACTAACCAGATAGGCTTTTACTGGCAACATGCCACAACAGCTGTGATCATTGAGCATAACGTAGCTCCCATTGGAAAGCTGCCTGAAAATCGGGTCTGTCACGGCCGCGGAGTACCGTGCATGTGGCAAGAAAGGTTATGTAAAGAACCTTCGCAGGCTCCATGTTAATTAATACCTTCACATAAAAGTGTACCCCTTAGTGAGTTTTTACAATTTTTTGTACTAAGAAATACCTCCTTTCCCCCACTCCAACATCTGTGTGTGCATGGTAAAGTCCAGGTTGACTTAATGTATCCTTTACCCAATCTTTTATACAGGCCTGCTGGTATGTGCTGTAGACAATACTGAAATTGGAAAATCGTCACTGGTATCAAGATGGTGACATGTATTATCCATTCAACGACAGGCTTCTCAGAAACAGTTAATGGTAATCTTTCCAGTTTTTCAATGCTCAGCACCGTATAGGCTGCTCCTCTTTGTGCCAAAGAGATTTGTTTATCTGTAAGGTTAAATACAGTAAACAATGACGTGGTATTGATTAGACGCCATGGCTCGTAGCCTGAATGGAGATTTTGTAACGTCCAGCCTAGCAGCATGATAGAATGTAATTGAGACTGGCCATGTTGTAGCATTAGCAAGTCCTGCTCTATTATGTCAATGGCAGATGATACAATGCTGTCCAAAGAATAAATTCTGGAGGACAGAGTCGTTAACCCATTGTCCACTACAGAGAGTGCTTTATCTAAAACAATACAATCAATTTCTCGTATTTTTTCTGCAGTTTCCATTTGTGTTATTTTCCAAGCTTCGTTGTACGCAGTATATGAAACGTTTTTGACGTTGTTTACGAGGCCCACGTAAAAAGTCTTGTAAGTCAACGCCTTCTGTAAGTAAAGATAAGTGTTGTTTAATTTCTGGAAGTGTGGATTTCTGTAGCCAATCAAGGCATAGTTTTCCTACACTGTATGTGGTGACTATCCCTGGATGTTGTCTCTGGGAGTTTTTTGGATCTGGTCTATTAATTTTGAACCCTTCTGTTTTGTTCATGAAACTATCTTGACAGGTATTCGTGTCTATGGGCCAGATTAACCATTGTTTCCAATCCGGATCTGTTCTGTTGTGTTTTAAAATCTGTTTTACGTCTACCTCCTCATCCTAAGTGTGATTACTGTCAGGTGTGGGTTTAGGTATGGACGGTTTGTTTAAATCTTTTATCTTAGCTAAGCCAAGACAGGATGTTTTTTGAACTGTGTCATTCAAAAATATGATTTGTTCTGGTATAATGCAGGCTCTGAACAAGGCTTCTAAACCCTGCACCAGCCATTCTTTTGTGCCCCAGACAGTTTTTTGTCTCAATGTTGTCTTTCCAAAAGTTAAAATCTAATGCAGACAGCTGAGCATAAAAGTTTGCAGAATAAATTTGTTTAGTGTTGGTCAACATTGTTTTCATTCCTGTCTTATTCATATTTTGGAAATAAAATGTTTCTGGATTTGTAATATTAAAACCTGAGAAGTATGGAAACTTTTCATAAAATGTTTTTGAGCTGCCCTTTGGCGGCGTCGGACAATGTTCCCATTGGTTATAAGTAAAAACATTCCTAGGATTTACAGATTTGTGCAAATAATGGTGACCAAAATGATCATAACTTGTTGAACCTTCTAGGTGTTCATGTTTTTGAAATTTTGCTGACATTTCTAAGTCTGACATCATATTATTACCAGTTTCAAAGTCCCAATCAGCAGAAAATGTGCTGGGAGAGACAAAGTCACTCAAAGAAACTTCGAACTGGATTGTGTATCTTTAACAGTTCCACCGGGCCATAAATGTCATAATCAGTTGTGTCTCATGCTATACCACCAGGTATAAGAATGACTGTGATGTTCACTGATGACAGGTCTCTTTGTTCACGATCAGATGATTTGTAAGGTTATAACAGTAAGTTGATGTTCTGACTTGCTGTGTCCATTGTACTATATTTTCCATCTATTATTTTTCCCAGACTTAAAAAAAGAATGAGCCAAAGTAGAAGAAAAAGTACACCTAACACAATCCAAAATTCCACCCATGGTGAAACCAGATAAGTTTTTTCAAGTAGATGAAAGAGTTCTGTTATTTTTTCTTTAAAGGTTTAATTTACTGACGTAGTGGCAGGTTCACTGGGATCCTCAGGAAAAGTTATCAAAGTTGATAAAATAGCCAGAAGCAGTTCTGTATTACATCCAGATTTTTCGAGATCACTGGAGTAGCTTCCTCCTTGGACATGTTTGTATAGTCAGATGCTACATCATTGTAGACAGGAGTTTCTTGACAAACTGATATTTGGGTATCAAGAGGGACGAGTTCCATGGCTGTATTGCAAAGTCCTTCTTTCCTCACTGTAGGTTTATCAAAGGTGATAAGTCTTTCAGTATGAACCTCTTGAATAGTAGCTAGATTTGGTCATCTGCTACCTTTCGGGAGTCCACTGGGCCTACTACTTATTATCGGCCACATGGTGTGGTTTTACCAGGTCAATTGATACTGTTCTGTTCTCCCTTTTGTGGTAGTAACACTGATCTTGTTCCAAGAATTGCTAAGACAGGTACTGCTTTTCTGTAAGAAGGCCCAAATTCCTTCTTTACTGCAATCTTTTCCCTGACTAGATCCCCAATCTTTGGAATCCAGACAGGTCTTGCTGAGACAGGAGGTTTTCTTCAGTGGTCGTTGGGCTTTGTGTTGCTCAGACTTCTTCTTGTTTCCTTTAAGTCCTGTAAAACAGCCAAACGGTCTTTGATATCAAAGGGTTTCTGTTCCACCACTTAAGTTTCACAATCAAGGTCCTGGATAAGCATTCTAGTACCAAATAATAGTTCATATGGAGTGATTCCCCCCAGAGAATTTCTTGGCAGATTGTTAAGACTACGTTGGACACTATTTAGATGTCTGACCCACCCGTCACCCGAAACTAATACCCTAGCTGTTATAGATTGCTTTATGTCACATTTTTTTTTCCACTACCGCATTTCCCTCAGGATGGAAGGAACTAGAAAACCGCAATGCAACGCCCAAGCTGGCCATGGCCTCTTTGTAAGCTTTTGATCTAAACACAGGACCCTGGTCAGAATGTAGCGTGCTGATTGCGTATGTGCCGATAAAGACTTGCTAATCTTTTGTAACAGTTCTGGTGTCAGCCGAGCGCTGGGGCCACATCCAAATGAATCTTTGTCTTCATATTTGTGGGACCGTGTACGTCTATGGCGACGTCTGCGTATAGATAGCCTCATGCTGTCTCATGCTGTCTCACAATGGTGTCTGAGCTGGGCTTGTTACACTGTAGTTAGGTACCTGGTGGTCTTTGTAGCTATGCTCTTTGTAACAGGTATCACAGTTGATTCCGAATTAGTTGCCTATCATTGAGGCTTTCACTGCTAGCATTGTTTCACTGTCTATTTCTGTTTGTGAACCAGTTATTGTAGCTACGGAAGCCGTTTGTACAGTTGCTTTGTGGCTTCATCAGCCAATGAATTCCCTGCAAAGTGAACGCCATCACGCTGATGAATCAGTGTATGAATCACGTGAGTCTTTTGTAATTCTTTCTGTAAAAGATCTACTTGTTCCCAAAGCATTTTATGCTTAATTGTGCCACCTTTTGCGTCTTTGTAGCCGTTCTGAAACCAGTTCTGCAAGTATTTGTTGTAAGATTGGATGCAGTAATACGAATCACACACTATGAGTGTGGGGAATTCGCGATCAATAATTTCAAGCGCCATCTTGAAAGCTTGGAGTTCAGCTCGCTGAGCTGTACAGTCTCCGAGTGATTGAGTTTTAGTGACCATCGGTCTAAATTTATCTTCGTGCCATCGACCTTTAACAATCGGGCACGCAGCACAATAGGCTTGTTTACCCCCAATTGCGGGCTGTGCTGATCCGTCTGTATGGATTATACAGCCGTAATGTTCTAGTGGCA
Source organism: Lissotriton vulgaris (assembly GCF_964263255.1). Classification (NCBI taxonomy): domain Eukaryota; kingdom Metazoa; phylum Chordata; class Amphibia; order Caudata; family Salamandridae; genus Lissotriton; species Lissotriton vulgaris. The sequence continues at coordinate 678,419,349 of NC_141699.1, read as the reverse complement.
GAATTTCAGTCGGCACAGGACATTCTAATTCGTATTGTAGGAATTCTTGTGTTTTTAAATACAGATCAAAAACATATTCAACATCTGTTGCAGCAAGAGAATTAACCCATTGTATCGATCTCGGATGTAGCGCTTTTACATTTGGAATGCTTGCTTTTGTTACTGCCTCTAAGGCAGGTATAGGTGTAACAATTTTAATGCGTTTACCCTGTGCAAGTGCTCTTTCTTTCACCACAGCCGTCTGAACCGCTGTCAGTACTTTTTCTGATGAAGTTAATTTCATTTCAGCTTGTGTGTACAAGTGTGATTTGAATGCTATAGGTACCGTCTCACCTTCATTAAAGGTTAGGTATGTGAATCCGCATCTTCCTGGGATGATTCGGATTACGAGATTGTGCATGTTGTAGCGTGTTTGTAACTGTGTTTTTGCTAACATGTCTGTTTGCACTGAACGCAAAATTTCTGTGTTTTTGTGTCCAATTAGTAGGTTTAAAATCAGGTTTGATTAGTTCGTAGATAGGTTTAACCTTTTCAGCTTAGTTTAGAACATAAGTTCTTCCAAAATTCAGCAAACCTAGAATTGACTGTACGTTTTTCAGTGTTTTTGGAGGTTGGAGCAGCACACATTTCTCTAGAAAGTTTGCTGCCAGACTTTTGCCTTCACTTGATAACTCATACCCTAAAAATAGGTTGTTGAGGTTTGCAATTCGTGATTTCTTAAAATTGTATTTATATCCTTCAGAAGCGAACCCAAGTATTATGGTGTTCACTCTTTTCAAGTGCACGTCCAAATCATCGTCTGTAAGATAGATGTCATCGACATAAGATAATGCCTCATCATCATACATTTGTAGTAACTCTGTTACTGTGGCAGAAAATAACCCTGGAATATTCTTGAATCCCTGGGGGAGACGGCAAAAGTGTCGATATGTCCCCATTATTGAGAAAGCAGTCAAATACCTGCTTTCTGGTGCAATATTTTGACAGAAGAAACCATTTGAGATATCTAATGTAGTTTTATATTTTTTGCGCACAATGTTATTCATCAGTGCTGCACTGTGTGCGTTTTGTACTGCAAAAGTTTTGCAACAAGAGTTTAAATGTCTGTAGTCCAAAGCTAGACGATATGTATTGTCTTGCTTGGAGACAGGAAACAAAAGATTGTTCATAGATGAGGTGCATGTTTCAATCACCCCTTGGTATTCAAGTTGATTTAAAATCTCCCTGACCTGTTTTTTAGGTTCCTGTTTAACAGGATATTGCCTTTGCATACTAGGTTGAGTTTTCAACTGGATTTTATGGTTAGGAGAATCCTCATCCCATCCTACATGATTTTTGTATAATGCTGGGGTCTGGGCCACAGCCCATTTCCTGGCATATGTGTATTTTTTATGTATTGGAATGTGATTTGAGAAGGCTGGCATAATTATATTTTCACCATGTGGACAATCCCTGACACATTCAGGTGGCCAGTCTTGTTCAGCTAGAAGAATGTCATAACCCTAGATAGCTTCTCCCAAAAGAGTGCTCTAACTTTTCTTGGTTTGTCCCCCTCCATTCGGAGTGTTACTTCAAATAACTTATGTGGTACACTAACCCTGGTATCTGCAGTTTCAACTTGGATACTTTCATTCAAGTCCACTGTCTCCAGATGATCCTTCAGGATCTTGCGAGCTATGGTTACCTCTGCTGCGCTGTCTAGCATTGTTTGGGCCCACTCCCCGTTCTTGAGTTGTGTCCTCAAGATCCTCGGCATGTCTGATCTTTAGACTTGCTACCTTCTTTTTGGTGAATTGAGTTTTCTTATTTTTTGGAATGTGTTGTTCGTCTTTAGACTTCACTTGTTCTTCTTTCTGTTCTGATAAATCCTCTTCATTCGGATTTCTGCGAGGAAGTCTGAAAAGTATGAGAGGAACGGCTATCATTATCTTGATATCTATCAGGTTTTCTCAAATTATCCCAATTTCTAAGGTTGTATCTTTTTTCAGAGGGCTCCTGTTAAGGAGACCTTCCTCTGGACTGTGTACGCTTCTCTCTAGGAAGTGTCTCTTGCTGTTTTCCCACTTCTTCTTAGGAGTAGTGAGATTATTTTTAATTAAAACTTTTTCAGGATTTACGGTTAGTTGGGGTTTTACTGGTTTCCCACTCAAACTATCTCTACCTAGTTCTTCACAGGATTTTTCAATGATTCTGGCAAGCTCATATGGTTGCTCTGTTATATCTGTTTCTTTTAGCTTTTGGGGGATTGCCACTGACGTTGCTTCACTTTTGATGTTGGCTAATAGTATAGCCAAGACCTGTTTGAAATCTTTTAGTAACTTCATACCAAGATTTAAAGCAACTCATTGGAGAATATTCGTAACGTGGAACTAAACTGAATACGTAATAGAGCTATTGTCTCTACTGAGATCTACCACAGTATAGCCAGTAAGTATTTGGCATAAGAATAATGAGTTGCAAAGAGAAGGATTAGAACAATAGGCACAAACACAATAGGTCTATTTTCCTTTGATATAGGACTGCGAATAATATGCATCTGGAATCAGCTTCGGAATTAAACAACGAGGCATACTGATGAATAAGCAAAAGGTACGCTTAGACAATGGAATAAAAATGATGCTAGAGTATGAGTGTTCATGATTAGCAGTTTGGTTATCTTAATGATTGCCACCAAGGATAGCAATGGATTGTGTGTGGAATTGATTGTACTATAATTGGAACACAAAATCAGCACAGGGAAAGAACCCAGTAGGACCAGAATACATCTATACAAGATTGATAACCCTGTAACACAATGCAGGATTTGAATATATAAACAATCTATATGCCGTACATATGGACAATGTTTCTAGTTATGACCAAACTATGTAAAGTATTACTTCTTCTCTTAGATAGAAAGTGAATTCTCCTGACACTGAGGTTTTCTAATAGTTTAATTCATTGTAAATGTATGCCGAGGATAAAGACTAATGTTGGTTTTCTTAATATTGTTTTTACAGAACTGTTTTTAACTGTCCTGAGGAAGGTGGTGCGCACAGCAAAGATCCACCGAAACGCGTCGACTTGGTTTTAACTTAATTTGAGTGTATTTTTGAATGTATTACAAATCTATATCTCCTGTGAAAGTCCCAATAATAAGAAATGAATAACAGCTTATTGTGATACATCTGAATACTCACTGAAAGAGATATATATATGTGTTTTTAATATGAAATTTCTGTTATGTGATTTGTAATTTTAAATCAAATAAAACAAAATCTTTTTTATCGAAGCACATATCCCGGCTACGTAGATTATATATAGCTTGTAGAGTGTAAGTGCTTTTTTTGTGGTTCCGTTAAAGCTTGAGAGAGTAGAGTGCATGAACAATTCTGCCATTTAAACTACAGTGAGACCTCCACGGGATCTTTTTGGAGATCTTAAATTCCATAAGATCTAAAATATAGAAACTCAAGGGAACTCTTTGCGTTTGTAGGTAGGATTGTAGCCATTGCAGTGCCCGCCCCTTCACTCCTAGCTTCTGTAGTCTTTCCAATAGGATCAGATGGTTCACTGTATCGAATGCGGCCAACATATCGAGAACCACTAGCACAGTCGCATTCCCGTTGTCGGGCCGCATCCGTAGGTTGTCCACCATTGTAACCAGGGCCGTGTCCATCCCATGGCCAGGGCGGAAGCCAAACTGATCCTTGTCAAGCAAGAAGTTTACCTCCATGAAGCACGACAGTACCCTACTGACTGCTTTTTCCAAAATCTTCACTGGGTAGGGTAGGAGGGATGTAGGCCTGAAATTAGCAGGCACTGACGGATCCAGGGAAGGCTTTTGGATCAGTGGAGTCACCACCGCCAATTTCCATTTCTCTGGAACCACTTCTTCCTCCAGGGACTGATTACATATCTGCCTTAACCAAGGAAGAGTGTCCCGGCCAGCTGTCTTCCAAATTCTGGAGGGAAAGGGGTCATTTGGGGAACATGAGGAGACACTCTCCACCAGGCTGTCAAATGCATCTTTAGTAAGGGTTTGGAAGTTACTCAGAGATGCCAGTTGTTGATCTTCCGCTCCCCGCAGTCCAGGACTAAGTTGTTCAGCCTTGGTATTAACTATGAGGCTTTCCACGATCTTATCGATCTTATCCTGAAAATGTGAGGCAATTTCATCGCAAAGTTTTTGCGATGCTGCCACTTTATTGTCCATACACTTAGGGGCAGACAGTGTTTCAATAATCTCAAAGAGCGCCTTTGTCCCATTTGATGCGTGAGCAATTGACCTGGCATAATAATCGGCTTTGGCCTTAAAAATTCTTTCCTTATAATGCCGTTGTCTCTGTATTAGTTCCATTTTTCTTCCTCACCGTACCTCCTTCTCCATTTCCTCTCTGCCTTCTTGCGAAGCTGGTGGAGCTGTTTCAGCTCTTCATTAAACCAAGGCGATGTGGCCTTCCTCCTATTTTTATCCTCCTCATAGGAATTGCCTGGTCTAAAATGGCAGATATGTGGTTAGTATAAGTCACGTAATTCTCGTCTTCAGTTTGCGTAGGATTAAAGTACGTGGTCTCTGGAACAAATATTGGGGATTTAATCTGACCCAGTTTTGCCCATTCCCTATCTATCCTATATGTCCTTTGCTTGTCTTCACTGTCGCTCGAGTGTTCCATCCTGATACTAAACATGACTAGATAGTGATCTGACCAGCTCTGCGGCACTATATTTAGTACCTGTGTTGTAGCCTGATTGAAGAATTTCAGATCAAGAGCATGCCCCCCTTTATGAGTCGAACTTTCCACCATCTGGGTGAGATCCAGATTCGCACAAGTATGTCTTAGATCTCGCAGATGGCCATTAGCCTTCCCATCTTCCCAGAGGTTAAAATCACCAAGAACAACCATTCTAGAGTGGGCTAACAAGAGATTGGTAATAATATCAAAGAAGTTCTGGTAGTCTGTTGCGCCCCTCGGGGGCCTGTACCAAAGCAGTCCTGTAAGTAGGTTCCTGCTTGCTGAGTATAATGAGAACCCCTTCACTTTAATACCCCCCACTTCATTAATCTGCAGAAGTCTAAAGTCCAGCTCCTCTCTGAAGATAGCTCCCACTCCCCACCCCTGCCCGTGGCCCTAGGCTTATGCTGAATTTTATAGCCATTAGGGCAGACAAATCCCAGTACAGCGGTAGACTCGTCGTTCAGCCGTGTTTCAGTTAGAATACAACGAGTCTCTCGTCCTCTATCAAGTCCGAGACCTCTATGGCATGCTTCGGGACTGAACGGCAATTAATCGGCCCTCCCCTAAGTGTCTTTCCATCAGTTCCCACGGGGACCTCAATGTTTCCCAACTCCAGAAGTCGTTCTCTACCATATGTTATCCGTCGTTGATCGCTTCCCAGACGGGCAGCACTTCCTGCTCTGTGCGCCTCCGGGGCGCAGACGGGCTTTCCTCTGGAGTACCTCCGGCACGCCATTGGTGTGCGCGCTGCACGCTTGCATATCCCCCTTTAAGTATGCTGGGCCGTGTGATCCGCCAAGCATCTACAGAGACTAGAGCGCCTCCCAAGATGGCGCCTGTCGATGGCCGTGACCCTACCTCACCCAAGATGGTGCAGTGACAGTGTAGGTATGTTTAATCACGCAGAAATAGCGTGTGGTGGTAGATTTTTAGTGTGCAGGTAAGCGGAATGAGTATTGAGCCTGGTACAATCATGCAAAAATTTAAAATATTACCCCAAAGTAATAGAAACAGCGATTGTTAAAAACGAGCAAATGCAGTAAGCGCAGTGATTTTGAGCATAGAAATTTACAGTTTCCTGTCTTCTGTTAAGTGCAGCCTGTGAGATCGCGCTGCGGTTTAAAAGCCTTGTTGGTGGTATTAGTATTGGTGGTGGCATTGGTGGTTGTTGTATGGGTGGTGGTGGTTGTATTGGTGTTGGCGGTGGTGTTGATGGTGGTAGTATTGGTGGTGGCAGTATTGGTATTGGCATTGGTGGTATTATTGGTATTGGTGGTGGTAATGGTATTGCTGGTAGTGATATTGGTAGTGGTGTTATTGGTGTGGTAGTGGTATTGATGGTGGTGGCATTGGTTGTGATGGCATTGATGATGTTATTGGTGGTGGTGAACTTGGTTGTGGTGGTATTGGTGGTATTGGCGGCGGTTTAGGTTATGGTTGTATTGGGGTTGGTGGTGGTATTGGTGGTAATGGTATTGGTGGTGGTGATTTTTGTGGTGGTGGTATAGGTGGTATTGTTATTGGTAGGGGTGGTGGTATTGGTGGTGATGATCGTATTGGTGGTGGTTTTGGTGATGGTGGTGTTGGTGATGGTGGTGTTATTGGTGGTGGTGGTATTGGTGGTAGTGGTATTGGTGGGGTTGGTATTGGTGGTTGTGGTATTAGTGGTGATGGAGGTATTGGTGGAGGTATTGGTGGTGCTGGTATTAGTGGTGGTGGTATTTGTTGTATAGGCATTGGTGGTGGTGGTATTGTTTTTGATGTGGTTGTTTTGGTATTGGTGGTGGTATTTGTATTGGTTGTGGTATTGGTGGTATTGGTGGTGGTGGTATTGGTGGTGGCATTTGTATTGTTGATATTGGTGGTGATACTGGTGGTGGTAGTATTGGTGGTGGTATTGGTGGTGGTGTTGGTAGTGGTGGAGGTTGATGTGGTGGAATTTATGGTGGTGGTATTGGTGGAATTGGTGGTGTTGGTATTGGTGGTGTTGAAATTGGTGGTATTGGTGGTGGTGGTATTGGTATTGGTGGTGTGGTGAAAGTGGTGGTCTTGGCATTGGTTGTGGTATTCATGGTGGTATTGGTGGTGATATTAGTGTTGGCATTGGTGGTTGTGGTATTGGTATAGTGGGTGGTATTGGTATTGTCGGTGGTATTGGTGGTGGTCGTGGTATTGCTGGTGGAGGTATTGGTGGTCATTATGGTATTGGTGGTGGTGATATTAGTGGTGGTTTTGGTGATCGTGGTATTGGTGGTGGTAGTGGTATTGGTGGTGGTATTGGTGGTCTTGGCATTGGTGATCGTGATGATATTCATGGTGGTGATATTAGTGGTGGTGGGGGTATTGGTGGTGGTTTTGGTTATGGTTGGGGTGGTGGTGGTGGTAGTGGTGGTAGTGGTATTGGTGGGCGTGATTTTTGTGGTGGTGGTATTGGTGGTGGTGGTGCTATTGGTGATGGTGGTGGTATTGGTGGTATTGTTATTGGTAGTGGAGGTATTGGTGGTGGTATTGGTGGTGGCGGTATTGTTGGTGGGGATGGAATTGGTGGTGGTGATATATTAGTGGTGGTTTTGTTGATGGTGGTATTGGTGATTGTAGTAGTATTGGTGGTGATGGAATTAGTGGTAGTAGTATAGGTGGTATTAGTATTGGTGGTATTGGATGGTGCTGGTATTACTAGTGGTGGTGGTTGTATTGGTGGTGGTATTGGTGGTATTTGTGGTATAGGTATTGGTGGTCTTGGCATTGTTATTGATGGTTGTTTTATTGGTATTGGTGGTGTTGCTATTGGTGGTGGCATTTGTATTGGTCGTGGTATTGGTGGTGGTATTGGTGGTATTGGTGGTTGTATTAGTGGTATTGGTAGTGGTATTGGTGGTGGTGGTGGTGGTATTTGTATTGGTGGTATTTGTATTTATGGTGTTGGTATTGGTGGTAGTGGTATTGGCAGTATTGGTGGTGGTGGTGGTATTGGTGGTTTTGATGGTATTACTGGTGGCAGAGATATTGGTGGTGGAGATGGTTTTGGTGGTGGTAGTGGTATTGGTGGTGATATTCGTGGTGGTGGTTGTATTGTTGGCGGTATTGGTGGTAGTATTGGTGGTGGTGGTATTGGTATTGATGGTGGTGGTATTGGTGGTGGTCTTGGTGGTGCTGGTGTTGGTGATATTGGTGGTGGTGGTATTGGTGGTGGTTTTATTGGTGTTGGTATTAGTGTTGGTGGTATTGGTAGTGGTGATATTGGTATTGATGGTGGTGGCATTGGTTATGGCAATGGTATTGGTAGTTCTGGTGGTGTATTGGTGGTGGTGGTATAGGTGGTGGTGGTGGTAATGGGGATGGTGGTGGTATTGGTGATGGTATTGGTGGTGATGGTATTGGTGGTGGTATTATTGGTGGTGGTAGTGGTATTGGTGGTGGTGGTGTTGCTTTTAATTAAACAGGCTTTTGAAAACAACCATCAGGTGGCTTTATTAAGGATGACATATTACACAAATGTGCTAATGTCATCTTCAGCCAATTAGAATGCGATTATGTGCTACCTGGAATTCACATGTCTTAATTCGCTAAACATTTCTAAATCCATTTTACTTGGGGGGTTCAAACAGACACGAGATAATGCCGGGTTAAAGTGATTGAAAGCAGTCGCCCTTGTTATGGGGGCGGCCATGCTGCTTAAAAAAACACAAGAAGTTTCAGCTGAAGCAGTGCATGTCCGGCCTGCAGTAAGAGAAACTTAATAAAGTATGTACTGCTTATAGACTAAATATCAGGTCCCGTGTAACAATCGGGAGTTTACAAATGAAGACAGGGCCTTACTAAGGAGGGACTAACACGCCCAATATTAAATCTAACAAGCCTATTAACAAATCTGAAGGCAGCATTTATGAAAGACAATGACACAAGCCAATGAAAAATATGGGTGGATAGTGGGCACAGCTTCTGTCCTATACTCTACTACAGCAGTCTCGCAGAGCGAGCAGTGCATATGCCCTGCTGCTAGGCGTGACCTAAAAAGTGATGTATGGAATGCTTGACTTGATCTCAGCCACAAGTAATTACCAATGACCTCACATTTGGGCACTGATTCTGAGAATGGCGATGAAGTTCGGCTTGAAAATATAGGGCCAGATGTAGGTAAGTTAATTTTACCGATTCATAAATACCGGATTTTACCGATTCAGTATTTATGAATTGGTAAAATGGAAGGGGGAGATGTAGAAAGAATCGGTAATTGAATTACCGATTCTGTAAGAATCGGTATTTACCGAATCGGTAAATACTGATTCGGTAATGCCCATTGATTCCTATGGGCATTGAAGCCCATAGGAATCAATGGGCATTACCGAATCGGTATTTACCGATTCGGTAAATACCGAATTTTGCAAGGGTGCAGGGGGTGTCACTTTGACACCCTCTAGCACCCCGATTTAAGGCATGTGTGACATGTGGCACACAGACATGCCCTAAGGGCATGTCCATCTGTCACATGCCATGGGTGTGCATGCACACATGTGCATGCACACCTGGAATCGGTATTTTACCACCCAAATGGATTGGGTGGTAAAATATCGATTCGGTAAGGCCTGTGGGACTCAGAAGAGTCCCACCTACATTTCAAAATTACCGAATCGGTAAAAATACCGATTCGGTATTTTACTGATTCGGTAAATTTACCGAATCGGTACAATAGGGCCCCTACATCTGAAATGGCCATTTACCGGTCGGTAAATGGTCACCTACATCTGGCCCATAATGCAGTGATTACTGCACCCCTTTCCAATTTTCTAAATGTTAACAGATCAAACCTGCTGCAATTTACTGGGGAAAATTGTCCGGTACATTTTAATACATGCAGAACATGGAGGTGGATATTGCAAATGAGGTATCTACCACACCTGGTAAATACTGCTCCATTGGTGTGAGTATTTACTGGTTGCAGTAAATGCCTTTCTCTTTTTGAGTGGAGCATTGCAACCTTTTTGTAATTGAGCAATTTGGAAACCTTTGGAAAGTGTTGACCTTATTGTAGTGAAAACCTGGAGAAGGCAGAAATTTCTGTAGTGACAGCACAAATGTACTGGCTTATTTATCAGTGACTTCAAGCCAGGAGTTTCTTTACAGCGGTGACAACAAGCTTCCTTCAGACATTACACTGGTGCTGGTCATATTGCATGGTCTTGCTGCATTGTCATCATACTGGTAACTACAGTTAGAACAATGACAGCACCCTGGGAGTTAGCTCACTGCACCAACAACATCACAATGCTTACAAGCAATGTTTTATGAATCAATCCTGTTTAAGAAAACAATTAGTCTATTATTGTAAATTTAGCTTCTGTTAAATTTTATTACAAGAAAAACGTGTGCAATTCTAGTTTATTAGGTTACTTTACTTTTTTGTAACTTCTGGAATGTTTTTCGCTTGCTCTGATAGCAGTATTATTTGCTCACTGGAGACTTGGTTCAAACAGAAAATGTCTTGGTGGAACGGTGAAACTTGATGTGTGCTATGGTGGCTTGTGCTGAGTCAACACCATTCACTGTGTGATTTTACATTTTAGCAACTGCATTGACAATACAATAGTAGCTGAGGACAGAATTGCCTGCACCTAATTTGTAAAATAATAAGTGCCAGGGCCCTGACCATGAGGCGACTGAAGCTTGCACCACCCATCACCCTTTCATCTCTGCAAAAACAACTACTAACCATCTCTCCCACGTGCAAGTTCAACAGCTCAGATTATTCCAGGTCCTCAAAGCTAGAGGAATGGCGGGGGAGGTGGTATTAGACATTTTTAATGTATATTTTATTCATAAACAACCGATTTTCTGGCCATTTCTTTGTAAAATTTTTATTTTGCAAGTTATATCATAGAAGAAGAAAAGAGAGGAAAAACAGAGGAAGAGTGAGCAAGAGAAAGAGGAAGGAACAGGCGACATTCCGCCATGTATCCCCACACAGGGGGTGCTTGTAGAACATGTTCTCAAGAACCTCGAGCGACGGCTTAAGCAACGCCAAAGTCTTATGTTGTAACCTCCAGCGGTGGCGAGGCACGCTCACTGTGCCGCAGTGAATCCCAAATCTCAAAGAGGAGGAGCGACTCAGTCACGGTCACAGACCAAAGATAGGCTAAATCGTATGTCCATGTAAGCAAAACCTGTCGCAATAAAGAGATAAACATTCCCAACATAACAACCCACCCACCCCCCCCCCCCCCCCCCCCCCACCGCCCACCCTCAACCCTGGTGGTGGCGACCAACATTCATTCAAATCATCACAACATACTCAGGTGGCTAAAATTGGAAGAGGTGGAGCGCACGGAGCGCCGAGGGACATACTGCTGATGGCAATCCACGGGACAGAAAACGGACCAGAGGCCCCCAGGTGAACATGAAGTTTTTAAAGTTCCCTCGAAAGATATCTGAAAGCCTCTCCATGCTCAAGAGGCGCCACAGTCGGGCATGCCATAAGGAAATAGCCGGAGTCGCCGGACTCTTCCAGGCAGCCGCCAGGGTCAGTTTAGCCGCTCCAAGGCACAGCCATAGAATGCGTTTATCCGCCCTTGTCTGATATTGGAGCAATGGATCCCTCAGCCCCAGCAGGACAAAGTCCAATGAGTCCGGGATCGGATAGCCCACTACCTCCCTGATGTGCGAGAGAATCTCAGACCAGAACGGTCGGATAGATGGGCAATCCCACCAAATGTGGCGAAAGTCCCCCAGCTCCCCACATCCCCGCCAACATCTATCAGAGGAAGCTGGGAAAATCCTATGTAGTTTAGATGGATATAAATACCAATCGAAGATGAGCTTCATGTGTGCCTCCCTAAGATCAGTGGAATGGTTATGTGTCGTCACATCCCTCCATAGAGTCCTCCACTCAACGTCAGTTATGTCCCGTCCTAGCGTAGTCTCCCAATGTTCCATATACCGAGGCCGGGGGGACACCGTGGTATCAAGGAGCATCTTGTACAAAAAAGAGATCGTCCCCTTCATGGTGGAAGTGTGGAGGATAAAGTTTTCAAACTTCGTCAACGGTCTCGTGGCCGCACCCACCACCCCAGGCGATGTCGCCCAGTGGAGAAGTTGAAGATGACGAAAGCGTTCAGTAGGTAAGACACCGTAATCCCTCATGCAGTTATGGAACGTAAGAGGCGTCACGCTATGGAATAGGTGGGTGAGAGACCTGCATCCACCCTCTCTCCAAGGCCCAAAGGGTCCATCCGTCAGAGCTGGTGGGAAGGCTGGATTGAAGTGGATAGGAGTGAATGGGGACGGGAACGTTGTCCACCGGTCATCGCCACTAATAGCGTCCCAGACTTTCAGCACCGTGCTAGTGGGGGTGCAGATGTACGCATTCCTGGGTCGGTCCGCCTTGGGCTTCCAGGCCAGGTCCCAAATGGACCGTCCCACTACACTCCGCTCCATGTGGAGCCAATGCTTTTCGGACAGCTGCTGGGACCACTCCACCAGGACCCTCAGTTGGGCTGCCTTATAATATAAGTGCATATCTGGAAATCCCACCCCTCCCTCCGCCCGTGTACGCCGAAGTACCGCATAGGAAAGCCGTGCCCGACCACCTTGCCAGACAAATTTCAGCATGAGGGTTTTGAGTCGACGGAAGTAATCCACCCCTATCGGGATGGGCAGTGCCTGAAAGAGATATAAGAGTTTGGGGAGAAGGACCATCTTAAGGGCATGAACCCTACCCAGCCATGAGATAAATTTGGGTTTCCACCTCTCCAGCTCCGCCCGGATCACAGCCAGCATTGGCGGGAAGTTCGCCTGGAACAGCGCGCCCAAGGTAGAGGTCAGTCGCACCCCCAGATACAACAGGGAGGAGGTCGCCCACGGGAGTGGGGTAAGCAAGCTAACCCGTTGAACCTCTGGGGGCGGAAGGGTCAGGTTCAGAATGGACGATTTGTTGAGGTTCACTCTGAAACCAGCCACGGCTTCGAAGTCCGAGAGTTCCGTGTGGACGTGTGGGAGCGACAGCGCCGGGTCTCGGATAGAGAGCAACACGTCGTCTGCGAAGAGCGAAATCTTGTGCTGTTCCCCCGTGAAGGGGAGTCCCAGGATCCGTTCATTCTCCCGAATCGCCAAGGCCAGCGGCTCAATGCTGAGGGCGAAAAGAAGCGGCGACAGCGGGCAACCCTGGCGCGTGCCGCGGGAATGCGAGAACGGCCCAGATCTACAGCCATTGACCAGCACCCGTGAGGTAGGGCTATGGTAATTGGCTTCCAGCATTCTAATAAAGAGAGGTGTAAATCCGAAGGCCTCCAATGTACGGTGTAGAAAGCCCCAGTCCACGCGGTCAAACGCTTTTTCGGCGTCGAGTCCTATCAGCACAGCGGGAACGTGAAAACGCTCCGCCTTTTCAATCAGATGAATCACACGGTGTAGATTGTCATGGGTCTGGCGTCCCTTGATAAACCCAGACTGGTCCGGGTGGATCAGGGCCGGCAGCAAATCCTTCAGTCGACCAGCAAGGATAGCCGAATACAGCTTAGCATCCAGATTAAGGAGCGCTATCGGCCGATAGGAGGCACATTCGGAGAGGTCCTTCCCCGATTTAGGGAGAATGGTAATCAGAGCCTCCGCCATAGACTCCGAGGTTCGCCCTTCGGACGCCATCGCGTTGAAGAGGGAGACCAAGAAATCGCATATGTCCGAGGCAAAAGTTTTATAGAACTGGGCTGTGTAACCGTCGGGGCCGGGTGCCTTGTGGAGCTTCAGGCCCTTGATGGCGTCTAATACTTCCTCCCTGGAGATGGGGGAAGTGAGCAAGTCGTTCCATTCCTTAGAGACCTGTGGAATAGGAAGACCCCCCAGGTATGCCTCTTGGGCTGCGGGGTCCAAGGCATCCGCCGAATAGAGGTTCGCGTAGAAGCGGCCAAAGACGGCCGCCTTGTCCGCGTCCCTATGCCGAATAGCTCCCGTGTGGTCACGTATGCCCCCAATGTAATCCTTCTCACGCTTATCCCGGAGTTGCCGGGCCAGGTGACGCCCCACCTTGTTCCCCTGGGAGTAAGAAATCCGTCTGAGACGCAAGAGGGTATATTCAGCCCGGTTGTTATAGTGCGCCCTCAGTTTCCCCCGCACCGCCGTGAGGGGTCGGAGGGTCAATCTAGAGGGGTTCGACTTATGCGCCTGCTCCAATGTAGCCAACTCCGCCTCCAGGGCCTCCCTTTCAGTGCGCCTGAGCTTATTAAGATTCGCGTTAAGAGCGAGACACGTACCTCGTATAGAGGCCTTGCACGCGTCCCACGTGGTGTATACCGACGTATCGGAGGGTGGGTTGAGAGTAAAGAAGTCTGCAAGTGCCCGTCGCAACGCGGTGCAAGAGACCTCATCCCGCACCAACGCCGCAGGGAAGTACCACTTCCGCCAGCCGTCCCCCCCCATCGCCCAGTGTAGCCCAAGCACCACTAAACTATGGTCAGATAACGACAGTGGGAAAATACCAGCTAGAGTGATGTCCCCCCTGAGAGCCTGATTGACGAAGATGTAATCTATGCGGGAATATGTATGATGTACATGAGAGAAGAACGTGTAGTCCCGCGTGTGAGGGTGCATGAAACGCCAGCTATCCACTAAACCCAGGTCGCTTACTTGCTGTTGTGTAACCCCTGAGAAGACCCCAGTGTCTGCCCTGCGTGCACCCGAGCCATCCAAATCCCTGTCCCACAACATGTTGAAATCCCCCAATAGTATCAAGTGCCCTTCCACAAAGTCTCCCATTTTGTCCATCAGTCCTTGTAAAAACCCATTCTGACCAGTATTCGGAGCATACACAGCCACAAACGTACACAGGCGATCATACAACAAGCCTTTCACCATGAGCCAGCGGCCCTCCCTATCACTGCTCACTCCCAGTGGCTGGAACTGGAGAGAAGCCCTAAACATAAGGGCCACCCCCCTATGTTTAGTGGACGCCGAAGCCCTGTAGAGAAGAGGAAACTGTCTATGTCGAAGCCTCAGCTCATCTTTCCTGGCCAGATGAGTCTCCTGTAGAGCAACTATATCTAGATGGTGGTCCAGCAAGTACTTCCAGAGTTTCTGGCGTTTCTGCGGGGAGTTAAGGCCCTTCACGTTCCAGCTACCTATACTAACAGGCATAAGGACAGTAGAGGAATTCGCTCAGTACCTGCAGGAGGGACAATCAGGGCGTGGAACCGGAACTTCACCCCATACTCACCCACTACTCCCCTCAGCAATTCAACAGCCAAACAGCCCCCTTCACCCCCTAGGTCATTCCGCCGGGCCAGCCAGACCCAGCCTCCAGACTGCCAAGAGCCCCGTGGGCAAGAAGACATAGGAAGATCAGCAATCCCAGGACACTTAGACAATGGACTCGGGCTCAGTATCCCGGACATCCCCCTCCCGCTTGGAATCCCACTCCCCTCCCCCCGAGGGATCAACCAGCATGACCTGACAAGGTAAACAGAGAGCGGACAAGTCCCAACCCAGCTCCTGATATAGGAAGCGGCATAGACCATCACAAGCATCAACCACACCCAGCAGTGACTTACCAGAGTCGCCACCACATACCCCCCACACCCCAACCCCAGCACCAACCATCCCCCCTCAACCCAAACCCCCATAACTCCCCAGAACCAGAGCCCCCCCCGCTCCCCCCCCCCTGCAAAAAAAGACAACAGCAAAAGATTTAAGACATAGGACCTGAGTCGAACAGCCATCAGGTCCAGTAGATCACGATCCGAGGAACTCCTTCCGGATCGATCAGGGGAAGAGGGCACCAGGTCAGTAGCCCCCTGGACCACGGCCCGGTGTGTCTTCTCCAAAGTACAATAGTACTCCCGGGCCTCGGGGTCAGAGCCCCTCCGACGCCATCAGCGGGAGAGGGAGTCATGCAGCTCCAGAGCTCGTTTGAGAATCAGCCAAGGTGGCGGAGGCCACCGACGCAACCGCAGCATCCCTTTCTTGCACGCTAGTCGTGCGATCCGGCCGTCTCCGCTCCGGAGAGGGACCGACTCTATGCCAGGAAGAAGAGCGCCGTCGTCTCCTGGACGGTGAAGAGCGGCTCCCCTGAGAAGGCGCCACGTCCTCCAGGCCCAGCAAATCAATCGCCACCTGCAACGTGCTTATCTGCACCAGCCGGTTCTGCCAGCGGAAGATGATCCGGAAGGGATGCCCCCACGAGTAAGAGATGTTCTGCTCCCTCAGGAAGGTGGTCACCGGACGGAACTCCCTCCGCTTCCGAAGGGTCGAGGCAGCCAGGTCCTGGTACAGCTGTGGATGGTGGTCTCGAAACTGCAGAGAGGAGATGGTCCTAGCTTGGCGCAGGATACGTTCCTTCAGTTGAAAATCGTGTACACAGACGAGGATATCGGGAGGAGGGCCCCCTCCCCGTCTGGGCAGCCCCACTCTGTGCACCCTGTCCATCCGTATGTCCTGCACGCTCTCATCGCCCAGGATTTGCAAGAATAGGGCCTGAACATATTCACGGAGGTCCCCGGCTTCTCCTTGCCACTGCACAGCCTTGATGCGAATGTTATTCCGCCTGGAGCGGTTCTCCAAATCCTCCGTGTGGGTTTGCAAATCTAAATTTTGTTCCGTGAGACGGATAATGTCCTGCTGTAGCTGATGCACATCATTCGCCAGGCTGAGGTCGTGATCCTCCAGCGTCGCCACACGCTCGCCGATCCCATCCACATCTCTCCTCACCTCCCGCAGGTCCGATGCCAACTGCGATCTGAGTTCCGAGATGTCCTCCCGGATGGAGGAAAAGAGCTCCGTCATGAAGGCTTTAGTGGCAGGCGCCTCATCGTCAGATTGCCTCGAGGAGCCACTAGCTCCCGGTGATGCCGGCTGCTGAGAGTTCTTGGGGGCACCATCCTTCCCCGGCCTCCCCTTGCGCAGTGTGGTGGTCATCCTGAGGGTCCGCCCCAGCTCTCAGCGTGGTGGGCCTCCCGCTCCCGGAAGTCCCTGCAGCGGTGGGAGGCGGGGTCCGCAAGCGGTGAAGAGCACTCCCTCAGGCAATCCGTGCAAGGGCACGGCCCTCCTCCGCCAGCAACTGGTACCACCCCGGTAATGCAACAGTCATTAAGCGCAGTCCACAGGGCAGGGTGGACCGCCGCACCGGGGACTGATGCTATGGGCACAAGGCAAAGGCAGTGTCACCACACGAGGCCCCCAGTACTATGATACACGGAGCCTTCAGAATGGCGCCGCTGTTTCCACCGCCGAAACGGCCCCTCCGTGGCCAGGTGGCAAGCGTCCCGATCTCCTGGGCCGTACTATGCGCTCCCGCGCTGAAGTTCCAGCGCCACTCACGGGGAACCAACCCCGGTCGCAGAATGCGAAGAGGCCGAGAGAGCTCCCCGACGACGCCGGCCAGGCCACTGCTCAACCAGGCCAAGATGCCGCTCCTCCACAAAGTCAGTGGCCAGCTCGCAGGATGTGCTCAAGGGCCTCAGGCCAGGGCCACCCCCAGCAGCTTACTCCAGGGATAATTAGGGCCGGACCGCAGAGCTCCTCGAAGAAGTCTCCCCCAAAATGGCGCCACAGATGTAGCTGGCGGTCGCGCCTCTCTCTCCAGCAGCTGCCGTGTCCACCCCAGGTATCCCAGCCTCCGAATCTCCCTTGTGCCAATCCGCCTCCACACAGATGCCAATGTCCGGGTCCAGAGAGGCAGGGCAACCCACAAAGTCCCCCGGGAGGCGCAGGCCCGCCCTGCAGCAAACTCTAGGGCAGGTCCGCCCCTAGGACAGGCCAGCACAGGCAGCGGCCCACATTACCGCCACTGCAGGGTTCACTCTCTCCCCCACTGTTCTGGCACACTCTGCGTTCGGCAGCTCGGGAACTGTGCCCCCACGGGTTCCCAGTCACTGTGGCCCTGCTAGGTCCGGTCCTCTGGGCCTCCCCGCTGTCTCCTCTTCGCAGGCCAGCTGCTCCCGTCGTCACCCCTCGACGGCCGATCGTCCTGTAATCCGGACCCGGCTCCAAACAGTCAGGGTTCCCGCCACCTAGGCCCTGCCCAGCTCTGCTCCGATCGACTCTGGGGGCTCCCAATTCCCCCTGACCTGCGTTGCCGATGTCTCCTCCTGAGCGCTCCGATGAGGCCCGCCCCCTGCCTTCGCGGGGCGCAGTGCACGGACCCAGGCACTATCGATCTCCACCGGGACCGGAGGCCGCCCCGTCTCGGACGGGCTCCGCAGGTACGCAACTCCGCGGCTGCACAGGCCGCGACTCGGCTCCGCTGTACCGGCCTCCACAGACGTCGGAGCACTCCGCTAACGGCACCGGAGCATTCCGCCTGACATCTGCGGTCTCCGCCGTCGGTGAAACTCCGGGCAGCACCCCCGGGACCCCGCTATCCGTTGCTTTGTTGGTCAGGCGTCGGAGAGGCTCGAAGAAGCGTCCTACTCCGACGCCATCTTGGCCACGCCCCTTCTGGCCATTTCTTAATTAGATGAGCAGTGCCACCATGTGGCAGACTGTCATAAGTGAGATGTTGACAATTAAGTGCCGGTGCCCAAGCACTTGAAACCACCGGCTCAAATTAAGCACTGGATATTGCATTCAATTTTCACACAGACGACTCTTTATGTATAATATCTGTAATACATGACAATTTGGCAAAGTTTATTCTTGTTAGATTTGAAAAAAAAAATCAGTTTTGTCCATGCCTATATAAAAATGGATACACGAGTGGTGGTTCTTTCGGGAGTGAGACAATTTCTTAGACCATATAAATGAATATATACAATTTGTTACTTCTTATAATATATAAAAACATTCAATGGAGAAAATTAGTTAGGACACAACACTTTTCTTTAGTAGTCAAAAGTTATTTCTTATTTTGCGAATATTTTTGTAATGGCTGTCCAAAGGCAAGGGGACAAAGAGTCATACATACAGTGCACAAGTTTTGTGACTAGAGGTGATACGTGACGTGTGATATATATAGAAATCAAAAACACATGACATAAACAATAATGAAACACATAAATAATCAATCATCAGTCCATATGAGTTACATTGGTCACAACAAAATGTATTCTTTTGATTTGTTTGTTGTAACTTTTCATTGACGGATTGATGTAATAACGTCGATGTTTCGACCCTGAAACGTGGTGCACAATTAATTGCATCCGGGGCGGGTCTTCATCAGGACAGAAAAGGTGGGGCGGACAACCGGAAAATATATGGTAAGGTTTTAAAAGGGGTGTGTGTCTCTTGTGTGATAAAAGGGGGCGAAAACCAACCAAGGGTCTGGCTCACCTGGAGTAGAATAATTAAAGCGTATCCATTGCGCTATCAAGGTAAAGAGTGTCAGCCGACACCGATACGTTATTTCTTTTTATATCTTTCGGAATCTACAAAGGAAAGTGATGAATAATCAAAACGATGGCGGTATTGGTTAACCATATTTGATATAGAATGGGGAGCTGTTGTACATACCGTTTAGTTGGTAAGTATGATGACTTTCACCCGTAGGTGAAGAATTGGGGGAGTGTCGAGGCGGCGATCACCTGTCAGAATAGAATAAACAGACACACCGAGTCAGAACCGACTCGTGTATGTAAACCACAGATTGCTCGTTGGTGATGATTCGGGGTGTGTGGCATGCAGATCTAGTGAATGAAAACCATTATAACTGAACTATGTTGACCGCGTGATAGAGGCTCGCCTGTTTATCTGATGACAATTTGTGCGCGTTTAAACTGAATTGTGAGTGAGGGGAGTGGACTTAAAAAAGCCGGGCGGCTGGGCGTGGTAGTGGTTGAGCAGAGTCAAGAATGGACTACATAGGATATTTACAGCAGTTATGTGGATTGAATCCATAATGGAAATTTCATGCGTGATAATTGATGTGACTATTTTCGTGAGTAAATCGAAATGCGGTTACGATTTAAAAGGAGAGGACAAAATGGGCTTAGGCAAGTGATAAATATCTAAATGCAGTATCTAAGTATAGACGTTACGGGCCTCATTAAGTTGTGCGGTGTGACCTGTGCGATAATGCAAACCCTTTATAAACTTACTTCTGGGAGCAGAGGGGGACGTCCAAATCCGTCATCTCGTGGCGATGAATGGCGCCCAGGAAACGAACACAGGGATTATTTAACGTATGTTAGGATGTGGTCTACGTGTGAGCGTGCATGTGACTAGGGGTGTAGGTAAAAGGCACATACTGAATCTGTCGGAATAAGTAAGGGATATCCAACTATTTACTATACTGTTTGTCGCATGGAAAATATTGTGAGAGCCACTGCGCCCCGTCCGTAAGATAATGGGAGGCTAAAGGAGAACCTTTACGAGGGCGTAGGAAAAAAGTATTTGATACCTTGTGTGGGTATCGTGACGATATTGTGGGGAACCTGGGTACAATATCGTAGTCCTCTACGAAGTGTGTAATTCACATACTAAGCATTTTAACATGTGCGTGATATATAGGGCATGTAACTAGATATATGCATCATTTTAATATCAT
The DNA here is from genome assembly GCF_964263255.1 of Lissotriton vulgaris. Classification (NCBI taxonomy): domain Eukaryota; kingdom Metazoa; phylum Chordata; class Amphibia; order Caudata; family Salamandridae; genus Lissotriton; species Lissotriton vulgaris. The sequence continues at coordinate 678,399,168 of NC_141699.1, read as the reverse complement.
AAGGAAGTTGTCAACTCGTTGTTTGAGTATTAATCTGCAGATTGAAACGGGGAATTAAAAAGGCAGAGGACCTAGGTACACTTATCATGGTCCTCTTAAGAGATGTGTAATTCACATAACAAGCAATTTAACATTTGGCCGGGGAATTAAAATGACAGCGGACCTAGGTACACTTATCATGGTCCTCTTAAGAGATGTGTAATTCACATAACAAGCAATTTAACATTTGGGTGCCGTATAAGGCATATAACTGAATAAATGCATCATTTTAATACAATAATCAAGCCAAAAGCTGTCAGCTCATTCTTTGAGTGTTACTCTGCAGATTAAAACGAGGGATAAAAAAGGCAGAAAAACCGTAAGCACATGTTAGGAACACAGTATACATATTATTTGTAGCGGATATATGTAATCAGACACTGACTGTACGATTATGTGATTAAAACAATTAAGTATAGGATATATACACCTAGTTAATCAAGCTGCTTGGATCTATACTGATGGAAAGTATTGTGGGTTTCTAAAAGGTCTCAGTGTACAATTAGACTGATTATAGCCTGCTCATCTGTTGGTAGGTCTCTTCTTGTTCATTCAGGCCTTGATTTGCGGTGTCTAGAAAATGGATCCAGCGACATTCTTTGTAGTTAAGTGATGTGGACATGTTGCCTCCTCTCTGGTGGAGTTGTATTTTTTCAAATACCCACCACTCCAGTTGTTCGTATGTGTGGTTGTGGGTGTTGAAATGTTCAACTAGGGGTGCCCCTATTGTTTTGCAATGTAGTCTGCTTTGATGTTGTAGGATCCGTTTTTTTACTTTTTGGGTGGTTTGGCCAATATATATAATCTGACATGGACATTTGATGGCATAGATCACATTTTGGGTGTTGCAGTTGGTGAAGTTGTCTAGGGTGTATGTTCTCCCTCTGTGTTGAAAGGTGTTGCCAGTCTTGGTGTATTTGCAGGCCTTACAGTTGCCGCATCTCTGGTGACCTGTTATAGGTGGTAGGCCTAGTTGGGTTCTAATGTCTGACGGTTGGTTGGTCTCCAGAAAGGACTTAACTCTGCCTTGATAATAGTGCCCCTTTCACGCTAAACTTAGTGTGAAAGGAGGCGTGCAGTGTATGTTGCGGTGGGCGTTGCACCACAACACCCTTTGAATTTGACGCTGCCAGTTGTTATCAAGGGTGGCGATAATAGGTGACAGCGCCGAACTTAAGACCGGGAAAATCCTGGTCTTAAGATGCTAAAAAGAGGAGAAATGCTTTATTTCTCCTCTTTTAAGGTCTTGCCTGAGCCAGCGCATGTGCTTCTCAGTGAGACATTTAGTTTGTGGGCTTTTTAAAGTGCTATCACACGCTTTTGCTGGACTAGCGCTTGTGGTTGCGCATGCATGCACGTGCGCAGCCACCAGCTTTCAGCACCTGATCAGGCGTCATCTGGCTTTCCTCTCGCTTTCTCTCTGAACACTCATCCGCCTCCCCTGCTGCGTCTCGTATTAATTGGTGCTTTCACTTTTGCCCGGCGGGAGCTCTCGCACACACCACTTTCGATGCGCTTGTTAGGACTTGTTCCACTTCTTTCTAGAACAGCAGAGAGCCGTTCAATCGGAAGACTGCCACTTCGGAGAGTAACGGCCATGCATGCACCCTGTTGCTGGTAGGTGAAACCTGTAATCCAGCACGCCGAGCTATGTGTGCTTGCTAACTTTCCAAGTACTTTCAACATATTTTATTTCCTGCTGGCTGGTGTGTGTCGGTGGATGTCGCTTTCAAATAGCCGCAACCTCCCAAGTATCTCAGTGTGTGTAGTCAGACATCTCCAAACTGAGCCTGAAAAAGGGCAAAAAGAAATGCTTGTCTCTGCTTTATAATCCTGTTTATCGTGGTTTCACTTCTTCTGCATGGAAACCAGTAACGTTTCCGTAAAGTGTACGGCGTTCCAGTTTAGAGCACATGCTGTAGTGTAAACAAACTCCGTGCGTGAAACGTCAGGCAGCAGTAACGGAGTTACAGCTCCTTTCCCTGTGCTGCTGTCTGTTTTCTTCGTGTCAAGAGTGGTCCCAGAGCGAGTTTTTTCTGAGCAACAGGCTTTGTAAGTACATTTGATTACAATCTGGTTCTTGTCTATTAATGTTGTGGGGATGGGGGTTGGTTTTGAGTCGGACCGTCGTGTTGCTGTTTTGATTGTGGCTTGAGGATACATACACACATAGCTCTCTCAGTGAACAAGAGCCCTCCTCTTTGAATGATGTTGAATTGCTCTTCCCTCTTAAAACATTTTTTTTTCTTATTAATGAAAACTGAAACTGCTGTTTCTTGTACAGGGCTAAATGTTCAAGGTGCTGGGAAAGAATTGCCTGTGCCAGGTAATCTTATCTGTAGCGCACGCACTGCTGCTGTCACCAGTAAGTGTGAATCAGTTGTGAGTCAGCACTCGAAGACCGCAAGTTGCCAGGGGTAAGTAGCACATGCAGTTGTGTTCATGTCAGTTAAAGTTGTTGCTGGAATGTTAACTAAATTTTTTTGCCTGGAAAAGCCAAACGTCTCGTTGTACACATCTTTTCGCCATGGTAATAAATACACAACCACACGCTCCAGAATGCCCAGGTAAACAGTCCTGGGGAAATTATTCCACACCTGACGTGACCACTTGAGATCTGTCATCAGGCTTTGTCTGCGTTTTTCAGTTATTCAGGAAGTGCTCCGCTATGATTTGTCCCCCTCGGGTGAAGTATCGGCACCTACGAGCCACCGTAATTGAATGACGTAAATATAGAGAGGCTCAGCAGGAAGCCAAACCTAAACTCGCGCCTTTTTCTACCAATGTAAAAATACAGGGCACTCAAACAACAGAATACCGCAGCAGACCCCCATCTGAGGCTACGCGTGCTGACATTATCAAGTAAGTGACTCGATCACAAGATCAGGAAGGGGAAAAAACAGGAACCTGCGCATGTAGCAGCGCTGTAATATGAAGAGTTCCTTGATTTAATAAGCCACTAAGCTAAAGATTTAATGGAACAACCGGGCGGGAATTATTTAAATGAGGCTGAGATTTAACGGGATACTGTGATAGAGGATTCGTACACCAGCCCGACCTCTCTTAAGCATCGGTTATTATAATGCACGAATTCGGGCAGCAAACAACAACAATATGGTCCGTACCTGTATTAGCATAACCAGGTGGGCCTAGCATGGAAAGCTATATAAAATAACTGATTAAGTATGACTACGCTTTCATGCTATCGCAAAATACAAACCAAGGTGAATATAAAAAGCCTGTAACACGTTCTCATCTTCATTAGCCTGTAACATGTTTACAACTCCATAAACGGTTTTTTGGCCTTATCTGTCTCTTTCAGGCATCAAGATAAAGACTAGGAGGCCATCTATGCCCCTAGTAACTCGCATTGGGACTCTAGAACCGCCATATTGCAAGGTATAGCCTGTAACCAGCCATCCTTCATTTTCTGTGTGTGATAAAAGAATTTTTAATATAGGCTTTAATAAATGTATGACATTAGCCTTATCCCATTTCTACAGGTCCAGTCCAAGGCGACGCTAAGTGCAATCTCGTACTTTGCCATTACGGCTTTTAACTGATATAAAATTACATGTGTCAAAATATCAGTCACTCAACGAACAGCGCTAACTAAGGTAACAACAATCAGACTATCAGCCATAATATAAGATCAAACTACATCAGTCAGTTAGTCTAATAATAGTAAATTGTTTTCTGCAGTGTATATTTTGTGAAAATAAAAACAAAAGAAGAAACCTGAAATCTTGGCACATTACAGCTTGCGACACAATAACTAAGGGAACCAAGTGAAAGGACAGGATTGCCAGGCTAAAGGTAATCATAAAAAGCATTCATCCGCCTAGAAATATGCATAATCAATAAATCTTGAGATCTGCATCCACATCCGCCCCCTTTTTATCCTCTATTACAGGGTGCTATATCACTTAAAGCATCCCTATACAGTGGCAGAACCTAGAATCTGAACTAGCTACAAACGTAAATATTTTAGGTAAGAACATAATGAATATGGGCATAAAAGTTAAGGTTTATAGTTATATCATCCACAACGCCCCTTCAACTCCAACTTACATGATTTAGGGACTCATTGAAACTATTTTACACTTCTATAGAGGATAACCTTCTTCTAAGGAAATGCGTAGTCTACACATTAACTGTATATCCATATTCTGTTTCTAACTAATACGCAGCCAGTTATCTGAAAAATGTAAATCACAGCCTCTAACAAAGAGCAACAAATGTAGCCTTTAGTTTGTAAATGCAGTGCACGTAATTTGTAATCACATGTACCATGTACAGATGTAAATATATTTTATTTCTTTTTAGAAATACCAAGTGGTTCTCCAGAAGAAGGCGTGTGTACGCCGAAACGCGCGTAGAGACAAAACAAATATTCCACTTGTTTGGTTTTTAACTTGTTTTTTAATATATATGTATAAATTTAAATTGTCGTCATTTGTAAAACTGTGCATTCATGATGTATGAACTGTGTGATTTTTTAATTATGTCGATGATTTGATTAATAATTTTTGTACTATCAATAAATTGATCATGAATAAGAATTTTTCTCATTGTTGATATTACTATGTGCACTGCATTAGTTGATTTACTCCTTGGCTACAATAATTGATGTTTTATAGTACCTGCTATTTTCTCAGGACCCAATAGTTGCCTAGGATACAGTTAGTTGTATAATATTTGTGCCCTGATCTAGGAACTAACTAGCAGTGTCAGGGGATCCCTTTGTTATATATTGCAGTGCTCCGCTTTAAGGCACCGGGTTTATTAATACATTTACATTCATCTGAACGTTGAACTGGATAAAAGCACACTTTCAGCGTGGAGGGGCAACCCCCCCCGCCAGGGTTGGACTGGCCATAAGCTGCTAGGGTGGGGGACGGTTTTGGGCCCCTGGGGGGGTGTTTTTGTCACCAGAGGCCTGCAATATCGGCCCTGGTGGGAGGGGGTCAGCCGAGCAGTTTGCCAGGACCAGTTTTGGTTCTCAGTCCAGCCCTGTCCCCCCCCCCTCCCTCCCCCCCACACCCCTACCCCTGAAAATTACCTTGCTGAATGGGAAAAGTTATTGTAAGCAGAATAGGGAATAATTTCCCTGGGGCTTGGTAGTCATGCTAGAAATGCAGCTTAAACTACCTCAAACACGCCTCAAACTGTAATACTGTTGTTGGCAGCTTTTTAAAATGCATTTGTGCTTCCTATCCTTGGCAAAGTGGTGTTCTTATCTCTGTTGGTGGTGTGGTATCTCCTTTTAACATCCTGGAGGATGTCCCAATCTGTGACAGTCTTCCTGTTGTGTGCAGTCCAATTTTACCGACTGTGTCTTGTTGTGCATTCACCTACTACAACAGTTTACTATGTATGTTCAGTGCTTCTATTTAGCTTCTATTGCTGATTTTTAAAATATTTTTCACATTCTCTGTTATTGTACCTGTGTTTACCACTGATACATAGGACAATATAGACAATACGTTGCTTTTCATAGATCACTTTCTCCCATTCGTTACCCCAGAGGAGAATCTCAGTCATTTCTTCTGCATACAGGGAAGTGTTGGTCTATTCACCATCTTTCAAAGTATTTCGATTTATTTATTGTTTCGCACAGAAATGTAACCTATATATTGTCCTTCATCATTTCATTACCACAATATTTTCAAATATCGAACTCTATACCCTTCTGGTGCTCTAACAAACCCATTGCCAGATTTGTTTTTTTAGACCACTTCCTGTCCACAACACTCACATTTATCCCTTAATTCTTTATTACGTTTTTTGACCACCCTGTAGTTCCTCTTACGTTATTGCTACCTGCCTTGTTTTTCCCTTTATAAAGTAGCATTCAACTTGTTGCCATCCTTGATGCTTTTCTTTCTTTTCCTGTCCTTATTGTTGCCCTCCCCATAATATTTTGGCTCCCATATGCAGATTATTTTACATCCTCATTACTCCATCCTCACATCCAGCGCCACCACAGCATCACTCAGCACCACCATAGCATTACTCAGCATCAACACAGCATCACTCAGCGCCACCACAGCATCACTCAGCACCAACACAGCATCACTCAGCACCAACACAGCATCATTCAGCACCAACACAGCATCACTCAGCATCACTCAGCACCACAACAGCATCACTCAGCACCACCGCAGCATCACTCAGCACCACCACAGCATCACTCAGCAGCACCACCACTGCATCACTCAGCACCACCACAGCATCACAAAGGGCCACCACAGCATCACTCAGCGCCACCCCACCATCACTCAGCGCCTCCACAGCATCACTAAGGGCCACCACAGCATCAGTCAGCGCCACCACAGCATCACTCACCGCCATCACAGCATCACTCAGCGCCACAACAATATCACTCAGCCCCACCACAGCATCACTCGGCCACTCAGAGCCACCACAGCATCACTCAGCGCCACCACATAATCACTCAGCACCACCACAGCATCACTAGTACAACACCACATCATTAACACTCAGTAAGACCTGAGTATCATTCAGCATCACCTCAGCATCGTCTCCGCATCAGTCACCACCACCACCACCACTACCACCTCAGCATCCCTCAGCACCACCTCAGCCTGCTCTCGGAATCTGGCATCTGTTGATTCTCCCCTAGCGTCTTGCCGCTGCTAGTGTTATAATAAGCTTTAACAAACAACCTTTGGACTAGGCAGAAACAAGTTGCTAGCATTGCAAGAACAAAAGAAAACTGAGGGGGGGTTTTATTGTAAATACTTTTTTTAATATGGTCGTTCAGTTGTACATAATGCCTTCTTGGTCACGTATAAGGTAAAAAAAATTGTTCTGACACTTTTTTATTAAAACTTTTCAGCATGATGCACAGCAGCCACACTTCTCTACAGCACAGCTTAAAGACATTGGCAAAGTCAAAAGCTTTGGCTAAACACTTATAAGGACCCAAAAGCGAGACCTATTGGCTATGCCAATGCTTGTTTCTTTTTCCATGTGTGCAGCACACATGTAAAAAGCAAAATGCTATGGTTTGTTTATGTACAGGAAGGTGTCTCTTCCTGTACATAAACAAACCTTTTTTTTAAATGCCATTTTGTAACTTACATGTGTGCTGCATAAAGCAGCACACACTTAAGTTACAAACTGGCATTTTAGGTTTGTTTATGTACAGGAAAGGGACACCTTCCTGTACTTAAACAAACATCCCTGCTCGCAGACGCCCTTGCACTCTGGTGCAAGGGTGCTTGAGTTGCCGTTAAGTTGTCAAACTTAGCGCCATCGCAGGGGGAAACGCAAGGCTTCACCATATCCTTGATAATATGGTGCAACCTCGTGCTTCCGAAGTGGCGGAGGGAGGCATTAGGCCAAGAATGCTAACACCTTCCTCCGCCACTTCCTTGCCAATATCCCCCAAGCGCCTCCACTGTGTTCGTAACTATCAAAAGTTAGCTGCACTTAAGAGTCCTCCTTCAGTCCTGAATTATTCTCAGTAACTCCTTAGAACCAGTGTCAGCTATTCACCTGTGTATGGCTGTATTAATGGTGTGTCTGCACTCATAAATTTAAACGAAATTTGCAAATTAAATAAAAACTCTTTAAACATTTCTACATGTTTCTCAACTTACCCTTCGCGGATTCATCAGGACGCCATTGTTTCAAGACTCGCTTTGACACCATCATAGGCTTCTTCAATCACATACTGACATTTCTTCATAATTTAACACTTTGAAAAGTAAGGGCCTGATTTAAGTATAGAGTTCAGTATTTATACTATCATGGCAATGGCTTATAATACCCTGTCTCCCTGATGGAGTGCTCATACTCTGCCTTTAAAGATGCTGACTACTCTTAGGGGCATATTATCAAGGGCAACATCGCCGCTTTTGGGGCACTTTTTGCTGAAAAAGTGGCGATATTTTTATCGCCCTATTAGCAAGGCTGCGCTAACGTGTTAGCACCAGCTTTCCGGTGTTAGCTGGCGGTTTTCCTATCACCTTGCATGCCAGCAATAATTATCGCTAATGACATGCAAGGTGGGTGTTTCTACCAATGGTTCACGGTAAAAGTAGCTAACGCCACATCGTGCTATTATTAAAGAAGTCCCAGACCCGCAAAGCGAGAATAAAAGGTGCGCTAAACCACATTAGCACCGGAATTTAACACCAGAAAAAATCCTGACTAACAATATTACATAGAGGTGTGTAAGGGAGAGTATCAGTTATCGTGTTAAAAGAGGATTTGCAGACACTATTAGTAACCTACCTCAACTTTTATCGCAAATAACGCGGCGATGGCAAGGTATCGCAACAATACCTATCGACATCGCTGTGCTATTAGCAGGATTTTTCGCGTCCTTTCCCGGACACCATCGCATCTTACCGACGTGTTCATAAGACATTGATAAGAATGCAATAAGTATCCAGGAAAAGAAGCGATATGAAAATGTAGACTATTTTGCGTTGGCGATCATTATCGCCATTACTAGATAATATGCCCCTTAATATTTGTCAGAACAGCCGCGGTTCCTGTCAGTGAGTTGAAAGTTTAATAGACGGCTTTGTCACACAAGACAGTTGCTCCTTCAAACGTTTAACAAACCAGGATTTTCCTGTGGGTGACGAACAGCAGCAAAAACATATTGCACTGTCCACGCTAACTCTGGCAGATGGTGTTATATGTTAATCTCCAACAACCTGTACTCCATCAGGCCATTGAAGGAGTATGTCAGCAATGGAGTCCAACAAAGGCTCTGTGACTGACATACTTCTGCAATCTAGGCGGGCAGACCAGATCCTAAAAGTGAAACAAATTTTTCACATTTTTAGCTCAAAACTTGAAATAGTGTTCCAAACTTTTAATTTCATACTTCCGTCACAGGCATTCATATTCCTTTATATCAAATACTAAATTAATCTGTCTCTCCAATAAGACTTTTGTGAGGAGTGATGGGACTGTGAATGTAGGGTGACCCGGCGTCACGGATTTGCCCGGGCGGTCCCGGTGTTTCACCAGCGGTCCGGGCAGATTTCAGGAAATTTAGGTCTATATTATCAAGACCGACGATAAAATGATTGCTGCTTTAGCGGCAGGAAACTGCCGCTAAAACAGCGATAATGGACTTGATAATATGCCCTTGTGAATTCCCATAGAAGCCCATGTTAACACCACAACATGGGCTTCTATGGGAATTCACAAGGGCATATTATCAAGCCCCTCATCGCCGCTTTAGCGGCAGTTTCCTGCCGCTAAAGCGGCGATAATTTTTATCGCCAGTCTTGATAATATTGCCCTTAGCTCCTGTCCCGGTTTTTAGAGAGGGTAGCTGAAAACAGCGGGAGGTGTTTTTTATGTTGAGCAAATCAGGGATAGTGAGCAGTTGTTTCTTGAAAGCAATTTAATTAACAGGCAAGCTTCTGGGTTTAAAAATTGCATTTTATGTATGTTCTAACTGCCTGGTCTGTAATTCTCTGCTGAGGAGGAGCCTGTCATTCTGTGCGCTCACTAGAAGTAAAACTAGTCCTTCTTCTATTTCGTGAAATTTCCCAGTTTTTGACTTTACAATTCTGGTCACTCTATGTAAATGCCCCAATCTGTAATACTTGTTGTGACCTCTGACAAGGAAGAGCAGATGCTCCAGATATTGGTCAGAGGTTCAGTAATATCTCTCATTATTGCAAACACATCTATATTTGTATATGTACATTAATGTTGGACAAAATTATACATCGCGCAAGAAATCATTGTCCACACCTCTTTTAGGAGCAAGAAAGGCCACTTTATTTTAGGACAGGTGCATCATAAATTTCATAAACACATTCATTATTTATTTATTTACATAATTCAACTCTACAGTGAGCCTACGAAACCTAAATCCCAAAACCCCGAACAAACTCCTGCCTACTACCCCTAGCCTACCCAACGAGCTACCCTTCAGGATGGCCAACCCGCTCCAGGCTGCCCACCCCCACTAGCAAAAAAACCGCCTCTAAAAAGAACAAAGGCACCCATCCTAACAGTGGCAAGCCTACAAAAACGAGCAGCACCTAGAGCACTGCAAAAGAAAAAACCCACCCAAACTAAAAGAAAAAGAGGGAGGGTGGGTGGGGCAAAACAACCTCCCTTCTAGCCTCCCGCCACGCAGTTCCCAACCGCCAGCCTGTCTCCCTTATATCTGCTCGCTAATCAGTCCCCCCACCTGGTTCCCTGATTCTCGCGCGAACCTACCCAGGAAGAGACCGGCTCGCGCCTGGCTCTCCCTGGGTCCCCCCTCGCGCAAGAAATCATTGTCCACACCTCTTTTAGGAGCAAGAAAGGCCACTTTATTTTAGGACAGATGCATCATAAATTTCATAAACACATTCATTATTTATTTATTTACATAATTCAACTCTACAGTGAGCCTACGAAACCTAAATCCCAAAACCCCGAACAAACTCCTGCCTACTACCCCTAGCCTACCCAACGAGCTACCCTTCAGGATGGCCAACCCGCTCCAGGCTGCCCACCCCCACTAGCAAAAAACCCGCCACCCAGGAAAACCTTTAGCGTTTTCCTGCCCCACCTAAAGGAAAGGAAGGAGCACACCACAACTGTACCTGAAGAACTTTGCTAATCAAATCCCTGAGTTCCAGAAGGTAAAAAGAGATGCCCAAAGCAGATAGATGCACACCGTCCTCACAAAATAAATGATGTTCAGAGACTTTTAAATGATAATGATCCAAACTGTAGATACCCAAATGGTGACAAAAAAGTCGCATTGTCCTGTTCACTTTCCTTCTAGCCTTTTCCAGGGCGGAATGGTTCCTCGCCCCACGCCAGTGCAAACGAGGCACAAACTCAGTCCATATCAGCATGGTGCTCACCCATGTGGTTTTGATTATTTCCAAGTCTTGCTTCATTAGTTTTAACAAAGTCAACCCAGAGAGAGAAACCAAGTCATTCTCGCCCAAATGTAGCACCAGGAGATCCGGAGGGCCCCCCAAACATTGTGAAACCAAAGCAGCCAAGGCGGGAAAAAGCCCACCCCAGCGCATGCCCCCTGTTCCATGCCAGGAGACTTCGTGTGTCATGCTGTTTAGACCAAGTGATCTCCCACAAAGCTGACTGGCAGCGGCTAAAGCTGCCCGTTTAACAAAAGAGTGCCCCAGTATCCACACCCTCCGTTTGGATCCGGCGACTGATGGCCAAGGACCTAGGAGAAAAAGAAATGTTAGACAAGCAAAAGTGCACTATTTTCTCACATATTTTTCACAGCACTTGGAACGCCAACGACCAATGCGACGAATCTGTGACCAGTCCCACCCCAACCGAGCGGCCTCCGTCGCCGCACCAATTCTGAATGAATGGGTACCAAATTGAACAGGATCCTTCCCCAAGCGCAACAAAACCTTGCGTAATACAGCCAACAATTGAGATGCAACTATGGGACTACCATCAGCATGACAAAATATGGGCCCCTGGAGAAAATGTTGGGAGGACACAAACCCTTCCCATTCCCCCACCGGGCAACATGCAGAGACACCACTCCTGCCAAGGAACACCCACTTACCCCTCCCCATCTGGTCGGTCTTGGATGCCCGCAGCCACAGCCGCACTCTGTCACTTTCCAACACCACCTCACTGCTGGTCATACCTACCCTGCCCCTTAAACCCAGCAACTCTGATGCCCGAAATGCCCCAAAGAACAACCAAACAAAACCCAAACGAAATTTGGCACACTCAAAAGCATCATGGCAACACACCTCCAATTCCGGCAACAGCATCTGGAGCAACTCAAAAGTCACTGGCTGCCGGAGCTGCTGACCACCAGCCCGAAGCCTAGCCAAACCTTTCAACACTTTACGAACCAACACCCCCCCAACCGGATCCCTCCCCCACCAAAGCTGCCCATAAAAAGAAACCCCAGCCAATTTGCCAGAAATAGTAGTGGGCGATAGGCCTTTGTCCGCCAAATGTAAAACAAACTGCAAGATGCATTGTTCATCAGACCAACCAGCCCCGATCGGCCCCATCAAATCCTTACCGAATTGCAGAAACTCATTCCAGGCCTTCACATAACCCCGCCTTGTGGAGTCAGCCACAGAATTTTCCACCAATTGGTGAACCCTCAATCCCCCAGGTCCCATACGTACTGTGGGATCGCTGTTGGTTCCAGGTCCGCCCCAGGAGCTAACTTGCGGAACTCGGACCACTGAAAGCGAGACAAAGAGTCAGCGATGCAATTAGAAGTACCAGGAACATGCCGTGCTTTAAAGACAATATTTAATTGCAGACACCGCAGCATGAATGCGCGCAGGAGCCGCAAAACCCGCAAGTCGCGAGCCTTTTGGTGATTGACAAGGTGTACTACTGCCAAATTGTCCACATGGAACAAGACTGAGCGATTCTGAAACTCAGCCCCCCATAGATACAAAGCAACCAGCAGCGGGAAGAGCTCCAGAAACGCTATGCTGCGACCCTGTTCCTTCCAGTGCGCCGGCCAGCTGGCCGCGCACCATCGACCTTCCCAAAATACGCCGAAGCCGTGAGCCCCCGACGCATCAGTGAACAACTGTACTTGCCACACCATGTCCTCATCCGCAAAAAACAAGGACACGCCATTGAACTCCTGCAGAAAACGAAGCCAGACAGCCAAATCGGCACGCACAGCAGTGGTAATACGTACCCGGTGATGGGGAAGGCTGGCGCCGGACATGGAAAGACCCAGACGTCTGCAGAACGTCCTGCCCGCCCGAACAACCCGACAAGCAAAATTGAGGTACCCCAAGAGCTTCTGGACAGTCCTCAAAACGACTTTCCGCTCTCTCAACACCAGATGTATGAAAGCAGACATTTCCTTCACTTTAGCCTCAGGCAATCTCGCCACCATAGACAGAGTATCAATTTCAATCCCCAAGAAAGTCAGGGACGTACAGGGACCCTCTGTCTTGTCCGGTGCCAAGGGAACACCCAATTCCTCCGCAAGAGCCTGAAAGATGTCCAAAGCCGACTGACACTGCCCAGAGCGACCTTCCCCAATGAAAAGAAAATCATCAAGGTAATGACAGACCAAGACATGGCCACTAACAAAAGTGAAGCGCCACTGCAGAAAGGTACTGAATGTTTCAAAAAGGGAGCATGACACTGAACAGCCCATGGGCAACACCCGATCCACGTAGAAACTACCATCAAAATGCATTCCCAACAGACTGAAATCCCAAGGATGGATGGGCAAGAGCCGGAAAGCCGACTGAATGTCGCTCTTTGCCAGCAAAGCCCCAACACCAGCCGTGCGCACGAGCCGTAAGGCATCGTCCACTGAAGCATAATTGACAGTTGAGTCAGCCGGATCAATAAAATCATTAATTGATGTACCCTCGGGCCAGGACAGGTGATGGATAAGACGAAACTCCCTTTCCGCCTTCTTGGGCACCACGCCCAGGGGTGATACAATCAAGTCAGGCAGAGGACAATTCACAAAAGGACCCGCAATCCTACCCGCCGCAAGCTCGGCATCCAGCTTTTTTCGCACAACATGGGGACTCTCCTTCGCAGACTTCAAATTATCCGACCACCTGCCCACCCTGGGTCCCTGATACCCAATCCGAAACCCGATTTTGAAACCCCAAGACAAAATCTTAGCGGCCTCAAAATCTGGATAATCCACCAGCCAGAGATCGAGAACCTTCTGCCTAATAGGAGTAGGAGCCCTTGTAAACAGACTGTTGCGGCTGTCCCCTTCCCCCCGAACCTCTTCCCTGATCACCAAATCGCTGTCCGGGAAAACACTGGGTGAGCGCATGCTTCCCCCCACACTGCGAACACTCATGTTTGTACCTGCAAGCTGGTCTATTACAGGAACCCCTGTTAAAATGCCAGCAAGTGCCAGAGGCGGCTGATTGACCTCTGCCCCAAACCCCCGCCCCAGACTGAGCGGGGCGAGCTGAAAAGGGCCGATAATACACTGGCTGCCCGCTAGCCGTGTGGGTCGTAGCAGGTGGATTTGCCGATGCCATCCATTGCAGCCATAACTCGGAATCGACCTCACCCCACGAACGCTCAGGAAAAGCGCTCATGCGCGCCCTGAATTCGTCATCGTAGGACAACCATGCAAAGCCGCCAAAATAACTGTGAGCCTTGCGTATGCCATCCGCATATTTAAACATGTCTATTGCCTTCTCTGGATGACGTTGGCAATAAACGCTGGCATAAATAAGAAAGGCCGAAGTCCAATTCTCTATGGACTTCGGAACACGAGGCCTCCGAGCCAATTCTAATTCCTCCTCTTTTGACCCTTCTTTTGCCTGGACATCCCTATGGAGAAGCCGAAAAACATCCACAAATGCCCCAGACCATATCAGATTCTTTGTTTTTTCGGACAAATGAGACCCCAAAGGCATCCCCTCCCCAGAATAAGGCAACTTTTTCGGTAGGATACTATCCTCCGTGACCCGTGTGGCAGCCACCCCGCCATCCCCTGCTGTAGAAACCTCTTTTGCAACTTGCCCAGTAGAAACATTCGAAATTACAGGCCGCTCAAGCCTCGGTGCCAGAGCGACTCGCTCAACCACAACCCCATCACCCGTACCAATAGATCTTGTACTCTTAACAGGGAGACTCTCCCTAGGTTGCCACACAGACCACCACCCATCCTTACCTCTCGGCAACTGCTCCGACTGCCGTGTGACAGCCCCACGATCCCTCTGAGAAGGTCCAGACCTCACTGCCCCTCGTACACCTGCATGGTCCGCTCGAGACTCCTGCAAAACACGAGAAACAGTGGGTTGCCCCAACCCACCCCCCTGGGCCCGTGCTGCCAAAAGCCCAACATCTCTGTCTCTCAATTCCCCTTCTTCCAAATCCTCATCTTGAAAACTCCCACAGAAAGCTTCATCAGAAAATGCAACTTGGTCACTGCCACTGGGCATAGCCCCATCACCAATACCCCCATCATAAAATTGCCAGTCAATGTTCTGAAAGCTGTGTGCACTGAAAGCTGTAGAACAGCTATCCGCTCCAGACAGCCCCCCTATAAGCCCACCACTGGAAACAGCCGTGTGGACAGTTCCCGGGCCTGTAGAAACAGCCGGCAGCCGCCCAGCCGAAGGCGCAGAGTGAAAACTGTGGCCGCTCGAGCCAGACAAGGAAGAGGACCCAAAAACAGTCTCCCCTAAAGCGGAATCGCAAGCACCCCCCAATGAACGACCCACCGACGCCAGACCATGGGCACCCCCAGGCCCAGGCTCAGGACCACCCAGAATACCACCCGGCCGACCCCTAGGGACCGGGAACAGAGATGGACCAGTGGCCGGGGGCGCCCCCCATTGCAACAAACCCTTCCCACCAGGAGCCAGGGGCTTGGAAGTGGCAGGCCGGGGGCCAGGCACACCGGTGACCGCAGACTTGGTGGCCGGGGGGGGCAGCACGGTGGGTGTAGCACCCGCAGAAACAACAACATGAGCAGGGGGCGGGGCCACAGGGGTGGGGCAGGCCGGCAGCGCAGCCGTAAGGGGCCTGACATCGTCACCACCCAGGGGTGGGGGGCCAAAAGAGTGGAGTGGAGCAGTACCAGGCCCCGTCGTGGCGGGGGAGAGCAGGAAACATTGCCCATTCAACCACAGGCAGGGAGAGGCCCCATCCGGCAAAGGCGGAACTGCAGGGAAAGGTTCAAAAGGCACCGCTGCAGGGGGGGGGGCTTGTACGCGCCCATGCATGTCCAGGCTCCGCCCCCGCTTAGGTTTGGGGCCCGCCTGAGGCTTCACCGACTTCCCCTGTGCCAACCCGCCGGAGCGCGGAGCCTGCCTACCCGCTGAACGCCCCCGCCTCCCCCCGGGCGCCCCACGCGCACCAGCACTAAAAAACGGTAAGTCACATACCTGCTGGGGGGCGCCCGGGGCATCCGGCGGGGGCTCCACTTCAACGGCGGACAAAACAAGCCCAGGCCCATCTGCCGGCATGGCCGCCTCGCCGTCCTCTTCCTCCTCCAGGCCCGGCGATAAACACGCCTCCACTGCCCTGGCGACGCCTTCCGAAGACTTGCGAGGGGGGCGGGCCATGCCGACCCACGCCTCCGCCGGGACACCCGGTCGTAGCAGGTCTTCACGCCCGGCCTCACAAAGGATCTGCACCGCCCTGCGGACCTCCGCCGCCTCCTCCATGAGCCCAGGGACAAAGGTAACACGAGCGCCGCAAAACAGCAAAACAACCTCCCTTCTAGCCTCCCGCCACGCAGTTCCCAACCGCCAGCCTGTCTCCCTTATATCTGCTCGCTAATCAGTCCCCCCACCTGGTTCCCTGATTCTCGCGCGAACCTACCCAGGAAGAGACCGGCTCGCGCCTGGCTCTCCCTGGGTCCCCCCTTTCCATCAGAAAGAAGGGTACCGTATTGTCCTTTATCGTGCTGTGTGGGCATCTTGTGATAATTCAGTAAAACCTTCGATACTGTGGGGAAAAAAACATATTAAGGAACAAAAGTGTCAATGCATGGGCACAGATGGTCAGTTCATGGATATCAAATTGGCAATACTGTAAGACTACATGGAAAATTCGGGCTTAATAACTATCTGCTTTTTGAACACCTCACTGGAATAGTTTCTTAGGAGGAGCCAATGCTCAGGATGTGCGTCAGATTCTGCCATCATTAGATTCCTATGTAATATGTCTGCCTCAATTCTACCAGTCTCATCAAACTGCAGATCAGCCTGAGCCAAATAGTTGTCCAGATGGGAATGCAGACAGAACGGTTGGAAATTAAATACAATGCGTACATTGAACTTGCATGAGGTAGGCCTAATTTGTATAATTCCCAATTTAGGCAGATCAATGAACTGAGGCATTATAAGGTATTTGGGTTTGTTAACTATCACAGAATTTGGTCATTAGAGAAATCTGTGATCAGAACTCTGGTCTTAGGTTTCCATTGCTCCTTAGTATATATACTAGATCACATCGGTAAGGCATCTTGGAGGGATTTATGCACATCTTTTTCCTCCACTTCACTTATCATAAAACGTCAACTAATGATGATTATTTGGGCTCCAGAGAGAGCTCTCGTCTTTAAATGCCAAGCCCCTTGGTTCTAGGGGTCCTCCCCTTCCCTCTGTTAATCTGAGCTCAAGTGTGGCCTGTGTGTTGGTTGACGATCACTCGCGGTCTCCTCAAGGGCACACTTTTGCAAATATGGATATTAGTGCCAGTCACCTCAAACGGATGCACTTTGCATATGATCCCAGCGGACCCCTGCACAAAAGGTCTTTCAGCATTTTCGCAGGTATTTGTGTGAGATGCCCTTGAGAGAGCCTCGAGCAGGGTGTTGTCATTCAAAGCATGAGTCAACCTCAGAATTAATATTTGTATTGAATGCAAGGCTCCCTGTGCAAACCTAAGCCCCTCCGCCGCCCCTTCCAACACTTTGGCGCTCAGCAGCAAAGAGTTCTCACAAGTATTGATCTGGGTCGAATAAAAAGGAAGAAAAAAAATCCCTTCAGTTGAAAATGTGATTTCTCGGCGACAGGAATGTGCTGATCCCAAGATTATTACCGGTGTCTGCAAAGGGACATTTGCAAAGCCAATGGACTAAATCGAATCACTAGTGGTGCAGGAGCAAGAGAGGGGAACGCCTTCGCGCGCCCCGCGGAGGTCATGTGGATGGAACGTTCTGGAGAAGAAATTAGATCAGGAGGCGCGTGCATTTGCAAGCAGCCTTTCGAGGTGAGGGCACGTTTCTTACAAATCTGCTGCGCACAGGGAAAGTGCGGCAATCACTTTAAAAGAACAAATAGGTGAATGGAACCTGTGGGCCTTTTGTCAGACCAGAGGACTCCCGCGAAAGTTACATTTGTTATTTGAAGAAATTGCTGGTTCAGTACCGTGGTCATGAGGTAGAATCCATTGTTAAATTCAGTTTATGCTACACCCAAAGGCATGTAATGATGAGTTATTCTTAAGGGCGATTTATTCGTGACAAAAGGCAGAAAGTTGACAATGGTTACTTATTTATTTATTTATGCATTTTTATATAGCGCGATCTTTACCCGAAGGTGTCAGAGCGCTTTACAATAGAACCAGTTACATTACATAAGGATTTCAGAGTACATGAATTACATAAAACATACAAACAGATAAACTCTAAATTCACATAAGAATGGTAGTAAGTACATAAGTCTACTACAGATACTAGTGGTTAGAGTTACATATGTACAATTGCCAATGCACTCAAGGTTACATTTTAAGAAAAATCGAAGCGATTAGGGTTGGACAAATCTATATTACATATTTACACAGCATGATCTTCTTGCCATTGCTGGGGGTTCTTGTTTTCAGCCAGACCCTCAGGCTTGAATCTTGGCGAGTCAGTATAATGTTTCCTTTTACTTAAGAGAAGTGACAACATAGGACCTGTAAATGCTTGACTACAGGACCATATGGCCTGTCATGTGACTGACTTTGAGCCTTAATTTTAGATCTCGGCGGATGGAATACTCTGTCATCAAATGTGACGAATATCCCGTTGGCCATATTACGATCTCCATTGTATATAATGCGATAGTAATATGGCGGACGGGATATGTGTCAGGTTTGTGGCGGAGTATTTCCATCCACCGAGATCTAAATAGGGCCCTTTGCCTCAATTCAACTGGACTTCCAAAAGCACTAACCAGTAGCAAATCTCAAAAAGGATATCTCCTTTTATTTATAGTGTTTAGCTAGCATTGATGTTACTGTTTTCATTAATAATAGCAACATGGTGCACTAATATAACAGCTTGGTAAGGGATCGAAAATTAAAGAAAAGAACGGGTCAAAAGTACACCAAAAGTAAATGAAATTACAAAGAGAATACTGAAAACTATATAAAAATGGGTCTCAACCTTTATTTCAAAATGATGATGGTGGGGGAGGCAACAAAATGGAAACACTTCAGAGTTCAAATAATACTAGACTTCGCTGTGCCCCCTGTTCGATTCTTACTCTTCACTAAGTCAAGAGTCTGCAGGACTAGCCTCAGTGGACCGTATTTCACAAAGTGCCCAACAGGTGTTTGTACCCACTTCACGTGCCCCACGGGCACTTTGGTATTACAGAAGGGGCCGCAGGCGCTTGTGTGAGCCCTTCTGTAATACCAATAGTGCTAGCACGCATAAAGCGCCAGTGCTATCTTTAGGGGGCGTTCACTCATGTGCATGGGGACATGCCTCATACAAATGAGGGAATCCCTTTGCTTCTGCGCCTGCACCGTATTATGGATGCAGGGGCAGAGGCAAAGAAGCTCTCAGGAGCTGCACTGACAGAGCGCCACCTAAAAGGGATGTCTTAAGGATTTTGGGGGCACTGGGCCAAACATATTTTGGGGGCCTCTTTTCAGAACAGCTTTAAATTTATGATCCAATTTGAGCTCTTTCATGCCCTCTTTGGCCATGTCACCATCAGTGAAAAGACACACTTCGAATTCTAAATGTGTTTATAGCCAATATTCAGGAATAGTGATGTGTGTTTTCAATATTTTAACACAGTAGCAGCTCACTAACTGCAAAAAATCTATGTGGCACTGTCCCATTTTTAATATGTGAGGTCCTGTTGTGATCTAAAATAAACTTTTTTATGGATGTTGCATGAAATATTAACACATGTTTCTGCAAAATGTCTGCGATACTCTCACACATCACGCACAGTAAAAAAAAAAAAAAAATGAAAGGAAAATGGTATTTAAAACAATCTGGTTAAGAATCATTAACGGTCATCCGGGCAGGACTCTCTGCAGGCTCTATCAGGGGGTTCCCTGAAACCCTGGGCCTGATCCAGAGCCCACTTTACCCATGCCTTAAAACATCTCTGAGTATGCCCCCTGACTGCAGCCCTCTGGAGGGGGGAACCCAGACATCCCCTTGCATATGGGTGCAGTCACTAACTGCACCCGCCTGCAAGGAGATCTTTAATCCCCTTTAAAAGTGCAGGCGGGTTGCCACCTGAACTGTAATAACACTGAGCATCTTTAAAGCAGCCGTTCCAGTTTGCGAGCTCGCATCAGCCCTGAGGGCAGTGCATTCATCATAATATGGCACATTTTCCTTCATTGCGTTGGGCGCAAATTTGCTGCATGTGTGTTTAAAAAAGCTCTTTCTACTCCGGGTCAAGTAGTTTCTACTGTTATTCCAATTTTAGAAGACAAGGGAATTGAAACACTGAAAGATACAATAATTTGCCCAAGATCCGACATTTTGGTCAAGTGGAGAAGCTGGGACATTAATTAAAATGTTGTAGTCCCATAGTTGCAGTTCTGCATTGCTTTTCCACAAGAGGTGACTAGAAGGAGTACTGCACCTTGGAGGTAGAGTACTGTGGCCAAATGTGGAATGTTTTGCCTCCCTCCTGTATTTTGTCTGATCTGTTTTTGTTGGTTTTATGACTCGGGGCACATAACCACTGTTGATTGGTTCTAAAGTACCACAGAAGTAGACTTTCAAACCTGTCTCAGGTCTCTTCCACTGAAGGGCCTGCGTCCACAGTTGTCTGCCACGGTGAAGCGGCATTCAAAGTGTTTGCAAAATCTGAAACTCCCCTTACTACATAAAGGTCACCCCTAAAGTAGGCCCAAGGTAGCCCTATGGGCAGGGTGTTGTGTAGGTAAAAGGTAGGGCATGTGCCTTTCTTGTCTGGCATGTCCTAGTAGTGACCAACGGCATACTTGGTTTCTCACTGATGTGAGGCTTCCCTCTTATAGGTTTGCATTGGGAATTTCCTGATATGTGTTTCAGTGGTAATTTCCGATATGAAAGGAGAAGCGAGGCCATGAATGGCCATGTGTACGTATGACTCTTTGTGCCATGCCTGGATGTATATTCACTGTCTGGTTTTGGAGTGACAGGGGCTGTGGATGTGCATTCACTGTAGACAGTCACAAGGGGGGTTGAGATGTGTCCTGACTTTCCTGGGTGACTCATAGTTGTCCTGAATAGGCCTGATCCGCATTTAGAGTGGTGGGAGGAGTTTCGCTAGAACCTGAATAGGGCTGTGCCTGCCTTTCATAATGCTGCCTCCACCCCCCTGTAGTGTGTCTTGAGTTAGAGCTGGGTATTGAATGGGGGTGTTGTGCACTTCTAAAGTTTGTTGGAAGTGCCCCAGAACAAATACTTTGCGGGTAAAAGTACAGGAGCTGTGATTCCATGATTTTAGATACTGGGTTGGACTTGTAACCAGACGCTGCTGGTTCTACATTATGCACGTTCCCAGGAGGAACTGCTGTACTGCCATGAGGAACCGCCATCTGAACTTGCTTGCTTTGCTGTGCTGATCTGTGGCCTGCTAGATTACAAAAAAGGATGGCCATATTCTTTGAAAGGACTCTGATGAGGTGGCCCGCTCTTTGTTCCAACTTGCTTTGTAATGGCATGCGTTAAAAAAGCATGCGAGGTAACGTGGCATATTCGTCTGCCTTCCCTCACATACCTAGAGATTTGTAAGTCCATCTCAGGGAACGGGTGTAAGTAAAGCAGTCAGGTGTAAGTAAAGCAGTCGGTGTATAAAATCCTGAGTGCTTCCAACCAGATCAAAAGTACAATGAACCCAAAGCATTTATGCATGAGATGCCACATTATGTGGAGAGCCTTTTCAATCATGCTTGTTTTATTACACATGCATGCATAGGAGTGAACAGGCCCTACCTTTGTGGTCTGGTCAGCAGGAGCGTAGACTGTCATTAAATTCACCACTCACCTCACTCAAAAAGAAAATCATTGTCTAGTCAATGCTGTTTACTCTATACATATCGCGCTACTGTAAATGGATGCTAACAATGTGCAATAACTCCAGGTGAGCCCTCAGGCAACCAAGTAACTATTGACCTGGAAGATGCTGCTCAAGGGCAGTCTGTACACAAATTGGATTCTTGAAACCTCAACACAAGCTTCACAAACCTAGCCACGCTAATCAAATGCTGCCAAGCTGGTGCCTTTTTAAGTGTTAGACATTTCAACATAATTTGTATTGTTTTTTATAACATATAATCATCAACGCTTTGTTGTTACAGGCTGGCAGCCCAAACTGGCTGTGTTATTGGTTGAAGAGTTTACATTATATATGCTTGGCTGTCCCCCTATCTACTGTCCCACTAAGAGGCTAGGAATGAGTGAAAGGGGGAAGAATAGAAATTAAGGTAGAGAGAAAAAGTGACAGTATACCAGAAGTTTACTTTCTTCTCGTTAGTGTTTTGATCCTGTGGGGGTGTGAATTAGAGCCATTTGTTTCCTTTTTTTAGTACTATTCATGGTGGTTCGTAGAGGTCTAGGAGCTTGTCCAAGGACGCCCACATTCCGTACTTATATAAACTTGAATTATACACAACAGAAAAAAGGGTATTAAGTATACGGGAAACAATGGCGCTCAAACAGTATTAGCGTGTATATCAAATGAAAATTACAACAATCACTGGTGCTGGCAGGGAGGGGAGACCCCAAGAACCCCTCAATTTAAATGTGAGAGTTCACATCTAAGAATTAAGAAACAAAATCCTGCGCACACAGATTAAGTACAAACAAGTAGAGTGCTACTATATATGATTCACAGTAACAAATGTCTAACATAGATTCTTTGATGTATATCTCCTTTTATTAGATCATCACACCAATTGGAATTCACAGCCAACCGACACGTGTTTCGTTATAGGTCTATACAATTCTAGATACTATAACTCTTCAGGGCTCAATGGCTGGATCTTTATCTGTAACGGCCCTAGTCCGGTGATAATTCCAACCCGGCAGGGTAACCTATTAGTAGGAGGATGACGGCGTAGTAGTTCCGTTAGAACAGTTCAAATCACACTGTAAAGAGGAGACGCCAAATTTCAGCATATATGTGCCATCAACAAATCCATGGTCCAAATCGTGGAGTAAAAGAAATTCTTCACAGCACACCACATGGGTACGTGTGGTGTCCAAGTTAGTAACAAATGTCCAACATAGATTCTTTGATGTATATCTCCTTTTATTAGATCGTCACACCAATTGGAATTCACAGCCTGCCGACATGTGTTTCGTTATAGGTCTATACAATTCTAGACACTATAACTCTTCAGGGCTCAATGGCTGGATCTTTATCTGTAAGGGCCCTAGTCCGGTGATAATTCCAACCCGGCAGGGTAACCTATTTGTAGGAGGATGACAGCGTAGTAGTTCCATTAGAACAGTTCAAATCACACTGTAAAAAGGAGACGCCAAATTTCAGCATATATGTGCCATCAACAAATCCATGGTCCAAATCGTGGAGTAAAATAAATTCTTCACAGCACACCACATGGGTACGTGTGGTGTCCAAGTTCTGGGTAGAATCACCCTCGATGTAACTCGCGTCCCCGACCCTGAATTATACTTGCATGCATTCCAAAGTCTTACCTCCCATATATTTACAGTGAATAATGAAAGATTTCATTGACTAAATATTATTAAATATTATTAAAAAAGAAGGGACTCCACAGCCAGTGAATGGGACTCACATATAAAGGATGTAAAGAGCTGATCACTACAGGGGAGGGGTGTGTTATTAAATTAACAATAATATAATCCGGGCTTTGCTAATATCATACAATATACTGTGAATTTGGATCATTAGTATGACTGAAAGATCTACTTGTGCCAATGGAATTTTTGCACCATTTATTTCTATTTGTGGAAAAGCTTTCTTGCACTTTGTATGTTTCTCACCTGCACATTATATGTACATTTCATAAGCATGAAAATGATCGAAATTCTAGCGCTCCTGTGGAATTGTGTTAGCACAAAATTGTATTAGCTCGCTTCCACATGTGCAGTAGCGTTAATACAGTTTGTGCACTTGCACTGATATAATTAGTGCTGCTGTATAGGAGAGCTAACTATAATGGTGCTCATTTACAAGCCCAGTGCCCTGCCGGTGCGTCACTTTTATTAACCCAGTGGGATTCACCATATTTACAAGGGCATGTCACACTGCACGACTTTTGATTGCCTTGTAAATATGTTTCCCTTTCACGTATAACTCTGTGTGAAAGGGTGTTCCATGGGTGTTGCTGTGGGTTTTCCTGTCAAGTGCTTACTAGAGTCATTATCAACATCTTTAAGTTAGCCTGAGCCTGGTAGCCATGATGCTGCTTTTGCGCACAACACTGTATGTCTTTATTTTTGCAAGACACTATTTATGCCTTTCATTTGTGAACTCTGTGCTGTGTTCGTTCCCTGCCAGTTCCTGGAGTTTGTTTTGAACATTGTGAGCAAGGTGGATAAACACTGATTCCTGTTATTATGTTCTGGTCAGGACCTAGCACTTAGACAAAACATACCAATACAGCTGTTTCAACTTATTGTGGACAAGTACGAGATTGTGAGCAAAAAGGTGTGTCTTGTTACCGCGATTCCTGAGAGATTAAAGAGTGTTGTGTTCTGGGGTGTCTAATCGTTGGCTTCTCCATTTGCGAGTAGGAGAGCATGTGAGACATTATAGATAGCCGGTCCTGTGCTCATGGGCACTAAGTCAGTAGGAATGCTTAGCCCCTATACGCAGAGGTCCCATAATGCTGCACATATTCTGTGTATGTACAGGATCCCTGTAACATTTCCATGCAACATCCATGAAACTTGACGCATTCCCAGATTTACTACATTTTGTTAATCTGGGAATAAGTCAGAATCCTACGCCTCCTCAGGGGGGGTGTAAAGAGGTATAACGAGGAGAAATACTTAATTCCCCGTGTGTTGAATTCTGCAGGACACATAGTAAGAGGAAAATGCCTTTAATGATTGTTTTTGTCTAGGAAGGTGTTCCTTCGTGCACACAATCTTTCAAACAGCATAAGCACCCTTGAAAAATGATGCAAGGGTTTCTGCGCTGGTACACGGCTGCTGTTTGTGCACCGGCGCAGGGGAAAAGGACAGGAATGCGCTGTATCTTATAGAAACAGCTCATTCCTGCCCTTTTATGTTGATGCATGGCAGTGCAGCAAGAAGGCTTGCTGCGCTGCCATGCTTCAAAATATTGTAAATGAGGCCCAATACTGTTTGTGCTTTTGCACAATCTAAATATAAGGCGCATATGAAAAATATGTAATGCACAAAAAATCCTTGCCATCATGTAGAGAAACCAAATGGTGCCGTAATAAAATATGAAAAGTGTGAAAGCATATTGATCCCCCATATATCCATGAGGTCTGTGCTTTGCAAAAAATGTGTTTAGGAAAAAGAATGTGGTAGATGCACTTATGAGCCCTCTAAAATTTCACAAGGGCCTCAGGACGTCATGCACTCATACAGTAACAGGTCCAGTGGGGAAAAAGTGTCCTAGGACCAACTTTTGAGTTGTTGAACAGGAATAAGGTGCCAACAGCTGTATTTTTAAAATTAGGGCACATATTTATCACAGTTTTGTGTCGCACTTGTGCCATATAAGGGGACGCAAGGGCGACGCAAAACCTAAATGACCCTAACCAAGCCACACAAGGCCACCTTGCACGGGCTGTGTAATTTGATAAAACTAGAGTAACACAAGGCAGTACAAATCCCTGCCTTGTGTTTCACTGCAGCAGAGAGGCGTTTCATGATTGGAGCATAATTGTTTCCATGCATCCACCAATGCCTTCTGACACATTCCCAGGGTTACCAACACTGGTAGATCTGGGAATGCATCAGAAATGTACGCCTCCCCACCAGAGGCACAACAAGGAGGAATATCCTAATTTTTTCCTTCTTGTTTCCTCTTTCTAAGTTTATTGCGCTGTACAGCACATGTAAAAAGAGAAAAATGCCTCTGAGGATTGTTTTTTTTTAGGACGGTGTCCCTTTTGTAGAGTCTTGTAGGCCCATCATGGTTCTGAGAGGCTTAAAATAGGAATTACGGGAGATGCTGGGAGTTGTTAAGGAATGGTCAATAAAATTATGATGTAAAGTGTACCATTAGGTAGTGTGTGATCATATGCTGAAGAATAAACACGTCTATTACAGAGCTCCGTGTGTGGTGTGTTTCATTTACGTGCTCCAAGGCTCGGGAGGCGAGACACCTGGCATCGAGTAGGGGATACATGCCCCCAACGGAACAGGATTACACAGTGTCAGAACACAGAGCCATCATCCATGCAAAGCAAACGCTAAAGGCAGTGACAATCTGACATGAAAGCAAAAATCTACTAACCGGCCCAAGCAAGTAAAGTGCCATACGACCTTGAACCGAATGTGACAACCAGGCCCAAGTGAGGGGCTAATGCGTTCAAAATTGCAGATGGCATTCAGTACAGTGAATGTTACTTGAATAACATATACATCTGATGGCGACAGAAGAGAGTGTAAGACATGACGCTGCTGCTTTCCTGAGTCCACCTCCACCATTTGACATGGGTAAAAAACAGTAAACTTGTGCTAGATCGGCTGTGTGGATCGAAACATGTGTTGACTTCGTAATTGCAGTAAAAGAAAAAGATGAAAAGAAAATTCTTTAAAAACCTTGCAGGTGATGGAGTGAAAGAAGGGTTGAAGAAAATTCCCCAAACTGAAGCAAAATCATACCAAAAGATAAAAGAAGCATATGCAGCCAATTTCAACACAATGCCGAACGTTGACTATGAAAGATACATTTTCAGCCAAGCATGACAACAGGTTGGTGAAACCATGGATGAGTTTGTTGAAAGACTGGAGACGCTCACTTGAATTTTACTGTTCCTTTTGATTTTTCAACTACACAGCCTTTCTGGGGTGCCTTGCTATTGACAGTGAGAATGACAGAAAGGGTAAATTGTTTGTAATTAACTTTTAGCATTGCGGGTGATCAGTGTTTGCCATACAGAGGATCTCTGACTCAATATCTGTGTCTTCCCTGCTCCAATTGACTAGAAATCTTATGAAGCTAACTAATAACTCATCAAGTATTTATTTGCCCTCATCAAACACACAAAACACAATGGGTGCCAAATAAAGCTAAATGTTTCTTTTGTTTGCATTTCCTTATCAAAGGTAAAAGACTCAAAGGTCACAGAGACATGGCTACACACCTTCTGTGCTCCGACGATTGAGCTGACTATACCCAGGGGTTTCAAGATAACAAGGTTAGATCGTAGTTCGGGCTAAGGGGGAGGACTAGCTGTAATTTATAGGGACAAATGGTCTCTGATTAAGGAATGCTCAGGTGCCATTGAGGACGGGTAAGCACTGGAATTTTCGATTGCTCTCTCTCCGCAGTTCACCTTGGGCGGGCTGCTGATCTACCGTCCTCCGGGTCATTTGGGCTCCTTTATCAAATCTCTGGAGGAGCTAGTCGCCCAGAGAGCGTTGAGGTTCCCCAGGTTCCTGCTCTTGGGGGATTTTAATATCCATATGGATGTTCCCACAGCCCCGGGGGTCAGGGATCTGGGTGAACTATGCGCCCTAGCTCATCTTAGGAAACAGGGTCAGGATATTACTCACCTTGGAGGACACTGCCTTGATCTAGTCTATGCCAATTTTAATATCACATCCGATACCCCTCGCCCAGTTACGTGGTCGGACCATTTCTTGGTAGGCTTCTCTTGGGAGATGGACAGGGTTCGCGCCTTAGCTAAAGAGCATCAGGTCCCCTTTCCCCAAAAAATTAGTATCCCAGCTTTAGCAGTAACCCTGACCCATACTCTTCCAGCCAAGTCTGATAATCTAGAAGAAGCGGTTGAGAATGTCTCGACATGGATTAGATCCTCGGTTAGCCTGCTACCACAGCCCAAAGGTACAAAACGGCCTAGAGCCTCCCCATCTTCTCCTTGGTATACGGAACATCTTAAAACCTTAAAAATAGGCTGTAAGGAGCGGGAAAGAATCTGGAGGCGAAAGTACTGCCCAGTAGCTAAGGCGGAACTCCGAGCAGTGCAAAAAGACTACTATGCTGCAATTAAGAAGGCTAAGGGAGATCACTATGCAGACAGGATTCATAAGGCCAAAAACAACAGTAGAGAAATGTTCTCTATTGTTAAAAGTTTTACGTCTCCAGTGGCAGAAACTCTGTCGGCCCCTATATCTGAGGGCTGGTGTGAGAAACTGTCCACTTACTTCATAGAAAAAATCAAAAAAAATCAAGAGAGTCTTAAACCTATTGATTCAGGCCACCCCCTATCTGCTCAGGGGGCCCGAGACCAAGCTTATTCTCTCCAACTTCCTATCTCATCCAACTCCATAGAGTCGAAAGACGTGATGTGCTCTTTTAGAAAAGTTGAAGAGAAGGACGTTTTTGCCATCCTAAAAGCTCTGAAGTCCGGGTCTCCTGCTGACCCTTGCCCTGCTAGAGTTTTGAGTGGTGTGGCAGAAGTTATTGCTCCTATAGTAAACGACTTGGTTAATGAGTCTTTACAAACAGGCATAGTACCCCCCCCAATGGAAACAAGCAAAACTCCTCCCACTGATCAAAAAACCTTCAGCGGACCCTCTGATTATTTCTAACTATAGGCCCATCTCCTTGCTCCCGGCTCTAGCCAAGGTCTGTGAAAAGGCTGTTTTTCGACAGCTGGAGAAATTTGTGGAGTCTTCGGGGGCTCTACATCCTGCCCAGTCCGGGTTCCGTACCTCATTTAGCACTGAGACTGCGCTCGTGGAAGTCACCGAGGCCATTAGGGAATGTCTGGACGGGGGCGGCAGAGCGGCTTTAATTTTATTGGACCTCTCTACCGCGTTTGACACGATTCCCCACGTCCAGCTTCTCTCTAGGCTGGAGGATATTGGCATCAAGGGCGCAACCCTCAGCTGGGTCAAATCTTTTCTCACAGACAGGTTCCAACAAGTATGGCTACCCCCCTACCATTCATCGAACAGCAGGGTAGATACAGGAGTTCCACAAGGGTCGACTTTGAGTCCCCTGCTTTCTAATGTTTATTTGACCCCCCTTGTCTGCTTGGCTGAGAGCTTGGGTGCGAAAATAATGGCTTACGCCAACGAAACCCAACTTCTCTGCACTTGGGACAAGAACAACCTCTGTACAGACGGTGTCCGGCAGTGCCTGTCCTCAGTGTTTGCCTGGCTTGCCCGGGCCTGTCTCAAGTGTAACGAGGACAAGTCAGAGATACTTCTGTACGGCCACTTTCCGGTGGCCTTTAAGGAATCCATTTGGCCTAGGGGATTGCCTTGCCCCACCGGGGACTGTGGGGTTGCAAAGAACTTAGGTATCTGGTCCGGAGCTGACTTATGCTTCCGGGAACAAATCACGCCATTGGCGGGAACTTGTTTCGGGACCCTAACCACTCTCCGGAAGTTTTTCCCTCTTCTTCCCCAAGAGGCAAAAGAAACAGTGGCCAGAGCACTTATTCTCTCGTGTCTGGATTACGCCAACGCCCTCTACATCGGCGCGCCTGACTTTTTGCTTCATAAATTCCAGGTGGTCCAGAACGCGGCAGTAAGGCTCCTTTTTGACATTCCTAGGAGACTCAGCGTACGCAAGCAGCTCTCAGAGTTACATTGGCTTCCAGTCGCTCTAAGAGTACGCTTTAAGATCCTGATTTTGGCTTTTAAAGCCTTACATAGCCCGTGTCCGTCCTACCTAAGGGACAGATTTGCTTTCTACCACCCTCCTCGTCAACTGCGATCTGCCACCCTTAGACATTTGGTCATTCCCAGATTTAAGAGAGTTCATCTAGGGGGACAATCCCTGATGGTCAGAGCTGCTCAGCTGTGGAACAACCTTCCTGACGTTCTCAGGCATACGACAAACCTCACATATTTCAAAAAACATCTGAAAACTCACGTATTTAGGCAAGCCTTGTAGACCATCTGCTTTTATTTTAGCTGACATCTGGATCCTCTCTCGCGCCAGGGCAGTCTCGACTAACAGTGCGCGTTACAAGCAACTATATAACATAACATAATATAACAAAGGTTGCCCATCCTAAAAATCAAGCAAAATGTTTCCCTGATATGTCTAACTCTTTCCCAGCTCTTCTGATCTTTAGGTGCACCAGTCAGTGAGGTAACTACACAGTGTCTTAGGATGTACTAAAACTGAAAAACAACAAAGTGATTAAATGAATGGTGGAGTAGTGAAAATGCAGTGCTTTATTTTACTAATTACATGTAAATCTGTGCATTAATGTGTGGCTCTATATATATAAAGAAGCCACACTTTGTATAATTGAAGTATGATCATTAGTTTATGGTATGTTGATGTTAAACCAAATATGCATTCTAACTGTTGGCCTAACCATGAGCAGTCCTCAGCTGCACATATGTCTTTCAAAGTTAGATATAATATTGGTTTTGAAATGTCATTTCACATTTTTCTTTAGTTTTTAGGAGCAAGATAACCTATGTTAGTTAGAAACGTAGCTCATTGTTTACTTTTAGAAATGTTAGAACAGTTAGGATTATTTGGATTTTTGTTATGATTTATAGTGTGCACAGGGATGAGAAAGATCCTCCTGTACTGACACATCCAAAGTCATGAATTACTTTGCTGAAGGCAGACCGTTTCCTAACTCTGCTGATTTTCCTAGTTCTTGAGTTAGACTCTTGAATGCCTGTGTTTCTTTTGCCTTGAACCTTTATTTAGTTCACTTTAGACTAACACCTTCTGACTAGGATTTCCTATATTGTCGTCAGATGCTTTATTTGGTCTAGAAAAATCATTTATGGAATTGATTCTGCATTACATTCAGTACTCTTTAAATGCTTTTTGCTTCTATCTTCCTCCTATTACTCTATCAGATTGAATATCTATATTGAACATACCCTGGAACTTGCAAGTGATTTACTAAATGAATAAAGGTTGTAACTTAATTCGCTAAAAAACCTTCATGGTTTGGGAACCATCCTCTATGTCATTCTTATGGAGCCAAATGGATTTCATGGTAATTCAAAATTGATGTACTATGTTTGCTCCCAGCATACACTTTAAGTCAACATCTAAAGAGCCACGTGGCCCGTGGCACAATCTGTTTGACTACTACACCTGAGTCCAAAGAAAATTAAGATGGATCATTATGTTAGCACCTAAAGAATTGGCCAAAAAGTATTTAGGACCAAACACCCCAAGTTACAGATTTACCTTTGGAAATCCAGATGGCCCTTGACAGGTCAGATGGACCTTTGCCACCATAGTACGAATGGAGCTGGACCAAAACAGAGGTCATGCATATATCATCAAATGCTAGATCCTTAATATTCAGTTGATGATGAGAGGTTGAAGAAGTTGTCAAATCCTTTATTTATCTTAAAGGATTAGTATGATTTTGGCATCTTTGTTCAAGTTAGTCCAGTTTACAGAAATATTAAATAAAAGGTTGATTAGTGACAGCATCAAATCAATACAGTGTATTCCTTAAAGGAAATTGTCACTAACCTAGTTAAAGAACCTAATCTACCCTAAGGTAGGACGCATAAAGAGACCCTTCCAGAAAAGTGCAAGATTTTTGGAGAATAGATAAAGAATAGAATGTCTCATTAGGAATCATTCTGGAAACTCAGCCTCGTTCCCCTTAGTTGCAGCAGCAACCGTTAAAATCTCAGTGATAGAGGAATGATCATTGCAGTAGCATTGATTGGAATCAGAATAAGAAATAAAGTCACCTTTAGCAATAGCTGTTGGTAACAAAAGGGCAAGGATGCAATAGAGAGGCTCTCCCGTAGCAGAGTCATAAAGGGTTTTCTCCAATTAAATCTCAGAGTGCAGAGTGAGAGTTCTCTTTCCTAACTCACTAGGAACACTCATTCACAAAAAATCACACAATAATGTAACGTAATGTAATGTAATGTAACTTTATTAGGTATCCGAAACTCTCATCCAATGGTGTCTTCAACATCCGTTGCTTTTCCTACTGATTCCCATGGTAAACATTCACACCGGCAAAACATTGTTGTAAACACTAGGAACATGGAGGACAGTTCTCAGGAGAATGTTCTTACCTAAGCTAAAGCTACATTCAATGTCTATTATGAATACAAAGGCAAGTCAGATGCACTGTAACAAATCTATCAATAATGTTCTAGTTAAGCATACATAAACATGTATCTAAATTATAGTTCATTCTCGTAGTCTATACATTGTAAATTCACAGCAATGTTCATTGTTATATGGAAATAATTTAATAGGTGCACAGACATAATATTGAGTCCAAAATATCGTCTGGACATAATATCGTGTATTTAATATCGAGTGGACAAAATATCGACAGGACAGAATATCGACTACAAAAATATCGTTTTTAAGGTAAGTGAAGTAATATCGACTGTAAAAAATATAGATAGTTAAAATATCGAAGTATATAATATAGATAGTAAAATATATCGAATTTTTTATAATATATAATTTTTTATAGTGTATTTTTATGTAATAATATGTGTGAAAATTGTGTATTTATGTTATAAATAATTATATTTAACTAATTTAGTTTTAATAATTTTTGCGTAATTTTAATCTGTAGCGGGTTGTGGGTTTATAGGGGAATAGGGTGGGAAGTAATTTAATTATAATTAATTAAATATGTAAATTTATTTATTGATAGTAATTAGTAATTAATTGCTAATTATTTATATTTGTTAAATAATTTTAATAAAATTGTTAATTAATTAAGAGTAATAGATTAATTGTTAATTATGTAAATTAAACTAATTTAATTCTGTAGCGGGTTGTGGTTTATAGGGGAATAGGGTGGGAAGTTATTTATTTATAATTAATAAAATATGTACATTTATTTATTGATAGTAAATAGTAATTAATTGTTAATTAATTTATATTTGTTAATTAATTAATTTAAAATTAATTGATTAATTGGTAATTATGTAGATGTAACTAATTTAATTTATGTAGAGGGTAGTGGGTTTATATGGGCATAGGGTGGAAAGTAAATTATTAATTATTAATTAAATAATAAAACTAATTACAATTTATTTATTTGGAAATAATTGTAATATTTGTTTAAATTATAAAATATTTATTTGTTAATGTTTAATTAATTAGTATTAATAGGTGATTAAGTTAATTATTGTTAATTATTTTTTTTAATAGATATTTTTTTGTAGATTTTTGAATAATATATGAATTATTTACTTTCTCTAATGTTGTATTCTCTGGAGTGGGAATAGTAATTTTAACCCCTACACTATCCAATGCTTTCCCTACTGTTTCACCTACTGGAGTGGGAATAGTAATTTTAATCCCTACACTATCCAACGCTCTCCCTACTGTTGCACTCTTTGGAGTGGGAATAGTAATTTTAACCCCTACGCTATCCAACGCTTTCCCTACTGTTGCACCCACTGGAGTGGGAATAGTAATTTTAACCCCTACGCTATCCAACACTTTCCCTACTGTTGCACCCACTGGAGTGGGAATAGTCGTTTTAACCCCTACGCTATCCAACGCTTTCCCTACTGTTGCACCCACTGGAGTGGGAATAGTAATTTTAACCCCTACGCTATCCAACACTTTCCCTACTGTTGCACCCACTGGAGTGGGAATAGTAATTTTAACCCCTACGCTATCCAACGCTTTCCCTACTGTTGCACCCACTGGAGTGGGAATAGTAATTTTAACCCCTACGCTATCCAACACTTTCCCTACTGTTGCACCCACTGGAGTGGGAATAGTAATTTAAACCCCTACGCTATCCAACGCTTTCCCTACTGTTGCACCCACTGGAGTGGGAATAGTAATTTTAACCCCTACGCTATCCAACGCTTTCCCTACTGTTGCACCCACTGGTGTGAGAATAGTAATTTTAACCCCTACGCTATCCAACGCTTTCCCTACTGTTGCACCCACTGGAGTGGGAGTAGTAATTTTTACTCTTTTGTTATTGTACGTTAATAATATTGGCTATTATTTAATTATATGTTGTTACTATATATATATGTTTTAAGAAATATGATTAAATATTTTTTACTTTCATTAAATATTTAATTATCATTAGTTAATTTAAGTATTCTTAAGTATATTTTAGTACTTAGTTTTTAATATTAATTTAATTTAATAGTGTTTTTAGTAAAGTCGATATTTTTTATAACTATATTTTTGTAAACAATATTTTAAACTCGATATTTTTGTACTTACCTGTTTGTAGATAGAAACTCGATATTTTGTCAGTCGATATTTTTTACACGATATTCTTGCAGGTCGATATTTTGTCATTCGATATTATTTCAGTGATCCAATTTAATATGGTAGGATGAAGCTAAGAAAACATAATCTTGAAGTCAGCACATTCTTTAGCAAGACTCAAATGCTGGGCAAAATTTCCTAAGTAGTCTATGTAACTATGAGCAAGAGTCAAAGAAAAGCTTGGGCCTTGTTACAGGGGCATATTTAAGAATTATAGCTTTCTAAAAAATAAACAATTTATTTACGTTATTCTCATATACGTTTACAGCAAGCATTTTTTCCTTGCTTGTGCTTTACTGTGTATCCTTTAAGCAGAATTCAAATGTATTTTAATAGATTCCTACATGTTGTAAAGTAGGAACTTTTTTCCGACATATTATTTTTCCATCTGAAAACATTTCTGCACAGTTTAAATGCATTATAAAGTGCAATTCCAACATGGTCTGCAAGTCAACATTTATTTTTAAAATTCATTCCTTACAATCCTCACTTCTGATGATTTTTAAATCATCACACAATTTTGTTTCACATGCAGATTCAAGTCATGAAAGCAGTTTCATCTTTAGACGTGTCTTGCATTTTCCTTTTGATTCCGCTAAAGAAATATTAGACAAGGGTTTTTATCAATTTTGCCATTAGTATTGCTCTCAAATATCCTTCCCAGCTGTCAAGAACGAATTCTCGATAATGCTCAATCCTTTTACAAAATTTTCATACTAAATTGGTGTTTCTAATCCATGTAATACAGGTTCTAAACTTGAATAGTTCTTGCATGCCATTCTATTTCCGTATGAATGCACAGCAACAGGTTAATTTCAGCATGTGACAAACTCCTCCCTTCTCAGCGAGTAATATGTTGAAAGCAAGGTGGACTTGCACAACCATGGACCTTATAGCAATTAGTTCATAGAAAAGCTCCATGTGGGCTGGTTGCCATGTTGTCAGCTACAGTAACTAATATCCTGATGTTTTCATCATTTAGGATTACTCTTACAGGTGGTATCACTGCTCCAAATATGTCTCCTACTAAACTGGCTCCTTTGTTTCTCCTACATTTCTGCCTGTGTGCTGGTGGTAATGCTAACGCTTAGAAGCTTGTAGCATGATACATCTTTGGAATTAGTGTGCCTAAAGAGCAAATTCCCTCCCAATTGACAGGCAAATAGAAATACGCGTTTTGTCCACAAATGTGGTAAACCTCTGGAATTGCATTTTCGTTCCCCTGGTATATTTGTCATGTTCCCCCTGTCAGTTTGAATGTGTGTTCACAACTGCTGATCCCTACATGTCTAGTCCTTTTCAGTGTTCTTCTTTTTGTAGAAGCAAACTTTTCTCTTGTATCAGCTGTCAATTCTGAGCTTAGGGTAAACAATTTTCTTTCTAAATTCATTTTCTTCTTTCTTCCATATTTTCTCTAAAAGATCTCCCTTACTGTCCGTAGCATTGTCATGTTCATGTATCTTTCCTCTTAAGCCAAAATGTAAGCTTTCTCTACAGGTCCCATTAAGCAGGTTACACTGTTTTTTAAGCTTTTACACGATCTACAGGCATGTGTGGAAAGAGATAGAACCACTGTCTGTCTATCATTTTTGCTTTTGGGTGTAAATTCACGCTTTCAATTAAAGGCACTCTAGATAGTACACATCATACATTAGTAGAGACATCAGTTTTTCTAGTAACTCATAAACATTTGAGTAAAAATACTACCCTAAATAATATGTGAAAAGTGACATGTGTGCCAGGTAGCTCTCAATCAGATGTTAGTTAAAACCTTATTAGTACTATAGTCATCATTCAAAATGTTGTTACGAGCACCACAGTTCCCTAATAGAAATCAGTAACCCTACTTTGTGTTCTTCTATAATGTTATCCCTATTCTTCTGTAACTTTCTTCTCGTACCTAAGTAAGTCTTCTGTAAAACAAATAACTAAAATAATAACCATCTAATAGGCAGAATTCACATTTATTTTTCTTCTGTTTACATTAAATCCGTTTTTATCTTTCAAATCGAGTTTCCAAATTGTAATGTCTCTGCAGTTCAAGGGGGATCTAACAGTTCAGGATTCACGTTGCACAGATCTTCCAAAGTGACATTCAATTCTGCATTTACATAGTATGACCATTCAGTTGCTGAATAGGTTCTGCAATGTATTTAGGTTCTTTCAAACCATCTTAGGACTCAATGATTTGGATCAGAATCACCTTTATCTTATATTTCAATCTCCTCATGCCCTGTCTCTGGAATCTGTGATACTGATTAACTTCTCCTCAGGCTCTCTTTCCCAAGACTCCTGGGCCACTCTGCTTGGCAAGACTCTTTTTATCCCAGACCTCCTTCCTTTACCAGAATCTTGATTGTTCCTTTGTTCTAACTCACAGATGCTTTTGGCATGCAGTTCAGTCTCTTCCTGGTCATTGTCAGAGATTTAAATGACACTTTGCATAATTTCTGGCACTTATGTTTGTCTCTCAGTATTCAAATCTTCACTCCTTTCTTCTTCTTGTATTTGTCTCTGTATCGGAACAGGTGCTGTTGCTGTATGTCTAGGTGGTCTCTCGACTGGTGGTGTGACCACTAAAGCTATTATTTCTGTATCATAGACCAAAGGCACTTTTTCTGTATTGCTCACTCTCTTGATCCAGTTTGGAATTCCTGCACAGAGTTCGCAGTCTGTATGACTTGAAATGGGCCTTTCCATCTGAGTTCAGGACAAGTTTTCTGAATGTGCTTTTTAATTTATGACCCAATCAACATGATTGAAGTAGTGTCACTGTTCTAGGTGGGGGGTTTGAATGGCAGCTGACACTTGTGAGACAGAAAAAGCCACAACAGCCATTGTCTTGCTGTAGTCCAATGTCATATTATCTGTGATATTCACAAGGCCATTTTCAGGCACAATAGGTAGTCTCATAAACCTTCTCATTAGGATTTTGTGGGGGATAGTCCTGTCTTCCTGTCTGGTATACTTCGAACGGTCATCTGCACTAAGGGAAAGCATCTGGCCATTTCCGTGATCTGTAACTGCAATGTAGCTTTTGTTCAATCTGTAGAGCAGCACATTACATGCTCATCACTTCATTGTTGAAGTGTGTTCCTCTACCTGACGTAAAAAGGACCGGTATCCCAAATCTTAGAAATAGTTTGTGTAATAACTGTTTAGCTACAGTAAATGTAAATTGATACTTGTATAGCGCACTACTCGCAAGGGTCTCAAGGCGCTTGTACGAATACCGCTGTGGAACCCGTCCGGGCTTTCCCTGTGAGGCGTCCACTCCTGGGAACCCCCTGGGTGAAGGCCAGGCATCCTTAGCGTCGTTGTGGAGATTAAGCAAGCTATTGCCCAGAGTTGCAGAGTGGGACTCTATGATTAGAATAGGCACCGAGGCGAGAATTATCAGGTCCGTGGAATTTTTGAGTCCAAGACCCGCCGAGGCGGGAAATTGTACCCTGGTCCTGGGCTAGACCTCTGCATCAGGGTCTGCCGCTCTAACCATTGAGCCACACTTCTCCAGTGAGACTGTTAATTCTCCTTGTTGGGTAGGCTTCCACCCATCTTGACAAAACACAGATCATCACTAGGATATATCTCAACCCGTTATGCACAGGCATTTCTACTAAGCATGGGTGGAAAATCCGTTCCGCTTTCGGATTTTGCGGATTTTCGGTAAATTCTCAATCTGCGAACTCTCACGAATTTACCGAAAATCCGCAAATTCGCACGCAGCGGATTTTTTTCCTTGGTGATACAATATTGCGGCGTGCGGCGTGCGGCGTTCACTTACCGTCATTCAGCGTTTGCCGAGTTGTTTTTCTCGATATTTTGCGAGTGCTGCGCCATTTTGGATCTTGCTGCGGGATCCCGCGGGAGTTTGGCGACGCATCGCGAGAGTTCGCAATTGCGAACATGTGGGTGCGGCGGGCAGCAACAATCTCGCACTCGCGAAATTACAAAATTTGCAATTCTGCACAAGAAATCCACTAGCAAGCAGCATAGACCATCTGAAAATGATGATTTTTATCAGAATAACTCCTCAGGTTGACATTTGCCTGCACTTTTTTGGATTTGAGGCCTTTTGACTTTCTTTGGATCACTTTTGGATTAGAAATCAACTTTCACAAGTAAGTTTGTTTGGGGCATTACAGTTGCTGTTATGCGGAAAAACGAGTTTTGCAAAACTGAAAGCACTCAGCAGGTGCAAAAGTTCACTCATCATTAGTAACCATTCCCTGTAGTACTTCCTGAGGGGCCCCTCCAGAGTTCAGTTGCCTATGTTTGTTTGGGGCATTACAGTTGCTGTTCTGCAGGAAAACGAGTTTTGCAAAACTGAAAGCACTCAGCAGGTGCAAATGTTCATCATTAGTAACCATTCCCTGTAGTGCTTTCTGACTGGGGCCCCTCCAGAGTTCAGTTGCTAGTTGCAACAATTCGATGACCCTGCTCTGACCCTCACAGCAGGCTCATAGAATAGCTACAAGTAGGCCACAAAGGTCCTGGAAACAAAAATTGCACTGCAACAGAAAGCAAATTACAGATAAGGAAGCAGGTGCCAGACTGGAATTTTAAAACAGTGACACATTAATAAATCAACCCCAAATTAATTCATGTCAGTTGAAGCAGGGCAGGTGTGCTTGCTTTCCCCCCCCCATAATCTACAGTGATGATGAACCAGAGGGTGGCATTGATGTACCAGAGGGTGGCATGGGTGAAACAGAGGGTGGCAGTGGTGAAACAGAGGGTGCTGGGAACCTGTGATGATGAACCAGACCTAGAAACAACATAGTCGCGACCGTTGCGAGCCGACAAGTCAGTTCGCAATTGCGAACTGGTACAAAACCCTCGCGAACTGGCAGAAACCCTTGCGAACACAAAAAACAAAAAAAATCCGCAAATTCGCGAGAATGCGCGGATTTTGCGGATTGCGAGTTCGCTAATACGCAAATTTGCGAACGCCAGATTCGCAAAATTCGCCCATTTACTTTGTAAATGGGCGAATTAATCTGTAGTCTGTCAAAGGACCATTCGATCTCCCTATGTGTGTACTTCAAATATGTGTTTTCTTCCCTACATTCAGCTGTTGACACATAACACACCTTCTGCTATTTGTAAATGTAGTGTATTTTGTAAAGCACACAGCTGCCCCAACGGGGCCTCCCGGCGCTGTATAACGCTTTGGAGCCCTTCCTGGCTCTCCCTGTGAGATGCCCCTCCTGGACACCCCCAAGGTGAAGCCAGGCATCCCAGTGTTGTAGGCGCCGTTGTGGAGATTAAGCAAGCTATTGCCCAGAGTTGCAGCGTGGGACCCATGATTAGAGTAGGCACTGAGGCGAGAATCATCGCGTCTGCGTACATTGAGCCCAAGACCCTGCCGCGTTGGGAATTGAACCCTGGTCCCAGGCCTGATCTCTGCTTCAGAGTCTGCCGCTCTAACCAGTGAAGAATTACTTCAAGACAATAATCATACTCTAAATAGTTAGTATGTCTTTTGTCCAGCCGGACAAGAGTTTATTTTGCATATATATGTGGAGTTCAATTGTTTAAAACCACTTGATAACAAGTGGGCACAGCCGTGACCCACAGGACAATGAGACACAACAACGAAAACAGAATGGCCAAAGGGCAAGGTGAATTACGTCTGTACATTCATATTTGACATTTTTTTTTACAGACTTAAATCATTATTTTGAGCACCATTGCA
Source organism: Lissotriton vulgaris (assembly GCF_964263255.1). Lineage (NCBI taxonomy): Eukaryota > Metazoa > Chordata > Amphibia > Caudata > Salamandridae > Lissotriton > Lissotriton vulgaris. The sequence continues at coordinate 678,359,397 of NC_141699.1, read as the reverse complement.
TATTACAATATTGCTTAATCATATTGCATATGGTGTCTAGGTGTCGACGACGTTTGGATGCCAGCACTAGATACAGGGCATCATCCTCAGGACAATTAAATAACTCATTGTTGTCTATTAGAAGTACAATTACACTATGCCTTTATCGCATTGCTGTAATGGAATAGTGAGAGACAGGGGCGAGCACCATGGCTTGCGTTTAAAACTGGCGGTCGGCCAGTTGATGAGACCGTGATTTATTGGGGATTCCAAATGGATTGTAGAAATGACATATCCATATGAGTGCGCGATCGCACAATTTCAAGGGCGGGAGCTCAGTGGCTTGTCCGGCTGCACGGTGCAGCCGGACAAGCCACTGAGCTCCCGCCCCATTGTGCCTGCCCCTCTCTCAGGGGCTGGCGCGGCTCCGAGTGGATGAATAAAGGTGCGTGGAATCGCTCTGGATTCCAACATGGACCGGCCATGCTGTCTCATTGCATGTGTCCCGTGCCCCAATAAATAGCGGCCTGTGAAGAGGTTACCTACACCTCTACACAGGCGACATGGGGGAGGGGGTATTTACCCTGTGGCTGGAGAGCCTTATTGTGATGTGGAGTGGACAGCGCGAGGGTGACAACTTGTCTCTCCCACGTCCACGAGAAATGGTAACTGGGCTTCGTGATGGTGTGAGGAAGCTAGTCACGAGATGGAGCAAGTAACTGCTGTGCCGGAGAGGATTAGAGCAACCGTCATTCTGGAAGCCAAGGGGAATGGTTGACTGTGAAGGCACAAGCAGCAAGGCGCTGCTGCAGCAGCTGGAGTTAGAGCGTACTGACGTGGTGGCTGCAGTGAGCAGAGCGTCAGCACGAGGAGGTACTGGCGGCCCTGGATCGAAAGGCAAAGGGGCATGGCTGAAGACCCAGCACAAGCGGCTGTGAGCATGAAGATGCCGCAAGTAGTAGGCAGTGCAGGAGGGGGAGAAAAGAGACTCCATGTGGCCAACAGAGAAGAGGTTCACCCATGGTGGAAGGCTAATGCAGGGGAAAGGCTCATCACAAGATAAATAAAGAAGAGCAGCACATAAAAGAGTCCCTGGAAAAATAAAAAAAATAAAGAGAAGGAATGTAGCAACATTTATCAACCTCAACTAAAGTTACATGTTTAACACAACAGGGACATGCCAGCAGACAGACAGCAACACTGAGTTGGCTCTAATATGTAGATGCAGGACCATGAAGATCAAGAGCACCCCCATGAACGTTGTTGTCAATCATCACTAGCTGCACTACCCCTTTCAGCCAGCTAGCGGACCCGGCAACTGCTGCGCCGAGATGGAGAAAGTGGAAAGGGAGGTTGGAGAACTACTTTCAGATCGCATGCAAAACGGACGGTGCCATAAAAAGGCCTACCATGCTACACATGGTAAGGGATGAACTGTATGACCTAGTCCTTGATGTACTGATTACTGGAGATAACAGTGACTATCACACAGCAGTAGCAGCACTCAACCGATATTTTGATCCGCAATTAAATCAGGATTATGAACACTTTATATTGAGACAAGCTCGTCAGCAAGAAGGGGAGTTTGTAGACATGTTTTTTGTGCGCTTACGAAAATAGGCCAACACGTGCACCGGCATTGACAAGCCAGTAGAGAAAAGAGCACAACTGATTCAAGGATGTGGGTTGGCTAATCTAAGAACCTCTGCCAAACGGGCATATCATTTGATGAAATTCTAATACTGGGCAGATCTCATGAACCAGCTGATGTGAGGGCCAGAGAAATGGAGTCGGCTCTGGCCTACAGCGCAGTAATGCCATTGCATGCATCTCCTGTGAAAGTCAAAGAAGAACGGTGGACGTCATCTGAAAGGGGGATGGCTGAGGCAGTGGAAAGTATCTGCCCCGGGCTACGCAAAAAGTGTGCGAGTGCTGTGGGTTCTTAAACCATCCCCTGAAGAACTGTCCTTCAAATGGGAAAATAGGCCTGCAGAGTTGGAAACCAGACCATTGCGCGAGAGTATGCCCTGGATATTAGAGACAGAATAGTAGTGGAGGAAAGTTCAAGAAGTTTGGAAAAGTCAAATTTGTCTCAGAAGCAGGGGAAGAGCAGGGCGCAGAGGCTATGGTGAGCAACAAATGCGGACTCATAAAGAGGAGGAGGACGACAAGGGTGAAGTATTCACTGTATCTTTTACTGGACACCACAACCAAAAGAGTAGACCCCCACCCATGTGTAAAGTGAACGTGGGTGGCGTACCAATAACAGCTCTTTTTGACGCAGAGGCATCAGTGAACATCAGTGAACATCTTAGACACATAGCAGTATCTGTGACAGGAACCCCGTCCACCATTGGTAAAGAACAAAGCAAAGATGTAGCATTATGGAGGTGCTACTCCCATAACTTTCAAGGAGTCATAGAGGTAGAAGCAATTCAAGGAACAACAGAACTGCAGACAAAATTCTAAATCATGTAGGAGAATGCAGGCACCTTGATAGGTTGTCACAAAGCCGAAGACCTAGGGTTAGTGCTATTCGACAAGCAACTACAGCTGTCTCATGCGGAAGACATCATGGAAGAATTCCCACAGTTATTTGAAGGATTAGGATGTCTCAAGGGGGTCAAAGTGAAGTTACACATTGATAAAACAGTCAGACTGGAGGCACTGAGGCGTCAATGAATGCCATTTCATCTGCGGCCCCTGATTGAAGCAGAGCTGGACCGACTAGAGAGAGCCGGAGTGATTGATAAGGTATCAGGACCCACCCCTTGGGTGTCTTGGAAATAGCCCCAAAACCAAAGCAGCCAGGGGCTATAAAACTGTGTGTGGAGATGTACCTGCCAAACAAGGTGATAAAAAGAGAACAACTCATCACCCTGACAATCGATGAGATTGTGATGGACATCAACGGGGTCACGTGGTTTTCAAAGGTGGGCCTCAACTCAGGGAACCATCAACCACTCCGAGATGAAGCCAGTTGTTATATAACCACATTTCCCATGCATGTGGAGGTTCAAGAGGCTCAGCTTTGGGGTTTCCTCTGCAGTGGAGGTATTCCAGGACGTGATAAGAGAAGCGCTGTCAGGACTAGTGGGAGTCATCAATGTCAATGATGATGTGCTGAAACTTTCAGACACCTTGGAGGAGGAGCATGCCAGGTTGAGTTGTAAACTGTTTGCTTGCATATTCTGTTTTCTCTATGACCTTTATTGTACTCTATGCCCTTTCTGTCTTGTTCTAGAATTAGCATGTTACTGGGGGCTCCAGGTTCTGCTTGGGCAGTTGGTTGACTGGTCAGCAGGCGTTGGGTCCTTTACTGCTGTGCTCTCTAATAAATCTCCTTATATGCTTACTGCTGACTCAAGGAGTTATTTACAACATTTTGGCGACTTGTGCCTGCTGATCGTTGGATTCTGTTGTCTTTTCTGGCACTTAAAACGAATCCTCAGCGAGAGCTACATTTCCAGCAGTTGGACCTGGCCAGATCGAACCCAGTGATGCCTCTCTTGCTTTCCAGTGTACATCGAGACGTCGGAAATTAACTCGGCAAAATCCGAAACTATTTATCTTCATTTGGCAAAATGTTTTCACTTCGACTGCTCACCTGTGAGTATTTGCTTCCGGTCACCTAGCAACGACTCCAAGTTTGTTTTCTCCATTCCTCTGTTCTTCCCCAAGCGAGCGTGTGACGTTCTTCACCTACGTCAGGAGTGCGTGTGTGTGTCAAGCCTTGTTTTCCCTTTGCGAACATTTTGAATTGCAGCCCTTCTGACGTTCTGCATGTGACATCAAGCGTTTTCAATATACGTGTGTCTCAAGCCTCCTTCTCATGCAGCAGTCATTTCCCGGCAGTGATTTCATCAAAGTTTAAATGTCACTGATCACTCGGCATCTCCGTTTGGATTTCGAAAGATCTTTCACGAGTGAAGGTATTTGTACTTGACTTTCCTGTTTATTTTTGTTTTATATTCATTTTGACATGGCACAGAATATAAACATTACTTTACCTCCACCGTTTTTAAATGAACCTGGAAATCCTCCGGTGCAATGGGAGGACTGGTTCATTATGTTTGACAATTATTTGGAGGCTATTGATGGTCAAGAATTTTCTGCCAAGAGGAAAAAGGCCAATTTGTTGAGTACCTTGGGGAAGGAGGGACAGAGGATTTTTAGGTTTTTACCGATCGCCTTAAAGGCTAATGGTCAAGCCATTCCTGATTTGTACAAGGAAGCTGTCTCCAGATTGGAGGTTATTTGCTAAAGAGGAGAATCTTGTGATGCATCGTTATAAATTCTATACACAAAAACAGCGATCAGAAGAGAATATTGATGACTTTGTTACCCGTTTGAGGGAGTTGTCCATAAAATGCAAGTTTCGAACAATGGCTGAGGAGCTAATACGAGATCAGCTCATAGTGCAGTGTAATAGCCGCAAAATTCAGGAAAGACTTTGGGCGGCTAAAAACCCTAAACTTAAAGTCGCAATTGAACTTGCACTAGTCATTGAGGAGTCTGAGAAGTGCATCAACGTCATTGAAAACTCGAAGAAAAAGCAATTAGAACAAGAAGTGTCTGTAGTTTTGGATAAAGATGGAGAACTTGATGGTCATTCTGGTTTTGATGATTCTGTTGCAGTGGTCAAAAATAAGTTAAAAACTTTTCCTAAGAAAGGTTTTTCTTCAAACAAATTTTGCAACAGTTGTGGGAGCAATTCCCATTCTTCTGAGGCCAGGTTCTGCTTCGCAGCTAATAAGGAGTGCTTAAAATGCGGCAGGATTGGACATTTTTCGAAGATGTGTAAAACGAAGAATAAGCAAAAAGTTGCTGTTGTAGAAGATTACTCTTGTGATGGTTCTTCTTCTGCTGAGAAGCTTTTAGTTGTCAGTGACTCTGATGTTGCAAGTATTGTTGATCGAAGACAAAATAGACCTAAGGCTATGTTTTTAATAGATGGGCGGGAGGTTTCACTTATGGTGGATACTGGTTCCTGTCACCCATCATTCCTCCATCCACTTTCAGAATGTTGTGGTCGGACAAACCATTATTTAAGAGTGATATCTCTCCGAAGGGTTTTCAAGGGGGAACCATAGATATTGTTGGTTATTTTGAGTCCAGCATTGTCTTTAAGAACAGGTCCACACTTTGGAAAATCCATGTGTCCTTTGATGGTCCACCCATTTTGGGGTGGGTTCATCAATATGACTTATATATTACTATCAACCCAAGGGCTCCTGATCAAGTGATGGTTTTGGAGGATGATTCTGTTGACCTAATTCTGAGTGAGTTTGATTCTGTTTTTAGGAATGAGTTGGGTGAACTAAAGGGGTATTCCCACATGATAAAGATGAAAGAGGGTTGCGTACCTATTCAACACAAGCTCAGGAGGATTCCTCTTGCCATCAGGAGCGAAGTGAAAGAATTGTTGGAGGAAATGTTGCAGAGTGGGGTCATTGAACCTGTGGAAGGATCACCGTGGGTTTCTCCGGTGGTTATTTCTAAAAAATCAGATGGCAAGTTGCGCTTCTGTGTTGATCTCAGGTCTGTTCATAAGTGCGTGATTGCTGATACCTTTCCCCTTCCCAATATTAGTGAATTAGTGTCTACACTTGAGGGTGCTAAATATTTTTCTAAACTTGACCTTAAGAGCGCATACCATCAGGTTAAACTGCATGACACTTGCAAACATATCACTTCCTTCATCACCACTGAAGGTGTCTTTCAGTTCACGCGTTTACCTTTTGGTTTGATTTCGGCGGCTAGCGTGTTTCAACGCATGGTTCATGAGTTGTTCAAGGGGTTGGAAAAAGTTGTCTACTTTCAAGATGACATTCTTGTTTTTGGCAGTTCAGTTTCTGAGCACAATAAAATACTTAGACAAGTATTACATAGGATTGGTGATGCTGGTCTTACTTTACGCAGGGAGAAGTGGGCTTTTCTTGTTCAGCAGATTGAATATTTAGGGCTTGAAATTTCTGTTTCTGGGATTAAGCCAAAGAAGGATTTGTTGTTGGCTATAAGGTCAGCTCCTCGACCGACTGATAAGGATCAGTTGAGGTCCTTCATGGGCCTTATAGAATACTATTCTAAATTTGTCAGCAATTGTTCGGAAAAGACCATTGATTTGAGAGTTTTGCTCAAGAAGGGGTGCAAATTTGTTTGGGGTCCTAAGCAGGAATCAGCTTTTATTTTGGTCAAGGACAAAATTTGCAAAGCGGGTGTTTTAGCTCCTTTTAACACTAGACTGCCTTCTATTCTCATGGTTGACGCGAGTGCATTTGGCTTGGGCGCTGTTCTAATTCAGAAACATGGTCATTTTGAACGTCCTATTGCTTTCGCGTATAAAGCTTTGTCTGATGCTGAGAGGAATTACAGTGTCTTTGAAAAGGAGGCTTTGGCAGCTGTGTGGGGTGCGCATTATTTTCGCACTTATCTTTGGGGGGTCAATTTTGTTATTAAAACTGACCATAAGCCTTTGCTTAGGATTCTGGCTCCTGGTGGTGCTGTTAGAGGTTCTCCAAGGCTGGCCAGATTAGCAGCTAAGTTACAGGATTTTCATTTTCAGGTTGAGCATATTCAAGGTTGGCGGAATCTCCAAGGTGATTGTTTTTCAAGATTGCCTTTGAAATCTACGGAGTCTGATGTGCATGTAGATTTGTTGGATAAAAGAGTTGCTTGGGTGCAAGATGTTGTTTCTTTTGGTGTTGGTTCTTTCTCTTATCAGGAATGGATTGATGCCATGGGAAGGGTTGAGGTCCTCAGGGATGTTGTTAGGTTGATCAAGGAGAGAGAGTTGTTTGCAGGTCTCTGTTCGTCCTTTTGTCAAGATTCTGAACGAGTTGTCTACTTGTGGGGACGACATTATTTTGCACAATGACAGGTTTGTTCTGCCTTGTGGTCTCAGACGTAAGCTTTTTAATATTGCCCATGAGGGGCATCTAGGTCAGACTCTGACCCAGCAGAGGCTCAAATCTAATTTTTGGTGGCCCAGCATGGATGCTCAGGTTGCTGTGTGGGTTGAACAATGTAGTATGTGCAAGGAAGGTGAAAAACGCTTGAAGGTGGCTGTTGGCACCAGCATGGGTGAGATTCTCTGTCCTGGTGTGCCGTGGCATACCATATGCCTGGATTTTATTGGACCCATGTCTGAGCTTAATCTACATCAGCGTTTTGCCATTGTGTGTGTTGATGTTTTTTCAAAGTGGATAGTTGTTTAATTTGTAAAGGATATCACCACAGAAACCACTATAAAGTTTCTAAAGTCTTTATTTCAATGTGAGGATTTTCCCAGTGTTATTGTTACCGACAATGGGACTCAATTGGTGTCGCAGAAAATGCAATCTTTTCTTTCTCACTCTGGTGTGTCCCATCATCGGGCTTCACTTTATAATCGACAGGGAAACAGAATGTGTGAGAGGGTTAATAGGTTGGTGAAGGGAACAATTCAACTGGCTGTGTCTACTGGTGGTTGTGTGTCTGATCTTGTTCAGGAAATGGTGTGTGCGCATCGAACAACTGTTCATGGTAATTGCACCAAATCTCCTTTTGAAATCTTGCGTGGAAGGGCTCCTGGGTCCAAACTTGTTCCTTCTTGGGTCAAGCAATTTTTGAGTAGAGGTGATCTTGTGGATTCCAACCCTACTTTGCCTTCTCCCATTGTGGGTGGTAAGATTTCAAAAGGGGATCTGGTTAAAGTTAAACCTGGGAGGTGTGCTAAAGGTTTAACAAAATTTAGGGGACCTTTTACTGTTAGAAAAGTTTTCCCTAATATGTTCTTCTTGATAATGGTGAGAAGTGGAATTTGAGGCGGGTTGCTGTTTATCAGAAAAATGGTCAAACATCTTTTCAACCTATGTCTGATAACCCTGTTGCTGCTTCTCACAATTCTTCTGTTGTTTCTTCAAAGGAAGAGGGGGCTAGTGGTTACATGCTTTTATCTCAAGAGTGTGTTCCTTTCTCTCCTCCTTCTGACAGGTCTTGTTTTGGCGGTGGAGATGTATGGGATTCTGGTACCTCGAGTTTTCAAAGCACCACCATTGATTCTTCTCCTTCCCTTCCTCCTTCTCTTTCCACTTCTAGGGTTTCAAGGTATCGTAAACCACCTTCTTATCTCAATGATTATTTTTGCAATTGATGTGCTATTCTTTTGTTTATAAAGGTGGAAGATGTGTTTTAAACTGTTTGCTTGCATATTCTGTTTTCTCTATGACCTTTATTGTACTCTATGCCCTTTCTGTCTTGTTCTAGAATTAGCATGTTACTGGGGGCTCCAGGTTCTGCTTGGGCAGTTGGTTGACTGGTCAGCAGGCGCTGGGTCCTTTCTGCTGTGCTCTCTAATAAATCTCCTTATATGCTTACTGCTGACTCAAGAAGTTATTTACAACAGTTGAGTGCCACATTACAGTGACTTGTGGGCCTGGGGATCACTCTCCACAAGACTAAATGCTCATTCTACACCAACCAGCTTTAAAGAGTTCTCTCAAATAGTTAGGAATTTTAGAAAAGCTGTGACACTCTTAGAGTTGGATGAAAGTACTCTATTTATACATTCCCCGACTCAGCTAAAAACCTTGCTGAAACAGGCTTCGTGGGAACTCTGCTTTAAATTGGATAAGAATGTACTACAAGAAAAGAGGGGTTGTGATCTCCTTCTTAATTCTTATTCTATGAAGCTTGCCCAACCATATGTCACATGGAATATTCCACATGGAGCTCGAAGACTATGGACTATGGTTTCTCCTAAGATATGATTTATTACCTTTAAATCTCCTTTTATCCAAATGGTATGGATCTTCTCCGATATGTAACCTATGTAATATGAGCGTTCAGGATCAAACTCACGTGTTGTTTTTATGTCCCGTACTGCGCTCATTACGGTTGAAATGGTTAAAGCCAATATGTCTTCAACTCGGCATTTCTAATGTAAATATTTTCTTGCAGGCCTTTTATTTCCCCCCAAATGAAATGTTTTGCTTCTGTATTTTTAACTTTTTTAAAGGTTTTTTAGCTATTTATTAATGAGATATGGAGGTGTCTGTTGTTGATTATTCTTGTCTGTTGTTAATTTTCGTAAACTGTCTTTTGATATTTTATTGTATCTTATCCTATGTCTGCGGGGGGGCGTGGCTTAGCAAGCCACGATGGCAGCTGTGTCCTGCTGAGGCTCCGCGATCGGGCTAGCATCTTGCCCAGTTCCCGAGATCGCCGGGAGCCTCAACTCGCCAAACACAGCACCTGTGATGCCCCCATGCACTGGGGCATCCTTCAAATGACCTGAACTTACTGCGGGCAGACGACGCGAACCAGATTTTCTTCCGCCGACACCGAGGGACACCGACCCCGAAAATGGCGGGCGCACCTCTGACCGGCAGACGAGAGAGCCTCCGGGAGTCGGCTCTCTGAACGGCGGCCCCGGAAGACGCGGCCAGCCGACAGCAATGGAGAAACCCGCGGAAAGAGTGAAACCAGCCTGCGGGAGTGCGCACCGGACGGCGCCCTCCTCCGTCCCGGAGCCCCGACACACAAGATGGCGGCCGCCGCCCCGGGGCTCCAAGACACCGGAGCTATCTCCCCACCGGGAGCCTGATCGGCCCTCAGCTTTGACCGACCTGCCACTGCGGACTACGGGGAGCCGGCGAGCGCACAGGGCTGGACAATCCAGGGGTCCGTGATGATCATCATTGAAGGCGGTGAGCACTGATCCCTCCCCCCCCTCCCCCGAGGATCTCAACGCCGGCACCCCGGTGGCCCCTGCCAGCGCGGACTGCGGGGAGCCGGCGAGCGCACCGACGGCACAGGGCTGGACACTCCTGAAGCCCGGTGCCATCATTGAGGGCGGTGAGCACTGATCTCTCCCCCCCTCCCCCGAGGATCTCAACACCGGCACCCCGGGGGCCCCCTCCTCCCTCTGGGCCCCGTGGGAGGTCATTGGGCACGTCGCCACCCGAGCGAGGTACTCAGGTCATATTCGCCTCCACAAACAGCCCGGTGGACCCGGGTGCCTGACTCTAAAATGGCGCCCATGAAGACCTAGCACCGAGGACAAACGCGAACCTCGCCCCGGGGGTAGGAGTGCCTCACTTGCGCTGGAGACGCTGCCAGCGGCCGTCCACCACCCCGGAGCCTCCTGGTCCATACCACCCGACCTTTCCCCTGCCGATCAGCGCTGACACTGAGCCGCACTCCCCCCGGAGAGGAGAGGACACCCACGCACCTCCCCCCGCGATCGGACCCACCGGCCCAGGCGGCCGCAAGCCACCTCTGACACCCCTGCTGAGGCTCCCCGGAGCGGAGCGGGCCCCGCCCCAGAACCGGAGGAGACTGTGGGAGCCGACCGACACTGAGCTGCCACCTACCCGGCGACGCTGTGAGGCGACGACCTACCGCCCTCGAGGCGCACGACGACCCGGGGGCCCCCCCTCTTCCTTTTGACAGCACCCATGGGGAAGCCGAGGGCCTCTCAGGCGACGGCGGTCCCTGAAACGGCTGTCGAGAAGATGCCACAAACGAGGACATGGACGCAGGCCAATGCGTCGCAAACCGACACTACACTATCAGCGAAACTGGACCAGGTGTTGGCGGCAATTGAAATGTCTCGCCTCTCAAAGGAGGAGAGATTGGGCACCCTGACGACGGACATTAGCCTAATCCGCGATGAACACCGTAAGTTGGCGGATAGGGTGAAGGAGGGTGAGCGGATCATGACTGAATTACAACCCGCGGTGAAGTCGCAGGAGGCAGACATGCAGGAGATCCTGCGCCGCGTGGAGACCCTGGAGGGGCGCACAGTGGATTTAGAAGGGCGCTCAAGACGTTGTAACATCCGCGTCTTGGGCCTGGCGGAGGGGATTGAAAATTCGGACCCTCTGACCTACATGGAATCCTGGACTAAATCATTCACTCCGGACTGCGACCGGTCTCCGTACTTCTCCATCGAGAGGGCCCACAGGGTCCCGGCCCGGGCACCCAAACCCGGTCTTCCTCCACGACCCATGTTGGCCAAGTTCCTGCACTTCCGAGACCGGGACGCGGTGCTCCGTGCGGCCCGGACGGCGGGCCCCCTGCAAGTGGAAGACCAGCACGTCATGGTGTTCCCGGACTATGCTCGAGAGGTCCAACAACGGCGATCCACGTTTCTGGAAGTCAAGAGGCGCCTCCGCGCAAATGATCTTCAATACTCCTTGCTATTCCCTGCCCGCCTTAAAGTGATCCACAAAGGGAAAGCCCTCTTCTTCAATACGGCAGCGGACGCGCAGGATTGGACTGAATTTAATTGCCCGCTGATACCTAAACCCGGACCCCAGAGGACGCGCAACAATGACTCTAGACGATCCAGGAAACGGGGCGCGAGCCGTGCTCGATCAGGCCACCCCAAGAGCCAGGCACCCTCCCCCACGGGCTCACCCGACCTCACACAAATCATGCAGGAGCGACGAGACGCCCTACGGGCGGTGACCGAACTGCACGCGTCACCCCCGGCTTCGGACCTGGAAGGTCAGCCACACCTGTTCACCCCTGAGAAAGACCGGGACAGTGATGGAACTATGTCGGGATTCGGCCCAATCTCTTCCCCCCTGGTTGTAGCACTCACATTGGATGCTGCCCTGGCCAGCCAACATACCACTTCTTCGTGAGGATTGAACTGTCAACTGCTATATCCTTCTCATGGTTGCCTGCTGTATCGCGCGACGTCTAGAAGCCTAGACCAATTTGCCTGATGTTTGTAAGCGCTAGCGAGCGATAGACATTTCTCCTGCTAGAGCCCGACCCGCGCACAGGCCCAGCAGCGACACACGCTGCCACCCCCACAGATTTCTGTTGAACTTCTCCCCTAGTGGGACACTAGTTTGGATATGCCACCCCCGGTGACGTATCCTCAGTATTGGGACAGTTGTCCACCCGAGGTTCTAGTTGTTGTTACTTCCCCTAGTCCCCCCCCCACGTTAAAGGAAGCTTGGCGCACAGGAGCACATATGGCGCACATACACGGGCGGCCCACGGGAGCTGTAGGGGGGCCCCTCTCCCGACCACATCACCCCAGGAATGGCAGTCCCCCACTCAGACCTTAATGTCCTTACACTAAACGTACGGGGCCTACACACGCCCAGTAAGCGCTACTCTGTATACTCCTACATTAGGCGCATGTCAGCCGGCATAGCGTTTCTGCAGGAGACACACATTAACGCTACTGAACTCGCTCGTTTGCAGGCCAAATGGCGAGGGATCATCTGTGCCACACAATATTCAGCGTTTGCGCGCGGCGCATTAATCTGGGTAAGGCCAGGTACTCCCTTCCGAGTGCTCCGGCGAGTGGTAGATAGAGAGGGCAGGTACGCGCTTCTGGAGGGAATACTTGATGGGCAAGGGGTACTCCTTGGCAGCATTTACGCCCCTAACACGGATCAGGGTCAGTTTTGGGATCACCTTACGGGCGTTTTGGCCCAGTTCACTACAGTTCCGTGGGTACTGGGAGGTGAATTTAACTGCACACTGAACCCCTCCCTGGACCGCTCGCACCCTCCCCCCACACACTCCCTGGCCCCCCGACAAGCAGACCTCTTCAGGACATGGACCACGCACTGGGCACTCACTGACGCATGGCGACACCTACACCCACTGGCTCGCATTTACTCCTTCCACTCGATTCCACACAACCTCCGAGTTCGCCTAGACCGTTTCCTCTGCTCTGCACCAATCCTCCCCAAGATAACATCTGCAGAATACCTGGGTCGGATCCTCTCAGATCACGACGCCCACATCATACGCCTTACCTGGCGCCCCCCACACCCACCGGTCCCCACCTGGCGCCTCCCTAGGGAATGCCTATCGGATCCAGTTTTCAGAGACGCACACAAATCCAGCATACAAGATTACTTCACACACAACGAGAACACAGCATCTTCGGTACTGGTGGAGTGGGACGCGTTTAAAGTGGTGGCGAGGGGAGAATGCATCAAACAGGTAGTGGGGGTCCACGGCACCTTAGAGCGGACACTTTTAACCACAGAGCAAGCTCTGGCCGCACTCACTAAACGACCTGACGACTCGGAGGAACACGCCGTGCTCACGGCCGAGGCTAAGTCGGAATATCAGACTGCCTGCGCTGACCTCCGAAAGTATAATTTCAGGGCATACGCCTCTAGGGTACACAAGGACAGAGACAAAACCGGGGCGCTTCTAGCCTGGATGGCGAGGCAGGACACCGAAATCAAACCAATCACAGACATTATCAACCCGGAAGGTGTATTAGTGCAATCACAGGCCGAGATTCTCCTGGCATTCCAGCGCCATTATACGCAAGTGTACGGAGCCCCGGCCCACTGTTCCCTGTTTCCTGTGGAACATTTTTTAGACCCTCTGACGTTACCCACGATATCAAATGACGACAAGCGCACACTTGACACCAAGATCATTCCCTCTGACATCACCCAGGCGATACGTGCCATGTCTCGGAATAAAGCGCCGGGACTAGACGGCTTCCCACTGGAATACTACTCGACGTTCTCTCCCCTGGTAGTCCCCCGTCTGTCACGGATGTTCGGGGCGTCTCTCCACTTAGGGAGGTTACCTCAGTCGCTACGGGAGTCCGTGATTGTCACCTTTCCCAAGCCCCACAGAGATCCGCTCCACATGGGGTCATATCGACCCATCACGCTCCTGTCGGCGGACTGTAAAATCCTAGGGAAGATCCTAGCTGATCGATATGCACAGGTCATACGCCCGCTGGTCCACCCCGACCAATGCGGCTTCGTCCCCGGGAGGAATACCTCCCAGAACCTCCGCCGAGTCTTCCATATTCAAGATCAAGTGCGTGAAAGATTTCCCTTGCCGCCTGCCTCATTATGGATCTCGAAAAGGCGTTCGACACCCTCACCTGGCCCTACCTGTTCTCGGTCCTGCGGCGCCTCAATGTCGGCCCGACACTCATGGCATACACACGCCTCCTGTACACCGATCTCACCATCCGAGTTCGTATCGGGAGACGCATCTCACCGGCGTTTGAAGTTCGACGAGGCACAAGACAAGGGTGCCCCCTGTCGCCTCTCTTATTCGCACTGGTGGTCGAACCGCTGGTGGTTCGGCTGCGCCAGGAAGGTGTAGACTGGGGCATACCGCTTGCAGACGGCACCCATTGCGTGTCCATGTACGCGGATGATCTCCTCATATATGTCCGAGATATTGAAATGGACCTCACCCCCATTGGGGCAGCGCTGGCGGAATTTGCAGACGCCTCGGGACTACAGGTGAACTGGGACAAGTCCACGGTCTACCCACTACACCCAGACCTGCCCCCCCGGGAAGTCGAGCTCGGGCCACATAAACTCCCTTGGTCCGCTGAGGATCCCCGGTACCTCGGTGTCCGCTTGTACCACTCTCCGGCGGACATTTTTTAGGGCAATCACCGCAGAATACTGGCTAGTCTGCGCCCGACAGTCGCCTTCTGGAATAAGCTACCGCTGGCCCCGATAGGGCGGATAGCCCTAGCTAAAATGGTGATGCTTCCCCGACTCCTTTACCACTTCACGAATCTACCGGTGATACCGCCCAGGTCCTTCTTCCGCGACGTTGACTCCCTCTTGGGGACCCTCATCTGGAGTGCAGGCAGACACAGGGTCGCCCTGAAAACCCTTCAACTCCCCACGACGCAGGGGGGGCTCGGGGCTCCGTCCTTCGAGGCATATTTCCTCGCGGCACAGCTCCAATGGCTGTCCTACTGGACGGCGGACCGTTACCCTCAGGAGACTGTTACCTCTACCGGCAAAATCGCGACCCCGGAACTCACCCATCTTCTCCTCCCGGGCACAAAGCCACGGCGCACATACCCCCTCCCAGTGGCGATAGCGCGCCTGTGCATGATGCGGATCCACCGGTTATCCCCCAGCAGGCCCCCGTACTCCCCGCTGCTACCATTGATAGGCAGCCCCAGGCAAGATTCCTACTTCACGGCTCCACTGTTCGCCGAATGGTCCCAATGTGGCATCACGGATCTGGAATCACTCTTCGAGGAGGGTCAGTTGAACCGCTCGACTGCTTGGTCGCAGAATACGGGCTCCCCCCGGGCCAATTCCTCAGATATAGGCAACTGCTCGATGGATACCGGCCCCATTTCAATCTCCAAACTGGCAAGCCAGACACGCATCCAGTAATACATGCTATCCTCCATATGGGGGTGGGTCGCCACCTGGTCACCTGGCTATATAAATCCATCCGGGAACTCTCACATGCTCCCCTGACGACCCTGCGTGCTACATGGGAGGAGGACATAGGCCGCGCTCTACACGACTCAGAATGGACTAAAGCACTTGAGGCCCCAAAACGCGTCTCTAGGAACGCCCGCTTCAAAAACATCCAATACTATATACTACACAGAGCATACCTTACCCCAGCGCGATTGCAGAAGTTCTACCCCTCCACACCATTCCTATGCCCCAGATGCTGTTCCCCTGCCGCGGATTTCCGTCATATGTTTTGGGACTGTCCCGACCTTCAACCCTTTTGGCGGGTGGTACACGACACACTGTCGGAACTCACAGGTCTCACTACACTGGCCACCTGGGAGTCCAGCGCACTGGGCATCCTCCACATCTCTAAACAAGAACCCGTGCATAGGCGCTTCGTGTCCCTAGCGCTCCTGTTGGCGAACAGATGCATAACCATGCGCTGGCGGTCCCCGGAGGGCCCCCCCATAGCACAATGGAAGGGGGCGGTTGGTAAATGGGCGGCAGCGGAGGAAGATGCTCTGAGGGAAGAGGAAGCCAGGGGCGCGCGTAAAATTCCCATCTCCATGGAATGGGCCATGCTCCTCCACAGCTTCCGGCAGCTCACGCAAGCAGGAGACCCACCTGTCCCTTCCCCCCCCCCACTCGAGAAGGCCGGTAGCCTCTACCGGGTGTGAGCCACCTCTGGGTTGAGTCCCGATTACCCCCTGTATCCTGAACAAACTCTTGTATGTCCTGCCACCCATCTGGTACCTCGCCTAAGCGGAATGCATCAACCCCCCTGCCAATTCCCCCTCCCCATTTTGGGGCGCAGACTACATGGCTCCATGACCCCCCCCCCTCCCGACACCCGCCGTCCATATCCCCCTGTTAAGACCTTGCTAGCGCCTACATGCTTCCCTCCCACAGTTTAGTTTCCCCCCCTGTTCACTGGTAACACCGTTATATGAACAAGTACAGATCCTGATCCTGCGCTATTATGACGAGAACTTGCCTGCCCGTCATTCTTCATCGCCCCCAGGGCGACGCTGTTCCACCGTCTCCCAGCCGGCGGGCGTCTTTGCACGATTATAATGTACTGAGTAACTGAAGACATGTATATATGTACCAGTCATATAAAACAAGAAAACGTTGCACGCATGGCTGCTCGTGGCTGAATGTTGAGGCCACGTCGGCGGATTGTTTACGCTGTACTGATATACTTTGTTGCAACAATAAAAACAAATTTAAATAAAAAAAATCTTATCCTATGTCTGCAATTTGTATTATGTATTTTATGTGGCCCTCTTTTGAGAGCCAAAACATAATAAAATAAATTAAATTGAATCATTCTACATCAACGAGACAGAATTGTTCGGATATCGATTTTCAAAAGAAGGCCTTCAGATCAACCCGACCAAGGTTAAAGCTTTTCGGGTAGCTGCATTTCCCCAGAACCCCACCGAAATGAGCAGCTTCTTAGGAATGGTCACCTACTGTGGAAGGTTAGTCCCCCAGTAGGCAACACTTACGGAGCCACTTCAGGCGTTGAGCAAGCAAGACACACCATGGGAGTGAATGAGTGAGACTGCTCAAGCATTCAAGGAAGTGAAGGGGACAATGCTTCGAGGAGATACCGTAACTTACTTCAGAGCAGGAGGTAGGACAGAACTCATTGGAGATGCCAGTCTGGTGAGGCTGGGGGCTGTCCATTTACAGCAAAATGAAGGAGGAGAGTGGATGCCCATCGCACATGCCAGCAGAGCACTAACGGCGGTGGAAATCCAGCATGTCCAGAATGAATGGGTGGCTCTCACCATTAGGCGGGCATGTCAGCACTTTCACATCTATCTCTGTTGACACAAATTTAACATGAACACTGATGACAAACCCCTCGTATCATTGTTTAGTGGATCAGCATGGCATGGACCAACATGAATTCGAAGATGGGTGGTACAACTGCAACAATACAACTTTGATGTTGGTTATCAGACAGGAGTAAACAATCCGTCTGATTACCTATCAAGACACCCGCTGGCAGAAGATCAAAGGATACAGAAAGAAACGGATGGAGGAGCGGAAGATACAGCTTGTCACCGAAAGTGCCTGCCCTCGAGCCCTGTTCATAGTGGAGCTGGTGGAAGCAACTGAAGAAGACAGCTGCATAAGTAGGTGTAGAAGACGCTAAAGGCTCATTGGTTGAAGGACTTCTTGAAAGAGGAGAGTGGGCACATCGATGAGTAGTGAGAAATTCGAGCGAGCCTGTAGCACTGCTGTGATGAATTGAGTGAGAGTTTGGAAGGACTCCTACTGAGGGGGCAACACATTGTAGTACCAAGGAGTTTGTGGAGACATACTGTGAAACTGGCCCATCCAGGACATAAGGGGCAAGCAAAGACTAAGGCACGGCTATGGTCGAAAGTTTGGTTTCCAGGTATGATTAGAACGGTGGAAGAAATTGTGCGGGGATGCCACTCCTGCACGATCACAGGAGCAGTTGCAGCAGTAGCTCCAATCATCACTGAGGAGCCCTGTGACAAGCCTTGGTCCAAGGTAAACATGGACTTCGGGAGTTTTCCAGATGAAAGATTAACTCTGGTAGTTATAGATAGCACCAACAAGTTTCCCACAGTTGATCTCATTAGGTCCACAGATTTGAGTGTGTAAGTCCTGCTTTAGAAAATATATTTGTGATGCTGGTACTGCCGGATAAGGTAAAAACTTATAAAGGGCTGCCATTTCAGGGTATGGGGTTTGACACTGAAAAATCACTCCCCAGTGACCTCAGGAAAATGGGGAAGTGCAAAGATTTATGAGGAGACTGAACAGAGCTTTGAGAATAGTTGTGGATCAAGTACCGAATTTGGATGTGTGCCTACAACAATACCTGAGAGCATATCGACAAACACCACATACCACTACAGGATGTGCACCTAGTGAACTCATCATGAAGCGACCAGTAAGGGACTTTGTGCCAGTTAGCTCAGGGTGGGTACCTTCTACTCTTAACCAGGATGCTGCGCAGAGCAAAAGAAAGGCAACCAATGATTGGACCAGCAAAAGAAGAAATTCCAAGGATTCTGAGATACGACTGGGAGATGAAGTAGTGATAAAAGACTGACATACTGGATGGAAATTCAGGGATATTTTTGAAAGCGAAACATAGGAGGTAGTCAGAATTAAAGGAACCATGATCACAGCCAAGAGGGATCAAGTGATAGTATCACAAAAGGCCTCATGTTTCAAGATGGCCACGAGAATGCTGGAGTCAGGGGACGTACTGGGGCAAGAGATGAGAGCAGAAAGTCCAAACACGGTGAACCCAGAACTAGAGGCCAATGAGGTGGGGGGAGCACAACAGTGATTTGAATCTTCAGTGGATATCTGGTTAGGAAGAGAGACCTACTTCTGAAAGCTAGCTGTACCAGGAGGAGGTGCCCGAACCCCAGTGGGGCCATCCTTACTGTCTAGCATCTATTCCGAGACAGAGCCAAAGACTACAAGACTTTGGGCCATATGTAGGTGGCCCATTACCAGTCGCTAATGGCCGAAATTAACGAATTTCGGCCGTTACCGACCGGTAATAGGCTTTTCTTATGTCGGCGGCCAAAGTTAAGGATTCGGTAATTTACCAAATCGGTAATTTAAGAAATCGGTAAATTACCGATTTCTTAAATACCGATTCGGTAAATTACTGAATTCCTAATGTAGGGAGCACTTAAATGAGTGCATATCCCTTGTTAGGATTCGTTATTTACCACCAAATACAAGTTGGTGGTAAATAACGAAAAAAAAAAAAAAAGCAATTTAATGCAAATTGCTTCTGTGCCATGTTGCAGACATACATGCCCGTAGGGCCCGTAGGGCATGTATGTCTGCAACATGTGCACCCATAAACAATTGAGGGGTGCAACAGGGTGTTAAAGTGACACCCTGCCGCCCTTCAATGTTTTCCCCCTTTTTCCGAATCGGTATTTACCGATTCGGTAATTGACATTCATTCCTATGGGCCTCCAGGCCCATAGGAATGATTGGCAATTACCGAATAGGTAAACACTGATTCAGTAAATACCGAATCTTAACAATTCAGTAATTTTTACCGAATTCTTAGCTACATAGCATTTACCGATTCGTAAATACCGAATCAGCAAAATTCGGTATTTACGAATCGGTAAATACTATTTACCTACATAAGGCCCTTCGTCTGCTAAGGGAGAAAAACACCCAAAAGAATATCCTAAATGCAGAACTATGTAAACTGTCATTCTTGTTTATTGTCATTTCATTTCTTTTCAATTCATTTGTATTTAGAGACTTTGCAATTCTCTCCCCTCACTGTTAAGAGTTATGAAGTGAGCCAGCCGGCCACTACTATACATTGTGTTAACAGACATGCCAGAAGCCGGGTGCGGCTCCGAGGAGATAAATAAAGGTGCGTGGCATCGTTTGGGATTCCAGCATGGATGGTCCATAATGTCTTGTTGTGTGAATCCTGTGCTCCACTAAATAGCGGCCTATGTAGAGGTCCCCCCACCTCTACACCCAGGGCTTTAAGTGGGATGAAAAAACTGGGGGTCTCGCAAGGGGGCGTGGCCAATGTACTTAAGGGCATTGCTTAAAATCACGTAAGCTAAAAGTTTGTGCTTAGCATAGTGTGCCGCCTGATTGGTATTTTGTTGTTTCTGTCATTGTATCCAAATATATGATACAACAAGTAACATCATTCTTAACAAGGTCAGGACTATTGGCTTTGTCAATGGTTGTTAGTTGCATAAGATAAATAAGCAGCAACTGTGGCTTGTATATAATATTTAAAAAGCTTCCACATAAAGCCCTGGTGACACCACGACAATGTTGCTGCTCCTTAGTTCCGAAAAGAGAAGAGAAATCCAGAGAGAAAATGACTCTCTTTACAGGATTTCCCTTCCCCTATAACGCTCGAAAAAAAGGAACTCCTGTTCCACGTCACAAAACAGAGCCTGATAGAGACCCGTTTCGAGGCCTCCTTAAAAAATCTGCCGGTGCTCAGACCCGGTGAGACCCGGCCCACTTAAAGCCCCGTCTACACCTATGTCCAGGGCTACTACTATAATCTCAATTGAATGGCACAACTTTCAAGGGAAACGGAGTAGGCTAAAATATCTTGGTAGCGTTGTTAACAAATGACTGATGTGCATGGTAGAAGAGAATGTAAGTCTCAGATGTTCAGGACTGCCAATGATTACACCTGTTTGCTGCATCTTAATTTATTGCGCTGGTAAAGGCCCAAATGGTGTAGATGATAGTGTTCGACAAGTTACCCATACCCATTTCCATGCCTCTGTATCACCAAAATTATAATGGCATATCGTCCTTCATTTGGGAGGGAATATATGACCATTCGTTGAAACCTCTCAGCTATTGTGCGACAAATATGCTTATGACCTTGGGTTGCCCTTCATATTAATCCCCCCAGACTCTCAGAGTTGGTAGAGCAGGTCATCTTTCACAGAACTTTTCCCTGCACTTACAGATACGAAGAGGCCTATTAGGATGTCCACTGGGTCTAAGTCTTCTGTTCAGCATCAAGATGCTATTCATTCAGACTCACAAGTAACTGAAAAAATACTCTCTTATCCACAGAAATGTTCTTTATTGTGTAATATCTCAATCCAGATTTGTGCTACATGCATCCATCGCAATGAATGGCTTTGAAACAGCAGGTCTTCATACATGGGGCGGCAAGCATTTTCATATTTTACAAGAGGAATACTGCTTGAATAATGACTAGATCTAGAAATACAACCAGATCACCTTCTGCCTAAATGTTGACTAAAGACACTTTCCTGAGAGTTCCCCCTTTTCAGATCCTTTGCAACTTAAACAGCAAAAGCATGTTAATTTACGCTTGTCTGCCCCCAGACAACACCCAGCACCCAGCCATGATGCCAGTTTCTCATGTCTTGTCTACAACTATGGTAAGCCTTGCTTAACTTATACCGCTGCACACTTTGATATCATGGCTGAAGACATTGGTTCATACTGTCTAGATAAGAATAACATTATAGTTATGAGAGACATCATTTATTCAAATTCTGCTCACTCGTGTACTATACGCATTTCCTGAAAACTTATAAATAATTCCTGGTTTTCCCGAGAGGTGCCTAAGCGTAAACTCCAAACTCACCAAACCGACAAACCTGGAGGAAAGCTTATTACTATGACCTCAGGGTCATATACCTCCTCCTACTTAAAGAATATAAATCTAATTTAAAAGCTAAGCAGGCAATCGTGAGTGAATCAAATAGAGTAACTATTTAAACTTCCAACCCGCTGTACACACTAAATGCAATGCACCCGAAAGGTGGGCTTTATTTATGCAATGCCTGAGGTACAAGGCCCCCCCCCTCCGGTCGGTCCGATTCGAATTACATGGCTAGGGGGCCAGTTACAGTGGAAGAGCATGTAAACTGCATAGGATTCAAGTTACTACATGTATTGTTTACCACGGGTTGAAAGCTTAAATAGTTACTTTATTTAATTCAATTACTAATTCCTGCCCAGAGGAAGTCATACGGCCGAAACACATCAACATTTTCCATAGAGGAATGTGTCAAAAATGGATTAGGATGTGCCCTTTACACTGGATGGACAAGCAGAAAAGAAATGAGTGAAGTTTCTCCTATGCTGTTCTTGTCAGAGTGACTAATTCTTAGGTTGACTTTGAAATGGGTATGTTCTTCAGGCACCTTTAGTTAAATCCTCTGGAGGGACAATAGAATATTTTTAATGTTTTATAGGTTTTGTGACTTGAATATATATTTGTTTGTAGTGCATTCTGTATATTTATGGACAGCGAGGTATTGTAAATGAAATCATTTGCTTGGCAGGATCATAAATCTTCATTAATTTGAATATTACACTTCGCTAAATCAGGTTTCCAATGATAATCAATTCTTGCATTGTGAATACTTCAGAGTGGACATAAGTTATCCCCTATATATACACCGCTCTTCTGATGTTTGTATATTGTAGCCTGGGTTATATTGGCAGTCCCTACGTTTTTCTCCATGTGAGCCTTTAGGGCCTGCCTCAGGGGTGATTTACAAGTATTAAAAAGATAGGTTTAGGCAAGGCAAAAGGTTCATTTTGGCATGCTGAAATGCTGAAATGGCAGTTCAAAACTGCACTACAGGCTGAAGCAGCAGGCCTAAGGCATACTTTACAGTGTTACTTTAGTGGGTGGAATTTTTTATTCCGCTCGCAGAATTGGAGGGATTTGAAGACTCCGCATTACTCGTTTAACAAGGAGCTCTGGTCAAATTACACCAATTGCATGAAAAATCTTTTTCCCATACGAACAACGTGAAGCTCCAGCAAGAGAGCTGGTAGCTTGAATGGGATTATGTGTCCCCTATCACGATTTCTGATCGCCTTCCGGCGTGATTTTCTAACACTAGAGGTCTGCTTTTCGAGTACATTTTCTACTCAAGGGGCAGCAAAATCAACTCAAATGGCTGCGCACTCTTATGCAGCACCTGTTCCCATTCGCATTGATGTTTCAGTGTGACCCTACAGGTGCTAAATAGCAGCATAAGCAGCACACCATGCATTTTTCTGCCCGTTGGTGGAACTCCGCAGAATCTTGCGGAGTTTTTATGGAAATTCAATGAAAATCTGTGAAGTGAAATGACAGGAGTTCTGACAACCCCTAGCAATTACAGATCCTGGTTACATGTAGTACCATATACTAGGGACTTATAAGTCAAGTCAGTGTACCAACTAAATGTCGGTCAATTTCACCATGTTTAAGAGAGAGAGCACAAGCAATTTACCACGTTTTATTGGAGGAGAAGTGCACAAAATCCTAATGTCAATGAAAGTGAAATAAGCAAAAACATGGGATGAAAACAAAAGGTCTGTGGAAATGCCACACCAAGAATCTCAGCTGACCAATGAATATGGAATAGTTGACAAAGCGAGCAAGTAGTCCTTTTGTTCAATTCCAATCATATGCGACCATGATCTGGACAACTGCAGAAGTTGAGATCCGCTGACCCGGCAGCCCTTTACAATACTTGCAAGTGTCTACAATCCTGTGCCATAGCAAGGAGCACAATGGCAGAACTTCTACATTTTTTTGTCCCCTCTTGTTTTTCTGGGATGATTGAATATGGAATGAGTTGCCACTCTGTTGTGACTCCAAGTGGTCCTTGCCTTAAACCGTGGGGCCACTGACTGAAGAGACTCACTCATCCATGTTGAGTTAGAACAGAATTATATGAGAAACTGAAACCTACTTCGTCCTGTTTATACAGGCTGTTCATTTTGGCGGCCTCCAGTTCCTCTTACTGTTCCTGGTCCAGGCTCCAGCCCCATGCCGTACATCTGTAGGAAGCAGATGCAAGGCTCATTAAGCTCCTTGGATTCACTTTCCAGTTAAGTGAGCCTGCAGCTGTATATTAAGCTTCAGACTACCAGGGATTGTGCATAATCCCTTAATTGTACAGTTAAGCAAACAAACAAACAGATGTCTAACTAAGACATGGATGAGCGTGCAACAGACTCATGATGCATTAAGTCCCGGAAGCGTAGGCTGCTTACCGCTCTCCATGGAACAAATAGATGAACTGTCGGATAAAACAATGGAAAAGTGAATGAATGAATTAATGAATATATAATAAGGTGAGACCAGCAAGGCTCCAGAGCTTCTGTACTGGCACACTGGTATCTTGATTGGAGAGGGGAAGGTTCATACGTGCTTATTCACGATCACATATGTATTAAACTATAGGGAACTACCGATTTCTTGACAATCTAGTCTTTTTCAATGGCATAAGGGCTGAGGCAAATTCCTCGGCTTTTCCATAGGTAATTCCACACAAACTGAATGTCGCCAATTAGTGAAAGGAAAAGCGTAGGGATGCCCATTTTGTAACGCTTGGCACCTCGCAAGTGGCAATGTGTCCCATGCTTGTAAGGTCTTCCTATTTTCAGGAACTAAAAGTTGATTTAATTTAAGTGCCATAATCAGTTCCCAGATTTCAAACACAAGGACCAGACCTGAGCAGACATTGCTGCACAGGCGAGCTTCATTGTGCACATTCACACCACGCTACCAGTTCTAAAAACCTATAGCACAAAATGTTGCGCGTTTGCCTCCTAGAGCCTCATTTATGAGGAATTAGTGTAGGGCATTACTACAAGTCTTCTTGCTTCGCTGCCCTATGCCAATGTGAAAGGACAGGAATTCACTGTATTTATAAAATACTGTGCATTCCTGTCCTTTCCCCCACCTCTGATGCACAATGTGCTGCCTGGGGCCAATGTGGACCCCCTTGCACCAGGTTGAAAGGGTGCCTCCATTGCAGGTAGGATTGTTTTTGTGCAGGAAGGGGCCCCTTCCTCCCCAAAAACAATCCCAAGAGGTGTTTTCCTCTTTGCATGTGTGCTGCATGCAGCACACATGCAAAGAGGGGAAACCGAGGAGAAATAAAACCCTTACTCCTCGTTTTGCCTGCTCTGGGGAAGTGTAAGGTTTTAGCAGTGCCATGGGTTAACCCCTTCGATGCTCATGACGGAACGGTTCCGTCATGAGCATCGGTCGAGCTGTGATTATGATGGAACCGTTCCGTCATGACCACGCCCGTTTTAATTAGGGCTCAGCACCGGGGGGGGGAATCGGCGCCGCATGGAAGCGGTTAACATGAATATGTAAATCTAGGGCAACGTCAAAATCCATGGGTGCCGCGTCTGAAAACCCAAAGCAACGCCTATGGAACGTCTTAATGCAGAGTAAGGCAAGGCAGTGACTTGCGCTGCTTTGTCTTACTGATTATCTATGAGGCCATGCAACGCCATGCAGAATGGATTTGCTGTGCCTCATAGATATAATTCAGATGCTCGGGCTGCAGGAGCGTAAAAAAAAAGTGACACTCTGGTGGCGCAAGCCTCTCATAAATAAGCCCCTAGTTTCACTAAAGCTAGGTAGCCTAAGCGCTCACTAATGAGCCCTGTGTATGACCTGCTAGTCACGGGTTCACATTCTGATATGTCAAATCAGCTTTCATTCTTCAAAGGTCAAGTTAATCAGTACCAGGTCAGGCAGAGTAATAATGATTACATACAAGTGTTCTATATAAAGCACCGTGGGTGAACGTTTTAATTAAACTGAGTACAAGAATGTGAAATTGTAATTCTTTGGTACTTATTCGTTATTTTTAACCGAAGTGTACCTACAAAAGCGCTCCTTTAAGCCCATCATTGATGCATGCTCAGCTCTTTGGGGCCCGAATATAGTGGGAACAAATGTAGTTATAGGCTGTTTCAAATATCTAAGAGCTCTCCTTACATTGATAACGCGGATGTTTCACAGCGAAAAGGAATGTAAAATGCCACGGGTGAGGTGTGCAACATTCACATAGCATGGCTGATGGGGGCACAGGTGCCACTACCCGGTTCAAAGTATGTTATTCTTTCCTATTCTGATTTTCTTTCTTTTTTTGTTGTTGTAGTATAAGTTTTTCAGTTAGTTCTAAAAGCGCCCTGCACATTTCAGTATCTGCCTCGTGCATATCTACTGCTGTTTAAGCCTCTTTACTAACATTACTTCTTTTTTAACTTCCTTGCCTATAAATCCACACAGTTATTGGACTGGCATGATGGCAAAGTGTATTTAGAATCACTCAAAAAGCTCCCAAAATCAGTTAAAAAAAAAATGTTAGGTCCTCATCAAGCAAATACCCTTAGGGTAAGGAGTAGCCGAAAGCCCCAGTATCCATTCAGAGCTCTCGAGTGAGGGGCCCAGCTTTACCCTGAATGGACCACTATTTAACCTTAACCTTTTGGGGCATTCTTTTGTCCAAACCAAGAGGGACACGATTTTCGGTGGGGGTTGAGCTAGTCATTATGACTTCTCGGTTCAAGAATTAACTTGAAATCGTTGTTTGTGTTGCCTTAATCATTTGACC
The DNA here is from genome assembly GCF_964263255.1 of Lissotriton vulgaris. Classification (NCBI taxonomy): domain Eukaryota; kingdom Metazoa; phylum Chordata; class Amphibia; order Caudata; family Salamandridae; genus Lissotriton; species Lissotriton vulgaris. Next base: position 678,333,272 of record NC_141699.1, on the reverse strand, counting down.
CCCTAGTGTTCCTCAGATTGTACCGCTCCCTCAGTTTCCAAAATTTATTTTTCTTAGTGTTTTTCCTTTGCTTCTCTAGATTATACACTCTTAATATAGAGTTTAACCAGTCTGTATGCTTTGGTAGTGCAGCCTTAACCCAGTTTATGCAGATCTCTCTTCTAGCCAGCAGGAATAAAATAAAGATAATATTTTCTTGATCTTTAGATAGTGGTGGAGATGTTACACTGCTTTGTATCCCAAAAATAATAATTTCTGTGCTTACCTTTATATGCTTGTCTACCACGTTAGAGATGGTCCTACCGATCTGGTCCCAGAAGTCTTTTAGTGAAGTACAGTCCCGGAACATATGTAGATCATCGGCTCTGTCTTCCCCACATTTAGGACACTTTTTTGGTTCGTAGCTGGTCATTTTAGATAGTTTTTTTGGGGACCAGTAGGAACGGTGAATTGTGAAAAGGTGGTTTTTCCTTAAGGGGGCAGCTTTTACTGTTCGACCCATAATAGCGTTCAAAGTATGCCAGAGGTTTAGGTGGTCTAGGCCTGGCATGTCTTTTTCCCAGATGATCTGAGGAGTTTTGTACTCAAATTCTCCTGCTTTCACTGGACACCACAACCAAAGAGCATGCCAGGTTGAGTGCCACATTACAGTGACTAGGGTATCACTCTCCACAAGAGCAAATGCTCATTCTACACCAACGAGGTAGAATTCTTCGGATATCGATTTTCAAAAGAAGGCCTTCAAATCAACCCGCCAAGGTTGAAACTTTTTGGGTAGCTGCAATTCCCCAGAACCCCACGGAAATGAGCAGCTTCTTAGGAATGGTCACCTACTGTGGAAGGTTAGTCCCCCAGTAGGCAACACTTACGGAGCCACTTCAGGCGTTGAGCAAGAAAGACACACCATGGGAGTGGATGAGTGAGACTGCCCAAGCATTCAAGGAAGAGAAGGGGGCAATGCTTCGAGGAGCTACCGTAGCTCACTTCAAACCAGGAGGTAGGACGGAACTCGTTGGAGATGCCAGTCTGGTGAGGCTGGGGGCTGTCCATTTACAGCAAAATGAAGGAGAGTGGATGCCCATTGCATATGCCAGCAGAGCACTAACGGCGGTGGAAACCCAGCATGTCCAGATTAAATGGGTGGCTCTCACCATCAGGCGCACATCTATCTCTGTGGACACAAATTTAACATGATCACGGATGACAAACCCCTAGTACCATTGTTTAGCGGATCAGCATGGCATGGACCACCATGAATTGAAAGATGGGTAGTACAACTGAAACACAATACAACTTCGATGTTGCTTATCAGACAGGAGTAAACAATCCGGCTGATTACCTATCAAGACACCCGCTGGCAGAAGATCAATTGATACAGAAAGAAATGGATGGAGGAGCGGAAGATACAGCTTGTCACCGAGAGTGCCTGCCCTCGAGCCCTGTCCATAGTGGAGCTGGTGGAAGCAACTCAAGAAGACAGCTGCATAAGTAGGTGTAAGAGGTGCTAAAGGCTCATTGGTTGAAGGACGTCTTGAAAGAGGAGAGTGGGCACATCGATGAAGAGCGAGAAATTCGAATGAGCCTGAAGCTCTGTCGTGATGAACTGAGTGAGAGTTTGGAAGGACTCCTACTGAGGGGACAACACATTGTAGTACCAAGGAGTTTGTGGAGACATACAGTGAAACTGGCCCATCCAGGACATTAGGGGCAAGCGAAGACTAAGGCATGGCTACGGTCGAAAGTTTGGTTTCCAGGTATGATTAGAACGGTGGAAGAAATTGTGCGGGGATGCCACTCCTGCACGATCACAGGAGCAGATGCAGCAGTAGCTCCAATCATCACTGAGGAGCCCTGTGACAAGCCTTGGTCCAAGGTAAACATGGACTTCGGGAGTTTTCCAGATGAAAGATTAACTCTGGTAGTGATAGATAGCACCAACAAGTTTCCCACAGTTGAGCTCATCAGGTCCACAGATTTGAGTGTGTAAGTCCTGCTTTAGAAAAAATATTTGTGTTGCTGGGACTGCCGGATGAGGTGAAAACTTATAATGGGCCACCATTTCAGGGTATGGGATTTAACACTGAAAAGTCACTCCCTAGTGGCCTCGGGAAAATGGGGAAGTGCAAAGATTTATGTGGAGACTGAACAGATCTTTGAGAATAGGCGTGGATCAAGTAGCAAATTTGGATGTGTGCCTACAACAATACCTGAGAGCATATCGACAAACACCACATACCACTACAGGATGTGCACCTAGTGAACTCATCATGAAGAGACCAGTAAGGGACTTTGTGCCAGTTAGCTCAGGGTGGGTACCTGCGACTCTTAACCAGGACGCAGCGCAGAGCAAAATAAAGGCAACCAATGATTGGGCCAGCAAAAGAAGACATTTGCAAGGATTCTGAGATACGACTGGGGGATGAAGTAGTGATAAAAGACTGACATCCTGGATGGAAATTCAGGGCTATTTTTGAAAGAGAAACATGGGAGGTAGTCAGAATTAAAGGAACCATGATCCCAGCCAAGAGGGATAAAGTGATAGTATCACAAAATGCCTCATGTTTCAAGAAGGCCACAAGAATGCTGGAGTCAGGGGACGTACTGGGGCAAGAGATGAGATCAGAAAGTTCAAACACAGTGAACCCAGAACTGGAGAGCAATGAGGGGGGGAGGAGCACAACAGTGATTTGAATCTTCAGCCGGTATCTGGTTAGGAAGAGAGAACTACTTCTGAAAGCTAGCTGTACCAGGAAGAGGTGCCCGAACCCCAGTGGGGGCATCCTTACTGTCTAGCATCTATTCCGAGACAGAACCAAAGACTACGAGACTTCGTCTGCTAAGGGAGAAAAACACCCAAAGGAATATCCTAAATGCAGAACTATGTAAACTGTCATTCTTGTTTATTGTCATTTCATTTCTTTACAATTCATTTGTATTTTGAGACTTTGCAATTCTCTCCCCTCACTGTTAAGAGGTATGTAGTGAGCCAGCCGGCCACTACTATACATTGTATTAACAGACATCCTAGGGGCCGGGTGCGGCTCCAAGGAGATAAATAAAGGTGCGTGGCATCGCTCGGGATTCCAGCATGGATGGTCCATACTGTCTTGTTGTGTGTGTCCTGTGCTCCACTAAATAGCGGCCTATGTAGAGGTCCACCCACCCCTACACCCAGGGCTTTAAGTGAGATAAAAAAGCTGGGGGATCTCGCAAGGGGCCGTGGCCAATGTACTTAAGGGCGTGGCTTAAAATCACGTAAGCTAAAAGTTTGTGCTTAGCATAGTGTGCCGCCCGATTGGTATTTTGTTGTTTCTGTCATTGTATCCAAATATATGATACAACAAGTAACATCATTCTTAACAAGGTCAGGACTATTGGCTTTGTCAATGGTTGTTAGTTGCATACGATAAATAAGCAGCAACTGTGGCTTGTATATAATATTGAAAAAGCTTCCACATAAAGCCCTGGTGACTCCACGACAATGTTGCTGCTCCTTAGTTCCGAAAAGAGAAGAGAAATCCAGAGAGAAAATTACTCTCTTTACAGGATTTCCCCTCCCTATAACGCTCGAAAAAACGGACCTCCTGTTCCACGTCACAAAACAGAGCCTGATAGAGACCCGTTTCGAGGCCTCCTTAAAAAATCTGCCGGTGCTCAGACCCGGTGAGACCCAGCCCACTTAAAGCCCCGTCTACACCTATGTCCAGGGCTACTACTATAATCTCAATTGAATGGCACAACTTTCAAGGGAAACAGAGTAGGCTAAAATATCTTGGTAGCGTTGTTAACAAATGACTGATGTGCATGGTAGAAGAAGAGAATGTAAGTCCCAGATGTGCAGGACTGCCAATGATTACACCTGTTTGCCGCATCTTAATTTATTGCGCTGGTCAATGCCCAAATGGTGTAGAATCAGATGATAGTGTTCGACAAGTTACCCATTCCCATTTCCATGCCACTGTCCCACCAAAATTATAATGGCATATCGTCCTTCATTTGGGAGGGAATATATGACCATTCGTTGAAGCCTCTCAGCTATTGTGCGACAAATATGCTTATGACCTTGGGTTGCCCTTCATATTAATCCCCCCAGACTCTCAGAGTTGGTAGAGCAGGTCATATTTCACAGAACCTTTCCCTGCACTTAGAGATACGAAGAGGCCTATTAGGATGTCCACTGGATCTAAGTCTTCTGCTCAGCATCAAGATGCTATTCATTCAGACTCACAGGTAACTGAAAAATACTCTCTTATCCACAGAAATGTTCTTTATTGTGTAATTTCTCAATCGGGATTTGTGCTACATACATCCATCGGATATATGACATTACAACGCATGCTTTTACCACGCATGCCTTTACAACGCAGTTTTTACAAGGCATGCCTTTACAACGCATAGTGCTTTGGGGCGCTGGATAGTGAATAGTTTAATTTACTATTCCAACTCCAGTCCCTGTGGATAGTAGGGAAGGTGTTGGATAGTACATTAAACCTATTCCCTATCCTAGATCGCCCCCCAGCGCAATGCGTTGTAATGGTTTGCGTTGTAAAAGTTGCATCGTAATGGTAGTGCGTTGTAAAAATTTCATTGTAAAGGTTGTTTACCGCATCCATCGCAATGAATGGCAAGATTCGGGCTTTGAAACAGAAGGTGTTCATACATTTATTTTTATTTATTTTGAAGTTTGTAAAGCGCGCGGCTACCCCCAAAGGGGGTGTCCCGGCGCTGTAGACTGCAGACTTGGAAAAGAGAAACACTTTAAGAGATGGAGAACAACCAGGTTTTCAGTTTGCTACGAAAAAGAGATTCAGAAGAGATAAATCTAAGGTCTAGTGGGAGGCTGTTCCAGAGTTTAGAAGTCATTACACTGAACGCTCTGCCACCCATTCTGGAACGGCGAAAGCGAGGGACAACCAAGAGGCGCAGGTTGTTCGACCTCAAAGATCTGACCGATTGGGATAGTACAAGTCTCTTTCTCAAGTATCCCGGGCCCGACCCATTAAGGGCCCGAAAAGCAAGAGTCAGCATCTTGAACTGAATGCGACGGGCAATGGGAAGCCAATGTAGCTTCTTACGATAGAATGCGACAGACTGTCGATAAGGGATATTGCCAATCAGTCTCGCCGCCGCATTTTGAACGATCCGCAGACGTTCAATTTGATACAAGGGGGCACCTGCATAGAGACTGTTGGTATAATCCAAGTGTGAAGTGATCAGGGCATGGATGATGGTTCTACGGGCATCCAAAGGAGGGTACGGAAAGATCTTTCTAATCATACGTAGTTTCACGAAGCACGCTGCCGTGACCTTATTGATTTGAGCTTTACAGGAAAGAGCGTTATCAAATTGAAAGCCCAAATTACGTACTGTTTGAACTGGAGAGGGAGGAGGATTCAGCACAGTCGGCCACCACAGAATGGCAGGCAACGTAGTTTTCTGATTAAAAAATAAGACCTCCGTCTTATCAGTGTTGAGCCTGAGATGATTAGAAGTCATCCAGGAGCATATATTGCCAAGGCAGTGGCAAAAACTGGCAAAACTGGAGTCAGAGTGATCTCTAAATGAAAACACAAGCTGAGTATCATCAGCATACGAGATCACTCTGACCCCCCAGGACTCCACCACCATAGCCAGTGGAGCAAGATACACGTTAAAAAACAGGGGGCTCAGAGCAGAGCCCTGAGGCACGCCACAAAGGAGGGGTTTACCCTCTGATTCAAAAGGTCTAAGAAGGACCTTCTGAGTTCGTCCTTTAAGAAAGGAGCCAATCCAAGTCAGAACAGAGCCACCCATACCAGTCTGACTCAGACGATACCGTATCGAAAGCGGCGGATAGGTCGAGGAGGACCAACATGGCCTCCTCGCCCCTATCCACACACTCCCGTATCGTCTCAGAGACCTCCAAAAGAGCAGTCTCGGTACTAAAACCAGTTCTAAATCCCGACTGTGAGTCGTGTAGTAGTAGGTTGGTTTCTAAATATTCCGCCAGTTGTTTCTGCACAGCCTTTTCAAGGATTTTCGCCGGTTTAGGGAGGAGGGAGATGGGGCGGTAGTTACTAAATTGCCCCGGGTCCGCATCCACTTTCTTCGGGATGGGGACTAACATTGCCTCCTTCCAAACAGTCGGAAATTGGCCTGTGCACAGTGATGTATTCCAAATAGAAAGGAGTGGCCTGACCAATAGGGGAGCCAGATTGCCCATAACTTTAGCGGGAACCGGGTCTAAAGGGGAGCCAGATTTGCACTGGGCAAACAGACTCAGAGCAGACTCAGTAGTTAACTCTTTGAAGGACATCAATGACACTTTCTCTGAGTCCCTGTCACTGGATATAAGGGGGGTCAAAACAGAAGAGAAGGAAGGCGTAATATTGTTAATTTTATCTTGAAAGCAATCCGACAGACCATTACATAAGGCCTGGCTCGAGGAATTCCGAGGCACCATAGCGGGGGGATTAACAAAATCCTTTACAATACTAAAAAGAGTTTTAGGAGAGTTATCTGCATTCTTGATTTGGGGCCGGCAAGCATTTTCATATTTTACAAGAGAAATACTGCTTGAATAACGACTAGATCTAGAAATACAACCAGATCACCTACTGCCTAAATGTTGACTAAAGGCACTTTCCTCAGAGTTCCCCCTTTTCAGATCCTTTGCAACTTAAACAGCAAAAGCAAGTTAATTTACGCTTGTCTGCCCCCAGACACACCCAGCACCGAGCCATGATGCCAGTTTCTCATGTCTTGTCTACAACTATGGTAAGCCTTGCTTAACTTATGCCGCTGCACACTTTGATATCATGGCTGAAGATATTGGTTCATACTGTCTAGATAAGAATAACATTACAGTTATGAGGGACATAATTTATTCAAATTCTGCTCACTCGTGTACTATGCGCATTTCCTGAAAACTTATAATAATTCCTGGTTTTCCCGAGAGGTGCCTAAGCGTAAACTCTAAACTCACCAAGCTGACAAACATGAAGGAAACCTTATTACTATGACCTCAGGGCCATATACCTCCTCATACTTAAAGAATATAAATCTAATTGAAAAGCTAAGCAGGCAATCGTGAGTGAATCCAATACAGTAACTATTTAAACGTCCAACCCGCTGTACACACTAAATGCAATGCACCGAAAGGTGGGCTTTATTCATGCAATGCCTGAGGTACAACAAGGGTGCCAGGTACAGGGGAAGAGCATGTAAACTGCGTAGGGTTCAAGTTACTACATTTATTGTTTACCACAGGTTGAAAGCTTAATTAGTTACTTTATTTAATTCAATTATTAATGCCTATCTAGTGCAGCACCAACTTTCTTGTCTTTCTTCTTTGATCAGAGGATGGCATTACATGTCACAGCCTAAACACATCAACATTTTCCATAGAGACATTTTTCCAAAATGGATTAGTATGTGCCATTGTTCTGGATACACAAGCAGAACAAAAATGAGTGAAGTTTCTCCTATGCTGTTCTTGTCAGAGTGACTAATTCTTGATTAATTTGAATATTACACTTGGCTAAATCAGGTTTCCAATGATAATCAATTCTTGCATTGTGAATACTTCAGAGTGGACATAAGTTATCCCCTATATATACCGCTCTTTTGATTTTTGTATGTTGTAGCCCGGGTTATATTGGCAGTCCCTACGTTTTTCTCCATATGAGCCTTTAGGGCCTGCCTCAGGGGTGATTTACAAGTATTAAAAAGATAGGTTTAGGCATGGCAAAAGGTTCATTTAGGCATGCTGAAATGCTGAAATGGCAGTTTAAAATTGCATTACAGGCTGAAGCAGCAGGCCTAAGACATACTTTACAATGTTACTTTAGTGGGTGGAATTTTGAATTCCGCTCGCAGAATTGGAGGAATTTGAAGGCTCCGCATTACTCTTTTAACATGGAGCTCTGGCCAAATTACACCAATTGCATGAAAAATCTTTTTCCCATACGAACAACGTGAAGCTCCAGCAAGAGAGCTGGTGAGCTTGAATTGGATTATGTGTCCCCTATCATGATTTCCGATCGCCTTCCGGCGTGATTTTCTAACACTAGCAGTCAGTCAGAGGGCTGCTTCTCAAGTACATTTTCTACTCAAGGGGCGCAAAATCAACTCAAATGGCTGCGCACTCTTATGCACCACCTGTTGCCATTTGCACTGATATTTCAGTGTGACCCTACAGGTGCTAAATAGCAGCATGAGCAGCACAACATGCATTTTTCTGCCCGTTGGTGGAACTCCGCAGAATCTCGTGGAGTTTTTATGGAAATTCAATGAAAATCTGTGAAGTGAAATTTCAGGAGTTCTGACAACCCCTAGCAATTACAGATTCTGGTTACATGTAGTACAAATTTACACTTATAAGTCAAGTCAGTGTACCAACTAGATGTTGGTCAATTTCACCATGTTTAAGAGAGAGAGCACAAGCAATTTACCAAATTTACCACTTCTTAGTGGAGGAGAAGTGCACAAAATCCTAATGCCAATGAAAGTGAAATAAGCAAAAACATGGGGTGAAAGCAAAAGGTCTGTGGAAATGCCACACCAATAATTTCAGGTGACCAATGAATATGGATTAGTTGACAAAGAGAGCAAGTAGTCCTTTTGTTCTTTTCCAATAATTTGTGACCATGATCTGGACAACTGCAGACAAAGGTGAGATCCGCTGACCCCGGCAGCCCTTTACGATACTTGTAAGTGTCTACAATCCTGTGCCATAGCAAGGAGCACAATGGCAGAACTTCTACATTTTTTTGTCCCCTCTTGTTTTTCTGGGATGATTGAATATGGAATGAGTTGCCAATCTGTTGTGACTCCAAGTGGTCCTTGCCTTAAACCGTGGGGCCACTGACTGAAGAGACTAACTCATCCATGTTGAGTTAGAACAGAATTATATGAGAAACTGAAACCTACTTCGTCCTGTTTATACAGGCTGTTCATTTTGGCGGCCTACAACTGAGGATTTGCAGTTTTCCTCCAGTTCCTCTTACTGTTCCTGGTCCAGGCTCCAGCCCCTTGCCGTACATCTGTAGGAAGCAGATGCAAGGCTCATTAAGCTCCTTGGATTCACTTTTCAGTTAAGTGAGCCTGCAGCTGTATATTAAGCTTCAGACTACCAGGGATTGTGCATAATCCCTTAATTGTACAGTTAAGCAAACAAACAAACAGATGTCTAACTAAGACATGGATGAGCGTGCAACAGACTCATGATGCATTAAGTCCCGGAAGCGTAGGCTGCTTACCGCTCTCCATGGAACAAATGAATGAACTGACGGATAAAACAATGGAAAAGTGAATGAATGAATTAATGAATATATAATAAGGTGAGACCACCAAGGCTCCAGAGCTTCTGTACTGGCACACTGGTATCTTGTTAGGAGAGGGGAAGGTTCATACATACTTATTCACGATCACATATGTATTAAACTATAGGGAACTACCGATTTCTTGACAATCTAGTCTTTTTCAATGGCATAAGGGCTGAGGCAAATTCCTCGGCTTTTCTATAGGTAATTCCACACAAACTGAATGTCGCATGCCTCCAATTAGTGAGAGGAAAACCGTAGGGATGCCCATTTTGTAACGCTTGGCACCGCGCAAGTGGCAATGTGTCCCATGCTTGTAAGGTCTTCCTCTTTTCAGGAACTAAAAGTTGATTTAATTTAAGTGCCATAATCAGTTCCCAGATTTCAAACACAAGGACCAGACCTGAGCAGACATTGCTGCACAGGCGTGCTTCATTGTGCACATTCACACCACGCTACCAGTTCTAAAAACCTATAGCACAAAATGCTGCACGTTTGGCTCCTAGAGCCTAATTTATGAGGAATTAGTGAAGGGCATTACTACAAGTCTTCTTGCTTCGCTGCCCTATGCCAACGTGAAAGGACAGGAATTCACTGTATTTATAAAATACTGTGCATTCCTGCCCTTTCCCCCAGCTTGGTGCACAATTTGCTGCTTGGGGCCAACGTGGGCACCCTTGCACCATGGTGAAAGGGTGCCTCTGTTGCAGGTAGGATTGTTTTTGTGCAGGAAGGGGCCCCTTCCTCCCCAAAAACAATCCCAAGAGGTGTTTTCCTCTTTCTATGTGTGCTGCATGCAGCACACATGCAAAGAGGGGAAAACGAGGAGAAATAAAACCCTTACTCCTCGTTTTGCCTGCTCTGGGGAACTGTAAGGTTTTAGCAGTGCCATGGGTTTACATGAATATGTAAATCTGGGGCAACGTCAAAATCCATGGGTGCCGCGTGTGAAAACCGAAAGCAACGCCTATGGAACGTCTTGATGCAGAGTAAGGCAAGGCAGCGACTTGCGCTGCTTTGTCTTACTGATTATCTATGAGGCCATGCAACGCCATGCAGAATGGATTTGCGTTGCCTCATAGATATAATTCAGATGCTCTCACTGCAGGAGTGTAAAAAAAAAGTGACACTCCGGTGGCGCAAGCCTCTCATAAATAAGCCCCTAGTTTCACTAAAGCTAGGTAGCCTAAGCGCTCACTAATGAGCCCTGTGTATGACCTGCTAGTCACAGGTTCACATTCTGATATGTCAAATCAGCTTTTATTCTTCAAAGGTCAAGTTAATCAGTATCAGGTCAGGCAGAGTAATAATGATTACATACAAGTGTTCTATATAAAGCGCCTTGGGTGAACGTTTTAATTAAACTGAGTACAAGAATGTGAAATTGTAATTCTTTGGTACTTATTTGTTATTTTTAACCGAAGTGTACCTACAAAAGCGCTCCTTTAAGCCCATCATTGATGCATGCTCAGCTCTTTGAGGCCCGAATATAGTGAGAACAAATGTAGTTATAGGCTGTTTCAAATATCTAAGAGCTCTCCTTACATTGATAACGCGGATGTTTCACAGCGAAAAGGAATGTAAAATGCCACGGGTGAGGTGTGCAACATTCACATAGCATGGCTGATGGGGGCACAGGTGCCACTACCCGGTTCAAAGTATGTTATTCTTTCCTATTCTGATTTTCTTTCTTTTTTTGTTGTTGTAGTATAAGTTTTTCAGTTAGTTCTAAAAGCGCCCTGCACATTTCAGTATCTGCCTCGTGCATATCTACTGCTGTTTAAGCCTCTTTACTAACATTACTTCTTTTTTAACTTCCTTGCCTATAAATCCACACAGTTATTGGACTGGCATGATGGCAAAGTGTATTTAGAATCACTCAAAAAGCTCCCAAAATCAGTAAAAAAAAAAAATGTTAGGTCCTCATCAAGCAAATACCCTTAGGGTAAGGAGTAGCCGAAAGCCCCAGTATCCATTCAGAGCTCTCGAGTGAGGGGCCCAGCTTTACCCTGAATGGACCCCTATTTAACCTTACCCTTTTGGAGCATTCTTTTGTCCAAACCAAGAGGGACACGATTTTCGGTGGGGGTTTAGCTAGCCATTTTGACTTCTCGGTTCAAGAATTAACTTGAAATCGTTGTTTGTGTTGTCTTAATCATTGGACCCCCTAGTGTTCCTCAGATTGTACCACTCCCACAGTTTCCAAAATTTATTTTTCTTAGTGTTTTTCCTTTGCTTCTCTAGATTATACACTCTTAATATAGAGTTTAACCAGTCTGTATGCTTTGATGGTGCAGCCTTAACCCAGTTTATGCAGATCTCTCTTCTAGCCAGCAGGATCAAAATAAAGATAATATTTTCTTGATCTTTAGATAGTGGTGGAGATGTTACACTGCTTTGTATCCCAAAAATAATCATTTCTGTGCTTACCATTATATGCTTGTCTACCACGTTAGAGATGGTCTTACCGATCTGGTCCCAGAAGTCTTTTAGTGAAGTACAGTCCCGGAACATATGTAGATCATCGGCTCTGTCTTCTCCACATTTAGGACACTTTTTTGGTTCGTAGCTGGTCATTTTAGAGGACCAGAAGGAACAGTGAATTGTGAAAAGATGGTTTTTCCTTAATCGGGCAGCTTTTACTGTTCGACCCATAATAGCGTTTGAAGTATGCCAGAGGTTTAGGTGGTCTAGGCCTGGCATATCTTTTTCCCAGATGATCTCAAATTCTCCTGCTCTTATAAGAGCCCAGTACCAGTAAGAAACCTCTTTTTTGAAAGACTCTGGATTAGTGATTTTTGATTCTATGATCTCGTCCCCTTTAAGTTTTTCCTTTAGAGGGTTTTTCCAGCTTTTTAGTTGGTAAAATTTGAATCTGGATATCGACCCCTGCGTTTGCTCATACAAAAGTTCCCAATTTACTAGCTGTTTTTTCTCAATCAGCTGTCCCCAGTATTCTATCTTGTGCTTTCTTAGCGGAGTCAATAATGTGTCTTTTAGGCATTCTGGGGTGCCTGGTGAATCCCAGATTGGCGCGTGTTTGCTATAGTATGGAATTTTTAGGGTTCTTCTTATTTCATGCCAAGATCTTGCTGCAGCTTTTATCACCTTTAATTTGATTTCTTTGAAAGATTTCGGGTGACCAAATTTTTACAGGTAGTGATCCTGTTCCTCAGGACATATAAGCGCTCTTAAATATGTGGGCCAGCTGCTCCACTTGTTCAGCAGTATCCTGATGTTTTTAAACTGGAAGGCTCTACAGTATTCCTGTATATCCGTACTGGCGATTCCTCCTTGTGCTTTGTTTCTTCTTAGTTTTTTCCACCCTATTCTGACCCCCTTGGCGGCCCAGACAAAACTTGATATTTCCCCCTGAAGTTTTTTAATTCGATCCATACTAAAGCTCAGTGGGATGGAATTAAATAGGTAAGTACATTTTGGAATAATGGTCATCTTAATTAAGTTTGACCTGCCTAGGAAGGATAATTGTAGACCTGACCAGGCCTTAAGAAGTTTCTTTATTTCCTTGTGTATCCTAGAGAAGTTCAGATTTGTTATTTCATCTACGTCTTTTGTATATTCTATTCCTAAATATTTGATTTTATCTTTGTTGAGAGGGTTTTCTGAGGCTGTGTTCCATTCAAGGATTTCTGTTTTGGACTGGTTTACCAGGTATCCTGAGACTACGCCAAACTGTGTTATTGTTTCCTCTATTTTGGGCAGGGAATGTGCTAGGTTTCCAGTTAATATCATCAAATCGTCGGCGTATAATGCTACTTTTTTCTCTCCCAACCTTGGTGTTTGAAAGGTTTGATCTCTTCTTCCCCTCTTAATAATGCAGCTAATGGTTCAATGTAAAATTTAAATAAAAGGGGGGACAGAGGGCATCCTTGTCGTGTGCCTCGTTTTATTAGAACGTTATCAGTGAGAGCGTCATTTACTAATATTTTTGCAGTCGGACTTGTATAGATGTTTGATATTGCATTTTCGATTTTGTCTCCTAGATTAAATTTAGTAAGAATTTCATTCAGAAAGGGCCAGCTGACTCGATCGAACGCTTTTGCTGTGTCAAAGGTTATTACTGATAAGGGGACATTATAATGAGTTGCAATGTCTATGGCGAAGACCAGTTTGTGAGACAGTTTATGAATTTGTCTGCCTTTGATGAAGCCTTTATGGTCTGGGTTGATTAGGGACCCTGTCACAGTCCCCAATCTTTTTGCCAGAATCTGTGTATATAGTTTATAATCTGAATTCAAGAGGGAGATAGGCCTGTATGATTCACATTTAGTTGGATCTTTCCCTGGTTTTAATATGATGGTAATGACTGCATCATTCCAAGATTTCGGGATTTTTTGGTTTTCCAGGAATATACAATTAAAAAGATCTGTAAGTAGTGTTAGTAGAGTTTCTTGAAGTTGTATATACATTTTGTTTGGTATGGAGTCCGGGCCAGCGGCTTTTTCTTTCTTTAGGGTCTTAATTGCGATTCTGACTGCCTCCTTTGAGCTCTCTTGGTTGAGAATGATCTTCTGTTCCTCAGATGCTGCCGGAATCGTGATTCTATTTAGAAAGTTATGTATTTGGTCCTCAGAGCAAGTTGGATCTTCTGGGTAGAGATCCTCAAAAAAGCGTTTGAATTCCTGCCTAATTATACTGCTGTCTGAGGAGTGACCTGGTTGGCCTTCTGTATGTATCTTTATGATTCTATTTTTAGTTCTTTCAATTTTTGTTTTCCAGGCTAGAATCCTCCCGCAATCTTCTCCATATTCATATTTTGAGAATTTACTGGCTTCCCATTTTTCTCTTACTCTAGCTTCCAAGAAATCATTCAGATATGTTTTCTTGTTTCTTATTTTTTCTTCTGTTTCCGAAATTGCTTTACTGGAATTAGCTGTTTTAAGGTCTAACTCTAGAGAGTGTAATGTTTTTTTCGGTCTGCTCTATGAAGTATTTCTTTTCTTTGTTCCTATATAAAGCCATACTGAGGATTTTCCCTCTGATAACCGCCTTGTAGGCGTCCCAGGCAATTTGTTTTGTAGTTTCAGCATTATTTCTGAGAGTACTGGGGAGGGAGATATTTCAAATCTATAACCTCCATTTCCAGGTAGAGACCAAATACCCAAAACAATGGATAATCGGAACGGCCAAAAACAGCGCAAGCAAAGTGAAGGAATACTGGATCTAACTGTTAGCAATAAATATCAGGCCCTATCGACGATGACATAGATACTGAAGCCGGAGTAGAGACTGAACATCAACTTGCAGCCAGAGACGGAGCTGGAGCTGGAGCCGGAGCAGGAGCAGGAGCTGAAGCTGAAGCTGGAGTTGGAGCTGGAGTCGAAACAGGAAAGACAAGGATTGTTAAAGAAAAGAATCCACCGAGAAGTACACAGGGACCAGAACAAGTAGTGCCGGCTCCCCTAATCTTCCCCAAAATCCCCACTGCCACCACCACAGACACTAATAGTATTAACATCTCTGGAAATGCCCTTGAGGAGATGATGAAGGACCAAAATCAGTTTTTATCCATATTTAAAACTACATACAGACTAGAAAATAAATTGTTTTCTGTCTGTATTTATCTGTAAAATCACTAAAAACGGAAAACAGGGAGCCTTACTCTTGTGTAGCTTGGCACTGGGCAATCAGACTTACTACAGAGGGAATGTGTAAAGCAAAGGGACAGCAGCCACTCGCAATAACTGCACTGATTGTCACAAAAAAGCCTTCCCACAAGATGTATGTAAAAACGTTATATGCACCACACATATTCAATCATTATAACATGACTATAATATACATTTGGGCATAAAACACACTCAGAAACATTACTGGCAGTACTAGGTCCACACCTATGGTTAAGCTTTCACTAGTATGGACACTATGGGCAAATTCTAAAATATCTCCCCCCCCCTCAATTGAGAGAGAGCACCCTTAAGCGTGCACAATATCAAGATTAATGTACATACACAAAACATAAAACATTTTTTAGCGGCACTGCGGGACGAAGCAACGAGAAAGGAACTCAATCTCAAATGGCATTGTGCTTTTGGCACCAATCAAAGTATACAGTGGCACCACCAGTCAGTGTCATGAATCACAAGTGATCTGCACATGATCACTCCCAGTCACACACATTAACTCTTCACCACTACCCGGTGCAACAGATATCATCCAGTTTGTACGATAAGCTCTTACATACACATACACACTCAGCACTCTATTGGGGTGCCATAGGTACCCAGCAGGCATATGGTTCACCTTCTGTAGACTCTGTGGCCCAACCCTCCCTCCACATCCAAGTCGACCCCTATTGTCCCTTACCCCCAGTTGGAACATAACAAGTCCCACCTTCTGGACACAGTGCCGCATGCGGCCGAAGTCACACTTAGTCTGGGTCCTCGGGAAGCAGGAGTATGTAGCAGTTTTAATTAGGAGGTAGATATAAACAAGAGAG
Organism: Lissotriton vulgaris; assembly: GCF_964263255.1. Classification (NCBI taxonomy): domain Eukaryota; kingdom Metazoa; phylum Chordata; class Amphibia; order Caudata; family Salamandridae; genus Lissotriton; species Lissotriton vulgaris. Next base: position 678,317,510 of record NC_141699.1, on the reverse strand, counting down.
AGGTTTGAAGCCACTGCAGAAGTTCACCCACAGGTCTCTAAACACACGGGGAGTCACGCAGTCTCTTGACCCACTTCCAAACTGCCTGAGAAGCATTTCTTCAACCTAGTCAATTTCTCTCACTATTACCTGGTGCCAAGGTGTTTTCAGGAGGGGAAAGGTGTTGAGAGGGAAGTTGGTCTGCTATGATGAGGTTCAATAAGGGAATAACTGATGAATTGGAAGTAACGCAGGGGATCCTCTCGGTAGGATGAGGCACCCGATCAGCACACAATGATCCGGGTCATGCCCAAGTGATCCGGGTGCAGCAACTGGTGTGCATACGGATGAGTTGCACAAGGCATTTCAGGTTTTGAATGCAGAGTTGCAAATTTCGCTCCGAGCTGGTAAGGAGGCACAATGACCAGTATACGTTGTGTTGGCTTGCACCAGGTGATTCTGTTCACACACAGAGCAACCAGTTGCAATTCCATACCTCTCTGGAAATGAGGCACAACATCTGGTGCACAACGATACAGGTTGCACCAGACCAGTCTTGTCACACACAAATAGGCGCAAGTTCAGAGCCAAATGAAGTAGAACGAGGCACTACTCTGTGTTCACTCCTTTCTCTGAGGGGTGCACTCTGTGAATTGGACACTCTACGCAATGAGCATGCAGTCGGTGAGTTACACAAGAAAAATGCGGAATGATTGACGAAACGGGCCATGTGGGGTCCCGCAGCTGGTGAATCTGCTCACCACTAGACACTTATGAGTGTTGCGGTTCCCACAGTATTGGAACCCCACACCTCAGATGTGGGCAAGATTTCTGGGGCTCCGCATTAGACAATCCTGTCTTCAGATATAAGTCTTAAGTCCACGCTAATACCACAATACCAGTTTGAATGTAGTAGCAGAGGTTGGCACTTGAAAGGGCAGTGCTCTCCAGATGTCAAAGGTAGATGGTGTAGGTCCCCGGGGGAGATATTTGATGTCTCTGAGATCCCTGGGAATACAGGAGGTCTGCCTTCTGGATCTTGGAGAGCACCCTGCAGAGTGCCCCACTTCAGCAGGTCCTCGGCCCACGCCTTTCTCTATTGGGACAGTTATCCTCCATGTGCACAAAAAAGTCCTCTGACAATATGCACCATGCAGTCCGGGACCTCAGGTTTCATCTATTCACAAGCACATCTCACCTTTTACTGGAGGTTGGCACCCATAGTTATACTGCATGTGTCTTTGAAGTCAGTTGGTTTAGGGGTTTATGCTTTGAACCACAGATGTCCCCCTTAAATTTTTGAGCTGTCTACCACAGTGCCTTGGAATGCAGTTCCTAATTTTTAGTGGGGACATGATCCGGCCACTAGAGATTAAGTGTCACCACCTCCATCTTCAATCTATCCCATTCAGCCCTCAAATGGCAGAGGTTTGCCACTCCTGTGAGATGCCCTTTTATTACAGAAGACATCTGGAAAATGCACAGATGTGTTCCCCCCCCGACTCTTGGTGTCCACTGGAGCCAGACACTATGGTTCCTGAAAATCTTGGAGCCTAGAAATGTCCATCCATACTAATATAATAAAGAGAGAGCCCAAACCTTTGAGAGAGCCCAAATCTTTGAGGCGGGTAATCTCAGGAACCACAGCACCAATCACAACACCCAATACAGCGTTGGAAAGGGGCAGTTGCAGCAGAAGGACAGAGGCTATGCAGACGCCCACCATGTACATTTAAAAGGTAAAAGAACCGTGCCAGCAAAGTAGTCCCTTGTGGGCGTGTCTCCATTGTGCTGTGGGCGTGTGCTGGGAGCATGACAAACGCTGGGGGCGTGTGGTACGTTCCGCCCTTCATGCCATGTCTCATATCGTGTGCTAATCCCACCCTGCTCCCTTTAAATACCCCTGCACCCGATAATCATAACCCACCCTTACTCCTTAAAATACCCCAACACCCTTAAACACTAACCCATCTTAACCCTATAAATATACCCTGTACCCCAAAACCCAAACCTATCCCTAAACCCTAAAAATACCCCTGTGCCCCAAAACCCAAACCTAGCCCTGAACCCTAAAAATACCCCTGTACCTCAAAACCCAAACCTACCCTGAACCCTAAAAATACCCCCGTACCCCAAAACCCAATTCTAGCCCTGACCTCTAAAAATACCATTGTACCCCAGAACCCAAACCTTCTCCTGAACCTTAAAATACCCCTGTACCCCAAAACCCAAACCTAGCCCTGAACCCTTAAAATACCCCTGTACCCCAAAACCCAAACCTACCCCATAACCCTAAAAATACCCCTGAACCCCAAAACCCAAAGCTAGCCCTGAACCCTAAAAATAACCCTGTACCCCAAAACCCAAACCTACCCCTGAACCCTAAAATACCCCTGTACCCCAAAACCCAAACCTAGCCCTGAACCCTTAAAATACCCCTGTACCCCAAAACCAAAACCTACCCCTGACCCCTAAAAATACCCCTATTCCCCAAGACCCAAACCTAGCCCTGAACCCTAAAAAAACCCCTGCACCCCAAACCCATACCTATCCCTAAACCCTAAGAGAACCCTGTACCCCATAACCCAATTCTATATCTGAACCCTTAAAATACCCAAACACCCCAAAACATATACCTAAGTACCCCAAAACATATACCCCTATGCCCATACTTACCTTATCCAAACATTTTAAAAAAACATGCTTTTACCCTGCATGCATTTACAACGAATTTCATTGTAAATGTATGCGTGGTAAAGCATATAAAATGTAATGCCATGCGTTATAATGGCATTGCGGAGTCATGGTACTTTTGTAATGAAAGTATGCAAAGTGATGGTGTGCGGAAAGAAAGTTGCAGAATAATGGGTGTTTACCCTCCCCAGGTAAGTACATTGGTTTCACGGTGGCCCACATCTCCAGCAACATACTCATATTTTTTCACCTCCCATTTGAAAAATGCACAGGTCTCGCTCATTGATGGCCAGCACCGACATACACTTTTAGACACACCTCCCGCCACAAGTTCTAGAATTGCAAACTTTAGAGCTGGGGAGCTACGTTTGAATCTCGGCATCAGCTCAACATCCTGTGATTCCAGGCAAATGGCTTTGTCTCCCAGTGCCTACCACAAATGAATGTGTTCTTCTGTAATGTAAATTGTGCTTATGCCATGTTGTCGAGTTTGCGCTATATAATATTGCAAGGAAAAATAAAGTAGGGAAACTCGAATCCACACACTACTGAACGCGCACTCTTAAGTGCATCAGCAGTGCACTGTGAATCGGAGCGTTTCACAGGCCTGTCACAGATAAGAAATGCTATCAAAACGAAATCCTACAAAACAATGTACTACTGGCCGGCAGCAATTCATACCCGGACAACGTCGGGACGGGCTGCTAGTAATCTATAAGTGTATTAAAGAAAGATCATGCCTCTTACCCTCCCACTGTCGCACTACAAAAGAGTGGGAATTGATCGCGCCGAAATATTGCTTTTATCCAACGGAGACAGTGTGATTGAATCTGTAGTTTTTTTATTGTTTACATCTTCATATACAAATTATACGCCAATCCAGGCTTTATACAGAGGTACGTCCACCTCAAGCACATTATGAAGTTAGTGCGCTCTTTGAATACCAAATGCATTTCGAGCTTGCTTTGGCTCTTCATCAGGGGTTACTGCAAATACAATAAACAGTAAAAGTGTATTTAAAAACGATCTTTAAATGTTAAACACTGTGTCTAAATACAGCACGATCATTAACAGGTTCATACCCTAAACAAACATCATACAAGTGCTACTGATTATAACCCCTATTTCTCCCAGTGTCATCCTTGACTGTGGTTGTGCTGTAAACATGAGAAACATCGTCCCTCCCTCAAAAACCCTTGTTCCTGTTAGTAAGTCCTCCCCTATTTACTCCCCTTTCGCTAACCTCCTCAGCACCCCTCCTATTACGAAACCCACATTTTCTATAAGTGGCACTTTTAAGCAAGTTCTGCCAAAACCCCCTTTACCAATGGAAAGGGGTTGGCACTGTGAATCCACTAATATGAAACATCATGAGGCTGCTCCACTGCAATCCGCCATTGCAGATCGAAGTATTGTTAACCACTTACCCATATTATCTTATGAGCTGAGCAGGCCTCATAGGTAATGAAAACCCACATAGGTATTCCTCTCTACCTTGGTGCACATGCGCTATTGGGCACCCCAACCTGTGATGGCAGGAGGGATACATAGTTTCCAGCAACAGTGGTATCAGTGTGCCCACCCGAGTCAGCACAGCCGACTGTACACAGGTTTAACCAATACTTGTGTCTATGCGCATGCTCTAATCTGCAGTGGCAGTTGACACACACAATCAGGGGCACCCAAGGTATAGGTGCGCACTCACAGAGGCCTAAATTGGCAAGCTGCTCCTGAGGTTACTCATGATAGCTACTAGTGAGCACCCACCAGTCTGCAATGACAGATCGGCCTGTATATCAGAACATGGAATCAGTGCCACGTCCCAACACAGATTAGAAGTAAACGCACACTCTCACGCTTAATGGACAGGCCGGGCACATGCCTTATCCAGGACTGACACCACCCCTTTCGTCCCAGCCCGATAAGGGGAACCCCCTCACAGGTATGGTTGTGCACTCCTGACACTCGACAGCCACTAGGCATTTTGCTTCTAGCACCATGGATGCAAGCATGCAGACCTAGGCCTGCACCTGCAGGCCTGGCCAGGAAGTTAGAGCACCAGCATTGCAGGTGTGCACTAATCAGACCACAATGGCACGCCAGGCACCTATCCACCTTGCCATAGGTACCTGGGTGCATTCTCCAGCTTGCCCCGGCAGATGGGACGTGTATCCGAAACAGCATCAGGGCAGGTGTGCGCACCTCAGTCTGCATTGGTAGACCAGCCTATGTTCCGGAACAGTGAGTCAGCGCCATTTCTAACTAATGTAGAAAGGCATAGGCACTTCCCCACAGCTTGGACAGTGAATATGTGTGGTGGGTCCTGAGTTCACTCCAGAGATTCGGACTCTAAGGCAGGGGAAGCCTAATTGGGGATCCTCATTACCTGGGCAGGGAACATCAATATGTGCCTGCTCAACCTTCAGTATATCACCCCCCACCCTCTGCCCCCCCTGGTGCCCATGCCTGGTGGGTGGCCTCGTGATAGGGGACAATCCCCTTCCGGTTGACTGGAGCGTAAATGGTGCCAACCTAGCCAGGGGCGCAATTGAGCCCCACAGACCTGTCATGGCAGACCCGATTTAGGGTTGCAGACTATCCAGTGGGTGGCACACTCAGTGATATGTCCCACTACTTAGCCCGTGTCATACCCCCCCCGGGTATGGGGTGCACCTGTTTACAAGGCGCACGGAGGCATGGCACCAATTCCCCATTGTATCCCCTCCCCCTTAAAAATACGGTTGAGGCAGTCGTGTGCACTGTTCCTCTGCTGTACTCGGGGGAGGGGCCTAATTTCCTACGGTAAGGCAGAAAAATTCAGCAAAGACTTGGAGGAAAGAGCGAAAAGTTTTGGGGTAATTTCCCCTAAGGAGGCCATGTCCAACAGTGTGTTTATCGTACAGAGTGGGTAGGACAAACCTGTTTAGAGTAGTCGGTGAACTTGTAGAAAGCATGCATGCCAATAGATCCGAGTCAGATGGGAGACTCCTGGTTTTTGAAGCAAAAAATGGCTTTATTTTAGGTGTCTCTCGCCTAAAATTGCCTATGCTTTAATATAAACCAATAAAAAAAAATACATTCTCCTGATTTTTTTCAAAATCTCCCACTTTCAAAATGTTGGCATGCATGACCAACATCACCACAGGCACTGGGGAAAACCACAGGGCAGGGAGAAGGGGACCTAAGAAGGTGTAGTACTTTGTTAAGAGTCTAGGCATGAGATAGTTTAACCCTGTAGTAATCCCGCTATCTAATTGTATAGTATTCGGAATTAAAGCCTGAAGGGGAGGATGTGGGAGAAAATTATAAAGTGGATGACATCTGACCTGGAATTAGTGATAAACAATTTGATGAAAGTGGGAGGACGGAAGTGGCAGGCCCACTCTCCTTTGTATTGCTGGTCTTTGCCTAGTTTGATTTAGTCTCTCTTGGGTTGGCCACTAAAAAGAAATTAAGTTTTGTCTGATTCATCACTTGTTAAGGCCAAAGGAAATTTTGTTAATGCTTTCATAGCCCCGGAGGACCCATCAGTCCTCTATTCAAATGTGGGTTGGAGATCGCATGGCGTTAACAAAACGTAATGTGTAGCCTCATTTTGTCTGCTATTGGTTCAATCAAGAGATTAATATTAGTTGGCTTTTCAGTTTTAAAAAGCCATATTTGTGGGCAAAGTTTAACAAATGGGGTGTTCTATATTTTTTGTTCTGTACACTTTTGCAGTGAGTTTTTACAGCACAATCAGAGTTTCAGAAGATAACACATTACTTGAATAATGTTAGTCTTTGCAGGAAATGTTGCAGCAGGAGCATGCCAAGAATCATGGTTGCTTTTTCAAGATATTAAGGTGAAATTTGGGTTGCCATCGGCACTGGACCAAATGGAAGGGTTAGTCCAGTTTTGACCTTTTTGAGAATACTTTTGAACACAATGAAAATGGAAGCTACATTACAAAAAAGAAAATTGCGGTCTTGTTACAATTGCAGCACGAAGCGTTAAGAGTGTATAAGCCTCTTCCATGTATGTAAAATTATATTTTTCTATATACAATAAAGAATTTCAGAAATAAAAAAAAAAAAAAGAGTGAAGAGACTGGAAGTAAGGAAAGTTCAGGTGTTTTTAGAACATTTCAATTTCACCCGTAGAAGGGTGAAAACAGAGAGAATAGATTTGTCCCATCACAAGGTACCCTTGGGCGCCAGACCGAGGGTTGATTTAAGAGTGTGGATATTATTCCTGAAACGAGTTTGCTGTCACAGTGTTCATTTTAAATGTGGACACTTCTGGCAAGTGTAAATATAGTTTGATGGAGCAGTTCCTTAGTATGTGGCCTTTTCCTGGGAAGGAGGTGATGTGCTGACAAATGGCCAGATCACTGAATGAAGCAAGGGAGAAGCTTTGCTTCACTTGAATGTTTCCATTGGTGGTTCCTATGGTGTTGTGGGGAAAGGAATTGGTGAACCCGGCTGTGAGGTTACTGTGGTTGCATTGGTTGCATTGGTGAATAGACAGAAAACAAGAGATTGATGAGGTCTTTAGTTGTCATAGGTTTTTGTGAAAGGAAGTTTGAACTTTTATGTACCGTTTAGAGACAGACATGTGCCAGGTATGGGCAGTGACAATATGGATGCTTTGTCCCATTCATAGTGGCAGAGCTACCATGGGCTGGCATCAGGAACAGAGACAGTGTGTAGCTAGCCCTATGGGCGGCTGTGGGGGTCTCAGCGTTAGCCATGAAGAGCGGGGAGGCTATTGCCGCCCCAAGACGGCAGGTGATAGCGAGGGGTGGTTGCTGCCCCCAAAACTAATGCCGCCCAGGGCAGACCACCCCCTCCCACCCTCCCATAGCTACGCCACTGAACAGAGACACAGAAGACAACAATGCACTGTACATCACACATCCAAAGTGGGAAAAGCTTTAAAGTTTCTCTGAGCAGAATGTTTTGCATTGGAAGGCTAGCCTTCCAGTATAAAACCTATTTAAATTAAAGACACCAGAGTACACCATACAATAGTTGCTTTCATCCTGTGTGCATTATACACCATGAAGCCCAGTATCATCACACGAGAAAAAATTCCACAAGATTGAGTATCACTGTTGCTGTAGCTCGATTTCTAATTCAAATTTTATTTAATTACAGAACGCAGCAGCCGACACGCGTTTCGCCCTACCCGGGCTTCCTCAAGGCTCGCTAATGTGGTAGTTAAAATATTACATCTCCAATAAACACCGCACGTAATTGCAAATTCAAGTTTTAATCACACGTACCAGAAGTGCTAAAATTTCATAGTCCTCTTTACAACATCTTTAGTACCCAAGTTACAATCTGTGCACTCCGTATTGACAATGCATCCTCCTCTCAAAATATGTTAAATTACTGGAACAGAGACACGTTCCATCGAGAGTTCCCACTGATTTTAAGCAGCTTGTCCACACCACCACCTTCTGGGTTCCACAGGCCTACATCAACCCGATCTCTATCCAGGGCAGACCACCCCCCCCTCCCCACCTCCATCAGCTACGCCACTGAACAGAGGCGCAGAAGACAACAATGCACTGTATATTACACATCCAAAGTGGGCAAAGCTTTAACGTTTCTCTGAGCAGAATGTTTTGCATTGGAAGGCTAACCTTCCAGTATAAAACCTATGCTAGACATAATACAGATTTCTTTGTACTATGGTGTAAAGGTGTGTGTAGTTGTAGGAAGCCTGATTTTGTTTCAGTGCTTAGGAAGAAAGCAGGGGTGCCATACCTCTGTAGATACAGTGCCATCCGGCTCTCCCCCTCTCACTCAATGCAGCACAGTGACTTTGGTTGCGGTGTTGTGTTTCGAGACAAATTTGTAAATCGGCCCTTATGTGCTCTTTGTTTTGTCGAGGGAGCAGTTTGGCATGCTTTTGTTTGCAATGAGTGCTCCAATGGAGGTGAACAGATTGGGTCTGACTAGGGTGCAAATTAAGGGCAAACTGCATTTGGAGGTTAAATTGCCGTAGACGTAGCAAGTACATCACAATGGAAGAGTTGTGATAGGTATGCATTTTTGGAATTTAGAAAGTTTCTGCATTTGATACTGTTGTTCTGCAGGTTGTGTTCCATGTCCTCAATAGTAAGGACCAATAAATGTATACTAGGTCATTTTTATATAACATGATCAGCAAAGCAGGTGGAAATACGGCCTTTCTAAAAACAGGTGGAGCTGGGCTGCAAAATGTTTACTGTTAGTGGTGGGGTGAGGAGGGATGAAATGAGGGAACTTTGAAAGCTTTGGCTGAAATACTTAAAGCGGGAACTGTCCTGCTTTGCTTGTTCTATTTGCTGAGGAAAATGACCGAGAACAACTGTTCGGCCTGGGTTTGCTGAAAAACATAAAACAGGATATACAGCCGGTTAAAGGTTTGTGGCCATACACCTTCACTCTCTGCACTGCATAGTAACAGGGAAGAATTTATAGAGTAGGGAGGATGCCAGATATGACTTTAAAGAAGGTCAGAAAGAAGGTGACCCATGAAATAGAAGTTTTTTATGCTGAAAAATTGATTGCAATGGTTGTGCATACAGAGATATTATGCAGCCAATCACACTTCGTATTGTTCTGACTGGGTATACTAACGCCTTTCATAGAATTAATATTGGGGCATATTATCAAGGGATTTATCTCCGCTTTTTTGGCTTTAAAAGCCAAGAAAGCGGAGATAACATTATCTCCCTATTAGCAACAGGGTGCTAACACGCAATTTCGCATGTTAGCACCCTTTTTCTCTAAGCTTCCCCTTGCATCTCTAATGAGATGCAAAGGGGGCGTTCCAGAGAAAAATAATAGGAGAAATGTTGTTAAGCGACATTTCTCCTATTATCAAGGATTTCGCTAACCCTGTTAGTGATAAAAAAAAAGCAGCGCTAACCGCGGTTAGCACTGCTTTTTTTACACCTGGTATTTTCCTGACTTAGCCATGATATCCTATGGAAGGTGGAAATCATGGCTAAGTTTGTGAGCCCCTATTATCAAGCTAACGCCAAACTTCGAGAGATTATCATTGGTTTTCCAGAGATAATCTCTCAATTGGCAGTTAGCGCGAGGATTTTTATCACTACTGAGATAAACCTTGCTAATAGCAAGTTATCTCTGCGATAATTTCCGGCGATGCTTAGCGTTAAAAAATTTGTTGCTAAGCATCGTTAGCAGTAAATATCGCTAAACTTTGGTAATAGGCCCCATTATACCGTGGAATTCCATGACAAGATTGCGACGGTGATGTGTGAGTGGTTGTGCTGGTAGGAGTTAGGGATTTATTTTGTTGGACTATAGGAGGTTGTCTGTGAGCAGCAAGAAAACACTACACCTTGTGGGGGATAGTAATCACAATATGAATGTAATTTCAATACATAAGTAGGTTTTACTCGTTGGCAAGAAGGGGAACAGATGTGTTAATCCTGAATGGAGTTTGAGCATTAGAGATCAGCCAATTCCAGTTGGGGGGGGGGGTTAATGAAGAGATGCTGAACAGAGAATGGTAGTTGGGGTGCAGGGTCCTCTCTCTTTCACCAAAGTGTTTCCTCCAGGGCAACTGGAATTCTGTGACTGTGCGTCCGCGATGTTTTAGTATAATTATGGATTTGCCACATTTAGCACAAAATCTATTATCTGCTGCATAATCTGCAGATTTAAAGCAAAAAAATGGTTGCTGTCTCAAACGGTTGAAACATTAATAAAATGCAGCAGCATGCGTTGCTGCGCATTGGTAGGACCTTCACAAAGGTTGACTTGTCACCTTTCTGTTGTTTATTGCTATATGAGAGTGATAAACTGGTACTAATGAGCTGCCACCTATGCCCAGACAACTCTCAACAAGTGAAAACATGGGGAAATAATTAAGAAATAGTACCACGAAATGTTTCACATTATGCTGTATAAATTGCCTTTTCTTGCAGCATAATTTAGTCAACCCTCCCACGTATTTTGACCCTCCCCTGCCACATAATTCCAATGGCCGTGAAATTAGCAGACGTGGAGTTGTGAGACAAAGAATTAGTCCCTCGAGCTCACTCAACTTTTTTTTATAGTTAATTTGCCTAAAACACCTTTGATTAAGGGGGAATTAATAAACGTTTAGTTACACATGGGGGAGTTGACTCATGGCAAAGCAATGTGTTAAGATACACATGTTAAGAAAAACGTGTTTTTGTATTGCCATTCGTAATTTTGATTGAAACGGTTTGTTCAATAAATGTAATGATGGTATTGCAGCTCACACAGCAGGTTTCTAAGTAGGCAAGAGGCATAACAGATTCTTCCAAAGCATAATGGTGTTGGATCTTTGCAGATCGTCAATTCCAGCCCAGGAGTCCGGGGAAAGAGGGTGCTGGACGGAGAATGGCAAAGAGACATGCTTGAGACTTAAAAACAGGAATAATAATAGTGGATACTGGAGGTGAATGTAAGGCAGTTCAGAGGACTTGAGAAATCTGACCCGGCTGTCTTTCTTTACTGGAGGTGTATTAGTTGGTGGATGTTAGGACATTTGTTGTATCAGTGTGGTGGGGAAATTTAGTTGAAATGGCTATTGCAGAGGATTCATAAGAGCAGGCTTGCTCTGAAAAGCTGTCCATTTACACTTACTTACCCTGATCTGTGGTTTCGGATAGTCCTGCCCTGAGAGAGAGAGAGAGAGAGAGAGAGAGAGAGAGAGAGACCTTCCTGACGCAAGATTAGGAGTCAATATTTAACGACACAATGGAACCATTGTGTTGAATAACACTGTCGCTTATCGTTTAAGTGGTAGGAATAATCCCTTTCGTAATGTGCATGATAATCTTGGGCAGTGGTTATGTTGGTTATGTCGCACATGACCACACTGATTGGCAGATTTCTGTGCACTGTGTTTTCTCTGACCCTGTCTTTGATAAAGCAGAGAGGCCTGGAGCTGATCCTTGGCCATGCATGACCTACTGGTGAACTGAAGAACTACTGCTGTTTATCCTATTCGAGCCCATTGCTTTCATGTTGAAAGGGGGAGTCCCACTGTGTGCACCGTGAAAGCTCTATGCAATTTGAAGACCATGTGTAATTATTCTGCAGTGCGTTAATTAACCCTTTCCTTCGCCCACTAACGAAATCAGGCCAATCAGCAGGAGAGAAAAAGTAATTGAAAAAAATGGAAATCCATAGTAGCCACAGGCAAGGGAGCCGTAGACGCGTCTGTCACTGGTCAGAAAACAGAGGACACGCCTTGTGGCGGCATCCAACCTTTAATAACCCTGCTTTCAGAAAAATCCAACATTTCTCAACAAGACTGATGCTGATTAATTGACTGAATTTTAAGGTTTTACATGGGGCAACATATTACATTTGGCTATCTATAGAGCAATTTGAGACCCATCAGAGCACGTCAGAAGTTTAACAGGTTGTGAAGGTGGGAGAGGAGGAGCAAAGTGGAAATAAGCATAAAGAGACGAGCATGTGAGGGTCAAACATCTCAATGATGAAGGAATGAAAGCGAGAATGGGATAGCTAGAAAAGAGTGATTTTTTTTTAGTTCCAGAGAGATGCATGACTGCAGATTCGTACAGAGAGCCGAGCCAGAGTTACCACAAGGTTTGGCGTCTAAATAACGCAACACATGTCATCTAAAAATCTAAAAATATGGTAAAGGCTTCTATAATTGTAAAAAACATTTTTTTTCTATTTGTTTCGATTCAATACATTAGATCAGTACATTGAGTGACATTTATCGAAAATACGTGTTTCTAAATAAAAACCTAGAGACATTCAGGAGTACCTCTGTGCCCTGCGGATTGCTACGAGGCAGTCAAGAAAGGTATCAGTTCGTGTTGTGCTCTTTGTATATGGCTCATGTTGTATGTGAAGCAATATATTTTCCTAGTAGATCAAACTGGAGTGACGTTTGTGTATAGTGCACATTGTGAATTATTTGCACGGTGCAAAGGAAGGTTTGGTAAATACAAGGATTTGCCTTCTTTCACACAACTTGGCAGTGAGGAAGCTGGGATGTGAGCACATTGTGGAATCCAGCCTCTGGAAGGATCTCTCCTTCAGTCTCCCATTTCACAACCAAGGCCGCAGTTCTTTCATAAGTTAGTTTAGTGAATTATTTGACATGAATGCAAATATAATGTTAAATCATTACTATGTTATGCTAATGGGAGGCAGGGCATATTATTTTTATGTTACTATCGCTGTCTTTCCTTTATATAACAAAAACAGACCAATTTCAAGAGTGGCCGAACACCTCAATGTCATCAGTTATGTAAATTGGCAAAACAAAGCAGCCTCAGAGATCCCACACAGGGTGCTCTAGGTTACAGGTCTTCAGGAGTCACGTGATGAAGCCAGTTTCAAAGAGAGATTCATTTGCATGAACTGTGTGGGAACGTCATCCTTTTGGTCCAGGTCATCCTCATTTCCTTGACTGATACTGGTGGTTACAGACTCTGACTGTGCCCTGGGCTCTGCTAACCAGGCCAGGGCCAGGGCTCTGACGAAAATATATGGCAATTCAGCAGCAATGGATGGAGCGTCCCCCCCCCCGCCCCACACACACACACACACAAACACACGCACACAGCTGCAGAAAAAGTGGAAAGTAAAATTGCACTAAATGATTTTATTTAATTTCATTTTCTATTCTCTGCCAAATGGACTGTGGGGGCAGGGCCTGTGCGTCATTGCTGCTGATTGTCAGCAGTGAGGAGTGGCCCCCTTCGTTTGAAGCGCACATGTAGGTATGGCTTGCTATAGTATTATGGCCAACCGGACATGCTCAGTTTAAGCCTCTCCAGCCTAGCTGTCTTAGATAAGGGCGGGCAGAGAACTCCGCTCTGCCAGTGGAGTGTCAGAGATTTGCCTAGTCGAGCTCTGCTGAGAATGCAGAGTATAGGGCAAAAGTCTGCCTCCGCAGCGGAGCGGAGTTAGCCACCCCCCATGCGCAGATGTACGTCTGATGTAGGAGAGAAACGAGGAGGAGGGCAGCCCGGGGATCCGCAGTACAGGCAAGTGTGTTTTTATTTCTTTTTAAAATAATGTGTAAATATTTTTTAATAGGGGGTGGAGGCAGGTGGTGGAGGGGAGTTTCACTGAGTTTTTTCCCAACTCCGTGGACCTCCGCGTAGTCGCACTGCGCCAGCTTCGCCCGGGGTTACTCTTAGACAGCTGGGTTGGAGAGCAGGCAAAGGCCTACCAGTGCCTTTTGAAGTGCTGAAGCAGTCTGCTCCATTTAATCCAGATGGTTTCACTCATGCTGCTTCACAGCATGAGAGCAGCGTCTGGATTGGATAAAGTAGCTATATATGTGATATCACGTCGCGCTCTGAGGTGTCTGGAGTCAGGGTCTGAGAGCATTGAGGATGTGCTGCAGGATAAGGTAAGTGAAAGTTTTATTTTTTCTTTCTTTTCATTTTTAGTGTAACATACTTTCATAATGTATGTGTTTGTTTTTATATATGTGCCACCTCACCATTTTATACGTCACCGACTGCCACTGTGGTAATTAGTTGTAATTACAATTGCAATGACAAACCCCTGTAAGTCTCTAGTATATAATAAGGCAAGAGGGATTCAAACTACCTATAAGTACTTAGTATATAATAGGGCAGGGGGGTTAGAGGCCCAGTAGGTTTCCTACACTGGAATGCGCACTACTGTGTTGCCTACTGTAATTTTTAAAGACAGTTCTGCTTCTCCGGCTCTCTTAAGAAGTAAATTATAGGCAAATTCGTCTTTGGAATTGAAGGTACTTCCAAAGGAGTAATCTACCTCATTTTTACATATATGCCACCCCAAGGTCTTCCCTAGGTGCCCTAGGGGTGGAGTGTCATGTAACTGTAGGCAAGGGCATTATAAAATATGTTTTATAAGCCTTGATGAGGGAAAAACTGCCAATTTAATTCCCCCCCCATTGTAGATAATTAGCTCCTTAGGCTAACATTGGAATATTTTATTTAAGTATACATATTGCTAGGAAGCAGCTTAATAATGTCATTCACCGACTTAAAAGATTGGCCATGAAAAAGCCAACAATTTTACCACTGTTGAATTTATCATGACTAGTACAGAAAATACATTATGGAACTTTCTTTTCTGTGAGACAAAACCCAGCCTTGTAGCAGGCTCTCCAGTTTTGTCAGCATTAAAAGGCTTAGCCAAGCTGCTATGATGAGGTGATAAGTGGCCTTCATAGAACAGAGGTTATCTGATGGGGGGAACTCTGCAGCTGCAGAGAACAGGCATGGTCTAGGGCTGGGTAAATCAAGCTGGGCTTCAAAGAGAGCAGGACAGTGGAGAATGCAAGCCAGGTCTATCCCCTCTTTCTGCACCCCTAGCCAGATAGCCGGCCCAGGAATGGAATTTGCAGGAGGTCTGGAGGGGGCATGTTAATGGAAATGAGCCACACCAGAAGGTTAGTTTAACCAGGTCTTACTCTCCTGGAGAGGAATTCTCCAGCGAGAATCTTAAAGTGCAATGCTGTGTGTGACAAGAATATAGCACACTTTTGAGGAAGCTATCATGCTTTTGGGTGGCACCCTGCACCTCATTGGACAGGGGTGCCCCCTGCTTGTCATCCCAGATGATAATATAAATATGTGTGAGCTGCATAGCAACTTGGATTTGCTACCTGAAACTACAAGGAGATGAAGGACTGCCCGGCTGGAACCCAGGTCTGCTCTACCCAGGATTGCTTCCTTAACACCTTGGCTGCTAAGGGGTTTTCCCGCTGGGTGCTGCAGTACCAGATTTTCCATTGTTCATGACAAGGTCAACTCGTCATAAGCACAGGGCAGGTAAAACCCATGACGAGTTGACCTTGTCATTAGCATGGAAGGGGTTAAGGACTGGGAACTACAGCCCTGAGGACTTTGCCTTGCTTCAAAAAGGATTATGGAGTGGACTCCCTGAACCCAACAGGTTAACAGACTTACCCTGCACCATCTTCCTCAAGAAGTCCCCAGTTTGGAGTGTGTCCTGTGGACTTTTAAAGGATTTGACCAGGTGCATTTTGGGAATTGTAGTTCCAATATTCCAAGGACGGTCTCAGAGCTTCTAAATCTTTAGATCTGTGTTTTGGACACTTTGAACCCAGAAGAGGAACTTCAGGAAAAAATGTCAGAAGTTTGGAGTAACTTTTTGATAAAAGTGCCTTAAGTGAACTGACCTGACGTCGAGAGTCAAGCCGGCTACCTTCAACCACGACCCAGTCTGGATTTCAGGTTCATTCTGCTGGAAGCTCTTGAGCTGAAGACTTTCAGGAGTTGACCGAGTGCTCCCGCTGAACTAAGCTGGTGAACCCACTGCAAATCTGGCCTGACAAAGTGTCTTGCTCACCCTTGAGAGAAAATCCTCTAAACGTTTCTAAATGTGAAGGTAAAATTATGACAGGGGCCTCCTGCATACAGTATCCGAACATGGCTTCATCGCGGTCCGCCTCGAACTTTGACTGTGTCCTGATCAAGTGCCACCATATGTCCCAAGCTGGCACTATATGTTTTTAAAAATTCATATCTCTGGTTCCCTATATTGAATTTTTGTTGTGTACTTTTAACAATAACAATATTTTCTATTTTTCTAAATTGGTGTGTGATTTTTAATGTGTGTTTTGTCGTATTTAATGTATAGGTGTTTTTAAATGCTTTAAATTCCTACGGCCCTGCCTCTCCTGGACCTCTCCGCTGCATTCAACACCCTCATCAACAGGCTCTACAACATCAGAATATAGAAAGATGCTCGGAAACAGATTGCCTCCTTCCTTACAGGATGCACAGCGAGTGTCCAGCTGCCTCCCTTCTCCTCCGCACCCAAGGACATCATATGCGGTGTTCCGCAAAGATCATCAGGAAGTCACATCTTATTCAATACCTACATGACTCCCCTTGCAGATATTGTCAGATTACGTGGCCTCAACATTATCTCCTATGCAGACAACACTCAACTTGTCCTCTTGCTCACCGAGGACCCCACCAATGTCAAAACCAACTTCTCCAGTGCCGTCATCAATGTTGCCAAGTGTATGAGAGACTGCCACCTCATACTGAACTCCAACAAAACAGAAGTACTGATCTTCGGAGACCACAGCTGGGGGTCAGCTGAACTCTGACCTACTCCAATACCAACAGACCATGCACGCGCACTAGGGATCATCCTGGGCAGCCAACTGACCATCAGATGACAAATCAATGCAGTTGCCTCCTCCTGCTTCCATACTCTTCACATACTTTATAGAACCTTCAGATGGATTCCTATCAACATCAGAAAGACCATCACTTAGGCCCTTTGTAACGACCGGATTCTCGAACCAGATGGGATCAGCTCCTCAGAGCACCTCCAACCCAGTTGGAACGTAATCACCTCCCTCCTTAGAACGTATTTACAATAGGTATGTACATATATATTTATATCTTGTACCTAAGGATGGGGAAATAGAAATATACACGCATAGGTTTTCTACAATACCTCACTCATACCAGTTAGTCTCACGGCAACTTAGGCCCAGACTGATCTACCCTGGGGCAGTTCTGATTATTTACCATTACACACTGATCACCATCAGTGCTCACTCGACACGCAATTCGGCGTGCCTATACACTAGGCTGCAGCCCTAGTGCTCTCTTCCTCCCAATCGAGCAACAATCCGGCGGACCTACACACTGGTGTCCCCCCCAGTGTTCTCTCACTCACAGCCCGATCCGCAATCCGGCGGATCTATGCACCAGTGTCCCACCTGGTGTTCTCATTAACGCCGCTTACCAACGACGATCACTCTCCTATAAATACCTTTGGAAGGAATCTCTCATTGGCTACTCGGGATGATACTACAATAACAGGAATTAGCACAACTTGCCAAATTGAATCATGTACCTTCTGCTCTCAGCATCAAATGGTCCCTCTCTCCCTCATTGTTCAGTCACCTCTTACCTGACCGGGATTTACATCTGTTCATGAAAACGATGTCTGACTAGAAGACCAGGTTACCCTGATTGAACAAGAATACAAGGCACATGTTGGTTCACTAAGAACTGGGGTATTTTATTACAATGATTATAAAAACACAACACTATACTATAACATATATCCTGCAAAGAAAAGTAAAAGGTGAAATATGGGCGGACGTCACCTTATGGACACGAAGTCGGGGTTCGACAGTCATCTAGGTTCCCTTCTCGTCTGTGCCTTGGCTCATCTTGGAATCACACCTCAGCAGTCACGAGTACACGTCTGCACCGCTATGCTCTGTCTCCTCTGCTTCCCTCCAAGTCACTGGAACCTTCCTCTTTATTAGCTGCTGTCTCTCTCTGTCTCTGGTCGTTCTGCACTACTCCTCTCTCTTCTTCAATCTTTCTCAGAGAGTATCAGCTTCATGATCTTTCTCGGACTTCAAAATGGCGACTGTCTGCCTGGAAATAATTAATGGCATTGATGCTAACGGCTAGCTGCCGCCTACAGACTGACTGACTCACAGCCTAACGCTTTCGCTAATATGGAAGCTTGTCCTTTCATGGAAAGTTACGGCCAGTAACCTGCCGCCCACCAAATTCTTGTACCTCCCCGTACCAAGGACACGTTCCCAGCCGGCCGGCCTGATGTTGTGTCTTCGGAGTGGAGAAAAATACAGTCTTTCGATAAGGGCCAGCCTGAGCCGGTTCTCTCCAAGCGAACAACACTTTGAAACTAAAACATTACACTTGACCTAGAAGCATCTCAAGCTGCCGGGGCAGAAAGCAAGATGGAGTCTCTCCCGTTTGAGGCCTACAAGGCCCGAAATAAGCGTAACTCCATAGAAGGTATACTAACACTCTTGCAAAAAGACGGATTATCACTAATACTAATGAATCTATCCCCTAACTTAAGTTTATAAGCCCTGATCTAAGGAAAAGGGTACGAAAGTGCATTACTGTGCCTTATGAATAGGCCCTGTCTGTAGTTCTAATCCCTGCACTAGAATGATAATAGACTAGAGTCATCTCCAATCATCCTCCCTCAAAGGAGGGCCGAAAAAGTCGGTCAGAACAGCCCTTGTCACCAGCCGCCTCAACTATGGCAATGCTCTCTATGGTGGCATCTCAACCTACTCCTCAGAAGACTCCAGACCATACAGAACGTGGCACCCAGACTCATCATGGACCCCCTAAACAGTCACACATCACCACTCACCTCAGGAACTTCGATTGGCTCCCCATCCAGAAGAGATGCCTGCTCAAGATCCTCATGCATGCCTACAAACCCTCCACGATCAAGGACCATCTTACATCAACCATAGATTTAAATATCATGAACCTTCTAGACACCTGTGATCCTCCTCACTCACCCTCGCCCCCACCCCCTGCATCCATTGCAGCTGTTGCTGGTGTCACTTCTTCTATGTCACCGCCAAGTCCTGGAACAACCTGCACCTCCAAACAGCACTATCTCTGGCAGACATCAGGAAAAGGCTCAAGACTTTGCTTTTCAGCTGAGACATGGCATCCTCAGTGCCCAGATACCCCTAGGGGTGACACTGCTGTGCTCCACAAATATTGACTGATTGATTGATTTATTGATTGATTTATTGATAACTGTCTCCTGAGTTAAGCTTGCCTCCTAGCAGTCAGCTGCCAAGGGTTGAGTCAGTGGCTAATGTTTGTTTTGAGACCTTGACTGGATCTTATATTGTGTTGGTCACCTTATTGGTGGGTGCATACTTACCCCTACTAATAATCCACCTACCAACAGTCTGCTTTTAGTTAAAGCAGCTAAGGAGATATTATATACTTGCTAAGGGATCCTGCATTTACATATTTTTGATTCATGAACTGCTTTAGGGAGAGAAAGGATAAGTGTCTGGATGTTTGCCCCAGCTCTAAATTGTATGTAGCCTTAAAGGGACAAGGGGCGGGACCAAGCAAGACCAGGCCTGCCAACTGATATTGTTCTACCGTTTGTCAGGGGATTTCAGCTCACTTCACACAGTTAATCTGTGAAGAGCCGATATCACATGATGTGCACATAGTGAGCTGGAAAACCCTACAGAGATGAGGGTTCTAGTTCCTTGTGTGAAGGGTGAGCAGCCATCACAACACGGGCATTACCACGCGCTGCCATTGCGACGCTGCTTTTACAACGCAAGTCGTTTCAACGACTTGCGCTGGAGGGTGCTGTTGGAAAAGGAATAGTTTAATTTTCCATTCCAACACCTTCCCTACTGTAACATGGGCTGGAGTTGGAATAGAAAATTAAACTATTCCACTATCCAGCGCTTACAGGGCAAGTCGTTGTAACAACTTGCTTTGTAAAAACAGCGTCGTAATGGCACGCGGGGTAAAAGCCTGTGTTGTAATGTCATACAAACATGTGAAGTCTCTAAGCACCTGATGTCCATCAGAGGTTGACAAACTTTTCAAGACATCAGCTGCAGCCTCAGAAGCATTTGTAATTATTTCTGGGGTCCAGTGAGAGGCTTACTTGGGCAGTGCTGGGCTCTAAGCCCCAATCCCTCCCCTTGCCCCTCCATAACCATGTTTGTTGGGGTGGTGATGGGCTCAAATCCCTGACCCCACTCCAGACTCAATTCCTTTCAGGTCTCACCCCTTTCCACTCAGTAAAAATAATGTTAATGATGGTAAGTCTGCAAGACATTTGCCCGGCTACATCCATGCTTATCTCACCCACTTCAAAAATATGTAAGAGAGCTTAGAGGGATATGAGGCAAAGTTTTTCGTGTTTTTATTTGCTGTCTAAGTTTGAAATAGGCTGTATATTGTTAATATGCTATCTCGGTCTGGATTTTTCATTAGAATAAAATTCTTCGAAACTGGAATGCTTTTCCTAATTTTATAATCCATTGAGTATCTCTAAGAGAATTCAGCAGTAGGATCTTTTAAGCACCGAGCGGAGGGACTTCTGAAGAAGGAAGAGATATAGGGAAAAGTAATATTTCTGGACAATAGAAGATAGCTGGTACTATGAGGCAAGAATCCCATGCCTCCTCTGTGCTAGAATCCCACGCTTCCTCTGTGCCAGCATTCCACTTCTCCTCTGTTCCAGAGGCCCACACCTCCCCAGTGCCAGAGTCCCATGCATCCTCTGTGCTAGAGTTCCATGTATCTTCTGTGCCCGTGTCGCACTCCTCCTCTCTGCCAGTGGACCATGCCTCCTCTGTGCCAGAGTCCCACACCTCCTCTGTGCCAGAGTCCCAGGCCTCCTCTGTGCCAGAGTCTTATGCCTCCTCTGTGCCAGAATCCCACACCTCCTTTGTGCCAGAGTCCCACTCCTCCTCCCTGCCAGATGACCACGCCTCCTCTGTGCCAGGGTCCCACACCTCCTCTGTGCCAGAGTACCATGCCCCCTCTGTGCCAGAGACCCACATTTCCTCTGTGCCAGAGGCCCACATCTCCTCTGTGCCAGAGCCCCATGTCCCCTCTGTGCCAGAGTCCCAATCCTCCTCTGTGCCAAAGGACCACACCTCCTCTGTGCCAGAGTCCCACACCTCCTCTGTGCCAGAGTCCCAGGCCTCCTCTGTGCTAAGGTCCCATGCATCTTCAGTGCCAGAGCCCCACTCTTCCTCTCTGCCAGTGGACCACGCCTCCTCTGTGCCAGAGTCCCACTCCTCCTCTCTGCCAGTGGACCACGCCTCCTCTGTGCCAGAGTCCCACACCTCCTCTGTGCCAGAGTCCCAGGCCTCCTCTGTGCCAGAGTCCCATGCCCCCTCTGTGCCAGAGTCTCAGGTCTCCTCTGTGCCAGAGGCCGACGCATCCTCTGTGCCAGAGTCCCATGCCCCCTCCGTGCCAGAGTCCCAGGTCTCCTCTGTGCCAGAGGCCCACACCTCCTCTGTGCCAGAGTCCCACACATCCACTGTGCCAGAGTCCCATGACCCCTCTGTGCCAGAGTCCCACGCCACCACAGTGCCAGAGTACCATGACCCCTCTGTGCCAGAGTCACATGCCCCCTCTGTGCCAGACTCCCACACCCCCTCTGTGCCAGAATCCCATGCCTCCTCTGTGCCAGAGTCCCACACATCCACTGTGCCAGAGTACCCTGCCCCCTCTGTGCCAGAGACCCACGCCTCCTCTGTGCCGGAGGCCCACACCTCCTCTGTGCCAGAGTCTCAGGTCTCCTCTGTGCCAGAGGCCGACGCATCCTCTGTGCCAGAGTCCCATGCCCCCTCCGTGCCAGAGTCCCAGGTCTCCTCTGTGCCAGAGTCCCACACCTCCTCTGTGCCAGAGTCCCACACATCCACTGTGCCAGAGTCCCATGACCCCTCTGTGCCAGAGTCCCACGCCACCACAGTGCCAGAGTACCATGACCCCTCTGTGCCAGAGTCACATGCCCCCTCTGTGCCAGACTCCCACACCCCCTCTGTGCCAGAATCCCATGCCTCCTCTGTGCCAGAGTCCCACTCCTCATCTCTGTCAGAGGACCAAGCCTCCTCTATTCCAGAGGCCCACACCTCCTCTGTGCCAGAGTCCCACACCACCACAGTGCCAGAGTCCCATGACCCCTCTGTGCCAGAGTCACATGCCCCCTCTGTGCCAGACTCCCACGCCCCCTCTGTGCCAGAGGCCCACACCTCATCTGTGCCAGAGTCCCATGTCCCCTCTCTGCCAGGGTTCCACACCTCCTCTGTGCCAGAGTCCCACACCTCCTCTGTGCCAGAATCCCAGGCCTCCTCTGTGCTAGAGTCCCATGCATCTTCTGTGCCAGAGTCCTACTCTTTCTCTCTGCCAGTGCACTGCGCCTCCCCTGTGCCTGTCAGGGGTTCTTCGCAGGATCAGGATGAAGCAAATAATGGGTCCACCTCCAAATCTCATGAACACTCTGATATCACAAAACACAGAGTATTCATATGATTAGGCGAGGAAAAAAAGGAGAGGAAGGGGACAGCAGGGACAAAGTATCTGAAATGACAAGACATAGATTAGCAAGTTCAACTCCTCCTCTGTTTTAGAGACCCACACCTCCCCAGTGCCAGAGTCCCATGCATCCTCTGTGCTAGAGTTCCATGCATCTTCTCTGCCAGTGTCCCACTCCTCCTCTCTGCCAGTGGACCACGCCTCCTCTGTGCCAGAGTCCCACACCTCCTCTGTGCCAGAGTCCCAGGCCTCCTCTTTGCCAGAGTCTTACGCCTCCTCTGTGCCAGAATCCCACACCTCCTTTGTGCCAGAGTCCCACTCCTCTCTGCCAGATGACCACGCCTCCTCTGTGCCAGAGTCCCACACCTCCTCTGTGCCAGAGTACCATGCCCCCTCTGTGCCAGAGACCCACGCTTCCTCTGTGCCAGAGGCCCACACCTCCTCTGTGCCAGAGTCCCATATCCCCTCTGTGCCAGAATCCCACGCCTCCTTCGTGCCAAAGGACCACACCTCCTCTGTGCCAGAGTCCCAGGCCTCCTCTGTGCTAGAGTCCCGTGCATCTTCAGTGCCAGAGTCCCACTCTTCCTCTCTGCCAGTGGACCACGCTTCCTCTGTGCCAGAGTCCCACACCTCCTCTGTGCCAGAGTCCCATGCCCCCTCTGTGCCAGAGTCCCACTCCTCCTCTCTGCAAGGGGACCATGCCTGCTCTGTGCCAGAGTCCCACACCTCCTCAGTGCCCGAGTTCCATGCCCCTCTGTGACAGAGTCCCACGCCTCCTCTGTGCCAGAGGCCCACTCCTCCTATGTGCCAGAGTCCCATGTCCCCTCTGTGCCAGAGTCCCACGCCTTCTCTGTGGCAGAGGACCACACCTCCTCTGTGCCAGAGTCCCATGTCCCCTCTGTGCCAGAGTCCCACGCCGCCACTTGCCAGAGTCCCATGACCCCTCTGTGCCAGAGTCACATGCCCCCTCTGTGCCAGATTCCCACAACCCCTCTGTGACAGAGTCCCATGCACCCTCTGTGCCAGAATCCCATGCTTCCTATGTGCCAGAGTCCCACTCCTCCTGTCTGTCAGAGGAGCAAACCTCCTCTATACCAGAGTCTCAGGCCTCCTCTGTACCAAAGGACCACGCATCCTCTATGCCAGAGTCCCACACTTCCTCTGTGCCAGAGTACCATGCCCCACTGTGCCAGAGTTCCACGCCTCGTCTGTGCCAGAAGAACACACCTCCTTTGTGCCAGAGTCTCAGGCCTCCTCTGCGCTACAGTCCCACGCATCTTTTGTGCCAGAGTCCCACTCTTCCTCTCTGCCAGTGGACCACGCCTCCTCTGTGCCAGAGTCCAATGCCCCCTCCGTGCCAGAGTCCCAGGCCTCCTCTGTGCCAGCATCCCACACCTCCTCTGTGCCAGAGTGCCACTCCACCTCTCTGCCAGAGGACCACGCCTCCTCTGTGCCAGAGTGCCACACCTCCTCTGTGTCAGAGTACCATGCCCCCTCTGTGCCAGAGACCCACACCTCCTCTGTGCCAGAGTCTCATGTCCCCTCGGTGCCAGAGTCCCATGTCCCCTCTGTGCCAGAGTCCCACACCGCCTCTGTGCCAGAGTCCCATGCTCCCTCTGTGCCAAAGTCCCAGGTCTCCTCTGTGCCAGAGGCCCACGCCTCCTCTGTGCCAGAGTCCCACAGGTTCACTGTGTCAGAGTCCCATGAACCCTCTGTGCCAGAGTCCCATGACCCCTCTGTGTCGGACTTCCATGCCTCCTCTGTGCCAGAGTCCCACGCTTCCTCTGTGCCAGAGTCCCACACCTCCTCTGTGCTAGAGTTCAACTCCTCCTCTCTGCCAGAGGACCACACCCCCTCTGTGCCAGAGTCCCATGTCCCCGCTGTGCCAGAGTCCCATGCCCCCTCTGTGCCAGAGTCCCAGGTCTCCTCTGTGCCAGAGGCCCACGCCTCCTCTGTGCCAGAGTCCCACACATCCACTGTGCCAGAGTCCCATGACCCCTCTGTGCCAGAGTTACATGCCCCCTCTGTGCCAGAGTCCCATGAACCCTCTGTGCCAGAGTCCCACGACCCCTCTGTGTCAGAGTTCCACGCCTCCTCTGTGCCAGAGTCCCACGCTTTCTCTGTGCCAGAGCACCACACCTCCTCTGTGCCAGAGTCCCACTCCTGCTCTCTACTAGAGGACCACGCCTCCTCTGTGCCAGAGTCCCACACCTCCTCTGTGCCAGAGTACCATGCCCCCTCTGTGCCAGAGACCCACCCCTCCTCTGTGCCAGTGGCACACACCTCCTCTATGCCAGAGTCCCATGTCCCCTCTGTGCCAGAGTCCCATGCTTCCTCTGTGCCAGAGGACCACACCTCCTATGTGCCAGAGTCCCACGCCTCCTCTGTGCCAGAGGCCCACTCCTCCTCTATGCCAGAGTCCCATGTCTCCTCTCTGCCAGAGTCCCACGCCTTCTCTGTGCCAGAGTTCCATGCCCCCTCTGTGACAGAGTCCCATGCCTCCTCTGAGCCAGAGGCCCACTCCTCCTCTATGCCAGAGTCCCATGTCACCTCTGTGCCAGTGGGCCACGCCTGCTCTGTGCCAGAGTCCCACACCTACTCCGTGCCAGAGTTCCATGCCCCCTCTGTGACAGAGTCCCACGCCTCCTCTGTGCCAGAGGCCCACTCCTCCTCTATGCCAGAGTCCCATGTCCCCTCAGTGCAAGAGTCCCACACCTCCTCTGTGCCTGAGGACCACACCTCCTCTGTGCCAGAGTCCCATGTCCCCTCTGTGCCAGAGTCCCACGCCGCCACTGTGCCAGAGTCCCATGACCCCTCTGTGCCAGAGTCACATGCCCCCTCTATGCCAGAGTCCCACGACCCCTCTGTGTCTGAATCCCATGCCTCCTCTGTGCCAGAGTCCCACTCCTCCTCTCTGTCAGAGGAACAAGCCTCCTCTGTGCTAGATACCCACACCTCCTCTGTGCCAGAGACCCACACCTCCTCTGTGCCAGAATCCCAGGCCTCCTCTGTGCTAGAGTCCCATGCATCTTCTATGCCAGAGTCCCACTCTTTCTCTCTGCCAGTGGACCACGCCTCCTCTGTGCCTGTCAGGGGTTCTCCGAAGGATCAGGATGAAGCAAATAATGGGTCCACCTCCAAATCTCACAAACACTCAGAGTATTCATATGATTAGGCGAGGGGAAAAGGAGAGGAAGGGGACAGCAGGGACAAAGGATCTGAAATGACAAGACATAGATTAGCAAGTATACATCAACATCAGTTTACTCTCATTTAG
Organism: Lissotriton vulgaris; assembly: GCF_964263255.1. Taxonomy (NCBI): domain Eukaryota; kingdom Metazoa; phylum Chordata; class Amphibia; order Caudata; family Salamandridae; genus Lissotriton; species Lissotriton vulgaris. Next base: position 678,291,726 of record NC_141699.1, on the reverse strand, counting down.
TTCTCGCTAGAAACTGAGATGTACCTGATACATGTGCGAAGGAACTTTATACACATGTACTCCATAATCCCCACTGGTATCATGAACCTAAATAGGAATAGATAATAGTTCACTATATTCAATAGGTATATGAGAAATGGTTGTTCATATCAAGTTGTTGCAGCTATCCTAAAATACCTCAAGTTAGAATTTTAACAGCCCAACTTTTCCACAATTCAGAGTATGTTGAAATTCCTCTTTACTCCCCCTCCTGTATTGAGTACTTAATAGATAAGAAAGTCAGGCGTGTTAGGTTGCTTCACCTAAGCCTAGAAAAGAAACCTTATTCAATTCATATGGTTTGTTCGAGATTCTCTACAACAGTCCTCCAGATGTGGCAGAACGTGGCTTTGCCACAGGTCTCCGCTCTGGCACTTATAATCTAATCCGGTAAAGAAAAGTACTCCACATAATCCAGATAAAGAACCTTCAATATAACGGTAATGTGTAGCGATCGCCACAGCACTCCGCTACTCTGAAATGTTCCCCAACACGATACTTCACCCAATAAGCCACCCTCGTGCCATCCAAAAATACAAAAACAACTACCACTCGCTAACGGCCTTGTTAGGAATGGACCCTTTGGTATAATTTCCTCGAACACCATCGAGACAGAGCCTCTGCCTCCCGCTGAAGAGAAGATACGAAAATGAAGTTAAAGGATCAAGCAAGGCTCACGATCAGAAGCCTCAACGGGAACTTACTGAATACAAGAAGTCTCCCGAAACTCAGTCCATGGCATTGTCCTTGGTACACCGCGTCTGAGTCCAGATGTGCTGCAACTTTCTCGGCACTCCTAGCCTGGAAGTACTGCTGGAACCAAGCAGAATTACGCACATCGTGATGCGCGTTACTCAGCACTTTTAAGCCCGCATCACGTGTGGCCTCATGGGTAGTGTAGTTTATCGGGGTATTGTAGGCGCAACATGTTAGTTCCTGACAGTAGGCCCTCCCGCCAAGCGCCTCCTAGGATCAGGCTTGGCAGGGAACCTGCGATGAAAAGAAGACACAGCACAAGGAGCATGTACATTACGCCACGGCTCCCAAGAGTCATTTTCTGCAGAACACCCCTTCCAGGATACCAAATACCACAGCATACCCGTACGTAGTTTGGAATCACGAATGCTGTGCACCTCATACTCCAGCACCCCATCCCGCAGCACCGGCGGGGGCAGCCTCCAGCGGCCTCAATGCGCAGGCTTCAACAGATGACAAAGGAACACTGGGTGGATCCGCAGAGATCCCGGCAGCTTCAGTTTGTATGCAACAGGATTAACCTGCTTCACTATCTGGTAAGGGCCAATAAACCTTGGATGGAAAATGCTGCGCAGTCTGAGTCGGATGTTCTTAGTGGACAACCAGACTCGATCCCCCACTTCGTAATGTGGCCCATCGATTCGATGACGATCCTTCCAATGCTTGTACACCTGCTCAGTGCTTAGCCTTAACCAAATGTTTATTCACTCCCTGATGTATCCGCTGTATGCGTAGTACCTGAGTCTTAACAGACGGATAATCCATGACCACCTAAGGGATAACCACAGGCAAAGTGTTAGCATCATAACCATAAGTGGCCTTGAAAGGAGAAACACCAGTGGAACAGTGCCAAGCATTGTTATAAGCCAGCTCGGCTAACTACAATATGTCCACCCATGATTCCTGAGCTTCCTTGGCGAAACACCTATGATAGTTTTTTTAAAGTCTGATTTAATCGCTCCGTCTGGCAGTCTGTCTGGGGGTTAAAACTTGTGGACAGAGCGGATTCGATATGCAGGGCTTTAGACCATATTTTCCAGAAGCGAGCTATTAATTGTGGGCCGCTGCCTGACACTATAACTTCTGGAATACCATGTACTAGAATGATGTTGCTTGCCAGCAACTTAGCCGTTTGCCCAGCGGTGGGGAGCGTGTGACATGGAACAAAATGCCCCATTTTAGTGAGCCCATCCACCACCACCAAAATGGCTGTGTATCCTTGGTCAGTGGTGAGCTCTGTTACAAAATCCAAACTTATGTTCTGCCATGGCCTCTGGGGAGTCGGCAATGGCATAAGTTTCCCTCTTTTCCAACTGTTTTCCCCTTTTGCTCTTGCACATTCCTCACAATGTGAAACCCATATAGACACATCCCTTGTCAAAGTATCCCACCAGAATTGTCTTTGCAGGGCCTGTATGGACTTAGCTATACCGGGATGGCTGGCCATGGGACTCATGTAACACCACTCAAAAGCCTTCTTTTGTATGTCGGTCTTAGGTAAATACAATTTAGACCGAACAAACGGAAGCCCCTGCTTTACCATTCTTTCGTTGCCATGCTTTGCCCATACCTCCTAACCACCTGTGACATGATGATTCCACACTTCATCCAAGAAGGTTTCAGCGCGGATTACACAAATCACTTTGGATGGATTAATGATCGAGTAAGTATCTTCTGGTCTAGGGGTAGAAGGCAAGCGTTTGCTTTGCGATTCTCTGCTCCTGCTCTAAATGTTACCACAAAATTGAATTCAGCAAAGAAAAGCATTCAACGCATTTGCCTTTGCGTGAGATGCCTGGCAGATTTCATATACTGCAAATTGCGATGATCTGTATATACTGTTATCGAATGACATGCTTCCCATAAATAATGCCTCCATTCCTGGAACGCATTTTTTATAGCAAGAAGCTCTTTCCCAGCAATCGTGTAATTAACCTCAGCTGGGTTCAGTTTCTTAGATAAGTAAGCTACAGGATGGAGCTGTCCTGAATCTTTGTCTCTCTGTGATAGAATTGCCCCAATCGCCTCATCGGAGGCATTGGCCTCCACCACAAATAGATGTTCTAAGTTGAGATGAGCTAGTATCAGAGTGGTGGTAAATGTCTCTTTTAAGAATACAAACACTTCCCCTGCTTCCTTGGTCCAAGTAAAAAGGGTACCTTTTCTCAACAACCTAGTGATGGTGACTGCAACTTGAGAGAAATGTAGTATAAATATGCGGTAATAATTGGCAAAGCCAAGAAAGCTCTGCACTTCTCTCACATTTCTGGGAATGGGCCATTCCTGAACCGACTTCACTTTCCTCTCAGCCATTTGGAGACCATCAGGACTCAACATTACTCCTAGGAACTCCACTGTGGTCACCCCAAACTCACACTTACTTAGCTTCACAAACAAACTATGCTCACGCAAACACTCCAAAACCTGGCAGACTTGTTCATGATGTTGATATTTATTGGCTGAATAAACCAAGAAAACGTCTATATAGACAACAACGAAACGATCTATATAATCTTTTAACGCATCATTTAGGAAATATTGAAATGCCGCTGGGGCGTTACACAAGCCGAACCCCATGACCAGATATTTATAAAGGCCAAAACGTGTCTTAAAAGCCATTTTCCACTCATCCCCCTGGCGTATTCTTACTAAATGATAAGCACCCCGGAGGTCCAATCTTGTGTACACCTGTGCTTCTCTCACCTGGTCCAGTAACACTGATATAAGAGGCAGTGGATAGCGGTTGCGGATAGTGTTCTTATTCAAACTCCGGTAGTCTACACACGCCCGGAGATCTCCATTAGCTTTTGCTATAAAGAACAAAGGAGAACCTGCTGGAGATCGAGAAGGCCTGATAAAACCTATGGCCAAGTAATGGTCTATATACTCCCGCAAATTCTGGGTTTCTGGCACAGATAAGGCATATACCCTGCATGATGGTATTGTGGCCCCTTCCACCAAATCAATGTGGCAATCATATTCCCTGTGAGGGGGTAACTTCTCTACCATTCTTTCACTGAACACCTCCCAATACTTATGATATTCCTCAGGCAAAACCATCTCCTTCTCGACTGCAGTCGCTATCATAAACTGGGAAGTTAAAGCCGCCACCTGAGAAGGCGAACTGAATACCAAATGGTCCTTACAACCCTCTGATAAAAAGAGAACAGACCTGTCCTGCCAATTAATAGAAGGATTATGAAAACACAACCATGGCATGCCCAAAATTACCTCGTACTGAGGAGCGTGTATATTGTTAAAAGAGATCTCCTCAGAATGATATCCTCCCAGGACGTCAATGGACAACAACAGCACCTCCGTGCGTTCCACGATAAGCACTGATTTGAGAGGTTTGCCATCTACCGCTAGCACTTCCTCAGGGTTCTCTCTCTGTACTCTGGTTAATTCTAGATCGTTCACTAAGCCATTGTCAATAAAGTTGCCAGTTGCCCCAGAGTCCACCATAACCAAAACCTGATGGACTTTGTTATTGCTTTCAAGGCTCATAGAGAGCACTAAATGGCCTTCAGTAGCTCCTGTGACGGGGTAGTTAATGAAGGAAGTTTCTATGCCTGGTGAACTCCTTCCTCGTTCTAATTTTCCTCATTACTCTCTGACTCTTTATTCACTGCTGAGACTGCCACTTTTTTATTCCTGGCCCAGACATTTGACGTCTCAGGTTTAGAAGGACATTCTTTCACATAATGACCCTTTCGTCCACAATACATGCATAGACCTTGTGTTCTCCTGATCTCAGGTTCTTCTCTAGAGAGTGGTGCTCTTATTGCGCCTATTTCCATAGGTTCCCCCAGCCTCTGGAGGACTTACTGTCTTATGAGGGGTTCTATCAAACCTGTAATAGTTTCTATCCCATTTTCTCCCCCCCCCTCTTTCTGATATACGACTATCCAAACGCAAAGACAGGTTAATCATTTCCACACAGGTGGTAGGCTGAGGATCTGTCCGAGCGATCACATCTTTTAACTCCTCACGCAGTCCTTGATAGAATAAAGACATGCGTTTCTCCTCAGGCCAATAAACTTCTGCCACCAAACGATTAAAGGTGGTTAAATACGTGATCAACTCCCCCTTCCCTTGTCTGAGATTGAGCAATTCCTTGTCTGCACTAAAAATAGTGGCCCTGCGATCAAACACTCTTTCGAACTCAGTCCGAAATGCATTCCAATCAGACAACACAGCATGGTTATTTTTTACCAAGGGAACAGCCCATCTAGCTGCATCACCTGCTAAGTAGGAGATGGCAAAGGCCACTCTAGAATGGTTATTTGGGAATGATGCTGGCTTACAGGAAAAATGCAGCAGTACCTGCGTTAAGAAGACTTGGATTTTGCGGGTGTCCCCTGCATATCTTTCTGGGTTCGCCAAGGGAATAGGCGGGGGAACAGTCACTTGTATTTGTGAAGCTTGCGAAAAAGAGTTTTTCGTCAATTGCTCTACCTTATCTTTCAGGGCTGCCGTCTCGGCCTTTGAAGAGGCCAATTCTTGCTGTACTAAAACTAGGGCGTGTAACACATCCTCCATGGAAGCCATTCTCTTCCACAACCTGATCGAGCAGAGATAATTTTGTGGGTGCGTAATTCTGTCAGGGGTTCTCCGCAGGATCAGGATGAGGCAAATAAAGAGTCCACCTCCAAATCTCACGAACACTCTGATATCACAAAACACAAAGTATTCATATGATTATGCAAAGAAATGATAACCCAGGTAATGGGGTGCTCAGCAAAATAGGGATATTTAGCTATGTTCTAATATCTTGCTGGTGCTTCAAGAGGAGAGGTGTGGTTACCAACACCCACCACAACCTACTTGGTAGGTCCTTACAATAAATAATTCTCCCCGAGCACTCAAAATAAATCAAACCAAAAGCTCAACTTTCGAAGTAAGTATGAATTGTAGATTGACACAGTCACAGGTTAGTAAACCAAGTAATGTTCATCAACCCAAGTCCTTTCAGTCAAGGATGGTTTATTCTCTTGATAGTTCTTTTTCTTCAAGGTCCACAATTATCCATATACAGCAGTCATCAGAAAAAGCAGCCAACACGTGTTTCGTTGTGTTAATTTGTACACATCGACTTCATCAGGGCTGCAAACCATAATGCAAATAAACACATATGTAAATTCTAAAATAACACATGGTCAACAAAAGCTCTACAGTTTAAAGGAACCCGTGAAAAGTAGAATGGAACCAACAAAAAAACATTAAAAACATGCAACCCAAGTAAGTGTGCATGTCTCAAGAAAGCCATCACCAGATAGATATAAGTAACATAAAAGTATCTATTTCACTAACTACACAACAGTAATTACACTCCACAGTCCATCCTTGAATCACCAAAAATATACATGGGCTAATACCCAAATGAACTCCATATGAGTTCCCTTGCTACTACTAAATCACCAGTCTCTTGATTATGATTAGGCGAGGGAAAAATGAGAGGAAGGGGACAGCAGGGGCAAAGGATCTGAATCGACAAAACATAGATTAGCAAGTATACATCAACATTAGTCTACTCTCATTTAGTTCTCGCTAGAAACTGAGATGTACCTGATACATGCGCCAAGGAACTTTATACACATGTTCTCTGTAATCCCCACTGGTATCATGAACCTAAATAGGAATAGATAATAGGTCACTATATGCAATAGGTACATGAGAAATGCTTGTTCATATCAAGTTGTTTCAGCTATCCTAAAATACCTCAAGTTAGAATTTTAACAGCCCCACTTTTCCACAATTCAGAGTATGTTGAAATTCCATTTTACTCCCCCTCCTGTATTGAGTTCTTAATAGATAAGAAAGTCAGACGTGTTAGGTTGCTTCACCTAAGCCTAGAAAAGAAACCTTATTCAATTCATATGGTTTGTTCGAGATTCTCTACAACAGTCCTCCAGATACGGCAGAACGTGGCTTCGCCACAGTTCTCCGGTCTGGCACTTATAATCCAATCCGGTAAAGAAAAGTACTCCACATAATCCAGATAAAGAACCATCAATATAACGGTAATGCGTAGCGATCGCCACAGCACTCAGCTACTCGGAAATGTTCCCCGACACAATACATCACCAATAAGCCAACCGGGTTACCCTCGTGTCATCCAAAAATACGAAACAACTACCACTCGCTAACGCCCTTGTTAGGAATGGTCCCTTTGGCATAATTTCCTCGAACACCACCGAGACAGAGCCTCTGCCTCCCACTGAAAAGAAGATACGAAAATGAAGTTAAAGGATCAAGGAAGGCTCATGATCAGAAGCCTCATCGGGAACTTACTGAATACAAGAAGTCTCCCGAAACTCAGTCCATGGCATTGTCCTTGGTACGCCGCATCTGAGCCCAGACGCGCTGCAACTTTCTCGGCACTCCTAACCCGGAAGTACCGCTGGAACCAAACAGAATTACGCACAACGTGAAGCGCATTACTCAGCGCCTATAGGGCCCGCATCACGTGTGGCCTCATGGGAAGTGTAGTTTATCGGGATATTGTAGGCGCAACATGTTAGTTCCTGACTGTGCCAGAGTCCCACACCTCCTCTGTGCCAGAGTCCAATGCCCCCTCTGTGCCAGAGTCCCATGCCTCCTCTGTGCCAGAGTCCCACACCTCCTCTGTGCCAGAGTACCATGCCCCCTCTGTACCAGACGTCACACAAAAACAAGGGAACCCTACCCACTAAGGAACCAGGGTACATAATTTATATCAAAAAACAGTAGTTCCAGTAGAACGATAAGAGTATATTCGATGAATACAGAGCAATGTCTAATAATAGTATGAAGGTTACCGAGGATGTAGGAAGGAAAAACAAAACTCATAACACCAATTGAATGCCATCATTCATTCTTTTTACGAAATTTCAAAAAGTGTACAAATATTTACATATTACAATTTACATATACCAATGTAAAGACTTTTGAGAAGGAGTCCCAAGTGTAAAGTTTGAACCGAAAAGAGTGTTTTAAACACACATTAAAGTGACAGCAAGTGACAATTATGTACACGGTTTCAACAGGGATATATTTACAAGAGAATGGGAAAACGACCATATAAACAATCTTCAATAATATATACAATGACTATTGAATTCATAGACATTGATTAGTAGGTTCATTCCCAGTGAGCGTTGACGGTGTTTCGACCCTTTACAGGATGGAGGGTCTCATCAGGACAGGGACGGTGTTGAAACCGTGTACATAATTGTCACTTGCTGTCACTTTAATGTGTGTTTAAACCACTCTTTTCGGTTCACACTTTACACTTGGGACTCCTTCTCAAAAGTCTTCACATTGGTATATGTAAATTGTAATATGAAAATATTTGTACACTTTTTGAAATTTCACAAAAAGAATGAATGATGGCATTCAATTGGTGTTATGAGTTTTGTTTTTCCTTCCTACATCCTCGGTAACCTTCATACTATTATTAGACATTGCTCTGGTTTCATCGAATATACTCTTATCGTTCCACTGGAACCACAGTTTTTTTATATAAAATATGTACCCTGGTTCCTTAGTGGGTAGGGTTCCCTTGTTTTTTGTGTGACTTTTCGCGCGGTGGCTGCACCGCAAGGGTCTTATCCAGTAACTTGGATTTTTCCCACACCCTGTACTGTTATAGGGTGTTTGTTCTTGAAGGTTAGGATGTCAGAGAGACAGGCACCACTCTACACCGAAGAATATATTACTAAACTTACTAGTGGACCATCTTTATTTTCTAATCTACCGACCAACACTGTGAGCCCCCGACAAACACTGATTGACAAATTAGAGAAGCTGAAGAAAAAACATGTAAGAACAGAATTACATGCATGCATGCTTAGTGATTACTTAAGAGCAGGTTTCATACCACAAGGCCTCCAAGTAAGGAATGTACCTGGCATTTTCTGTGAAGACCCTAAGTTTAAGGGTAGCTTCTGTGGGATTTCAGTCACATGCTCTAGGCATTGGATGGTATTAGGGGTGGAAACAGCTATAGAACACTCAAAGGCTGAGCTAAAAGAGATAGAGGAATTAGAGAAAGAACTGTTGGGAGGAGACGGGGTAACAGAGGCCAAAGCTCTATTGGACAAACTTAATAAATCGATAGAAGAATTTCACACCTTTGAACTTAAGAAAGAAGCTGATAAAGTCTCTAAAGACATTAAAGGTTACAGCAAAGATAGGGCGTTTCCTTATCGATTGACGCGGCGGTGGGACTCCTACACTGGTTCCCTCATACCCCCAAGAACAAAATATCCAGCAAATTCATCGATTTAGGGCTGCTCCTTGCTAAGCGGGAGGTAACCAGGAACTGGAAGGCACGAGCTGGTCCAACGGGAGGCCGGTGGCACAGCGAACGTTTGAAGTGGGCGGCGGGGGAGAGCACACTGAGATACCAGCTAGCTTGGAGGCAGCGTAATGAGAAGGCGCAGGAGGCAGTGCTGGAGTGGGAAACGTTAGTGCAGGCCCTTAGGGATTATTGCGCCCCCAGCGATTCTGACAGTGAGGATGCAGCTCGCCCCATGTCCCGTTAGATGATTGAACTCTTCAGCTCTGTTGTTTTCCCCATGGGTCCTTTAGCAGATCCTGTTTCGGTAGTTACCGTGCGCTGATGGCGGGGTTGGGTAGGGGTTACTTTGGTTTTTACATTTTTGAGGGTGGGGTTTTCTTTCTGGGTTTATAGGCTTGTTTGGAAAAGCAGATGACAGACAGTGGATTATCCGGACCAGCTTTGGCGTCCTGCTGAGCCCCCATTGACTTTCGCCGCCCGACCCTAGGGTTGTGGGCTGAATGGTTGTGTACGAGAAATATGGCGGGGAGACGGAGGGTTGTGCCTTATTGATTTTGCTTGTATTATAATGCTGGTCGATTATGTAACGATTTACTGATTCCTGCAATAAAAATATATTTAAAAAAAAAAAAAAAAAACAAAGATAGGGCGTTTCCATACCTCAAAGACGACTTTTTTTCTACCTTTCCTAGTCAGAACAGACAGAATACGTGGGGTAGATTTAAAAGAAACCAGCCTGTCACATTTTCTGAATCCTCAGGTGAATCTAGTGACTCGGACCCCCAAGCAGGACCAAGTCGCGCTGACACACACCCAGATCAGCCTTTTTTAGGCAGAGGCAAAAGGCCCAAAAGGAGAGTATGGCACCAGTATCCTGGAGAACGCCAAACCAGGAACAAACACTATCAAGGGGGACAACCACCTTACTAACCTCTCCTTTGAATAATATGGAAACGATTCCCATTTTTAATCTATCCAAACATGTTCTATCATCATCAGAAATCTCTCTTCTAAGCAAAGGTCTTTCATTTGTAATTACCGAAAAAACGAACTTTTTTTAATCTAAAAGCTGACTGAGTTACTCACTTTTGAAAAACTTGTCCTACAAGGTTTAGACAATCTCAGGAATACTAAACAATTCACTCCCTATAACATCACGCTAGCTGAACGACAAGCTCTTACTACTTGCAAACATGACTCCTCTATAATTCTTAAGCCAGCAGACAAAGGTGGAGGGATAGTTATTCAGGAGAGAACTGATTATGAAACAGAGCTCACTAAACAAATCTCAGAAGTAAAAAACTACAAAAAACTCAGACAGAATCCCCTGTCAGAAATTCGTGATGAGATTTTAAAGATTACCACGGAAGGCTTAGAACTAGGTTTTCTGACTAAGAAAGAGTTCAAATTCTTGAATGAAGAGAACCCCAGAACTCCAGTTCTATATACCCTTCCTAAGGTGCACAAGAGTATCACCCAGCCACCTGGTCGACCTATTCTATCAGGGTGTGGATCTATTTTAGAACCTATTGGTTGTTATATTGACTTTTTCATCAGGGAATTCGTCCCCTTACAAAAAAGCTATGTGCGAGACACCATGCACATGATAAACCTAGTAGAAGGACTCGAGTACGATACCAACACAGACTGGCTGGCCACATTAGATATCTCCTCGCTGTATACCAACATCCCTCAATCTGAAAGCATCCAAGTCATCGAACAACTCCTAGATACTAGACCAAGACCATTCACTGTACCCACCTGGTTCATAATTTCATTACTCCGTATAGCATTACAGACCAACTACTTTATATCAGATGGACAATATTACCAGCAATGCAGTGGAACCAGTATGGGAGCAGTTTTTGCCCCAAATCTGGCAAATATCTACTTGGACTATATAGAACTAACCTTTGCATTGAGTAGCCTCAATCCTCAAAACACCCATATTGGTTGTTGGTATAGGTACATAGATGATATTTTTTTAATCTGGAGAAACAGCGAAGAAAGTTTTAATGAATTTGTGACCTATCTCAATCAAATCCAACCACACCTCACATTTACCTCAACACTAGACAAGTCTACTATAGCTTTCTTAGATTTAAACATCCAACAGGCTGATGGCAAACTATTTACCTCACTTCACAGAAAACCTACTGAGAGAAATACGCTACTAGCTTACAGCAGCCAACATCCCAGAGCGTTGAGAGATGGTCTTCCCTTCGGTCAGTTCCTGCGGATTCGTCTGAACTGTACCCGCAAGGAAGACTATATGAAGGAAGCTGAAATTTTGAAAAATAAATTACTATCGAGAGGCTACCCCAATAAACTTGTGAAAAGGTCATTAAAGCGTGCCTGGTATTGTCCGAGAGATGAGTTGTTAATAACAAAGACCAAACAACAGATGAATAAAAACGTCTGTGTTACCACCTTTGGGATTCACACGAATAAGAACTGTAACATCATTACCAAACACTGGAACATCATTAAAAGTATAGATCCTTTATTGTAGGTGCCCTTGTTTGCTTACAAAAGAGCTAGAAAAATCAAAGATCACTTGGTAAGATCCTCCACTGATGTCATCAAGAAGACGGGCACGCTAGAATCAGCCTAGGGCCTTCCCCCCGTCCTTGGTCATCATAGACGTGGGAACTGTGTGAACTGTCCCTTTACAGAAGATACGACCACCTTTAAATACAGCAATTGCGAACACATACTTGATTTTTTCTACAATTGCAACACACGCAATGTTGTGTATTGCATTTGGTGTCCGTGTGGTCTCCCATATATTGGACAGACCCAACAACCTATCAAGGCAAGGATAGGACAACATCGCAGCCGCAACAGAAGGTCTGTTGTTTCTGCACCCCTTGTCACACATTTCATGGACAAAAATCACACTGCTGATGAAATAAAATGGCAGGTGATTGACATTGCCAGACTACCTGAAAGAGGTGGCAGTATATCACAAATACTGCAACGACGGGAATGTCACTTGATCGATAAGACCAACTCCATTAATGAGGGTCTCAATTCCTCTGAGGAATTGAGAGGTTTTGTCGCTACTCTAGGACAATAACCAACTGAGGACATGTCGGCTGACATGTACAACTCTGGTCACCCTTTAAATTCTCTAAATTAACTTTTATTTTCCTTAAAATCCTGAGCCTTGTTGTTTGTAAAATAACTTTACACTATGTAACATTTTAATATGGTGCTCTGTATTTAACATCGTAATATGGTTGAAATCACTGTTACTAAATTGTAATATATAACTGCTATGTAATTGTGTCATGTAACTCTGTTCCCTACGGCCTGGTCCTACTCCCACCATCAGAGCTCATCTCCAACTCTGTGCCAACCTTTTTTCCCTGCCTGACTCCTTCTGTTTAGAAGATCGAGCGCTCTGCTCTCTTCAGTTTTGCCTGCGCACACGCTATACGGCTAAGCCCCTGTGGACGGCGCTGCCTTTACCGCCAGCAGTCAGACGAAGGCAGACCGCGCTTACTCCCAGCTACACGCCGGTCCTCTACTTTTACTTACCCTGTAGCAACACCCCCCGGGGAGCCCCCTCTAACCCTTTCCAATCTTTGCAGGCATTTTCCTGGCCAGCGCCCCATCCGTGCTCATTGAAGCACTTAAGTGGCACGATCCTTCGAATAATCGGGCAAGTATTGTGTTGTTGCCACATACGATTCATTTTATATCGTATCATTCGGCTACTTACAGTGGTAAGTACCCGACCTGAGCTCGCCCATACAGCTTGTTGCCATTACATTCTGTGACCAAAATCCTTGTTCATTTTGTTCGCCTTTACCAAGTACCCAGCTGGGTTAATTGTGAGTACGTTTATCCTTTCCTTTTCACGCATGGTTGGCACCCACTCCACTACGGAGCCCTTGATTGAATCCTTACAGGTACCAGGCCCTTCATATTTAGTCCTTTTTGTAAAATCACCTTCCCACACATGGAACTCACTTCCCTTTCTCACCCCCACAGATGTCCCGCACCGTCCCTGTCCTGATGAGACCCTCCATCCTGTAAAGGGTTGAAACGCCGTCGACGCTCACTAGGAATAAACCTACTAATCAATGTCTATGAATTCAATAGTCATTGTATATATTATTGAAGATTGTTTATATGGTCGTTTTCCCATTCCCTTGTAAATATATCCATGTTGAAACCATGTACATAATTGTCACTTGCTGTCACTTTAATGTGTGTTTTAACCACTCTTTTTGGTTCACACTTTACACTTGGGACTCCTTCTCAAAAGTCTTCACATTGGTATATGTAAATTGTAATATGTAAATATTTGTACACTTTTTGAAATTTCGCAAAAATAATAAATGATGGCATTCAATTGGTGTTACGAGTTTTGTTTTTCCTTCCTACATCCCCGGTAACCTTCATACTATTATTAGACATTGCTCTGTATTCATCGAATATACTCTTATCGTTCCACTGGAACCACTACCCTCTGTGCCAGAGACCCACGCCTCCTCTGTGCCAGAGGCCCACACCTCCTCTGTCTCAGAGTCCCACTCCTCCTCTATTCCAGAGTCCCATGTCTCCTCTGTGCAAGAGTCCCACGCCTCCTCTGTGCCAGAGTCCCACGCCTCCTCTGTGCCAGAGGCCCACGCCTCCTCTGTGCCAGTGTCCCACACGTCCACTGTGCCAGAGTCCCAGGACCCCTCCGTGCCAGAGTTACATGCCCCCTTTGTGCCAAAGTCCCATGAACCCTCTGCGCCAGAGTCCCACGACCCCTCTGTGTAGGAGTTCCACCTCCCTTCTGTGCCAGAGTCCCACACCTCCTCTGTGCTAGAGTCCCACTCCTCCTCTCTGCCAGAGGATCACACCTCCTCTGTGCCAGAGTCCCACACCTCCTCTGGGCCAGAGTGCCCTGCCCCCTCTGTGCCAGAGACCCACGCCTCCTCTGTGCCGGAGGCCCACACCTCCTCTGTGCCAGAGTCCCATGTCCCCTCTGTGCCAGAGTCCCACGCCTCCTCTGTGCCAGAGTCCCATGCCCTCTCTGTGCCAGAGTCCTAGGTCTCCTCTGTGCCAGAGGCCCACGGCTCCTCTGTGCCAGAGTCCCACACATCCACTGTGCCAGAGTCCCATGACCCCTCTGTGCCAGAGTAACATGCTCCCTCTGTGCCAGAGTCCAATGAACCCTCTGTGTCGGAGTTTTATGACTCCTCTGTACCAGAGTCCCACGCTTTCTCTGTGCCAGAGTCCCACACCTCCTCTGTACCAGAGACCCACTCCTCCTTTCTGCCAGAGGACCATGCCCCCTCTGTGCCAGAGACCCACGCCTCCTCTGTGCCAGTGGCCAACACCTCCTCTGTGCCAGAGTCCCATGTCCCTTTTGTGCCAGAGTCCCACGCCTCCTCTGTGCCAGAGTCCCATGCCCCCTCTGTGCCAGAGTACCATGCCCCCTCTGTGCCAGAGACCCACGCCTCCTCTGTGCCAGAGTCCCATGTCCCTTTTGTGCCAGAGTCCCACGCCTCCTCTGTGCCAGAGTCCCATGACCCCTCTGTGCCAGAGTCACATGCCCCCTCTGTGCCAGAGTCCCATGCCTCCTCTGTGCCAGCTTGGATCCAAGAGGAGACATTGGGATCACGCCACAGGTGATTGTGAAGCTAGCACGCCCACCCGATCTACCCTTTCTTCGAAGAAGTTTAACCTGCTTATCTTCTCTTTAAAAGTCATGGTAAAGTCCAGTGTCAGAAACTGGCTTCAGGCACACCAAAGTAATGGGGGAAAGAGCAGATCCGTTTAAAATCAATGGAGTAAAAGTACTTCATAATACATGTGTGTACATATTCTCCTTATACAGCAAAACAGATCACACCCTACAGTTACCTTTTTGTGTGGTAACGCATTATTCTCTGGACAGTGTATCACTCTCGTATCCCACCTCCTACGCCCAGGGCCAGACTACATATTGTCTCACTAACATAACTGATAATAATTTCCTCTGTTTCCTCTCCATAGTCAGGGCTCGTAAAGCATTTGTCAGTCAGTCAGTGTGTCTACCAGTCTCAAGCAGGAGGTGGACAGGCTAGAGGGCAGTGTGCAGGGTGGGCTGGACTCCTTGAGCACGCGGTGGGAGCTGTAACAAGAATATTTATCCCATGCCATTCACGTGTGATCAGGGTCGTGTCATTCCAGAAACCTATTTATGTGTCTTTGAGCTGAGGCCATCCATCAGCTTCAGAGCGTTTTTTACACTGATGGAACGGCTACGCCCCATTGCCTGTTGGAGGGTGGGGGAGGGGCGAAGATGGCTGCTGAAATCCTTGATCTAGCTGTGCTCGAGCAGAGGAGGGGCCGGTCAACTAGCTAGGATGGCCAGCAAGGTTGAACAAGATGAGTAGACAGGGAATCAGAGTTTAATAGAGGTGTTCTGGATCAAATTATAAAAAGCGCAAAAGTATTTTAAGGCTATGCTCAAAGTCGTTAATTTCTTTCGCTATGATTTACACTACATATGCTCAATGCACTCTCAGTAAGCACTCAGCCACATATTAGCGTCTTCTGAAGATTTTCTCTGGTGCAAATCCGTTATTTATTGGTTCGGTTGACTGGTGCTTAGCAAAACAAAAATTGGGTGGAGTGCTTGAATTAAACTCTGCAATTGGCAATTACGTGGGGCTGAATTTCTATTAATTGTTTGTTGCTGACTACGCCACACCATATAGATATTAGCCATACGCACATCAGACTTGATTCTGCTCCTTTTGGAATAGGCAAGTGCACACTACCGGCCCAAATAACCTCTAGTCGAAAACACAAGCAACCCAAGGCAGGTTTATGTCTTGTTGGGCCTTTTATCAGAGAGGCACAGTTTGAGCCCTGAGGCACAGGAAGTAGGAGACCCATATATGAGTGTAAATGTAAATGTCTTTGTACTTGTATAGTGCACAGCTACCCGCAGTGGGTTTCCCAGCGCTTGTACAAATACCACAAGGGAACCCTTCCTGGCTTTTCCTGTGAAGTGTCCACTCCTGGGCACCCCCATGGTGCAGACCAGGCATCCCTCGTGTTGTGGGGGCCGTTGTGGAGACTAAGCAAGCTATTGCCCAGAGTTGCAGCATGGGACCTATGATCAGAATAGGCACTGAGGCGAGAATATCCGGTCAGGGGAATTAATGAACCCTGGTCCCTGGCCAGAGCTCTGCATCGAGGTCTGCCTGCTCTAACCATTGAGCCACACTTCTCCACAGTGTACCTATTGCAGTTATTACCTCTCTCTGTTGTTATCACATGACATTTCACAGTCTTAGAGATGCACGCCTAGGTTGGACAAATGTGTTCAGTTTAGTACTACATGTCCAGGACATGCTATGTTATGTTATATTTATATAGTGCAATACTAACTATAGATGTTCATAATCCCTGGTCGATACACATCCATATACATAATAATGAAATACATAATAACGTAACCAATATAACAAAGTTTGCAAATTAAACTATCATGCAGGCAGGAAAACATAAGAATCCCTTCAATTGATAACTTACCCCCGAAGTCAAAATCATATCAATCTTGAATGCACTGTTGTATTCACAATTCAGAGTGTGATATACAGGATTTCTTTAAATCAACGCTGATGGAAATATGAACTGTCTAAGAACATATTCAACGCTGTTACTGTAAAATCTGCATAGCCTATTTTATGTTTCAATATCAATCCATGCTTCAGGAATAGAGAATAATGCTAAATACCATAACCTTAATCGAATTAACAACGTAACCATTAAAGGACAATCTACATATCATATACTTTGATAGGGAAGCCTAGTCTTGGCAAAATATGAAGCAGCAGCCGATGTATTCGTGTTTGGCTAAAGACAATATTTTAACTTCCAGAAGTTATCCTGCACTACATTTTTTAGAAAACCTCTAAGGTTAATTAACATCAACGTGTTGCCTTAAATTCACTGATCAGACAGAGAACCTAAGCAATTTAAGCAATGACCATTAGAACTTTGGATTTGACACTAACATCCCTATGAAGGTCCAGCAGGTATTGTGAATGCTCGGTTACTATTCAGCTTAAAACCCCTGCACAGAATAATAATCAGAGCAGCACCCCTGCTGTACCCTACTCAAAGCTTCCCAGTATTAGTAGGAATGGTAGAACTCAGCTGCAACGATTCATGCACACCCTGGCCAGCAACATATCCAGTTCATCCGGGGTTGGATGGAACCACCCCTCAGAGTTCGGAGAGGCCAGCTTCATAGGCTCGAACAAGTGGGAGCAATGAACAGGTGACTTGTTGAATATTGAAGCTCAACAAAGCGTTAATTTTGCTTTTCATGGATTAGATGTTTCCTTGGTTGCTATGTCACTGCACCCCACCCCAAGATGAATCAAACATTCAACCACAGTCAAGAGATCTGGGTTAAATCCATTGTTATTTTGCTCACTTTGACACCCCAGTTTGCACCCCGCTATATGCAAATGAGTCTTGACCCTGCTCCCCATGGAACAATCCAGCCCGAACTGCCAAGGACCGGAAACAAGCCTCCTGGGACCGCTTTCAGGCTAACACCCCATAACATCCAGGGTAGCTTGATTCAGTGGCAAAGCGAACAAGGGACCCATGTCTGGGCATACCCATCCCACTCAGGGCGAAAAGTGGTACAGCAACAAATGATGGACTGAATGGCGAATGAATCAAACATTCACCCCAAGTCAAGAGAACTGGGTTCATTCCATTATTCTTTTGCTCACTACACCACCCAAGTTTGGACACAGCCCCATGCAAATCAGTATTGACTCTGCTCCTCAAGGGATCAGTCCAACCCGAACTATCAAGCCTGGTCCTGTCTGGACCAGAAACAAGCATCCTGGGACCAGTTTTGGGGTCAAACCACTTTACAGTAACCAGATGAAACCCACAATAGAGAATTACTTTGGGATCCATATTTTAGACTGCTAGCCCAGTGTAAATATAGGATGGAATCCCAATATCAATGTTCCAGTTATTTCTCACTAACTGATACCCGATAGTCCACACCAGTGGACTCTGGTAGAATTCTGAGTTCTAAGGAAATTGTCTTTGGCACTCATCGCCCTTCTTAGCTCAGGAACGGAGCTCAAAATTCTGCAACAGTTCTTCATAAAGTGATTGGGGGAAACACGCCTTTCTGCGGTGATGGAAAGCCGAGCTGTTGTTCAAAGAGAACATAACATCACCAAAGGAACACTGAGAGTGGCATTGAGTACTGAGTGGCCTGTCCAGGGCCGTGGTAAACTGTCTGCTGTCTCCTCCCACTATTGGGCTGCTTGTAGAGTTTCCTGTAGGTACAATACCTTCATCGTGGTATGTGGGACATACCTTTTTGGGAGAGAATGGCAAAGAACAAACTGCACTCAAATTACTGTTTTGTCCCTGCTGAGGATTAAGTAACTATAATGGAGATCCTGTTGTGACCCTGGGCATGGTTAGATCATTCCAATCGAATCCCATGTTCATCTCTGCTGCCCTTGAACCCTGGTATGTAGACACAAAGGCCCTGAATAAGATTTCGGCGGACAGGTTACTCCATCACAACGGTGACAGATATCTGTCTGCCGCAATGTAAATCACATAATATCCTATGGGATTTAAATTTCAGTGGATGGGATATCCATCATGGTAAACATCGTTTACCACGAAGTTTTCACAACGCAGTACCTTTAGCACGCATCCCTTACAACGCAAGTCGTTACCACGACTTGCGCTGGAGGGCGCTAAAGGTTTAAAAATAGTTAATTTACTACCCCAACACCTTCCCTAGGGTCCACGGGGACTGGTGTTAGAATAGTAAATTATACTATTCGAAATCCGCACCCCCAACGCAAGTCGTGGTAACGACTTGCGTTGTAAGGGATGCGTGCTAAAGGGATGCGTTGTGACGGTACGCGTTGTACCGTCATACATCCATCCATCATCATTGTTGTGCATTGATGGAGAAACCCCTCTGCCGAAATCTAAATCAGGCCCATAGTTAGACCTGGTCTTACACGTTTGGCTGGACAGTTCCCATTGGAGCAGGACCAAGGCTGATTTGCATATGTCTTGGGTCTATCTGGAGTGACACAGTGCATGATATCCGCCCTGTAGCCTTTACCTCGATACCAAAGATTGCTTTTCTGTTACTATCCATCTCGGTTTCTACATGCCCCTTTCTAGATAACCTCTCTACAACATTTCTGTTTGAGGGAATGAGCAAACAAATACATACAAACGCCAATGTAAATTACCTTACTGCCAAGCGTTCTTGTGGGAAATTTGAGAGCACTTCGACCATTCAAACAGAGCTGGAATCCGAGCACGGCTCACGGCCTTTTGTGAAAGCACAGAACATTAATTCAGCACTGATGCCCCATTAACTCCGTCCGCGGGCCACCCCCTCCCTGCTCTTCCGACAAACACACACAGTTATGATTTCAGCCACGTACCGAAATGCTAGGCCCAGAGATATTTCAGCAATATTGCTGAACATTTTTCATATTCATAAATTCGTGTACGATGTTTCAGCGGAGCACAGTATACATAAGGAATAAATAATGGAATGGCTCGTAGAGAGAATCCATGTTTCAGCAGGGACGTTAGCAAGAGCCGTGAGTTCAGTGCCAATGTGCGAGGAATGGGGATGAAACGGCAATTGCTAATAGTGCAAACCAGCCAGCGTGTGATTCATAGCGTCGCAGGGTCGGAGGATGAATGGCAGTCATTGCAAATGGAACCTGTCAGCAACAGCATTGCGTCACCTCCGGCTTAACACCTCCGAGAACCCTTCATTAAGTCTCAGATGTCGCGCGTTGGCTATGAACTCGAATGAACAGCTGTGTTTGAATGTAATTGTGATCGTTCTTCTCACAATGACATATTTTAACAAAATACATTTCAGAGGCCATCTTTGGTAGGGGCAATTACATAAGTACTCTTTTTTT
Organism: Lissotriton vulgaris; assembly: GCF_964263255.1. NCBI lineage: Eukaryota > Metazoa > Chordata > Amphibia > Caudata > Salamandridae > Lissotriton > Lissotriton vulgaris. The sequence goes on along the minus strand of NC_141699.1, from coordinate 678,271,695 downwards.
TTTAGCCCTGTCCAATTCAGAGTGGAGTGTAAAGTTCTTTGTGCGATTCAAGCTTTGAATCCAACCCTGCCTTCCTTCACCTTTTAACCGTTTGCTTGAACCATAATTTGGGACCTATCTTTCCAAATTTTTTAGGAAAGCTAAGTATGTACATGGATGCCTAGGCATTTGTGAAGCACACACATGGCTAAAGAAGAATGGAGCGCAGAACACAGACAGGAACCAACGTTGTGATTAAGAACCGTTTGAAAAATAGCAAGATGCTTGTGAGTGGTGAGGCCTATTGTGTGGAAATGTAGTGTTGCCTGAAGAATTGGCTGTTCAACTTCTTTCTAAATTTCAATGGGTAAGGCCTGTACTAATGTTGATAGGTTTGTTATTCCATATCCTATGAACATACATAGAGGCGGCTTGTCTTCTGCTTTCCACTTCTTTCCAGTCTGCTGCTATCATGGCTTCTATTATGGCGCTGTCCAGCTCAGGAAATTGCTCTGCTTGGTATCCAGGGGTGCCAGTCTGGTGACATTGTATGTGGGTGGGTCAATGGTGGGCTGACCAGAGAATGTGGTGACATTTTTTGTAATGTGGCCATCATAGGATAAAATCATGGCAAATCCTGCAGGTCCACTGTTATTTTTAAATTATTGTAATTGGAGCTGTTCATTTGGTGATATAATCTGCAATTAATTTGGTTGCCAAGAATTCACCTTACGACATTTGTTTCTATAAAACCCAAGAGGTGTTTTGGGGTATTTTCGAAAACTGAATGTCACTCTGCAGATTTTTAATATAGCCTTATAGGCTGCTGCTGAGAAGTACACCCATTGTGAAAGACCCTGAACCGGAGTTATAGAGCAGAAGAGAGCTTTTAACAACCAGTACAGCACGAGGCAGAAGAACTATAGGACTATTAGAACATTCCACCTACCGAGGGTAGAATTAAAAAGGAAGAAAAAGTTCTAATTTTTACAGCAGAAGGCTGATACCAGCCATTATAAACCCTGAGTCACTTCATCATCTTCAATAGAGCTCACAAGAATCCAGTGTTCTTAATGATGATAGAATGAAAGGGTTGGCATTTCAATAGTTTGGGGAGGGCAGACATTTTATCAGGACAAGTAGGGTAAGTCTGGGGGTAGGAATGTTGTAGATTCCCCCTGATTCTGCAGGTTTCCATCACAGAAAAGTAAGGAAAACGTGTTATTTAAGGCAAGGTTTGAGGTTGACAGGGCATTGTGGATATGAAAACCTTATGGGAGTCAGTCAGTCAAAACCACTTTATTCGATTAGTTAAAATCATAAAAGTATTCTAGACATTTATAAAAACTGTTAAAACATGTTTAAAAATCAATTAATACAATTTTTAGTCATGACAATAGTTATGGGAGTCATGCTAGGCACACCACTATGGAATTCTCAGGTTTTCTAGTTCTAACAAATGTCTGTGTTTCATAGGTTTGCATGGGGGGTGCTACAGTACTGCCCAAATTACCGCAGATGTCCCTATTGCTCACCTCTCTAATAAGCATTTAAGGACCTTTTGTGTGGTAGTTTCTTGAACCACCCACACAAATGTAGTACCGTTCCTATCAGGAGACATGTGGGAAGTCAGGATGACAAGAAATTTGTGGTTCAGCACAGATTCCAGAACTTTCCAGCACAGAAATGTGAGGAAATGTGCTTTTTTTACTCAAAGTGCAAGGTTTGCCACAGGTTCCACACAAGCTACCCCACCCTGGATTCCCATAAGTGTCTAGTTTTTAAAAATGCGCCAGTTTCCTAGTTTTCCCAAGGTGGCAGCTGACCCATGACCCAAAATCTACAGCTACCCACATTGCACAAAAATGGTCAATTATCAATAAAAAAAATGTGTCTGAGTTGCATATTATGCCCTTTCCTGTCACGGGTACCAGGCCTACCCATACAAGTGAGGTACCATTTGTATTGAAAGACTTGCGGGAATGCTGTGTGGTAGGCAATTTGTGGCTCCCCGCAGATTTCAGAACTTTCCCTTACAGAAATGTGAGGATAGTGTGTGTTTTTAGACAACGCTTGAGGTTTACATGGGATTTGGGGTATGAAAACCCAGGGGGCGCCACACAAATCACGCCACCATGCCCCCCCAGTTGTTAAATTCACAGAGATGTGCAGAACTGTAAATGTTCCTTCTGAGTCTATCCATAACTGAAATACAAATTCATACCAGTTGGTTTTGTCTCCACCAGTAGTAATAGGGTCAAAGTGTCAACACTGCTAACCGTATCTGACTATTGAACCCATCACTTAGTGTTAGTGAACCATAAAGTTGCGTCAAGGCACCAACCACTTTACAGTCCATTCAACTCCTTTCATGTATGCCACACAATGTCATTCATACAGCCTGCCATGGACCGAACACATACAACGGTCACATAAACATGCTGCCGCAATTCAAGGGCCCATTACATACATATGCCAACTGGACTAAAACACCAACCACACTGCCAGTCAGCCACTCATCAATGTCTCATACAAACACACCTCTTTCAAACCAATACACACATGCCGCCAGGCAACAGCCACACATCCCGCCAGCTGCCAGCCACACTTTCCGCCAGTCAACAGCCACACTTTCCGCCAGCCGCCAACTACACATTCCACCAGCTGACAGCCACACTCTCTGCCAGGAAACAGCCACACAATCACCAACATACACATACTGCCAGCTGCGGTTGAGTTAGTGCCTTGAACAGTTTCACATCGACCATGAACATCTGCTGCTACCTACACAAAATCACTATGAAAAAAATGTAGCTTGCAGTTTGACTTACTGTCAAAGCCCATCTCACCCACTGTCTAATACCGCGAGGGTGCAACTATATTAAAGTCTCACTGTTGAAGCCTGATTAGACTTAACTTCAGTCAGTTTCCCCGAACTTCACTATTGTGTGGTAGAAAGGGAAGCAAGTTGGCCAACACAGGCCAGGCTGAGATGTGCACCAGGGAAAATAATATCTACTCCCCTGCCTCTTTAGTTGCGGAACACTAACTCTGCATCAGCTATATCGGCAACTCTTTTTCTCTGTTGCAGGAGTGCGGTCAGCAAAGTGCCGATCCAGCAGCCTTACAACGTCCTCACCAACAGATGAAGTAGAAGCTACTGCTTCTACTGCAGTAAGGCTTTCAGTAACAGACAAATAAAAGTAATGGAAGGATTTTATTACCATCTTCAAGAGTGCTATTCTTATTAATTGTGCTGAGGGCCTTTAACCCTTCTACGCTCATGACGAGCTCACCTCGTCATGAGTTACGCCTGTCGTACGCTCATGACGAGCTGAGCTCGTCATGTAACACGGGTTTCCGCAAAAGTCAGCGCACAGCGGGAAAACCGCTAGCGCGCATGTGGTTAAGCAGGTTCACAGAGAAGAGTCAAAAGCACCTTACTCACATGGATGTAAAATGTAAAAGTGTATTTTACCAAAAAACACTAGGTGAAATGTACCTATCAGTGTAGAATTGCGGATAAGCTCTGTTGCGCATTGAGGGGAAGGCAGTCTACTAGACCGTGCAGTAACCGTTGCTATACTGAGCAATGAGGAAGGAACCCCCAATACCATGCTTAGGCTTATGAGGTCAGACAACCTTGATCTATAAGTTCTTCAAACGCCAATTGGGCGCAACAGAGCTTCTCCGCAATTCTACACTGATAGGTACATTTCACCTAGTGTTTTTTGGTAAAATACACTTTTACATTTTACATCCATGTGAGTAAGGTGAGGATAACCGTGCATATCCTCGTCCTGAAGAAGGAGTCGCTGTACTCCGAAACATGTCGACGCATTTTATAGAGGTTGATATACCCTAATACGTATAATTGTCAACCTCACCTTGCCCCCTTTTTAACAATACCAGCCGAGGACATAATAAATAATTTTTTTCTACGAGCCAGGTATTTTTTAACCTTCACTCTTTTCACCTCACCACTCACACTCCCTCTCTCACACACACAAACACATAGTTCACTATCAGTGCTCCTACGTATCCGTGAGTCGCAGCACGCCGCATCCCGTAGAGGGGTGCGAAGGCCCCGATGATGAAGCATGACATGAAGGGGCCTGTTGGTGTGTGAGGGACATTTAAACAACACTGTGTGCTCCCCATCACTTTAGGGATCACTACCACCTTCTGAGTGGATTCTATTTTGTTTAAACGAATTACCAGGGGAGACTGAATCCACTTGTTTCTCTCCCTCCCTCCTTTTGTTGTATTCATATCATTTTTTTCTCCATGCCCGTTCAACCTTTTTACATAACTTTTTCTCTTGTATAAGGGTGTCAGAGAACCAGGGATTAGAGACCTGTTTCCTGCTGAGAGCACGATTAGTGAGAGAAGCAAGTTTCTCCACAGAGGTACACAGCCCAAGGTTATATTCCATCATAGTGAAGTTAGTGGGACCTGAGAGGAATGGGGTATTGTTTTTCAAAACCACCTGCAGATTGTCACATGTAATTTTGGAGAAAGGACGAAGCAGGTGGGCTTTACGCAATTATCATGGTTACTCAGGTAGTAAGTAAACCAGTTAAACTCGATCCAATAATGATCTATCCAAACTAAAGGGATAGGGTCTGGAAAGGACAGATCAAAGTTAGAGAACACTAAATCTATTATATGCTCTTCTCCATGTGTGTGGTTCGCAACCCATTAAGAGAGTACCAGAGGAGACATGATGTCCTGTAAGGAGGAAGTGGCATTGTCAGAAGCAAGATCCCAATGAATATTAAAATCTCCAAGAATAATGCATTGAGTGTACCGTAGTGAGACCTGAAAGACAGCTTCATTAAGTGAATTCAGAAAGGGCCTTATTTGTCCAGGCGGCCTATTTATCTAAAGCCTATTACGAATTGTAGAGCATTTATGAGAGCAGAATTTCAGTCCTTCTGCATCTGAAATTATTGTGGCCAGAGAGGAGGAACAGGAATAGGCATCTTTAAGTACAATAGCTATAACTCAGCCCCTTTGCAAGGCCTGATCTAATTTCAAAATTTTGTGCCCATCATGGATCGCCAAATTGATCACCGGATTGGAAGAAGTAATCATCCATGGTGTAGTTAGAAATACAATGTTTGTATTCTCATTCCTAAGAAGATCCTACCTAAATAGCGTAAGGGAAAATTATCATAAGGATATATTATTGGTTTTAGGTGATTTTACTCATAGATTAGATCTCCGAAGGGTGGATAGCTGGCACAAGGAACTAAAAACATCTTATAATATTGAAGTGGCCAACTTCCCTAGAGGAAAGACCTCACCACAGGATGCAAAATGTTCTGTATAAATTGGAGAATGCAGCTAGATCGGCCTGCAAGTCACACTTTTATGAAGGGCCAGCAATTCTGCCCAATAGATTGTTTTTTTCCCATGCCTGGCATTTTGGGCTTATCAAAAATTTTGAGGTGGTGAAAATGAAAAGCAGCAACCATTGAGGACAGAATTATATTGATCAAGTTGCAAAAATAGAGAAAGTGTTCTACAGGTACATGTGGATTACCCTAAACGTCTGACAACTAGGATAACAGAGGAACATATTGAGAAATTAAAGCAAACGCAGCTGGCTGTAGAAGAAATCCATTTTAGAAATGGAAGCACCTGGTTTGAAACCACCATAAGTAAGCTAGTGGACACCCTAAAGATAACATTTAAATTAAGAAAGTCAGGGCCTGGAATCCAGAGAGTTAATAAATATATGCATGCCTGGTTTGACGATGAATGCCGGGTAGCAAAGGCACAGATCAGGCAGAAGGAAAGAAAGGTTAAGGGGTAGGTTTAATGTGGAATTATCTCAGTCCCTCCAGTCACTAAGGGTAAGATATAAAACATTAATTAGGAACAAAAAAATAACTTACAAAGATAACTGCTAGGCAGATATGTTGGAGGTAATTGAAACTAGAGATGTCATCGGTTTTTGGAAATTGGTAGAAGAAAGTGCGGGTAGAAAAGTAGGATCCTAGACTGTATGGTCCCTCAGGACGACTGGGTGAGTTACCTGGAAGAAATATATGGGAAATGGCCAATACAAGATAAGGCTGGGAAGCGAGTTTGGTCATGGGTTAGGGACGACCTAAAGGAATATTTTTCCTCCAGTTATATAAAGAAAATTATAGCAAGTTTGAACCTTACTCCTGCCGCTGGCCCAGATAATCTTCCAGCAGTGATAAATAAAGACTAGACCAGAAAGGTGGGTAGAGTTTTTCGCAAAGATGGACCAAGTGATCTTGGAGATAGGAATTGTACCAGATAGTTGGAGGGGTGCAATTATAAGACCAATTCATAAGAAGGACGATCGGAAATTACCGAAGAATTATAAATTAATAAATCTCCTAGATATAGGGGAGAAAGTCTTTGCAAAAGCTACTTTAGGATTACATAAAGAGTGGGCGCAGGAAAATCAGATTATACCCGCGGAACAGGGGGGTTTTAAAGTGGGCCATTCCACAATTGACAAGTGCTTTGCTCTCTAGTCCATAGTGCGCGGAAGTCGATTGAACAGCGGGGAAATGTATTTTGTTGTTTTGTGGACTTCCGCGCAGCTTTCGATCTGGTGGACCAGGAGCTATTGTGGGAGGCCCTAATCAGTTATGGTAGCCCAAAAGATTTGCTAAGTCTGATTCAAATGCTCCATACAAAGAACTGTGCTTGGATAATTTTAGATATAGATGGAAGTTTATCCGGGAAGATTGAGATTGGAAATGGGTTGCGGCAGGGATGCGTATTGGCCCCCCTGCTGTTTTCCTTGTTCTTGGCAGATTTACCATTGACCCTAGGGAACGCCAACGGGGCAAGCCCGAAACAAGATGGTAAGCATATTGCTTGTTTGCTCTATGCGGACGACCTGGTGATCATGGACCAGGCTGAAATCGGCCTGCAAAGGAAACTAAATATATTTAACGATTATTGCTCCAAGAAAAAACTTGTGCTTAATATGGACAAGACAAAAGCCTTGAACTTTGGCCGGAGGAACGTTGGTTTCTCATGGTTTTTGGGGACTGAGAAAGTAGAAACGGTCACAGAATATAGGTAATTGGGATTGTGGATTGAAAGAAGTTTGAAATTGCATACCAATTGAGTTGCGTTAAAATTAAGAACATCAGCATCGACTAGCTGACTGAAATAATTTAACAAAACCTATGGCGCGACGTCAGATAGACCAGTGCTAAAAGCTTACTCGGCCATAGTACCTCCGCAGTTTCTGTATGGCACGCACTGTTATACTTGAGCGGCAAAAAGGGCTGGGATATCAAGGAGGCAAAAATCTAAAAAAACTATTCTCACTCCCCTTGTCGGCAATGGTACAGGCTGTAAGACTTGAATTAGGACTGACCTCATGGGGCATCTTAGCCAGTATGGCCCTTCTCCGTTTTTGACAATGCCTAGGAGTAGGTGAGAACACCATTATGCAAAAACAACAATTGATGGATAGAATGCAGAACAATGTCATACATTCACCCCAGTAGAGAGATCTGGCCTAAATCCATCGTTTTTTTGCACTCCACACCACCCCAGTTCAGACATGGCCATATGCAAATCAACCTTGACCCTGTGCCTCATGGGAACAGTCCAGCCCGAACTGCCTAGCCATGTCTTTCCTGGACCGGAATCAAGCATCCTAGGACCGGTTTCTGGCTATCAGCCGTCTTCAGCCAGGATAGCTTGACTCCAGTGGTGTGGAGGGCATGGGACTCACGTCTGAGCATACCCATCCCACTCGGGGTGACAAATGCAAAGACAACAAATTATGATTATATCACAATGGTGTAAAAACGAAATTCAGAGCAGCAAATTAAAATGGGCAAAACAGACTAGGGCTATCATGACGAAGCTGTGTTGCAACATGAAGGTTAAATTGTGCCCCATTACTTATATGATTAATATTGATAAGAAGGTACTTAGGACATTGGGGAGTGAAATATCGCAGGCACAGCATCAAAACTCCCTTGCAAATAAAATCTCAGTACACTTTATGACTGTGGAATGGAAAAATGAACAATGCTTACCATACCTTGACAGGTTACCGGATTGTCGTTTACGAAGAGAGGTTATAAGTGTAAGAATGGGGGTGAACCCTTGTTATGTAAATAATGTGGTAAAAAGCTCAATGATTGATAAGACGGGAAGATGAATCTTCACTTTGGGCACTTCATGTGATTTGTTACATATCTTAATAGATTGACAGAAGTTTCTTGATATTTGAATTATGATTTTAAGACCGATTTTTAGGAAATATGAGATTATTTCTAGGGCCCAGGCTGTAATTTTGGTGACTAGATATTGCCGTTGCTATTGGGAAATTTATGCAAAGAGTGAAGGCACTTCTTATTGGTTTTAAATGAGTTTTTGGCAAATAATTCACCCAGACTTAATTAATTAGTGGAGGGTGTTATAATTGTATGTGTTTTAACACGTGTTTTAGTGTATTTAGGGTTATGTAATTTTAGTTGTATTTGAACAAATTTATGTAATGTTTGAGGACCATCGGTCCAAATAAACGTAAATTAAACCAAACTAGTGCATGCTGCTGAAATGAGAGAACATTATCAACCATACTTTGACAGAACATGCCCCCACCATAACGTTAGTGGGTAAGTAGAAGAAGAAGAAGCAGAAGAAGAAGAAGAAGAAGAAGAAGAAGAAGAAGAAGAAGAAGAAGAAGATATCTTTATTTGTTTGGTTAATCAAAACCTTTACAAATACATAAAACATTTGTTTAGCAGCTGGTATAAAAAAAATGGATATTGAAAGTAAATTAAGAACCATATACTAATAACAAAGGTAAACTATTAAAATTGGCCATGGTATTTTTTTGATCAAACTAAAGTGCAAGGGACTGCTTAATGGCCATCTACGGGCTAAGTTCAAACCAATTCATATTGCATGACACTTTGCTTTATGAGACATGAAGTATTGTTCGATAAAGGTGGAACTGTCCCACACAAATGAGTATGCCTCACATCAGGGACATCCCAATTTGCCACAGTGCCCTCGTTTGCGGCATTTCATTGGCTGTGTGATTAGTAGGGAAGCTAATATCGCTGTTTGTGGGAGGAGAGCAAGGCACCACTAAAAAACACCATTTCATCTGGCTGTTCAGATTCTACCCACAAAACTACAATATAGTTGTCAGCTACTAAGCCAATAATTGTTTGTAAAAACATATGTGGCGCTCAGTAAAGGGTTGTAAAACAACTGACAGTTAGAAAAACATACTTGAAAAAATAATGGCTGAAAATTCAACCACCAGAAACAAAATGCATATACATATATAACATGTGTATCTGTAAAGCACACGTTCACCCAGAGGCCTCTTGGCGCTGAATAGCAGATGTTCGTTGTTACCCAACTCAATGGTACTCATTTTATCGACCTCAGATGGATGAAAGGTTGAGTGGACCTGCTGGAATTTGAACCTGTGACCATGAAGTCAAACACAGGCTACTGCAACGGGCACATTAATCCACTGATCCACCAGACCCGGAATTTGCAAAGACAGTTCTGCAAAAACGTGTGCACACATTGAAAGGCACATTCAAATTTGCTTGCACACCTACGTTCAAACGTACAGACTTGCATAAATAAACACACAAACGTACACCAAATATGCATAGGCGCATACTTGCAGGCACATACAGAATTTGCAATTTAAGCAAACACTCACAGTACAACTACATGGACAGATATGTGCCTAGACTTATACTCATTAATACGTTAACCTACTGAGTCTGACTCATCAAACATATTCAACAATTGCCAATCTGTCTGGTCGAAACAAAATGCACTGCTAGTGTGAACGGTGTAAGGACTTTCAGTGTTTTGGGTCATGCAGCTCTCCCCGACAATGCAATAAAAATACTGGCAAAACCAAGAAGTAGAACTATCTTAAATTGACTATCAAAGCACCGACCGTGAACAGTGCATATTCCTCAACAGGATGAAAACAGTTTGGGTCAGGTTTAACACCCTGGCTTCGGCCGCGATTCTGCGCCTGTGCGGCACATTCCAATCGCGGGTGCGGTCATGATGGCCGGGAGCCGTCATCAGCACACGAGCACTGTGTGCCATGACGGCTCCCGGCCGTCATCAGCATGGAAGGGGTTAATGTGCTAGTCACAGGGTAACTCGCAGTGTGGATAGCACAACGTGATGCATGTGTGAATACGTATTCAGGATGCCATGGCTAAGATAGCAAAATGTGGTTGGGGGGAGGGTAGTGGCAGGGCATTCATAGCAGCTATTAGCTATGAAACAATGCAAACAAAGGAACCTGTATCATTCACAAGTTGCCAGCTTCAGTAACCATTCATCAATAATCTAGAATCATGACATTGACGCTGACCAGGTGGCTTTTAAAATCTGGTTTTACTAAAAAATTACTTTTACTTATTTATTAAAGTATTTCAGCTCATTAAAATGTGTATTGATGTTTGAAAAAAATAGGAGGCTACTACCGTTCCCTTGAGGATGTGTGACAGAATTTATACGATGGCATATACTGACATGGTCAAGAAGGCTAGTTCGTAGAGTCCATTTTATGTTACATATGCTCCACAAAGGGAACCACGTTGCACCAATCACATAAACAGATGCAAAATGTATTTAGATATAGCTCCTCAACAACGTTTAAATGCTTAAATAAAGTGAAAAATGTGGAAGGCAGCCACATACCGCCCAGCATTTCACCCCTATTCTTCCCCAGTGTAATTGGGTTGATAAGTGCGTGTAAATATAATTTTTGCACTGCTTATGAATGCAAAATATCGCAAAAAAACATTTTAAAACCAGGAACCACATTTTCATAAATCATGTCCTCTGAGCAATTTAAAATAGAAATATGGACAAACATAGGTAAAGTTTTTTAATTTAGCCCACCCTGTCTCACTGCTGGTGGTCTGTTGAGCCAATATACTAAGAAAGACAGACAGGTTTGGGAAAGGAAGAAAAGGGGTTAGGTGGTGTGAGGGATCTGCTAAGTTCAGGATCTGATGGAAGTCTGATAGGTCCAAAACGGAAAGAAAAGTCTTTGGAGTAAAAGAGGGATCGGATATGGGTAGGAAGATCCCTCGGTCATATTTAGGATCACAGGTGAGAAGGGGGTGCGGGCAGAAACACTCAATGGAGTGGTACTCAAATGGAGTGTATGTGGGGTACAAACTATGTAATATGTTGCCAGTTAGAGTAGTGTCGATGGTAACAAGTTAGCTGCAGCAATGCATCCGAGGTCAGACCATTCGCATTAGAGCAGCCCCTTGCACACAACTTAGGAATCACTGGTTCATTGTCCATTTCACAGACAAATATAAGGAGAATGAGGTTCGGATCATAACATACCACCCTGCCTGCAGTGGAGTAACTAAAATGATGAGGTTCGCCTGTAGAATGTGAAGTGTCTCCAGGGACATTTTAAGGATTTTGGAGACCCTAGGCAAAACGTATTTTTGGGGGTCCTGTTCAGACCAGTTTGGATTTTATGTTGCAATGCCAATTTCAGCTCTTTCATGCCCTCTTTGGCCAGGTCACCGACTGTGCACAGGCGCACTTGTCCAAATTCTAAATGTGTTTGTTTACATCTAATATTCAGTGATAGTGATGTGTGTATTCATTATTGTAACAGCAGCAGCTCACTAATATTACTGCAAATAACCTTGTGTCACCCTCTCATTTCTCATATGCGAGGTACTGTTTTCATCTAAAAGAATCTTTTATGTAGGTTGCATTAAACATAAACACAACTTTTCTGTAATAAACTCACACACCACCCACATTAAAAAAATAAATTAAAGGAAAAAAGGTTTTTAAAACAATCTGTGCAAGAATTATTCAAAGTCTTCAGGTCAAGACTCTGCAGAGCTGGCTGTATCAGGGCACCCCCCCCCCCAAAAGGATGGGGCTCTGGGCAGGATCCGACTTTGCCCATGCCTAATGACTCTGATGCTGCCCATGAGTCTCTCCCAAGTGGCACAAATATTAATTGGCCTCGGGCGAAATGGTGTCCCTCTGAGGGGTTGAAGGGGCCCTGGTGGGTTGTTCCACTCCCTGCGCCGCAGGTGCTGCCAGAGCTGGTGTTATTTATGTCCCTGAGTGCCTATACCGCAACAGTGAAATGCTGTTTTTTGTTTAAAAATAGGCAGGTCCATTTTAGTGCAATCTTGATTTAATTTACCCACTCAATAGAATACGGATTCCTCTATCAAACGTCTCACGACAACTGGTGTGCCGAGTAGGGACACATACTTTCCTAAAAGGAGCTTGCCGCCTCCATCGCACGTGACTATTGTAAACAAGGTGTGGCTTCGCGTACAATTATCACGCAGGCTTCAGGTAGCATTTCGCATGATAGGTGTATGTCATTTGTACCCTTCACACGGAGGCCCACGTTCAGCCTCATCTTCCGCCCCAACGGCCAGCGCGGTGCTAACCGGGAGCGTGAACGTAAATCTCATTTGCAAGCCCTCGCGTTTATAATTGGCTCAACTCCTGTCCTCCCGAAGTGCGCAGCGGGTGCGTCGAAAGATGAACTTCCATCTCCCCATAATCCTTCCTTTAGCAGGGAGGTAATTACGGAACATGTTGTGCTAACACGAACCTTGCTATAATTAACAAGGAGCAATTTCCTTTAGTGTTCTTTAATTGATAACTGAAAGACAGATAACTTACAGGAATGGAGCCTTTTGCACCTGAAGAGGCATGATTGGTAAAATGCCGTTTTCTCGTAGAAATTCAATAAAGAAGTAGCAAACAGTAGTGCGGATTGTTGTAATTGTTACCCAGGCATTTAAAGTACCGTATATAAAGGTTATTAAGACCTACCACTGTGCTTACGACAAGACACAAGCATATTCAAAGTATGTTTTTTGTGGCACATGAACTAGTAGTACAGTAGTAATTATCATACTATTTTACTTTTAAATGACACTTTATATATATATATATATATATACATATATATATATATAGAGAGAGAGAGAGAGAAAGATAGATAGATAGATAGATAGATAGATAGATAGATAGATAGATAGATAGATAGATAGATAGATAGATAGATAGATATCATCAGCTTTCTTCTCATGAAAGAAAAAGTTCAGGACACTCCAGGATGCTAAATTTAATTTTATTGCAGAAAAGACAGCCCCCTACCAACGCGTTTCACCTTTCGGCTTGTTCACAGTATGGCAAGCATTGCTTCACTTCCATTTACATACAATAGTGATTAAACATAAAAAGTGGACAAGCGCAAAACTGGCTGTGAGACTTCGGCGCCATATCGCGCAAATAAGGACACACTGCACAACTCTGCTATATATAGCATAAAGGTCACTTTTATTATTAGGACAGCCAAAGACAGACTCCGAACCTTACATTTATTAAACAAACACCTATGTATAAATTTCCAAAACCTTTTCCCCAACTGGTTTTTACATCACCATTCCCCAATGATTTCATTATTTGCCAAAACTACAAAACTGTTTTAATACCAAACCAATGTTTTTCCTTCCAACTTTTCCTTTCCCTTTTCCACCTAACCTCCCCACCCCCCAGAGAGAAAGGATACGTCCGCTCTAGACTATCCTATCCCCTAAAAGCACGCCTAAACACAAATATGACACAAAAGGAGAACTGTCAAGACTGCCCTAGAGTGACATTTCTTTTTTCAGCTTTTTTTAAAAATAAAAAACAAAAAACTGACATATATACAAAAAAAACCCTCACTGACGTACCAAAAATTGCGGGCGGGTAGGTGGGACAAAAAACATGACGCCAACGCTCCTTCACTCCTGTCGAGTGACGTCACCCTCCCGCTCCCACCCTGAGCACGAACCAGCCCCTCCCCATTTCCCCAACCAGCCAATCGCGCCGCATGGGAAATCCCATTGCGCGAAATATCCCAGGGGGACACTGGCTCGTGCCAAGTCCCCCCGGGACCCATCGCGCAAATAAGGACACTCTGCACAACTCTGCTATATATAGCATAAAAGGTCACTTTTATTATTAGGACAGCCAAAGACAGACTCCGAACCTTACATTTATTAAACAAACACCTTTGTATAATTTTCCAAAACCTTTTCCCCAACTGGTTTTTACATCACCATTCCCCAATGATTTCATTATTTGCCAAAACTCCAAAACTGTTTTAATACCAAACCAATGTTTTTCCTTTCAACTTTTCCTTTCCCTTTTCCACCTACCCTCCCCACCCCCCAGAGAGAAAGGATACGTCCGCTCTAAACTATCCTATCCCCTAAAACACGCCACCCAGGAAAACCCCAAGTGTTTTCCTGCCCCACCCAGACCCTCTGCAATATAAAACAAAATTTAAACTTCCTTATGAGAACACCATAGATCAAGACCCCACAACTTTATCTAACACATCCCGTAGTTCCATAAGATAATACGCTTGCCCCATCTGCGACAAATGTACCCCATCGCACCTGAACAAGGGAAGCATCTTACTTGAAAAATGTTCATGCGCCAAGACAGTTATACCCATTGCTGTGCAGAAAATTTTCATCGCTCTGTTCAATTTTCGACGGGCTTTTTCCACCGCCTAATGTAATCGAGCCCCTCTCCATTGGTGCTTATACACAAATTCTGTCCATACAACCTTTGTTCCCACCCAATTATTTTTAAGTACTGCTAGGTCCAGCTTCATTTGCTTTATCAGGGTTAGGCCTGATAATTCAACCAAATCGTTTTCTCTCAGGTGTATGATTAGGAGATCTGGGATTCCCCATTCAGCAGCCAGTTTGGACAGCAAAGGAAATAGTTAATTCCACTTCATACCCCCCACCCCTTTCCACAACACCTCATGGTCTTTTCCATACAAACCCAAACCCCTTCCACAGATTTGCTGTTCGGCAAAAACTGATGACCATTTTACCAAAGAATGGCCCACAATCCATGTCCTCTTTTTCTGGGGGAAATCCAACACTCGACCTATGATAAAAAAAACAACATTAACTAGTATGCAAAAAGAGGAAATGCATTTCATAGCCGAACATATCTGTAGCAACAGTTTGATTTCCACCTTCCAATGCGCTGTATCTCCTCCCTCCCCCAACCCAGTTTGGCAGCTTCCGTAGCGGCTCCTATTCTAAAAGAATGGGTCCCAAAGCACTGTGGATTTTCCCCCACCAATGATAGAACTTTTCTCAGTACAGATAAAAACTGAAAACAAGTCAACTGTCCCCCTTTGTCATGACAAAAAATTACCCCAGAACGAAAAACATTTGACTTTAAAAATGACTCCCACTCTTCCAACGGACAACAACCCACCACCCCACTCCCTCCCAATTTTATCCAAGTTCCAACCCCTTTTTGGTCTGTGTTTGACTGTCTCTGCCTGATCTGTAAAATTTTCTCATTCAAAATTTTTATATCCGATGTCTGGATCCCAGTCTGGTGCCTTAAACCCAATAGATCCGAAACCCGGAACGTGCCAAAGAACATCCAGACCATGCACAACCTGAACCTAACTAATTCCCATTCGCTATAGCAACAACTAGGCAGAACCCTTAAAATCCGCCTCAACAGTTCAAATGTAATAGGTTCTCTCAAAGACTTAGCATGAACTTTGCTTCACCCAAAACCCTTCAGCATCCTCTGCAACAAAAACCCAACCTGTACTACAGTGGAAAAGTGTGGCTCAATGATTAGAGCGGCAAACCCTGATGCAGAGGTCTTGCCCGTGACCAGGGTTCAATTCCCCACCTGGGCGGCTCTTGGGCTCAAAATTCCACGTACCTGATAATTCTTGCCTCGGTGCCTATTCCAATCATGGAGTCCAACTCTGGGCAATAGCTTGCTTAATCTCCACAACGGCCCCCACAACGCTAAGGATGCCTGGCCTCCACTTTGGGGGTGCCCAGGAGTGGACGCCTCACAGGGAAGGCCAGGATGAGTTCCACAGTGGTATTCGTACAAGCGCCTTGAGACCCTTGCGGGTGAGTAGTGCTATACAAGTATCAATTTACATTTACATTTTACCTTACCTAACAGCAACTGACTATAAAATGAAATGCCCGCAAGTTTGCCTGAAATCGTTGTATGCGACAAACCCTTGTCCATCAATTGTAACACAAAACCTAACATGAACTATTCATTTCCAACTGCTGCGCCATCCTTATCTTGTGCCGAAACATAAGTTAAAAATTCAGACCACGCTTGCTGGTAGCTCCCTCTCGTGGACTTAGCTATGGAATGCGCCACCAGTTACGCGAGCCTCACTCCCCCAGGTCCCAAATGGTCGAAGGGATCACCGTCTTGCATCTGTCCGCTTTTGGCGCCAACACCCGGAACTTCTGTTAATTGCAACGAGACAGAGCATCGGCGATTGAGTTGTTCAACCCAGGAATATGCTTGGCTCTAAAGACGATATTCAGCTTAAGAGTTTGCAACATAAATGCTCGTAACAAATGCAGTACCCTCACATCTCTCGCTCTCTGCCCATTGACCAAACTTACCACCGCCATATTGTTGATGTGAAATAGTACACAGCGATCCCTGAACTCCTCTCCCCACACCTGCAATGCCACCAGTAGCGGAAAGAACTCCAGGAAGGCGATACTACGGCCCTGTGCTAACCAACTCTCCGGCCAACTCTCAGCGCACCAGCGCCCTTCCCAAAACAGCCCAAAGCCTTGGGCCCCTGAAACATCCAAGAAAATCTGGACCTGCCACATCGTGTCGTCCTCCACAAAGTTGATCGACACACCATTGAATTCCTCCAAGAATCTCAACCAAATGACCAAATCCTCTTTCACCTTGTTTGTCAATCTTATGTGGTGATGCGGCAAGGAGGCTCCCGACATAGCAAAACCAAGTCGTCTGCAAAATGTTCTTCCCGCTCTCACCACTCTACAGGCAAAAATGAGATAACCCAATAGCCGCTGAACCTGTCTGAGCTCCAACTTCTTTGCACCCAGAACTTCCCTAAAAAAGGACTTGATCTCCTGCACCTTAGCCAAGGGCAAACAAGCCACCATTGCCTCAGTATCGATCTCTATGCCCAAGAAGACTAACTTTGTTGTTAGACCCTCCGTTTTTTCTGGATCCAATGGCACTCCAAATACACCTGTCATCTCCTGAAAGCAAGCCAACACCTTGTGGCATTGCTCACTGCCTGCCTGTCCAATAAACAAAAAGTCGTCCAAGTAGTGACAAACTGCCTTATGCCCAGATTTTCGTATTACACACCATTCCAAGAACGTGCTAAAAGTCTCGAAAAGAGAACACGAGATGGAACAGCCCATGGGCAACACACATTCTACATAGAATGCTTCCTCAAAATACATTCCAAGCAGTTCAAAATCCAATGGGTGGATAGGCATCAACTGAAAAGCCGCTTGAATATCACATTTTGCAAGCTGCCCCCCAGCTCCAGCCACAAGAACCAGACGCAAAGCATCGTCTACTGAGGCCTAGGACACCGCAGTGTCCTCCACCGAGATGAAATCATTTATCGACTGGCCCTCCGGCCAGGACAGATGGTGAATGAGACAAAACTCACCTTGGGCTTTCTTTGGAACAACCCCCAAAGGCGAGACCATCAAGTTGGGCAGGGGACAGTGACGAAAAGGACCCGCTATTCTGCCCAGTTCCAATTCCTTATCCAGTTTAGCTCTGACTACATGATGTAATTCTTTTGCTGATTTTAAATTATCGGCCCAACGCTGCGCCGAGGACCTTGATATCCAATCCGAAATCCGTGTAGTCCTCCAGACAGGACAGCATAGCCTGAAGCCTATTTGGGGTAGGAGCCTTTTGGTACAAGAGGTGGTAGGGTCCCTCTGCCTCTCTGCCCCCTCCCTTGATCCCCTTGGTGGTGATTGGGGAAACACTGAAATATGGCATGCCGGCTCCCACACTGGGCACACTCGTGCTTGAATTTGCAATATTGTCGGACACAGGTACCCCGTTTAAAGCCCCAACATGCTCCTGTGGCAGACAACTGTCCCCTTCCCCACCCACCCACCCCCAATGAAGCAGGGCGCTGGAGAAAGGGTCGATAAGTTATGGGAAGACCACTTGCCATGTGAATCGTAGCTGATGCCTGATGCCCTGACATCCATTGGAGCCACAGCTCCTGATCAACCTCCCCCCACGATTTGTCATTGAACAAACTCACTCTGGCCCTAAACTCTTCATCGTAGTTCAACCCGGCGTAGCCTCCCGCCTGCAAATGTGCCCTCCTGATGATGTCAATGTACTTGAATAATGCCACCGCCCTCTCTGGATACCGCTCGCAATATACACTTGCATAAATTATAAAAGCGGCCGTCCAGTTCTCTATGGTCTTAGGCACTTTGGGGCGGCGGGACAACTCCAGTTCCTCTTCCTTCGATCCCTCTCTAGCCTGCAGGTCTCTATGCAATAGACGGAAAACGTCCATATAATCATAACTCCAAATTCTTTGCCTCGTCCTTTGTGATAAATGCGTGCCCAAGGGCATGGCCAGACCCATATAGGGGAGTTTTGTAAGACCAAATCCTTGACCCTTACTCTGTAAGGAACTACCTATAGATGAAACAGGACTTGCCCCCCCACCACCCTCAACCTGACCCCTAGACCCCATAATTGACTGCGGTGCTTCTTGTGGTACCTTGGTCAACTCACTTTGAACATTTGCACTCCCCTCTTGACCAACCTTCCCAGGCCCCTCACATAAGCCGCTCGCCAAAGGCCGTGTCCACGCAGCCCACCAGTCCTTCTTACCTGAAGGCAGCTGTGTAGCCCTTTGCTGGAATTCTTTAAGACCATCACGCTGATGATGTCCGCCCCGCAGTCCCCGATCTGCAGCGAAAACCACTCCAGTTCTCTGAAACACACTGGAAGAAGTGAGATGACTCCCCCCTTCACCCCAAACTCTTGACAGCCCAAGCCAGGAGCCTCCTCCCTCAGCACCCAATCCCCTGATTTATCCACATTCTCTTTGTCAATACCCTCGTATACACCACCAAAATCATTATGAACTATAGTATCACCAAAACTTGTGCTCGGCATTGAGCCATCTCCAATGCCACCATCATATCTTACCCAATTGGACACAGGCCTCTGCTGCGAGCACCCGGCCGATGACCCAAAATCCGCACCAGATTCGCTTCGGATATGCTGTGATGCACCCAAAGCCGCACTTTGCTTCGCCATAATAGGAACAGAACTCTGAGCAACAGACCTGTAACCAGAGTCCGCTACCAAATTACTGCCGCTCCAGCGAGGAACCACTTTTAACTTACCCTTTAGCTGATCTGTATTTCCACCAGATACCAACTTCTTGGACAATTCAGAGTGTTTCACCCATACCCACTCCCTGCTGTGGACCCATATCTGAGTCAAACTCCACCTGTGGAAGACGCGGCGGTGGCCTGGGCTCCGGAAAAACCGCCACCATATCACTGTCCATGTTAGTAGCCCCATATGCGCCACAACCCCCCGCCCACAAAGAACTTGCCTCACCCACACTGTCCCAACGAGCACCTTCTTCCGTCTGAAAGTCATATACCGACGTATCAAAGTTGCCCTCCTCTTGCCTGTTGTCCACTCCAAAATTCACCCTCGGGGGGCCTCTAGCGTGAGGCAGCAAGACCTCCTGAAACTCTGCGTGCTCCTGAACCTGCTTGCTGTGCATAGTTAATTCTGACTCTCCACAACCAGCAAGACCAGCCCCAGAAACCTCCTCAAGCCCCTCCTCTTCTTCATCGCTGTCCGTGGGGTAATCTACTAATGCAGTCACAGGGCCCCCAGACCAAGCCTCAGGCGCTATGTTAATCTTGGCGTTATCCTGACCAAGAACACAACGCACTGTAGGCAGCCTTCCTGATAATGCTGTCTCTCATTGTATAAACCTTACACCTGGTGACTGTGCAGGCACTCTGGCTCCTGAATCATAACTATCCAAAAGCGTGCCTTCACTTATAGAAAATTGCTGCTGACTGTTCTCCTCACTAGCGCTGCTTTTACCAGTTCGTTTCCCCGCTTTTTTCCTTGTCTGAGGGACAATTAACACCTGTCCTCCCCTCAGCATACCCGGCTCTGATGCTGAACGCAGTACAGCCTTCTTGCCTCGAGCTCCCCTTCCAACAGAGTGCGCTCGTTTCCTCACTCGCAGCCTCAACAAGACGACTGGACAGGGGCATGCATGCTGCCACAGCACGACTCACCCCTTCTGCCGCCAAGCGCCTCGGGGGCTTCACCTCTTCAGCGCCGTCAATAAACACTCCAGCACGCAATAAATCTGTGCGTCCCACCGCCACCAGCGCTCTCACCGCCCCACTTGCAATATCTTCAGCTGACATTGCCTCTCCGCACCTCAGCTGACACTGCAAAACGCTGCTACAGCCGGTAACTGTCAAACGCTGACAGGAATTCTCTCATCTGACGCTAAAAAAACACAACGCCACCGCTCCTTCACTCCTGTCGAGTAACGTCACCCTCCCGCTCCCACCCCGAGCACGAACCAGCCCCTCCCCATTCCCCCAACTAGCCAATTGCACCACGTGGGATATCCCATTGCACGAAATATCCCAGGGGGACACTGGTTCATGCCAAGTCCCCCCGGGACCCATTGTGGTGTTATACATACAAATTCGCATGACTTCATACATTTTAAATACAATGCACGTGTCAAATATAACTGTCACACTAGAGGTTACTGGTATTATAAACCTGCGCAATTGATCCATCAAATTTATGGTATAACAAATCAAGTGCAAGTGCAAATGTTTTTATCATAATGGATATTGCTGACAGTCTGAAAGTTTGAATTGTATTTCCTTTAAAAACACAAATGTAGCAAACAGGAAAAAACGACCACGTTCTTGGAATATTGTTATCTGAATTCGTGAATGCTATTTGTAGTGTCTTATCCTGTTTTTCGCGTACCTTCATTTTATCAAATAAAGTATAAATGCACACATTGTTAATAATACTGACATATTTGTAAGTGATTGTGAGTGATATATATATATATTATTTTTTAAAAATATATAAACAAGAAAAATCTAAGGTTACAGGAACGTTATGATTAGGTTCAGATTAAACACACACAATATCATAGAAATTCAGCAGTTACAGTTATATCTATCTCAAGAAACTATAACTCGAGCCCTAAGGTAACTATATCTTGCGCCCCTACCGTGCACAGTTTTCTCATCATTAACTTTATTGCAAATGTTGCACTGATATTATCAATGATGTAATAGATGTCATGACTGATGTAACGTGGGGTAATTAGTAGTGCATGATGTGTTTCGCTATCATAGCTCTTCAGAGTATCAATGGTGTTGTAGTGTGCTCTATAAGAGCTGTGTACCACTCAAACTTGGGAACATCCCAGAGTTCTCTGCTTCTTTCTTGCATGATATATTTGGCACTCCAACTCTGATAGGGTATTGTTTTGACTTATACTGGGTGGTACCTTGTGTCTGGACAAAGCTAAACCTCTCTGAAGAGCTAGAATGATAGTGAAACAAGTGTCAAGGGTTGCTTTTATTCATTCCTGGTTGCTTTGGATGGTATTATACCAACTCAAAGCTGTAATACTGTGCCTGGAGTGGTAAAAGGCATTTTACAGCTCTGCATGAATGGCATTGTGGTAATTCTATGCTTAAAGACTTTGCTGTAGAAATGGCAAAATACTTTGTCCCTTTCTAGCTCAGGATGGGTGGCACTTAACTAATCATATGCTTAAAAACTTTGCCAGAAAATCAGACAATCGAGGTGAGCAAATTCAAAGTGCCAATGGTTTTGCAGGGTGCGCTATACAGGAGCTGCTCTCCACCTAAACTTGGGAGCTACCCTGAGCTCTATGCTTCTTTTTTGTATCATTTATTCGGCACGCTAATCCAAAGGGTATTGTTTTTCTATCTATCTATCTATCTATCTATCTATCTATCTATCTATCTATCTATCTATCTATCTATCTATCTATCTATCTATCTATCTATCTATCTATCTATCTATCTCCACAGGGTAGTTATGGTTAGGATAGCTTTTCCCAGGAAAAAAGCTGTATTGTGTTTCTAATAACTTTGTCACCGTTTGACGAATCTCCACTAAACATTCCAAAAATGTGCTACTTTTGGACTAGTTTTTGCATGGAGAGTTTTGGGGTGATCTGTTAAGTGGTGTACATTTTTTTCAGTAATTTTTGCGAATTTAATGGTAAAAAATAATTGTATATTTTGGGAATTGGACTTGTGAGAGTCTTGCGGGTGTCGTGTAAGAGCACAAAATAAAAAAATGGAGCCCTCTGATTGGTTGAGAGGCTAATTTTTCCCATAAACCTTCAAGCTCTTGCAGGAGAGACAAGCTTCCATTGGTCCAGCGACAACAAGCTCTCTCGTTGGCTGGCTGTTGGAATTTTAGAAATTGAATGGTCACCATTACTGTTTACTGTGAAAAATTGCAGGTGTTGTGGAAATGGAGTAAACAAGCTATATAAAGGCCCAGCAGAAAGGCATGCAGCCCCCCTAGACTTAGAGAGGAGTTCTTTAACCCCTTCCATGCTCATGACGAGCTCAGCTCCTCATGATGCACGGTTGAGCTGTGCTGATGACGAGCTGAGCTCGTCATGAACAATGGAAAATCTGGGATCCCAGCCCCGGGGGGGAAAACACCTAGCAGCCAAGGTGTTAAAGAATAACTGCGATTATAAAAATAAATCTATATTGCTTTTAAAAACGTTTACAATCTTGCAGGACCATGAATATTTAAAAGGAGTAAGCGAGTTCTTAATACAGTCTATTAGTAGGGATGCATATTGTGCCCTTGTTATTGAGAGGAAGTGTGTAAGAGATAAGTACTGTGATGAGTAGAAGGTTCATTCTTAGAGAAATGTTGCGATCTCGCAAGAATCTAGTGGGTTATCGTAAAAAATTCAAAAGAGTAGGTGATCTTTGACTACACTCTAGCATGTAGGCTTGTCACTGTAGGAAGGAGTCTTACTAGAGATGGTGTTTATCAGAGTCTTCTATTTACACCAATCAGCATAGGAAGATTTCAAAGTACAGAGTTAAAACTCTTACCACGCCCTTCTATGCACAGTTGCGATACAATAGAGGGGTCTCAGTGTAGAGGCAAGTGCCTCTGAACACCCTATTACAGACACCTGTCATCTTAGAGAGAGGTCTCAGAGGAGAGGTTGGCTCATCCACACACTCCACTAAGCACAGCCATCATCTAGGAGAGAGGTCTGAAAGGAGAGGCCAATTCATTGACACACTCTACTAAGCTCACCCATCATTTGAGAGAGAGGTCTAAAGGGAGAGGCCACTCGCTTCCCATACACCCTACTAAGCACATCCCTCATCTGAAAGAGAATTCTCAAAGGAGAGGCCAGTCCCTCCCCACACCCTACTACACACACCCATCATCCCAGAGATAGGTTTCAGCAGAAAGGACAATCCCTCCCCACACTGTACTATGCATACCTGTCATCTGAGAGAGAGGTCTGAAATGATAGGCCAGTCCAAACCCACACCCTAATCCACACACCCATCATCTGAGAGAGAGGTCTGAAAGAAGAAGCTAGTCCCTTCCCACACCCTACTACATACACCCATCATATGAGAGGTCTGAAAGAAGAGGCCTGTCCCTCCCAACATCCTGCTATGCAAACCTGTCATCTGAGAGAGAGAAGTCTGAATGGGGAGGACCATCCCTCTCCACACCCGACTACACGCATCCATCATTACAGAGAGAGAGATCTGAAAGGAGCAGCCAGTCCATTTACACACCCTGCTATGCACAATCCTCATCTGAGAGAGAAATGTGAAAGGAGAGGCCAGTCCATCCACATACCCTACTATGCAAAGAGGGGAACAGACTCAGCGAAGAATGTCTACTCACACCAAACTCCAGTAGGCAAATAAAATAAAAGGAATGGAATCTTCTTTTTCTAAATAAAGACATCTATATGAACCAATCACAATCCTTCCTTGGGGTGTGTTTCCTCTCCCATACCTCTAGTGAATGCCTTGCGAGTGTCTCGTAAGACCGTAAAAAATACTTGCTTTATATCTTCAATGAAACAAAACACAATGCATTTTTCTAAGTTAATCAACACATTTAATGTCTTGCTTTGTTAAAAATTACAAGACAACACTGTTATTAACTAAATATACGATCTCACAAGTGTTTCAAAGAGCCAAAATAGGTAAAATAGCCCCCTTGGAGTCCATGCAGGGTAATGTGTGTCTGGCTCCTACGAGCAACTTGGGAGAGTCATCAGATTAAAAAAATCTATTATAGATTATCATTAAATAATAACCGAAAACATGAGAAGGAAGCCTATACAATAGATTAAAATGAAATGTAGAAAGCTACGATCGCACGAGTATCCCTTGAGTGGCTCATGAGCCTCTCGTGAGAGTAAAGACACATAGTGAAAATGAGTACTGTACAACATTGTAAAAACAAATCACTCTCTTTCCGAATTATAAATACAACTATAATTTCAGATATGGCTTTCTCCAGATAAAGGCTTTCACATCCAAATGGGGAATGGCACAGGATGGGGAAAAAGATTGCAAGTGTATCCGATGCCATTTAGGAACCAAAGAGGACATCGCACATGTCTCATTCTTCTGCCCTGCATATGTAAATCCTAGAAGAAAATGGATAAAACCTGTGGGCAGGAGTTTGAATGTTAGAAAACACATTGATATGTTGCGTATATTAAAAACGGATAGCTCCAAGCTCATTGTGTTTGGTGTCAGTAGATTTTTACTGCCTATTAATTTTATGAGGAGGAAGAAAAGGCTTACATTTTAATATACTACTTTTATTGGGGTTGACAGTTGATTTTATTGATTAGGTATTAGGGCGTTTAAAAAGTGCACTTTTTGGATACCAATTTTTTTACAGTTCCTGTTGTAATGTAGCCTTCGATATCATTGAAGCATTTTTCATTTCTGGACAGTGTATCGTTAAAGAAACCTCGATTAAATTGCACCTCGCACTTCGCACTTAATGGAATATATAACTAAAAAATAATAAATTGGAATTTGGGAATTAATTCTTCGCAAAAGGATTAACTGAAGACCTGAATTATGTAAATATATCGTACCATTACAATTTTTTTTCTTTTTTTTCTTTTTGGTGATAACTGTAAATAATAAGAGGATTAATGTACTGTACTATCATTAACAAGAGGATTAATGCACTATACCTACTTTTAAATAATGTTTTTTATTCTTATAATGACGCTTTGATGATTCTGTGAATCGATAAAGATGCTTTGATGATGATGATGATGAAATACAACTATAATGTAAAAACATATAAAATACCATGAAAAGTATAGTATTAAATTATTAATGTACTTTCTGGGAAGATATCTCAATATGGCAGTACAAGAAATGAGGAGATGCACAACCTCAATGGAAATTTGCAGTATTACTGTGTTTTATACTCATACATAAGTCGTAATAAACATTTTGCAAACTGTGAACCCTTTCCTGTTATGTAGCAATAAAACCAAAATTCATTTCCAAAATAATGTCTGCACACAGGATATTTTATACAGTTATTCTACTGTACATACACTAAAAACCCTAGAAATTCATGGAAAAAACCAAGGTTAAAGTAACATTATAGCTAGGTCAATAAAAAGATTTGTTTTGTTTTTTAAAAAAACTTGTAAATTCACTGAAAAAACCCAAAGGTTAAAGTAACATTATAGTTAGGTGAATTTCTCAAGTTGTTCCTTTAAATGAGTGAAAAGGAGTCAGGGGTTGCATTAGAGTCACCCAGTTGCCACCACCAGTGTCACTGCTCTGCAGGGCTTTACGCGGGTGCCAGATACTTTCTCTTTTGCTATATCTGGCCTTTTCTTCTAGTGTTTAGAAAAGCACTGACCCCCTCCCTGCTGCACCAGAGGACCGTCTGCCTCTCCAGACCTCCTTTGAAAGATACCCCTGAAACGGGCACATACCTCCGATAGCCACGCTCCATCTGGAGTATGGCAGGTCAATCTGTGGTGCCAGATGGGGTCCGGCTCCCTCTGTGGTTTGGTTCTCTGGGAATTCGCCTCTGCTCTTCGGCGACCAGAGCCTTCCTTCCTTCGTCTGCTTCGGCGTTTTTCTCCACCTTGGATGCAAAGTCCTTCCTCGCTCTCCAGGAAATTCCCTCTTCATCATCGGGAATGCTGCCTATCAAGGCCGTCTCAGTGGCTTCCTCGTCCTCCATTGATTTGTGTGATGACATTACATGAGGGGTCTCATAGCCTAAGAAACTGCTGTAATAAAAGGTGCCATCCCGATCTCTCCCGATCCTGTGAGGGGGAAAGATAGGGGAGAGGAGAGATGTAAGGGGGGATATATCCTCACCATCTCCCTCTCTTTTGGCATCCTTAGGTACTTCGTGACACATCTCATTTCCGGACTGATCCCGATCGGGGAGCAGAGGAACTCGGGAAAGAAAGTCTGCATTTCCATTTGCAGCGCCTCTTCTATGTTTCACCACAAAGGAGAAGGGTTACATGGACAAAAAACAACTGAAAATGCTAGGTTTGTTTCCCTTATTGCGGCTAATTCACTGTAGAGGGCCATGGTCTGTATACAGGATGAAGTGGCAACCCTCCAAGTAGTAGCAAAGTTTGTCCACCACCCACTTGATGGCCAAGCACTCCTTCTCTATTGTGGGGTATTTCTGCTCACTGGGAAATAGATTGCGGCTGATGAACATGACAAGGTATTCAGTACCGTCGGACAAAGCCTGTGATAGAAAAGCACTCAGACCATGATCTGATGCGTCTGTTTGTAAGATAAAGGGGACTGAAAAATTGGGTGATACTAACATAGGGCTGGAGGTGATGGCGGTCTTCAACTCTTGAAAGGCTTGTAGGGCCTGAGGTGGGGGATACAGGAGGTCCCTTGGATTTACTTGTTTCTTTAGGAGGTCAGTCAATGGAGTTGCTATTTCTAAGTATCTGGGGATGAATTGTATATAATAGCCTAGGAGCCTAAGAGCCCCAAGAACGCCCTGACCTCTCTTTTGGTATTGGGAAAAGGAACATTGCTGATGGCCTTCACTTTTTTTTGGAGTTCTATGACTCCATCCTCAAGGAGAAACCCCAAATACTTAACCTTCCGAAAACCCACTTTGGACTTCTTTGCATTTATGTGCAAACCGGCTGTTTAATGGCCTGCATGATCTTTTGGCAATGGGACAGTTGGTATTCCCATGTATGGCTATAAATCATTGTCATCCAGGTAGGCTGATGAATAGGATTGATGTTCAGTAAGTATCCTGTTCATGAGCCTTTGGAACGGGGCTGGGACACCATGGAGGCCAAATGGTAACACTGCAAATTCAAAAAAGCCTGTCGGTGTAGAGAAAGCGGTTTTCTCTAGATCAAGTGGTCATAGGGGTACCTGACAATATCCCTTTTGAGGTCAAGGGTTGTGATATTTTGGGCCTCCACTATCTTTTCAATAAGCTCACCTACTCGAGCGAGTGGGTACGAATCGAACTTGGAAATGGCATTGCCAGCCCTAAAATCAATACAAAACCGGACTGAACAATTTGGTTTAGGAAACCACGACAATTTTAGATGACCAACTGCTGTGGGAAGGATGTATGACCCCCATTTCCAGCATTATCTCTATTTCTGTTTTTATGGCTTCGCGTCTAGCTGCAGGTATGCAGTAAGGATGCTGCTTTATAATCTTTCCAGGGGGGTGATTATAGTGTGTTCTGCTAAATGCATTCTTCCTGGAAGATCAGAGAACAACGAGGAAAAAGCGACCAATACATCCTGTAAGGATGCTTTCTAGTTATTTGATAGGTCTTCATTGATGACTAATGGGGAAAGGGTGGAGGCATCTGTGGTTTGTATGGGCACGGTATGGTGGTTGTTCTTAGGAAGAGGTCCTAACCACTTTTTCAGCAAGTGAATGTGATATATCTTTTTTTTTTGGTGTGATCTGTTGTTCGTATGTGTTCAGGCCAATCTGTCTTTTAATTTCATAGGGGCCTTTCCATTCGGATCGGGTTTAGGTCAAAGGGGATGGTATCAACACCAAGACCCAATCATGTACGTTCAGGTGACACCACTTTTTTCCCTTATCGTAAAAGGTCTGTTGTCGGATTTGTGTTTTCTCTACGTTGGCTTCTGCGAATTCTTGTAACTTATGGATACGAGTATGTAAACCCATAGTATAGTCGAGAAGATACTTCCTTTCCTTTGGTTAATCTTGCACCCAGGTCTCTTTAGTCATGTCCAGGAGCGTTTGTGGTTGTCTTCTGTACAAGAGCTCACAAGAAGAACATCCGAGACTACTCTGGACCTGATTTCTAACAACAAAGAGGGCTAGGGGGAGAAGCATATCCCAATTCTTTCCTTCCACAGCTAACATCTTTTTTAGGGTCACTTTGAGAGTGTAATTATACCGCTCACACAAACCATCTGTTTGTGGATGGTACACAGAGGTTTTTATATGTGAAATTTCTAAAGACTTACAGATTTGGGTCATGAGGTGAGAAACAAAGGGTGTTCCTTGATCTGTCAAAATCTCTATTGGGAAACCTACTCGCGTGAACAACTCAACCAGTTTCTTACTAATGTTCTTGGTGTTAGGGACCCTTAAAGGGAAGGCTTCGGGGTAGCGAGTAGCATCATCTACCACTACTAACACGTGCAGGTTGCCTCTCTTAGATTTGGGTAGGGGTCCTATAAGATCCATACCTACTCTATCGAACGGCTTTCCTATTATTGGGAGAGGTTGGGTGAACCATGGGTGCTCTGTAAGGGTTTTTTCTTTAGCACACTTCGCATCCCTGGCAATATTTAGTGATATGGGTGAAAATGTCAGGCCAATACAAATGCTGGAGGATGATCTGAGTGGACTTCTGAGCACCCCTATGTCCTGCGAGTAAGTGGGATGAGCAAAAAACAGGACCTAGACCCTAAAACTCAGAGGGACTACTAGTTGAGGAGGGTTGGTGGGTTATCTGGTTCTATACAAAAGGCCATTCTCTAGGTGGAAGAGAGGGTAGATAGGAGTAGGGTCATTGGATGGGGTTCTGGCTTGGATCCAGGCTGCTTGGAGTGTTGGATCATGAGCTTGGGTGTATATAAAGCTTTTATCAGATATCCATGGAGCCTGCATGATGTGAGCCGGTTTCCCTTGTACTATTTCCCGGGAACAGCTCACTTTTCCTTTAAGGAGACGTAGAAATAGTGGGTAATCTAGTCTTAGAATTCATTTTTCAGGAAGATTGGGCAGTACTCCTACCGTCGCCTGACTACTAGGGCCATCTGGTATGTGGATGTGTATCTGGGCTGTGGGATAACACTTTACATCACCATGAACACAGTCTATGGGCACTGACCCCCCAACTACAACATGTTTTGGTTCTATTAGTGATGCCTGGATAACCGATTGACGACACCCTGAAACTAACAAGGCTCTTATTGCGTTGTCATTGACAAGGAAACTTACGTAAAAACAAGAGCTGAATTCTTCGTTGTACAAAATAGACTTGGGTAAGTAGCTAACATCCATTGGTTCTTCGCCAGTTTACTTATGGGGATAAAACCTGGCGATGTGGCCCCAGTCGCCGCAATCAAAACACTGTGGGCCTTTGGTAGATAAGGTTTCCAATGGAACTCCTCTAGGTCTTAGTGGTTCAGGTATGGTTTGGGGGTTTTCTTCTCTGGCTTGACAGGTCCTGGGGTGGAGCGAGAGGATTTTTAATGATCCCAGGGAAGGGACCACGGTTGTGCCCGGAAGAAGGTAGTGGCCATTTCTAAGGCCTGTTCCACAGTTAGGTGGGTATGCTGTTTCAACCACCATTGAGTGGAAAAGGGGAGGGCCTCTAGGAATTGTTTGAGATATATACGGGACATATCTCTCTTCCTTAGAGTTTTCTTGTGGTTTTAGCCACTTATCGGCGGCGGCCTTCTGCTTAAAAAATGGGGTCTTAGGAATATCTCCTGGAGTACCTCTCTCCTTCCGGAATTTCACGCTATAGGCTTCCTGATCCATACAGAGGTGGTCTAGTATGATCTCTTTGATTTCATAATAGGGAGTATCACAACCTGGCGTTGGCAACCTGATAGGCAGCCTGGGCTTTCCCTGTTAGTAATGATGCCAGAAAGAAAGGCCATTTCTGCTCCAGACAGCCTGAAGCCCTGGCAGCTCTTTCAAAGTTCAGCAAGAACGCATAGGGATCTTCACCCGTGACATATTATTTGTAGAACAACATTGAGATTTCCTGATTGTGCTCCTGGTCTTATTTGGGAAGTCAACTGAAATTGATCCACGGCCACCTTCTGGATGCAATCTATTTGGCAGTTCATGGAATCTTTAAATAGTTCTCTGTCCGCCTGGGCGGATGCCAAATGTCTCTCCACTGCCGTTCCAATTTCTCCTGACCGCGAGTCACGTTCTGAATTAGGTTCTCCATATTTTAGGGCTATGGAGCAAGTGCCCGCATTCTCCACCACTTGTGGCACTTGGAGAAACAACAATATACGTATGGCACGTTTGCACACAGTTCGTTAATATTTTGCGTAAGACCGGGGTGGTATTTATCTTTTTCCAGTGGTTATCACAGCTGGAACCTGCTGACTTGATCCTTTTCTTTCCGGCCTCAAGTTAATCCTCAGGAAAGGAAAAACAGGTATGTATGAGGATTTCACCTCTGTTCTTTTAAATGAGGGAAAAGGAGTGAGGGGTTGCATTAGAGTCACCCATTTGCCACCACCAGTGTCGCTGATCTGCAGGCCTTTACGCAGGTGCCAGATACTTTCTCTTTTGCTTTATCTTGCCTTTTCTCTTAGCGTTTAGAAAAGCTCTGACCCTCTCCCCTGCACCGGAGGACGTCTGCCTCTCCAGACCCCCTTTGAAAGATTACCCAGAAACTGGCACTTACCTCCGATAGACACTTTCCTCTTGGAGCACGGTGGGTCAATCCATGGTGCCGGATAGGGTCCAGCACCCTCTCTGGTTCGGTTCTTAGGAAATTCGCCTCTGCTATTCGGAACGTGACCGGAGTCTTCTTTCCTTCATCTGCTTTGGCTTTTTTCTCCACCTTGGACGTGAAGTCCTTCCTCGCTCTCCAGGAAATTCCACATTCGTCATCCGGAACGCTGCCTATCAAGACCGTCTTGGTGGCTTCCTCGCTGGTCATTGATTCATGTGACGATGTCACGTGAGGTATCTCGTAATGTAGGAGGCCGCTGTGATGAAAAGCGCCATCCGGATCGCTCCTGGCCAGATCCTATGAAGGGGAAAGATAAAGGAGAAGAGAGACGTATGGGGGGAATATGTCCTCACTGTCTCCCTCACTCTTGGCATTCTTAGGTACTTCGTGACAGTAGTACATTGAATCTTTGCCCTGTTGGAATATTTTTCTGCAGCACCAAATAACTTTTGTGGAACATAATGAACACAAGTCAATAGTCACCTGCGCACAGTGTTACTATTCAATAAAAATATTTATAACATGTTCAATATCTCTACACACCTGTGCTGCATAGAACACATGTATTTTGTAAACACGTATACTAATTAGCTGGACACAGGCTGTACGAAATTACACACTCATCGGATGATGTTATCGTCATCATCATATGTGAGGTTATAAGCAGTGCATAGCAGGGCACAATTTATAGTTAGCTCTGCTAACTATAACTGGTGAATTTATGTGCTTTTTTTAGTTCAATACGTTAATGTTATCACTGACAAATTCAGCTAACTATAACGTTACTTTAACTTTTGTTTTTTTCAGTGAATTTCTAAGTTAAAAAAAATAATAGAAACAGCTTTTTTTAGCACACCTAACTATAACATTACTTTAACCTTTATTTTTTTCAGACAATTTCTAGGTTTAAAAAAAAAGAAAGTCGGAGGAGCTTCGCGTGCATCCAAGATGGCAGCATGAGCAAGGGGCTCCCGAGACCCTCGTACCCTCCCGCATATATCCTGTCATTGATCCTGTCTGCTGTCCACATCTCTGAGTAGATTTATTTATTTATTTATTTATTTTTAGAGTTTTCTATAGCGCGAACTTGAACCGATTAGGTTATCAGAGCGCTTTACATAGCACCAGTTCCGTTACATGTTATCACAGCAGTTTACATAGAATCAGTTACGTTGCACATTTCAGGATCTTGAACCGATTAGGTTATCAGAGCGCTTTACATAAGACAGCATTCGATGTCCAGTGCCCTCCTCCGCCGTGTAGCGGGGGACCACTTCCAGCCCTCCGAAGTCGTCGAGCTGTCGGGACTAGGCTCCTGGAATTTCAGCTGCCCCTTTACAAGGCACTTTACATAAAGTCAGTTACGTTACACATTTCAGGAACACCTTTCTTTTTGCTCTAGTGGATAGGGTTATCTCTTCACACGGGGGAAGGGATACACCTGGCTATATTCCAACAGTTCCACAGGCGATTAGTCGTAAAAGCTATAATTCTAACACAGGGAGGGGATACACATGGATACAATCTAAAAATCAAATAGTATACTAGTCGTTAGAGTTATCTTCTATCTTGACAGGAGGGATGTGACTGGAAACACTCTAGGGGTAATATAGGGGTGGTAGAGAGTACAAAGGACCGCTGCAAACACTACACGAGTACCAGC
Organism: Lissotriton vulgaris; assembly: GCF_964263255.1. Lineage (NCBI taxonomy): Eukaryota > Metazoa > Chordata > Amphibia > Caudata > Salamandridae > Lissotriton > Lissotriton vulgaris. Next base: position 678,239,078 of record NC_141699.1, on the reverse strand, counting down.
ATAGAGGAGGGGTGGGTGGGATGCAAAGGTCTGGAGGGAAGGAAGGGCTAGAGTCCATCGAGAACTGTCCAAGAAAAAAACAGCAGCATTCACAGCATAGAGGAAGGGTGGGTAGGATGCAGGGTATGGAGGGAGGGACTAGTCCAACGAAAAAGTCCTCCAGAGTCCACCAGGGCACTATCCTCTGCGTTCGTGTTCCCGTAGCCTGCGTCTGCCGGTCATAGAAAGTGTGTCCCCAAGGGCGCCATCTTGAAGTCAGGCACCGCCGGCGCCAAACAGCGCGGCCAGCAATGGGGAAGGGGGGGGCACATCTCTGCCCTCGGGCCCAGGCTCGTCTGTGGCGGAGAGAGGGGTGTATGGCCCCCGGAGCAGGTAATGAACCACAGGCGAGCTGAAAGCTGAAAATTGCGTCCCGATCGGACCCCGGAGGCCGGAGTTGTGATGTGGTGAAGTTTGCGGCCCACGTCTCCTGGAGATCCGACGCTTGGGTTGGCATGGTGCCCGGGGTGTAATTGAACAACATCGACACGGTTCAGCGAAAGCGGCCGGTCCGACCTCACTTTCACTTTCGGTTTTGGCACTTGGACCGTTCGTTGATTCGGAAGACGTTTCATTGTTGCGACGGCTCTAGCCTCTGTGCAGTGTCTGAGCGTCCTGGACAATATACGACGTGTCGCGCTTTGGCCTTGGGGACACACCATACCTCCCCTTTCGTTGGGCTGACTTGAGTGCATGGCTCGGAGGCCATTTTACATTCTACGTCTTTTACATCTGGGCGAATAAGAGACGTTGGGAGCATATCCTGGAACAAAGCCCCTATTTATTGCCTGCCGGATCGGAGACTTGCTCTCCTGACTTGGACACCGACTTGAGATCGCTCTGAAATGGCAAACAAATCGGAGGGGGACAAGCAGAGGTTGAAAACCACCAGGAGGGGTGGATATACCCAGTCCAATGTCATGGATCGGTATGCCCAGGTTAAGGGGTTGCCCAGCTGACTTGGTAAGTCACAGGAGGAGGTGAAGGATTCCTCGGCTTCGGCAACTGAACTGACGTTGCAGGATGTTATGGCCGCCATTGACGGTATCAGGTCGTCCCTTGGTAAGCAGATGGAGACCCTGGCACATAAGTTGGACACGGTAGCTATCAATGTGAATCTGATTCGCACGGACCTCAGAAAGACAAATGAGAACGTCAAATCGTTAGATATTAAGACACCGAGTCTAACTGACGACGTTGTCGAATTGCAGACAGAGGTTCGGAATTTGAGGGCCTGGAATGACACTGTTGTCCGTACCTTGAGGACTTTGAAGGGAGGGCCCGAAGGAACAATGTCCATATAACTAGAGTTCCGGAAAAGGCGGAGGATCAGGCGGTCGATCTTTTTATTGAAGACCTTATCATCAACCATCTAAAGCCCAAGGGACTGAGTAAGTTCTTTACTGTGGAAAGAGCACACAGGGTTCCTGGTGGAAGACCGAAAGTGGGCACCCCGCCGAGGCCTATTATAGCACGGATCTTTATTTTTCCATGATAGGGACGCTATCCTCCAGGCATCTCAAGCGGGTGGGCCCCTGAAGTTCGAGAACTCATCTATCAGCTTTTATCCGGACTTCACACAGGCGGTCCAAAAACAAAGACTCAGGGGCATATTATCAAGGGGGTTTATCTCCGCTTTTTTGGCTTTAAAAGCCAAGAAAGCGGAGATAAAATTATCTCCCTATTACCAAGCTGTCGCTAACACCAGTTAGCGACAGCTAGTAGGAGATAGCGACCATCTTGGGCCCCACTTTGCATGTCAGTGATATTTATCACTAATGAGATGCAAAGTGGGCGTGCCAAGATGTTAGAGACTGAAAACAGTCGCTAACATCGCTATCTCCTATTACCAACTTTTGGAGATATTCGCGCTAAGCGGGAATATCTCCAAAAGCTAACACCTGCCCTGAGCAGTTCTTAGCCATGTTATCCAATGGGAGGTGGATAACATGGCTAAGAGCATTTGCTCGATAATGCATGAATATCGCTAACTTTTCAGCGATATTCATGCATTTTGGCCGTTTTTTATCGCATTTGCGATAAACCTTGTTAATAGCAAGGTTTACCTGCGATAAAAATCGCCGATGTGCAGCGATAATTTTTGTCTCTAAACAAGTTAGAGACAAAAATTATCGCTAGTTGTTGGTAATATGCCCCTCAGTTTTCTGGGGGTGAAGAGGAGTCTTCGTGACATGGGTCTCAAATATGCCATGCTTTTTCCGACCAAGCTGAGGATTGAACACAATAAAAGGACCTATTTCTTCGATAAGCCCGCAGTGGTGGCCAATTGGTTGGACACTTTGCCGGTCCAGCAAGATTTGGGGGGACAATCTGGTGGGGTTGAAGGTGAACATATGGATCAGGAATGAATATCAAATGCCCGGTCCCTGGGGTTGCTAGGGTATTTCCGATTGCCTGGGTTCTAAACTAGGGTGTAGTTTCATGCAGATGGAATGGGGTGGTTGTTGGGCTACCGGAGGGTCTCTCTCCTCCACAGCTTGTCTTTTTGTAGATGTGGGGGGCGACAGGCACACTGCGAGTTGAGGTGGCTCTATGGTCGTAAGCAGGGGTGCAGGGAGGGGGGTATTGTAACGGTTTGTTTGGGAAGGGGAGGTGGGGGGGTGTTGATTTTCTGTTTCGTTTTTCAGCAAGGCACTATATTGCAAGACATTTTCATTGATGTGAGGGACTTGGAGGGGGATGGGTTTTCATTCTGTTTTATGATGGGGGTAGGGGGTTGAGGTTGATGAGCTGGAATGTGAATGGGCTGGGGGACAAGATCAAACGCGGGGTAGTGTTTCAACTCCTGATGCTACACTCTCCGGATGCGGTTTTACTTCAAGAAACCCATTTAGTGGGTAATATGTGTCATGCCATGAATAGAAAGGGATATAGTTTGGTGGCTCATGCGGGGTTCTCATCTGGGTCCCGGGGGGTTGGAATTCTCCTTAACAACTCTTTTCCATTTGAAGTGGAGTCCTCTGTCCTTGATGAGAGGGGGCGCTATGTTGCAGTTTCTGGAAGGTGGGAGGGTCGGGTGCTTTCCCTTGTGTCTGTTTATGTTCCTCCTGGCCTGCAGTCTTCGACTTTTGCTGATTTGGGACGGGTTCTACTAGATCTCCCTGGGGGGTTTCTGATTCTGGGGGGCGACTTTAATGCAGTGGTACCTGGAGAATTGGACAGGCACCCACCTCGGGCTCTCAAGGGGGCTCAGGGTTGGTTGCCTGACTTCATTGACATGATGGGCCTAGTGGACAGCTGGAGGTTGCTACACGCTACTCAACGACAATACACTTTTCATTCTGGTGCCCATGGTAGTCTCTCCAGGATAGACTATGTGTTAGTGTCAGCTACACAGGCGCCCTATATTGCTGAGATCAGACATATGGCTCGGGGTATTTCCGATCACTCCCCACTTTGGTTTCGGTTTGAACTGGCATCGGGCTCTGCAGGGAGGGTGGCTCCCATTAACCCTTGGTATCTCCGTAATTCCAAGACTCGCAGTTCACTAATTATGGCATTGGACCATTATTTCCAAGAGAATGAGGGGCCGGTCTCTTCCTCTGTATCGTTATGGGAGGCTTTTAGGACAGTGATTAGAGGTCAAGCTCTCTCTTTAATTGTTGGCGTTAAAAAACAAAAGGAAGAGGATGTGGTTAGGATGAAAACGGAGATAGCTGCTTTGGAATTGGAATTGGAGCGAGAGGTTACCCTCTCTAGATTGCATGTCCTGCACTTAAAGCAGTCGGATTACAGAACGTTGGTAACAGGTGGCGCAAAGGCTCTTAGTCGGGAACAACAGGGACGCATCTATGATGTTGGGGATAAAGCTGGCAAATTAATTGCATGGTTAGATAGGAAGGACAGAAAAGAAAAAAAAAGAAAGCGATATTTAAATACAATACGTGAATCCAACCCCCCAGCTAGCTCGGATTTACACCAAATCCTCAAAAGCACAATCTGCGGACGAAGATCTAGCTTCCTGCAGAAATTGGTGTACCTCTGGTTAGCAGTTTTTGCAGTAGCCTGCCTTTAAAAAGTCTATGAAAAATGCCTGGGGATTTAGCATTTTGGTATCCCACTTTTTTCTTAGTCCCACTTGGTAGATCACCTCTAAATCTTTCCAGGAATGTGCTGAGGTGGATGAACCTTTTATTTGGAAAGCTTTGTAAAGATTTGCTAAACGGGACCAAAGTTATTAGAAACCAAAAAACACTCCTTCTATGGAAAAGCAGACCTAACTCTAAGTACCTAGTGGCGGCCACCACAAGGTAGTACATAACTAGCTATAAATAAATAAGACATATAGTGAAAAATGACATTATAGTGAGGTGACAGAGTTATCTATTAAAAATAAAAATAAAAGTTATTATGCTGGTTAAAGTTCGGTGAGCTAACTATAACCAGGGCCGCTGGAATTATGCAGCAGGACAGGAACAAATTATGCAGCTGATTAGAGTGAATTATGCGGCAAGCAAAAGCAAATTATGAAGCGCAATGCAGCACATTTTGTAATTGTATTTCGTTTTTAATTTGGCATTTTTACACTTGTTAATGCTGTGTAGACATTGGTATCACCTCATTAGTATCAGTTTAATATCCAAATACAGTAATAAGCAACAGAAAGATGACAAGTCAACTTTTGCAAAGAGCTTTCCACTGAGCAGCAACACCTGTTGCTGCATTTTTAGTAACTTTTGAACCGTTTGAGATAGAAACTATTTTATTGGGGGAAATCTGCAGCTTATGCAGTAGATGATGGATCATGGTACAAATGCAGCAAGTCCATAATCATATTGAAAACGTCACAGCCACACAATCGCATAATTCAAGTGGCCCGGACTATAACTTTCAACCCGCTATGCCATAAACTGCGCATGACATCATATTTTACATCACTTATGAACATGGCGACTTTCAAGTTTTTCACATTCAGTTACCTTGTATTAATTAATTAGGGTGTTCTAAAAAGGCTCTCTAATAAATAGAATTATAGAATGTGATGTCAAAGGCTTGCAAATTAAAAGACCAAGAAAGTAGCAATATACAGAAGACAATGGATATTAAAGACACACACCAAAGCTGCGCATACGTGTAAGCACCAAGTTAATCGCCATTCAATGAAAACATTTACTGCGAAACATGGCATTTGAGGTACAAATTTGCGAAGAATGCCCAAGAACAAAACACAAGAGGCTGTTATTTGCGATGCTTTTATTAAATGCACCCTCACACCAAAATGGATGCATGTTGCTAAAATATAACACATGACACCAAATGACGGATTTGCAAGTAGATTGCTGCAGGTGATGAGTATGCTAGTGCATCTGGATTTAGCCCTGGGCGTCCTACTCATTAAAACTTTGCTGCCATTTCTGTGTATTGGAATTTATGTTGTGGGCCTCACTAGGTACTGAAAAGGCATTTGACAACATTTTGTGGCCTATCTGTTTATGGTACTCACATGGATGGGTTTACAGAAAGGTATAGAGAAATACATCAATGTATCTACATGTCACTATTAATGCAGGTTCTGCACTGGCAGAACTGTCTCACAGAAATGTCCCACTTTCAGGGGTAGAAGGCAGGGATGTTTCTTGTCTACTCTTGCATTTTTTATTACTGAAGGAGCCCCTGGTGACATGGATGTGCACCATTGGTTGATGAATGGGGTATACAACTTCTAGGTGGGGCCCATATCATCCTGCTATACATGGACGATGCCGGAACACATATCAACAGTAATAAGGGCACTGGTGGAATCATATATGTGTTTTCATTTACAGATATAATAAAAGGCTGTTTGCATGGCATTTGGGTAAAGCCTGCCTATCTGTATCCTTCTGGATGGGACAACTCCTACCCCCAATGGGTAGGATCACAACTGCAAAAATGCTGGATCTGCCTCAGCTGCTAAATCATTTTTCTGCCCTCCAATTGAGGATTCCAGTAGGGGTTTCCAGGGAACTAAATTGACTCCTCTATGTTTTATCTAGGGATGTGGGATCTGTAAGTTGGCATTTTGAAAAGGCACTTCGCCCATTAGATGTGAACAGCATGAACTCGTCTAATTAGGAGGGCTAATATCTCTATGTGCAGTTACAAAGGCCCATATGGCGGATAAGGTATAGACTCTTGCATGCGGTTCAATGGTGTTTAAGGAGATTTTTTTTATGAGCAGGCATACAAAGAGCTTATTAACCGGAGAAGCCCTTAAGGAGCCTTATGAGGGTGTGAAGTAGTGACAGCATGTAAAATGAGTCAGCATGTTTAGATATTAGGATTGAAACAATGGGGGACTTGTATATGAAGAGTGAACTTTGCTCCTTTAAATAACTATGCAAAGATTTTAATCAGGGTGGGTGCAAGTTCCTTTTGTTCAGGGCCCTTCTAAACACTGTGTGATTGAACTGGGACTTGGGTGCTGGTGAGCCAACAAAGAATAAACCATTGATGTTATTAATAACATGTGGGATTAGTAGGAGCTGTATTGGCACTGCACACTGCACTGTACTCTGCACTGTATTCCAAGCCAGTGCCAGCATTCTATTCTGATATCACAGGTGTAAAGAGGATATGGGAGATGTTCGAAATTGGGTAAACCCCTACTCAAGGAACAGCACAATTCTTGTCAGAGTGAACTGCAAAAGTCACTAAATCAACCTATGCTTAACCATGTGGTAGCACAACAGCAGTCAGGCTTAACTTAGAGGCAATGTCAGTGGCGGCTCTTCGTCTAAGGCAGAGGAGCGTCACCCCACTGCTTAGAGAGCAGTGGAAAAAAAAAATTGTAAGGGATCATTATTATCATTTTATTTTTCTTTGCAGGAATCCGAGCCCGGTCAGCGAGGGCGGGGCAGGGCTGCGTTTGCCGGCATGAGAGGGAGTTGGAGTGGTTTGCACTCCTTCCCTAAGTGTGCATGACTGCTTGACTGGCCCTCTTGGGCCTGCCAAGCAGTCATGCGCACTTACTATGTTCTCCCTTGGCTGTTTTGCACAGCCAGATGGAGAGCATTCCCAGCCAGGCTCACAGGCACTGCCACAGCAGCCAAAAAGACTGCTCAGACAAATATTGACACTGCTCCTGCAGCATCGCGATTGGCTTGGAGAGCCCGGGAGCCTAGGTGCTTCTGGTGCTGGTGAGGATGGAGCTGAGGCATACAATGGAGGTGGTAAGTTTGTTTACTTTATTTTTTCATAGCCCCTCACCCAACTATCTCTGTTCCGAGACTGCCACGACTGAACAATGTATAAAGTATTTATGCAGCACACAAACAGTAATAAAGTGGAAACACAGAAAAAGCAAAATCCCATACCTATTTAGTGAAAGGGAGTAAAATGATACAAATTATTTTACAAAAAACAATAAAACTCCAATCAGCAGAACCATGTATATGCAATTTCAAAGATTTAAGGTAATTATTGTGTTTTTCTGGCTGTGTGAGACCGGGTTAAAGTCACAAGTTCAGGCCAACAGCAATGAAGCGCCGGCCAGAAACAGGGCCCAGGTTAGTCCTGCTGGAAAAGTTACCTTCTAAAGTCCAGCACTAAGAGTCTGGTTCATAGTAGAGAAGGCCACGAGGAATAGGGAAAGCACTGCACATGCTTGTCATGGTAACACAAAGAGTAGGCTAGGTATTACAGGCGGTCATCACTGTAGCATGCATATCCTGTTGGGTAATGAGGACTCTCATTGCTGGAGCTTTGAGTAACCAGCGGGCTGTCAAATCTATTGCATAAAGTGCAGATCTCATGTTGCCAGTTGTTGCTGACTGGCACTGTAGTACAAAGAATTGGGATCACTGGAGCTTTGCAGTGACGGCGGGCACGGGCTGCAAGATCTTGGCACAACCTGGCTCATTCACGGTCACAAAGCATTTTTCCTCTTCTTCTAGGAGGAGCTCAACGAATGTCACACCAAAGGTCCAGGACCTGGAATTCACCTCTTGGGAATCAGAAATTTATTCCAGCAGAGGTCAGTGGGCTCAGGAAGGTCCTGTTGCAGGTCTAGGCAGGTCCAATGCAGCAGGCCAGCTGGGCATTTGCAGAGTGGCCTCTGGAGCTTGTTGTGTCACTCTAGCTCAGAACAGGAGGTCAGTCAGCTGAACCTTGGACCACTTCTGCCTGGGATGAAGGGTGCAGGTCCAGTCTTCCTTTTCACACAGCAAGGCAGTCCTCAAGCATCTGTATAGTCCTCTTGCAGCAGGGCAGTCCTTCTGTAGTATCCATAGGTCCAAGAGTGTACTGAAGAGTGGGTCTGAGGGACCCACTCCTAGTGCCCACTTTGAAGTGGAAGAAACTTCTGAAGTCTTCCTCCTACAGATGCATCTATAATTTCCTTCCTCCCGGCCCTGGTCCCAGTCTGTCTGCAGGCACAATAAGCTGGTGGGAAGTCTTATGTGTGTATGCTTAGGCATTGTCTTTGAAATACCAGTGTGACAGGTAACAGCTTTGCCCCCTCATCATGTCAGGATAGCCAATTCTGACACCACCCAGACCCTCTATTGAGTGCTGTCTGGGAGGAATACACAAAGGTTAATTGCCAACTAAACCTAGTCATGTAACCCTACCCAGGAATTAGGCTGCAGGCACCAAATGGTTAGGACAAGAAAATGCCAAATGTCAAAAAGGGACATTTCCAGAACTGTGACGTAAAATCCAACTTTACCATTAAAGAGGGGTTTAAATTATAACCACACACCAAACATGGCATTACCACCCGCTCCCAAACCAAAGTTATCTTCTACTAAATATAATAAGGTAAACAATGTTATTCTAGGCGAGAGGTACAGAAAAAAGGATTTGAGAGTTTTTCACTACCAGGACATGTAAAACTAAAAAGTACATGTCCACCTTTTAAATATAATGCCTATGAACTGTTTCCAAAAGGGTGACACATATGTATTAAAAAGGGAGGTTTAGGTCTGGCAAAAGGTATATTTAGCAAGTCTTAATGGCAATTTATAACTACACACTCAGCTGCAATGGCAGGCCTGAGACTTGTTTTTAAAGGGATAATTAAGTGGATGGTGCAGTACGTGCTGCAGGCCCACTAGTGCTTACTAGTTGTAATTCTGACATGTTCCCCATTTTCAATCCGTCCCAGCCAGAAATCTTGCTCCTGAGTAAAGAACTTTTGTCCCGACCAAGAGAAGCAACTTCTTTTGACCTACATGAGGACATTTTACAGTTCTTCAGACGCATTAGATTGAAACAATTGTTTGCTGACAGATCCTCTCACAATAACTCTAACTCTAATTGGTCTCCCCCTCCCCAAATTGTTCCCTCCGGCCACTACTATGCCACCTAAAGTTCTTACTTTTGAAAAGCTACTTTTACAGGAAGCAATGGGATTTAAACAACTTTTTGAGTATGTCCCCTTCAACTCCCCTCTCACAGAAAAACAGGCCCTAAAAAACACTTTGATAAACAATTCGGAAATAGTAATTAAGCCAATAGACAAGGGAGGGTGGCATTGTGCTCATGGATTCCAACAAATGCCATATGGAGATAATGAGGCAACTTTTCAGCAAAGACCACTACAGGCCTTTCCCTTCAGATCCCTTACATGACATTTGCATTTTGATAGAAAAACTTTTTTTTTTAAATTTTGTTTATTGGCATATCAAAACAAAAGTTACAATCAAAAGGCAAAGACGCTAACACCAGCTTCAGCAGAGTAGTACTAAACCATGTCAGCATGTGCGCAATACTCACATCTACATCAATATCAACTTTTCCGGCATTCTCTACATTTCCCCACGCATCGGGTCCCTGTAGCAAGAACATCATACACACAATCAATAGACGCCCCTCCCGAACCACTGCCCACCGCCATCTTCCCTTCCGACATCATGAAGAGAGACCTCCATCCAATAACAGAGAACGCAATCGGTAACCTGCACATAGGCCCAACTATGAAGGATAATTGTTGCAGATGAAGGTTGACCCAAATCATTCACCGTCATTACGAAGAACATTCAAAGCAGTACACAAACTATGTCTCCACACCAGTATTCTGTAGTGCGTGTGCAGTCTCCAAGTCCGACCCATCGTCCCCAGTGTCTCTGTCTTCCACCACAGATCTCCTCTCCATGCACAGTGACCAATAGTTCTTTGGTCGATTACGAGGGGGTAAGAGCTCGCTGTATAGTCCCGTCTGCGTACAGCAGTACAACATATAGTGTCGGGGTTGGTCCTCTCATCCAAGTAAGCGCTACGCAGTGTTTGGCTACTAGAAAAGCCATGTCCACCAACCTGCGATTGTCGGGCGCAATATCCTTGGAATACCCCAGCAACGCAATTAGTGGGGAGGGGGATAGCGATAAATCAGTGACCCTGTTCACCTTGGCGAACACCTCACGCCAGAAATCTGCGATCCAAGGGCAAAGCCAAGCGAGGTGTAAAAAATCTGCAGTTTGCGCTGAACACTTTTTGCATTGAGGGGACTCTCTCAGACCGTGTCTGCTCAGACGCTCAGGGGAATAGTACACCCGATTGAGAAATTTAAAGGGCAAGAGCCTATGCCGGCCATTAAGGGATACCCTCTTGATGTTGGCGCAGCAGTATCTCCATTTATGCTCGGGAATCTCAAGCTCTAAATAAGTCTGCCACACCAATCTGGGTTTGGCGTAGTGCGTCGTTTTTTCCGCCAGTGTTTCGTGATAAAGTCGCGAGATTAGACATGCCGGGGATTTAGCAGTTACTACATAGTCGTACACGGACACTGTTGGGGGTTCCGCCATGTCCTCGCCCAGTAAATCTCTGAGAGCGAGTCTCACCCTGTGAAACTGAAAGCGAGCTAGGGGGGAAGCACCCGGTCCGCCCCCTGTGTCGTCATCCCACTGGCGAGCCATGCCATTAAGGAATAGATCTCCCATTGTATGTAATTGCAATTCAGCGAGAGCCAACTGAACCCCTCTGTCCCTGCATGGGCCTAGCCACGAACACCACTCCAACCTGGCCTCCGGGGCATACAACAGCGAGCAGGCTTGTGCATCCATCAGATGGTGCCAGGCATGTGTGACAGCATTTAATGAGTCCAACAGACCCGTTCGTAGATCTCGGGGACGGGCCAGTAGTGCTGGCAACGGTGTTGGATCGGCCACTATCTGCTCGATGCGTATGTGCTGGGCGGCGATCGGGCCGTGCATCCAGCCATATGCATAAGCATCCTGTGCGGCACGATAATATAATTCCAGATCAGGAGCCTGTAGGACCCCATCCTCATAAGGACGTATGAGGATATCCCAAGCCACTCTCGGCTGCTTACCAGCCCAAACCAGTCGTAGCACCAGGGAATGTAGTTGTTCAAAAAACGCGCTAGATAATACCATTGGAATGTTACTAAACAAAAATAAGAAGCGGGGGAGCACGACCATCTTTAACAGCGATATGCGGACCATGAGGGAGAGGGGGAGGCCAATCCACTTTTCCACATCATCCTCCAGTTTGGAGACGGCCACCCCATAATTTTCTCTAAGAACCACCTCCGCGTCCGTATGAAGTCGTATGCCTAGGTATCGGACCGAGTCAGTGGTCCATTGAATGCGGTAGTCCGAATCAACCCTGTTCGTGGCCGGGGTGAGTGGGAACATCACAGTTTTGCCCCAGTTGACGTGGATACCAGAGAGTGAGCTGAACAGTACCACTTCTCTCACCACTCTCAAGAGATTGGCCTCCGCATTCCGCACGTAAAGCAAGGTGTCATTCGCATACGTAGACACTATTAAGTTGTACCCAGGGAAACGGATACCGTGATGGCCATGATACTCCCATAATGCGCAGGCCAGGGGCTCTGCGACAAGGGCATAGAGGAGAGGGGGCAGCCCTGTCTAGTACCGCCGTGCTATAGGGAAGGGTTCAGTCGTAAGCGCTCCTATACGGACCCTAGCCATGGGAGATGCATAAAGCGTGTTTATCAACTGGATAAAGAGACTCCCAATTCCCATACGTTGCAACACCGCATGAACAAAGGGCCACTCAACGGAATCGAACGCCTTTTCCATATCCAGGAAGACTGCTACAGCTGGTACTTCCGGTCTGGTGTGTTGGAATGCTGCGAACACCGTGCGTAACTTATAGGTCAAGGTGCGGTTGGGGACAAATCCGCCTGTTTGGGAGCAACGAGCATCGGGATTAAGGGGTTGATGCGATTAGCAATAATCTTTGCGAAGATCTTCGCATCCACATTAATAAGAGACAGCGGACGGTATGAGGCACAGTCCTCCGGAGGTTTACCCGGCTTCAATAAAGTTACGATAATAGCTTCACGCATCATAGGGGGCATTACGCCACTCTCCGCCATCTGCTCAAAAAGCATCAATAAATTAGGGATCAGTAACTCCGAAAACATTTTTAAAAAAGTGGCAGGGAACCTGTCACTACCCGGAGCACTGCCTGCCCTCATAGATGACAATGCCAAAACAATCTCCTCCCTTTCAAATGGTCCCACAAGGAACTCTTGTGCGTGTTTGTGAGCCAAGGCAATTGGATATACGTGAGATAATCCATCATACGATCCTCTGACACCGGCCCTCTAGAGGCATAGAGAGCGGCATAATAATCGTGAAAACGGTCCGCAACCTGATCATCTGTCAATTCCACCCCAGTGAGTGGCGATCGCAGAGCTGGCCTAGCTGTGTTTTGTCAGCGTTGCTTAGCCATTCTTGCCAACACCGCACCTGGGAATTCACCCTCACCATACGATCGGGCGATGGCGTACTTCCCGAGATATTAAATCTCAGCATCCGCCTGTTCGTGATATTCCCTGAGCGTCTGCGCCAGCTCCTGTGTCAGGTCCACGTCCCGATCCCACAAGATACGCGCCTCTATACCCTTCAGTCTGTTTTCTAGTAGTGCCAACCGATCCCGTACAGATCTGAGGACTCCAGCGTGTTTAGAAATAATGACTCCTCGTATATACACCTTAAAGGACTCCCACACCGTAAAGAAGATCTCTACTGTACCCTCATTCTTATTAAAAAAGTCTTCTATAGCGATCGCCAGTTCCTCGCGAAAAGCATCATCGAGTAACGCGTAGGGCGGCAGTCGCCAAGAAAAAGGGGGGGGGTCGACCCGCCAGGGCGCGTAGGGTAATCAGCACCGGGGAATGGTCAGAGTAAGTGTGCAGAAGCGTCACGCAGGCCCGGACACTAGAGAGGAGATGCGAGGAGAGGAGCCAGTAATCAATGCGAGTATGTATGTCTTATTGTGAAGTGTAATGTGTGTACCCTTGTGTTGGGTGTTTAGTCCTCCAAACATCCTGTAAGCCCAGTCGAGTCATCTCTTCATCAAGGACACGAGATGCAGCCGAAGGTCTTCTACTAGGCTTGTCAGAACGATCTAGTGCTGGCTGTAGTGTCAAGTTGAAGTCATCTCCCCATAGGACATGTCCTTCCCCTAAATCCCTGATCTTATTGGCAAGTGTCACATAACCCCGATCCATGGAGGCAGGAGGAAGTTGAACGATAGAGCTCCCGACATTAAGTGTTCAAAATAGCTTTGTGTGTTTCGGTTGGAATATTAATCTTCCAGCTCATATGTAAGATTGATTCAAGCAACCAATCTTGGGAAGACATTTTTGCTCATTTAGGCCTTACGACCACCGGCTGGGGGTTATTGATATATTTGTGCAACTGGTCTTGATGATGGTCCTATGGAATTGATTAACGGAAGAAGGACCGAAACGTCGACGCCTGACACCGTTTTGCTTATAATGATATAATTCTTTTTGCCAACAAAGAACGTATTACATTGAGAAGTTCTTTTTGTACATGGTATTTTGTTTTATCCATGTAAATAGCCTAAGGTGTTATATACTACTGAAATCAATCAACTATGGTAGTATCTATGTTGCCATGCCTCAATTTTGATAAGATATTCTAACAAAAACTGTTGAAAAATAAACACACAGTAATATACTGTACTTACCTTGCTTCTGGTGAATGATTGATCACTTAGAGTGACAGTATCAATTAATGAAGATTTTGTAAACAATTCCTTTGAGGACGATTGTAATTCTGTTATTGATTATACCCAGTCATCACGGGATTACTGGGTGGCTCTGTCTTTGAACATAGAACGAGGGGCAGTCAAAGTTTGGGCCATATACGTTAATCACATGAAATGCCATTCCCTTCCCAAGGCACCTAGTGATGACATATCGCCCCTCAGTATCTGTCGCAATTGGCGTGAATGTCAGAGGAGACCGCGGGTTCACCCAAGTCAGCACCCTCCCTGGCGCAAGAGGTAAAGCCGGCCGCATGTACTCGGCCATGAAGACCTCTGTAACGCAATGTCAAACTGTCCGGTCTCAGATGGGTCTCTTGTAACAACGCAATGTCAACCGCATGTCTCAATAGGTATTGGAGTATGTGTCTGACTTTCCTATGGTTGTTTAATCCCCTAAAGTTCCAGGTCATCAGAGTGATAGTTTCATGATCTCGTGGCTGTTGCGTCAGGTGAGGGGATGTAGAGAGCGTGGGGGATGCGTCACCACCCTGCGAATGTTGAGTCATTACTGAGGTAATGTATATGAGTGTCATCCAGTATGTCCCCATATGTCAAGGAGCAACGCACACATCTGCCAACATCCATGCCAACAAAATCAACTAGTTTATCTTTGAATGAAATGAAATGAAAAAAATATTTGGTAAAGCGCACTGCGGCCAAGCGGCTTCCTGGCGCTGGGGACCTGATCAGAGCTCGCAGAGGGAACCCAGGGAGACTAGGAGGGGAATGCCTGAGAGAAAAGGAAGGTTTTGAGGGCTTTGCGGAAGTGAGTGTAGATGGGGATAGAACGAATGGAGAGTGGAAGACTGTTCCAGAACTGGGGGGCCAGGACTGAAAACCGGATGCCCCCCGTTCTGGATTTACGGAAGTGGGGGATGTGGAGAAGAGAAAGGGAAGAGGAACGAAGAGTGCGCTGGGGACATGAGAGGAGATGAGAGAAGTGATGAACAGGGGAGCAGAGTGGGAATGAGCCCGAAAGGCTAGACAGGCCAGTTTAAAGAAAGATCTGAAACGGACAGGAAGCCAATGAAGGGACTTGAGAGCAGGGGTGATGTGAGAGGATTTAGGGAGGGAGAGGATGAGGCGGGCAGCTTGGTTTTGAATGGCCTGGAGTCGGCGGGTTTAGTAGGCGGGTATGCCCACGTACAGGCCATTCCCATAGTCGAGGCGGGAGGTGACAAGGGCCATGACTATGGTTTTAAGTGGGTCGGTGGAAAAAAAACGTGAAATTTTCCGGATAAGACGGAGGGACAAAAAACAAGAAGACACGACGGAACTGATCTGACTATGCATGGATAAGTCATGACTGACTTTGATACCAAGGGTGCGAACGGAGGAAGCGGGCAAGGGAGGGGGACCAAAGGAAAGGGGCCAGTGTGCAGGAGACCAAGGGTTCGAGGGACCACCAGTGAGGACAAGTTCCGTCTTGTCTGGATTGAGCTTCAAGTGGTTAGCGCTCATCCACTCAGAAATAAAAACTAAGGTGGAACAAAACTTAGGAAGAGAATCAGGGGTAGAAGAAAGGTCAAAAACGAGCTGGAGGTCATCTGCGTAATTGTACACAGAGACCCCCACCTCAAGAAGGGAGGTGATGAGGGGATGGATATAAAGATTGAAAAGAAGGGGGGAAAGAGAGGAACCTTGTGGAACGCCACAAGTGACCGGGCGGGGAGGGGCAGAGAAGCCGGAGAGTTGAACCGCCTGGGATTTGTCCCGAAGGAAGGACGCGAGCCAAGAAAAGGCCGCGCCCCGAATGCCGGCTGCGCTGACACGGTCGAGAAGGATGGAGTGGTCAACCGTGTCAAACGCAGCGGACAGATCGAGAAGGACCAGGGCTTGGGGGAGGTTAGAGTCGGCCTTCCCCTTGAGTTCGTCCAAGACTGCCAGGACCACCGGCTCCGTGGAATGGCCCGGGCGAAAGCCCGCCTGATGGGATGCCAAGAGGCCATTCTCCTCGATGTAAGTGGAGAGGCAGGAGGTAACATGGGCTTCAAGGATCTTGCCAAGATAGGGAAGAAGGGAAATGGGTCGAAAATTAGAGGGGAGAGAGGGATCCAGACCGTTTTTTTTAGGATAGGGAGGACTATAGCGGATTTAAAAGAAGAGGGGACAGAACTGAGAGCCAGAGAGGAATTAAGAAGAGCAAGAGGGGGGGCGGGGCAGTTGGTGAAGAGAGTTTTAAGAATGCGTGCCGGCGCGCAGTCCGCGGGAGAGCCAGACTTGACTTTGACCAGAAGTTTTAGAAATAAATCAGGGGAGATAGGGGGGAACAGAACGAAGGAGGAAGGGGGAGGAGGAAGAAAACAGGTGAGACGGGGTTGAGGCACAGTGGGGATGTTGGCTTTAATCTTCACAATCTTATTGATGAAGAAATCATTAAGTGAGGAACAGAGGGACTGAGAGGGGACCAGACTAGGGGTGGAGCGATCAGAGGTGGCAAGGTTGTGAACCAAGGAGAAGATTTCACGAGATTTGTTAGCCGAGAGAGCTACTCTCTCGGTGAAATATGCGGTTTTAGCCACTAGGATCGCTTTTTTATATTCGGTGAGAAGCAGTTTATATTTGGCGCGCAAAGAGGGACAATAATTCTGTCTCCAGTGGCGTTCCGACCGCCTAAGGTCGAGTTTAAGCGTTTTAAGCTCTGGAGAAAACCATTTGTGCGCGTCGTAGGGGCGGACCGCCTTGATCTTTCTAAGCGGGGCAACTAGATCACACGAGGAAGATAGCCATGTGCCAATGGCGTTGACCTGGGATTCGAGGGAAAGATCAGTGAGGTCTGGAGCAGAGGAAGCCAAGGTAAGCGAGAGGGAATCAAGGTCGGTCTGATTCCAGTTACGGGCTAGAATGTTTTTCGGAAAAGGGGGCTTGTCGACCGCGCCCAAGTGAATAGAAAAGGAAATAATAAAGTGATCCGACCAAACACAAGGGGATATAGAGGAAGGTGAGACGACAGGACGTGAGGACCAGATTTGATCCAGGATGTGACCCTGGGCGTGAATATAATGCATCCTGTCATTTGCTTTCACAACAACAAGAGAAAAGCATGCACAGTCCCCCAACCCCCCACCCACGCTTGCCCAACTCCAAAATGGCCGTGCCCAAGCTCCCCGCCACCCCCAGTCCCTCACCACCCGCCCCGCATCCAATAAGGCCTAAACCCTATGAAATAGGCAAAGCAACAAAATACAACAAAGCAAATTGTCCGCAACTTAGAAGGCGAGGCAAAGTAAGTGTGCAACACACAGGGGCGTAGGTAGCCTACACGCAAGTATTCAGTTACGATAATCAAATCAGCGGAAAATCACCCCGCCTGCCCCTCCAACCTAGTCAAGAATGAGTTATGTGACAATCAGCGCTCCCAAAAGCAAACAGTGAACACCCATGTATAAGTGGGGCACCTCCCCCCTCGACTAAACAGCCACAGTCATCCGTATAGATCGGCTATCATGTAGCATAGAAAGGAAAAAACTGCAGCATCCCCCTGTAGCATCAGTACATCTTTAGATAACAGACCTAGGCTCATCTGTGAATGCGCAGAGCGCAGCTTACGGAGCATAGCATGCCCTGCAATGCAGCAGATCTAGACTCTGAAATAAACTGAAAAAAAAAGAAAAGGAGGGGGAGGGGGAGGGAGGAAGGTGCTGTGCCACCCAGCCCTCCAGACTCACTGCGATTCTGTAGTAGCGTATCTGTTCGTAACCTCCCAGTAACCTCCCAGGGGTATGGAGCATCGACAGTCCTATCTCAAGGTAGGTATGGCAATGTCCATGAGCGAAAGTTCACATCCTCCCAGCTCTGTAGCAGGGAGGCAGTCCCTCCAGTGAAGAATCTCAGAGTTAATCATGGTCGTCCATATTTCCACCCGAGGCCTCTCCCGACAGACCATCAGTTTCTGTGCAACGTCGGTCCCTCCGCCAGTCATTCATGGCTTTCTGTAACGCCCTTGGGTCCGTAAAAATCGTAGACTTCCCCTGCCTGTTAACCCGCAGTTTAGCAGGATAGAGAATTGCATAGTCAATGCAGAAATCCCGTAGTTGACGCTTCATTGGGACAAATTTCAGTCGGCGCTCCTGCATTTTGGCGGTAAAATCAGAAAATAAGGAGAGCGTGCTCCCCTCGTACTGCAGAGGTTGCTTCTCACGGGCTAATTTTAGAGCCACGTCCCTGTCCCTATAATTCAGCAGCTTGGCCACTATGGGGTGAGGGGGAGCCCCTGGCTTGGGTCGCGGGCCCAGGTGGCGGTGTGCTCGCTCTACAATGAACATCTCGGAGAATGTGGATTCGCCCAACAGCTTCTTCAAGAGGGCTTCCACGAACAGCTCCATGTTGCCAGTCTGAGTGGTTTCCGGCAGGCCCATGATGCGTATGTTGCATCTACGAGACCGCGCCTCCAAGTCCTCAGCCTTGTCCTGGAGAACCTGGAGCACCCTACCCAGCTGCTTATGTTCAGTGTCCAAGGTCATCTGTGCTTCCTCAACTTCTCCGATGCGTCTCTCTGACATATCTATGCGTTCGGCATGTTTGTCAAGCCGTTCTGCCATGCGGTCCATTCGGTATGTGAGGGCGTCCATTTTGGTCCCCAGAGAGGCGATGCCACCCTGCAAGTTTTTCTCCATGGCTAGTAATATAGTACGTATATCTGGTTAAGTCTTCTCCCCTCCTGACGCAGTCCCATCGTCCCCTCCCTCTGAGTGAGTCGGGGTATCCACGGCTTTTGGCATTTTGTTCTTCTCAAATGACAGCTTAGGCTGTGATCTGTCGGGTCTCACCATAGCGATCTTCAATGACGCGCCGCAGTCTCTAGAAGAACGTCTTAGTATGTAATCAGCCAGTGGAGGGGCCCTGGATATGCGCACCAGGCGGTAAGAGGCGACGCAACAGAGAGCCGCAATATATCTCAGGGGTGGTTCACTCCGGTCGGCCAACCACCGCCAGCAAGCACCCAGCCACTTCAAAATCAGTGCACAGCAGCACACGGAGCGGCACCGACCACGCAATCAGCAGGGATATATTTACAGCAGTGCGTGTGCATGGGACACCGAGTATGTCACCATAATGACCAGTGCCAGGACCCGTGCTTTATTTCTGGGAGAAGATACTTTCACCAAGTTCCAAGATGGCGTCACGAGGAGGGTTCAGTAATGCCCTCCCTCACAGTACTGCCGGTGTCTCAAGCATACACCCAGGTAGGTCTCACAGGTCCAAGGCCAAGGGGCTGCAGTGGGGAAAAGAGACCAGGATGCAATCTCTACTCCATGTGCTCCGCACTCCGGTCGCGCTTCCATTCAGCCCCACCCACAGGCCTATGCGCAGTCATGCGGGCAAGCAAAGGCCTCCACACCGTCCTATATAGTCGATTCTTCTAAGTGTTGCTCTCCAGAGTGTAGTGTTGAAGTGCCGTCCTCACCGCAGGAGGCTCACGTCTGCATCCATGCCCCTAGTGCTGCAGGCTCAGATCAAAGGAAAGGCCCAGTGGAGATTGCGAAGCCGGGCGCTCAGGTTAGTACTACTGCGGCATCAAAGGGTCGCAATGCGGGATGACGCCTCACGCCCGGCCGTCCTGCTCACCTCTGCTCACCTGTTAGCCGCGCCGCCGCAGTCATCCGTGTATCC
The DNA here is from genome assembly GCF_964263255.1 of Lissotriton vulgaris. Lineage (NCBI taxonomy): Eukaryota > Metazoa > Chordata > Amphibia > Caudata > Salamandridae > Lissotriton > Lissotriton vulgaris. The sequence continues at coordinate 678,219,413 of NC_141699.1, read as the reverse complement.
ACCCCCCACAGGGCTCCGGGGGGGGGGGGTCAGCGCCCAGCGGGCACCCCGCTTACACTCTTCTCCAGGGCCAGGCAGTGTCTCCGGACGGTTCCCAGTAGGCCGCTGAGCTGTCTTAGTCACCACGCAGTATGGCGTCGCCAAGCAGCGATTCCGTATCTCCGATCCAGCCAGTGTTCGGATCGGACAGGGCACAGCACGATCAGGAGCAATCTGGGGGATTTTTGGCGAGATAGGGCACCGATGTCAGCAGGATAATTGGTTGAATCGTGGTCTAGGCGGAGGAGCTCGCGGTTCAGGTGGCCATCTCAGTCGCCGGCTAGCTCCACCCCTTGACAGAAAGACTTACTGACGAGGCTTTGGGCCAGGGAATCATAACAGAAAAGGAACACTGTTTTCTCAACAACAAAAATCCACATACACCAGTACTCTATGTATTACTAAAATACATAAGAATGACACCAATCCCCCAAGTTCCCCCCTTCTTTCAGGTTCTGGTTTCATTCTTGAACCAATAGGCAAATACATACGCCATCATCATAGAATTTGACCTCATCAGCCAAATAGAGGTCAGACCATACAACCCTGAAACAGACCTCATGGTAGGACTTGAAACAGAATCTACACCAATATCCCAAACTGGATTGTTTAGAAATTATGCATAACATTCTGAATACCCGCTACAACCCTACCAAGATCCTGACTGAATTTATGGTCAGACTATTGGAAATTGCCCTCACTAAAAACTATTTCCTATACAAGGACACGTTTTACCTACAAAAGAAGGTATTTTTTATGGGGGCATGTTTTGCCCTCAATTTTGCCATTCCATACGTCCAGAATATTGAAATAAACAAGATTCTGACACCCATTAACTCTTTCTACAATCAAATAGGGTTTTGGAAAAGGTACCTAGGCAATATACTTTTCCTTTGGCATAGCAGTAACGATTCTCTACTACCATTTAATGATTGGTTCAACAATTTCCAAACACATCTCAAATTCATGTCGGAAGCCAGAGCTGATACATCGCCTTTCTAGATCTGACCCTCCATACGGAAGACGAATAGATATGTACTTTCCTCTAACGTAAACCCACAGAAAGAAAACGTGCCAGTCGGGGCTACCCATGATGTCTAGTCTTGCACACTCTTAAACGTGCTTGGTACTGTCCCAGGGATACTCTTCTCAACCCGAAGCCCAAATGCCCAAACACACACATATCATTTGTATCACCTTTTAGCCCCTCCAGCAACAAAGTCAATACAATTATCAAAAGAAACAGGGACATAATACTTATGCAAACACCTTTCAGTGAACCATCCCTCTTCTGCTACAAAAAGAGCAGTAACCCAGCAGACCATTTGGTCCATGCTATCTGCTGGAAGATGAATACCAACAAAACGCAATCCATTTCGACAGTCTGGGGTCTCCCACGAGTCATTGGACATTACAAATGCCAAAACTGTGCAGTCTGTCCACTCATATTCAATACCAAAGACTTTGAAGTAAGCAACTAAACCTTTGTACTGAAATAATTTAACAGCTGCTGCCTTCAGTTTGTGGCTTATGTGTATTCTCTCCCAAGCTATTTTACATTGTTTCATGATGTTTGGTTTTTGTGAGGATTTCTTTCCCAATATTTTGTGTCTCCTCTCTTTCTGTTTATGTAGACAGTTGAATGTATAGTACGTACTAGTTTTACATAGAACATTTTAGATAACCCTGTAATCTCACAATGTTGTGATGGTATTTTCCCTGCCTCTATATGGTTTTGCCAACCAAATATTATACTATTTTTTTTTAAATTGACTCTTAAACAGTGTTTGTATTACTTCCCAGTGATTTCATTACTCTGATTCTTTTCCTCATCCCAATACAAATTACCCTCCCTTGATCTAGAGGTAGTCCAGCATCCATGTGTGGCTTGTTTAGACACAAGTGAAGCTGTGGCCTGAGCTACCCTTGGAAGTTGGACAATGTGAGCAAACCTCAGATTTAAAGGCTGGGGCAAGGAAAGTAATTGAAGAATGACGATAGTGGTAAGTAATTGGAATAAACCTTAATCTTCCAAAAGGATATTCTATATACATTTTTGTGAAGTGGTTAGAAATTGCCCTGTGGAAGGAAGTGGAAGGCAGGTAGCAGCCTTATCAACAGACTGGCTTCCCAGTCAATGGTTGCCAAAATCATTACAGAATAGTCCATGATTTCAAGCTTAGTGAAACATTCTGCCCCCTTCCAGCAAAATGAGCATGGAGGCTCCAGCGGGCAGCTGAACAACTAGGATACAGCAGAATTTGGCATTATGAAAAAGCATTTACAGGCCTGAGAAAGAAAATTGGCAACACCGGAAAGAATCTCTATTCTGAAGCACTGAAAGTCTTAGCACTTAAAAAAAAAGGTGTAAATGCTAGATGGAAAACTATAGTGGCAAGCTGGAAGCCGTTCCACACTTCAGCAGTGCGATTGGACTGATGCCGATGCTTCTGCTACCATTGCAGACACCACCAGGGAGGTCACTGCAGGAGGAGGCTTGAACGCGGAGAGTGGGATCGGGCAACGACGCAGGCACCAACAGCTTGCCTTGTGCTGTAGGAGGCAGGGAGGGCACGCTAACCTGTGGGGCGGGTGACATTTGCGTCATATTTGCCCCCCATCTGTTCGTCAGCCTGCCGGCCCATGTTCTCATTCCTGTTCAGTCCTGCCACTCCTGTTACAGCGAAGCTGGGGGCAGACCCACAAGGCTCCAACAGCACTTGAGCTAATATATTTTATACTTTGTACAAAACGGACTCTGCGTGACAAATCACCGGCAGAGCAATACTAGTTCGTCTGCTCTGCCAGACTCTGCTATTCATACTTAAGCCTCTTTACATCCAGTTTAAAACCTGCTCCAATGTTTTGTAAAAGTTCTTCAGTGTCACAGGGGAGGCACTGCACTGCCCCCGAGTAGGCCTCACTAGCCTTAGTGCTGAATAATTAAGTACATACAGACAGCGATTCTCACCCTGTGAAGACCCCATGTGGTCTTACGTCCATTTATTTGCCACCTCGGGCCGCACCCGGCTCGGGGTGTATTGCAGGTCTAAACCTGATTCTCTATAGGCCATTGGCTCTCTACATCCCTCCTATTCTTTAGAGAGATGAGCCAACCAGTCTCCTGCTCAGGTTGCATAAAGTCTATGAGTCTCTGCTGGAGGCAAGGTTCGACCGGAGGCCATACTTCTTGCTCCAAGGGTTGTTTTTAGGACTCTGCCAGTGCTTTCATACACTGTGTCCTCTTCGCGAATCCTTCCACTTGGCTGCCTTTGTGTCTCCAACTCAGGGAAAGGTATCATCCGCTACTCGCATGAGAGATATTTCTGCGCAGGCAGGTTCTTCTCCAAACCCCAACTCAAGTTCACTTTAAACATTCAGTAACGATTCTGCCACCTTCTTACACCACAACACGTTCCTGGTGACCTTGCATGGATCCCATTGCACAGTGATCAAGGTGCCATTAAGCACAACAATTCTCCATAACTCTGGTTTGAAGGGTGTTTTGAATTTCTACCCGGGACATCGGTCCTTGACAACAACATGACCCCCTAGAGAACGGTGCTCTCTGACTTATGCTTGCCATCCGGTAGGTGGCTTCTAGCTTGAGTGGCATCACTGTCAAACTCCATTGGGTGCCAACCTGGGCTGGCTGAAATACTGTCCCTTGTGGGCTGCCAAATCAATAGATGGTCTTGCACACAGTAGGTGGTGCTGTCTAAGTTACATTGATATGAGTTTAGGAACTTGTGGAGGAAGCTTTCAGCCCCCTATCTGGAGGATGCGGTTGAGAGTCCGTATGAACTGCTCAACTTCCCCATTTGCTTGAGGCTACTGCGGCATGATTTTCCTATGTTGGATGGCAATGTAGGCGAGGTACTCCTGAAATTCACATTCATGAAGTGGTGGAGCATTGTCAGACTTGATCTCCTCCTGGAGACCCAGCATTCAAAGGTTTTATCCAGCCCTGCCTTGATTTGGGGGAATATCATGGATGGCACCACCTCCTTTGAGTGCAAGCCCATCATCATAACAGTACTTCGGCCATCTGGGAAACTCCTGAAGTCGATGCTGATCTTGGTCCATGGTTCCAGGCATGGTTCTTCATCGGGGACTATAGTTGGCAGCTGCTCCCTGCCCATGAAGGCACATTAATGGCATTGGCATACTGTCTTGTCAACTAAGGTATCCATCCCCGGGAACCATACTTTGCTGTGGAGTCGGGTCTTGGTCTTTGCTGCTCCTTCGATCCCCAAATGAACCAGATGGATTACCCGGATTCACAGTACTTTAGGGACCACAATCACTTGGCCATGGAGCAGTAAACCATGCTGCCACTCACTTTTCTCATGACGGACCCACCACAGATGCTGCCTTGCAAGTTGATTGTTTGCCTTTATCGAGTAAGACCCGTCAAGGAGGTGTTGCCTTTTTCTCGGCGGCAGTGCTTATCTGGCCCTTACCAGGTTCTCATCTTGGTTGGTTATGTTGCTGAGTTCTTCCAGTGTCAATGTCTTTAGGGAGGCTTCTTGGACAACTATTCTAACTAATTCGATTTGCTGTTCTTCCTGGTCCAACCACAACGTTCTTGTCAGCAGGGGATAGCGTGATAGACAGTTGGCCGGGTTGTTGGTTTTGGGGTAGTAGACAATGTCGAAACAGTTTGCCTGCAGTTTCACCAGCCATTGTTCTATCCTGGAGGGAGCTTGTCACGTAGTTCCAGCAAATAGAAGTACGAGCTGTTTGTGGTCAGTGAGGACTCTGAACTCATGGCCATGAAGGTAGAAGTGGATATTCTAACAAGCCCACTTCATGGCCAGAGCTTCTCTTTCAATCAGGGCATAACTCATCTCCGTTTCCGAGAGTACTCTGCTGGCTTAGAATATGGGAGACCAGTCAGTGTTGGTGTTTTCTTGCAGGAGCACAGCTCTTAGGGCATCGGGGCTGGCGTCAATAATGAACTTCATTCTTTACCTCGGGCGGAAATATGCCATTGTAGTTATTTATATGATGGCCTCTTGGCTTGCTTTAAAGGCCTTGGCAACATGGAAGTTCCAGTACCAAGACGTACCGGTGCATGTGAGAGCCCACAGGGTCTCAGATAGAGAGGCCAAATTGTGAGTAAAACGTCCACAGTACGTGGTCATTCCAAGAAAACTGTGGACCTCCAGTGGATTCCTTGGGGGTGGGTGCCGTTTGGATGGTTATGGCTTTTCTAGGATCCACATGAAGACCCTCGCAGGAGAACAAGTATCCCAAGAATTCAGGAGATTCATGGTGGAATGAACACTTGGCTTTGTTCAGGGTGAGGGCACAGTAGGATAGTCGGCATAGGGTGGCTCCAAGGTGAACATGGTGTTCTCTCAGCCTGTTTGAGAATATAAGGATATCAGTGATTACATCAAGGACACCTATTAGGCTGGACAGTGTTTCCTTGAGGCATTTTGGAAAACTTCAGCCGCTGAGGTAACACTAAAACTCAATCTCTTGTATCTTCTGAGACCTATGTGCGTGGAGAAGGCTGTGATGCACCAACTCTTTGGTGCCATTTCCAGTTAGTGGTATTGTGATCATGCTTAGAAAATCATTGAGCCCTGTTGAGGTTAGCTATGATGTTGTTCATTGTGGGCATTATGTGACAATCTAGCTTGACTGCCTGGTTAGGGAGGTGCATGTCTACTCACAGCATGATTTCCCCCTGTGGCTTTGGTGCAAATACCAAATGCGACACCCAGGGATTGGGGCTGGTGACCTTCTTGATGACCATGAGATTCGCCAGCTCCTGTAGCTTTCATTCTACCTGAGGCCTCGAGGGGAAGGGGACCCTCTATGGCGCAGGGCTGTGGGTTTGATGGACGTGCCAAAGTGGAGTTTTAACTGCTTGAGCTTTTGTTCGCCTAGCCCTTTGAACAGTTGCAGGAATTTGGCTAGGATGGATTCAGCATGGTAATCATAGATCTGGTTTGCAAAGAACACCAACTTCAAATCTTTAGCAATGTGGCAGCTTACCAGCTTGCCTTTCTTGCCCTCGGTTCTTGGAACTTCATTCAGGTTGTTTGTTGTTCATCACTTCAGCTTTGATCACACTACAGAGTGAAATGGATTCTGTTCCCCATAGATACAGATCTTCGCTTAGGTATGTGTGAAGCTGTAGTGTGAATAGATCATACTGCTCAGAGTCCATCATGTTCATTGATGCCTCCATATCTATGAGGGCTCTCACAGGTGTGTTTGTAATACTGATGGTGCACATGGAGGGCAGCCACCCAGATGTGGCTAGCACGGATCAGAGGTAAGGGGCTGGGAAAGGGGTAGGATGTGGGTATAAAAAATTAAATAAAAATGAGATATCCCTGGTTGTCTTAGAATTAGCTGGCAGAGCACTGCAGACTGACACCCTTGGATGACCTGTGCTCAGATCTCCTCCCATTGCCAACTTCCTCAGCCACACACAGAACATGTTCACAGACTCAGTGTCAAACTGCTTGGCTTGGCGCAGCTTGAAGCACTCTAAATCTGGCAAAATTGTGGGAGTAAAGAGTTTGTTTAAGGCTCTTACCATCACATCAATGTTGTCCTCTTTCCTTGGGCCTGGTAGCGTTTCGAACAGTTCATATATTTCAGCACCCACATAATGCATGAGTAGGGACTTCGTGATGGCACCATTGGTCTGTCTTGTGCCACGGAAATAATGATTGAGGCTTCCTGGCCAAGACCACCATTGAGGGGCAGTGGTCGCAGGGTCTGACAGCTCATTGAATGGAGGAAGTGATATGACCGCTGCATGGCTGTGATGATGTGGGGTCTGTGAGGCATCTCTTAGGGGTGAAGTTGCACCTGCCTGCTGCTGGTTGCTCATGATGGACTTGGCTAGTGATGTGGTGTGTCGGTCTCAAACAGGTGGGGTGAGTGGCATGGTATTCCTGTATTACATTTTGCTGCTTGTTTATTCCTTTTCTCCCCTTAAGGACATCCACTGTGTCTCTGTGCAAAGTCAGTTAAACTTTTTTTTCCTACTTTATGCTATTAAATAGTTATTTTTCTGTAGTGATGTGTGTGCTGAGAACAAGCAGCCGGGTCTACACTTCGCAAAGGACATTCTGCTGATTGCCCAGTCAGTGCTGGGCGGGGACTATCCACCTGGGTGGGTCTTACAGTGTGGAGACCTTCCCAAACCTTGTCAGCGCTTAACTCACCTATGACTGCAGGAGGAAGGAGACGTAAGTGCTTGGACCCACCCAGATAGCTGCATGGCCAAGAAGCCCAGGCAGTTGATGGGTGGTCTCCAAGGAGGGGAGAGTGAGCGACAGTGAGCAAGTCATCGGACAGGCTCCCAACGCTGTTGCTGAAAGCACAACGCTGGTGGACAGGGTGCACGGAGCAGTGCAGGCCTTGGATCTTGGACTTGGATCTGCAGGTAGGCACGGTAGTTGCGTCAAATGGATCAGGTTGTCACAGTTTGGGCTGACAAGGTGGAGGCTGCAGTGGTCGCTGAGCCCCATAATTAGACCATCACCAAAGTGGCATGGGACAGTACTGGCCTCATAGCAAGTGTGGTGGGGAGGCACTGCACTGCCCCGCTTACACCTCACTAGCCTTAGTGCTGAATAATGAAGTATGCGCATGCAGTGATTTGAAGCCAGTGAAGAACTTACGCCCATTTTTTTATTACATCGGGCTGTGCCAGATCTAGGGTGTGTTATAGGTGGCACCAAGTAATATGGAGGCGGATGGCTCTCTACATCCAGGAGCCCTTTCTGGTTGTGGGCGGAGGTGGCGATTGCCAGGAGAGAAGAGTGTTACATCTATAGTTTCATTTTCTACTCAAACACTGACTGCTGCTAACAGCTAACTGAAGCAACCATGGTCTCACCCCCGAGTGCAAGTTTTCGGACCTAAGATTTACCAAGGTGGTCCGTGATGACATTAGTGATTTACCGGCTTTCCAATTCATGTACAGTGCTGGACTAAGCACTCAGCTGAGGCTACTACTGTGTCCAGCTCTCCAGGAAAGTCGAAAGATATAGCATGAGAGGTAGGTCAGCCAGCGGTACTCACGCTAATGGGCAAATTTGATGCAACTAGGAGGTAACATCCCAGGAAGTGAAACAGAGTAAATTGCGCGGGGAGAAGCCCCAGTCCTATTCAAAACAGGAAAATGGCAGAAATTAGAGCCCCAATTCTTGTTTGAATTGAGAATAATAAACAAAGGGAAGCAAGGGAGGTGACCGACTATCAAGATGTAGACAAGAGGTCAAAATAAGCAGGTGCTTCAGCCCTGACCCCCCTAGACAACCTAGTGGCCCGTGAAGACATATTGGTTGGGTCCAGTGCTTCTGCTAATCAATATACAACTAGCAGGGGGATGAGGAAAAATAAGATCATTCAACGATGTATCAAGTCCTGCTTCAAGCCGCAACAATAAACAAGTTCTACCCAATCCCCAGCTGTCCCCGTAATATCGAAAAACGGTGCCAACCCCCATATAAAAGAAAATCAAATAATAGTCACATCTCAATTAAATGCCTCAGGCCTCAAACTGATTTACAGTCAGCTCTGTCATACAGTTCTTTTGGGGAGTCAGATTATCGCAGAGAAGGGACATCTGGAGGGAAGTATAACCCAATTATGGGTACCAGCACAAACAATATTATGGGTGCCCCACTCGATGACTTGAACATAAAAAATATATACAGTATTTTGACTGCTTCAAGGAAGGAAGCTCAAGTTGGCCCCTTATCATCAACATTATTGCAACAACATCAGTAGTTAGGCCATGACAAAAGCAATCTGGATAAACAGCCAGGCACAGAAGACATAAAACAAAGTTCATCCGGAGCATGTAACTGTTACCATAACACCTCAACCGAGATGAGATGTAAAGCGTAAGAGTTGGTTCCACCGATCTTTCCAGTGTTAGCCACCATGAGTGCCATTAGTAACACCCTAACCAAAATGACAGGCACTTTGGTGGACCAGTCTGCCTCAATGGCCAGACAAACTACATTATTTGGGAAATTCTTGCAGCATTACAATCACAGAAAGAAACTTATGGAGCCCACCTGTTACACATTATTCTCTCAGGAGAGATGATGGCCAAAAGCCAAGAGCTCTTGCATTGTGTTGACATTATTGCGTTATTAAGACTGCTGCATTTTAATTGTAAAGAGTTACTATGAGGATTACCCTCCATGCAAGTTGCAAGCACAACCCCAGCATTAGAAGCATTAGAAGAACAAACAAATATGCCTTATCCAGTTTTGCTGAGGTGCGAGATTCCTGATTTCAAGAGCTCTGAATCAAGATTGAGAGCTACAGTCTAGATGTACACTGACAGGCCACCAATCTCTCTGCGACTGAGCTCCTCATGGTCATCTGGGCCCCTGAGCTAGCCTGCTTAGGAACAATTGAACAAGAAGCCTAATTTCTATTGCACTTCTTAACACTCCTGGAAGGAAGAAAACTCAGCACCCTTCAGCGGTGCTTAAGCAAATAGCTCTTTAAGAAACTACGTAAATTAAACAAAAATACCTGGGAATCAAAATTTGAAGAAAGTTTTTCCTCATTATATGTGAACCCCAAAAAATATGCTATCTTTGAGAAGTTGGCAATTAAAAAGACCTTGCTAACAACACAATCTATCAAGGCTGACAAGGAGAAAAGCCATGATAACCCCAGTAGTTCTACAGGAATTTATATAAATCCAATCTCAACTATTACAAATCCACCTCAATGGAGGTCAATAGTAATACCTGTGTCAGATTTGAAGGCAGGTACAATCACCAAGACTATATGACAACCAACCCCGTAATTACCAGAACTACGGGGAATGATCAGAGTGAGGTGAAAGAAATATCCAAGAACACAAAAGGAAATCCAAAATACTAAAGACACTTCAAAATCAACAAAAAGAGAGGCTGATATTGAATCCACTGAGCATTAATAGGGTTGCAGTCCCACAAGAGTCATTGGTATACTTTAATAGCATGCAGCCCACAACGTGGACTAGGCAACCAGTTGTGGATACGGAGGGGATCAATATCCATGGAAGGCAGACCCTGAGGAGACGTTTGTGGGGATTTAATCACTCTAGTAGCACTCAAATCCAAAAGAAGGACACTCACCTGCAAATTGATTTCTGTCCATGCTGCAACTTGGAATGCCCTTTTGAATTTCTGAATTGTCACAATATTCTCAGGGTCCTGCATCGTTTCCCTGACCTGGAACTTCTAAAATCAGTGGATCTTCCTTCTGTTCACATTTAACTATTACTTATCTGCAGAGGGAAACCACTCACACAATCTACTTGGGAAAGCAGATGATTTGACTCACAGAGGAATAACCATTAAACAGGTTGGAAGGAAATATCCATATTTTCTTAATGAAGAATTCAATGAACTCTCCAGGGATCCTCCAGATAACATCCTGAACAACAGGCCCTTCTTCAAATGGACGAAAAATAACACAGGTATCAACAATATGGGTTACTCCAAGACCAAGATGCACAGATGCATTCATTTTCACTTTCCATTCACTAGGAGGCTTATTGCTTTAAAGGATCAAAACTGATGTTCCTGATTCAGACAGTGATGACATCATTCATACTAAGGAGTGCCTACAGATATGTTCATGAAATATTGACAGTGGTACAGGCAAGAATAAATTCACAATCCAGAACTATATAACTTTTTGAATACATATGATATAATTTGTTTTACTGAAAACTTAGAAAGTATCTTTTTGCAAATTCAAAACTACTTATCGCTGGGCATTCCAGCAACTAAAGGTTTGTGGGGGATGTCGAGTGGTGGTTTATCTGTAAATTTGAGATGCTCCTTAGGAGTCACAAACAAGCGCATTACGTATAGGACCAAAAACATCCAGGCAGTTTGGGTAAATTTCGCTAAAAACCAATCAAATCCATTTGATCAATGTCTATATTCACCTCTTAGAAGTCAGGGATAGAAAGACATTACTAACTATTTTAGAAGATGTTGAAACCATAGTAGGTCTAACTCCTCGAGCTAGGATCATCCTGACAGGTGATTTTAATAACAACCTTTTACAACAAAGGCAACAAGCCACTCAGGGTGATTGCATAGAGCTACAGTTAGCAGTCTCATATCCAATCTTTACCCTCCAAAAATCATCCAATCAGTGTAGACTGCTTAGTTTCACCCTATTGGTCCTGAAGTTTCAACACGCCAGCAGTAGCCATAGGAACGATCAGTCTGCCAGTCCAACTGTCAAATTGTCAGGCAAAGAATCAGGTATGAATTATACTTTTTTGCGTGTCACTGAATTTGAAACCCTGCAGGATTTTAAAACAACTTCCAGACCTGAAAGCAATCATATTTAACAGCATATTGCCTTAAAACTAAGAACAGTGTAATATAAAGCAGGACTGCTGCATGACAAGGGCGACTTGACATTCAGAAATGGGAAATAAATAGTATGGAAGGAGGAAGGTATCCAGTTACAAGATTTGATCTGGGCCCAACCTTTTGTAACAAGCTTTTTGCTTGACACCCTTGATCAATGGGTGGTGGACTGAAAAGACGACAACAACTGTTTCACTGCCTTACTTACCCAAATCTTTGACTTCCTAACAACTTCAGTAAGACCAAATAATAGTAAGGAGCAGTCCAAAACTTGAATGTGGCACAAATGTATGCGTTATAGAAAGACATAAGACATTTGTTGAATGTCTAAGGGAAGGCAGGCAATATACCTGCCATAAAAAGCTAAAATCTAAGCGATTACATGAAATTCACCACAATTAAAAAAACAGTACAAGAAGCCAAATGGGCAGATCTGCACACAGCAATAGCTACCAAAAACACCAAAGATTTATGTGCCATAGATGGCAAGAGCACTAAAATTGCAAAAGTAAACCAAGCAGATAGGTCTCAACTTAGAATCAGTCATGTAGATACAGTGAAACCTATTATAAATTCTAAATCCTCACAGGCTTCTAGTCCTAATGGGCTCCTATTGCCCTAATTAAGCTTAATGCCGAGAAATGGGTCTTCATTCTATCTCATATGTTTAACTCTGTGATATACCTGGGCTGGATTTTACCATCATGGAAAGGGCCAATTCTGTACCCAATATATAAACGAGGCCCCAATAATTTGCCAAGTAGATATTGCCTATAAGCATGCTAGACAGCTTTGGGTGGATAGCCCAAAAAGATTTACTTTCCATCAGACAGGTTTCCACCTCAACTGCAGTACGTTGGATAATATCATAGCATTGACCATGATAGGAAAGAAAGCCCGCACACAGAAAATTTACACCTACCCCTGTTTTATAGATTTTCCAACAGCCTTCACTAAGGTGAATCGAACAACATTGTGGCGAAAGCTTGAGGAGTGGAGTATGCCCCAAGGTCTTTTACACCTGCTTATAGAACTCCACCAAAGACATGATTCAGAGTGAGGATGTCTGATGGTCATGGTCTTACAACTATTTGTGAATCACTAAACAAATTTCTGCTTTCTATGGGGGTGGGGGGCACTAGGTCATCTGTTGGATGCCATAATGGCAAATATCATCAGTGCTCTCTTATACAGGGCCCTAATGGGGGCCAGTGCATTTACGCAAAGCCTAGATCGCAGGTTCATGAACTGCACTTGAAAATTATTTCGGCTAAGGCAGTCGACCTCCACATGTTGCATGGTTTGATGCCGTTATCATCTATTGTCAAGATTAATCAGATTACGTATTTTATAGAGGCAAAGATGGCAGGGCCTAACACTTTAGGATCACTTATTGCTAAAACATTTACCAAACCTAGGGGGGGGGGTGGTCCTTCAGAAAAGCAACTGGAAGAGCTGCTGGAAGAATATAAGTTCTCTGAGATGGCAATACTACCTTCTATGCCTAGAGTAGCACTTAAACTGGTGTTAAAAAACGGAGTGAAAAGCTTAACCCTGAGTAGTGACATTGATTCAGCTTCCAGATAGAAGTATTTGAAATACACCATAGACACCTTTTCTAGCTTGAGGGAACCCTACTTCAAATTTAGTTTGTGGCATCAGGAGAACATGACGTTCTTGAGGTTTTTTTTACCTTTCTTTTAAGGTTTTTGATTGTGCATAGTAACTAAAGGGCTGCATGGACAGGACAGGTAAGATATGTAAGTCAGCTGAGGAGTCAATTGACCACTTAATCTGCCTATGACCAGTTCTAATTAAAACATGGAAAAACACTTAAAGGCAGTGCCTAATTCAGAGGTGATAAGTACATGATCAGAGACTGTACAATTGTGCTTTGGTGGTGGAAATGCAAAAGTGGTGAGAAACCTTGTAAAATTCTTGAGCCAACCATTAAGCTCTGGGAGGTTAACTTTTAACCTTATATTTATTTGAATGAGTTCGATTTTTATTGTTCTTTTTTAATTTCTTGCACTGCCTTCAATCTAAATTTATTATTGTAAAAGTTTCATGTAAACCTAAACAACAAAGCATACCACTACTACTATCTTATATTTAAATCAGTTGCACAATATCAAATAATGGGCAGCCAAACATGAATCAAAAAGATTCAGGGGGTAATTTGGTCATTAGGACACCTGAACATTAAACCCAATAAATTTGATGCAGACACTTGGATAACATTCGTCTCAGAATTGTATTTTGTTGATCAACTGGAAAAACTGGTATAATACAGATATGCTCAGAGCAGGGTGTTTCTTATAGATTCACAGTTAAAATAGTGACCAAGGCCTTGGAAGTAAACAGCTCCCCACCCAGATGGTATTTCCATTTCCATATTTACATATTTACATCTAATACGGAGAAGTGGGAAGCCCTACTATGTCATCTGTATATTTACATTTTGGAAACACAAATAATACCTGAGTCCTGGAGAGATTCAATGCCACATCCCCTGCACAGGAAGGGCAGCCCGTACGAGTCAATTAGAACCATTGCCTCCTCGGTAGCAAGGTGAAGATCATACTTCTTGAGATTGTTCTAGTCTTGCATGTGGATGATTGTGTGGAGGACAATGGTCTACTACTTGAGTTCCGGACAGGGTCTCGGAAGGGGTGTGAACCCCTTGATATTATTCTAGCAGTTAATCTAATGGCACAAAAGGCCATTGATAGCAGTAAAGGGCTCTATGCTTGATATCTCGAGTTAAGGGCCACCTTTGATAAGGTGAATAGAGTGTTACTATGGAGTAAATTAAAAAATGGGGGCACACCAGGGCCACTTTTAAAAGCCATCTGACTCCTACATACAGATACATGGGTCAGGAAGAAACTAGGGGACAGCAACTGGGTCTCTAAAAAGATCCACACTAATCACAGCCTAAAACAGCTATGCACACAGTCACTGCTTCTTTTAACATCTTTGTAATACAGATGCAGTTCTAGAACTGAATAAAATAAGGGCCTTTACCAGCAAGTTAGATTCTGAAAAAATGCTGGGCCTTACAATGTAATCTCTTAATCAAGTTGTTAAATATTTTCCCCATTGGTAGTATGGACCTTTGTTGGTTGATGTGAAGCATTGAAATAGATATCACAATACATTTCTCACTTGTAAAACCAATGTGACTCCATTATAAGGACCAGAAATCACGAAATATAGTTAAAAGATTTTATTTTGGATGACCAAATAATTTTGTGCATAAGCCAATCATAAATACGTTCAGTAAGTACAACAATATAGCAGATAAACTGAAATATCTTAGTAGACTGAGACACAATACAATGATATATCACAACAATAAAGAACCAGATTACAGCAAACAGGTGTTCCATAAAGAAACCTCCCTTCTCTCTTCTAAGCATAGGTCAACTATAGGATCATCTACTTAGGGTCTCTAAATAGGGAGCATAGAAAGTGTCTGTATGATCAGAAGTTAGTAGAAGTCTTAGAAAAAGGAAATACTTATTTAGCATAAAGATTCAAGCTTGTAAGAATAAGATAAGCATAGAGGTCTGTACTTCTCAAACTTTAAAGGGAATCTCAGTGACTTCCAACTGTGAGAACACCAATTTAAAAGTAACAGCAGATTCAGAAACATCCTTATTTCCTTTCACACCACCAGGAATCAACCAAATTGTTACTCTAGTGCATCTGCATCACACGTTCAGTTTCCCATCAAATCGAACTTGAACATCTCTCCATCTAGGTACATAATGAATAATAGGCCTCTTTCGACCATTAATTCCCCACGTTCACTGTAAGTTCTTCCCTCCAGGCCTCACTATCAGCAATCTAATTCTAACAATAAACCTTTCTCTAACTAACGAGAAGCATGATACTACACCTGCAAAGAAAGAGAGAATATGCTGGCAAAGTGAAATGCATTTCGCCTGAGGCCAGTAATCAAGCTAAATTAAGTTAGCAGTTAATATGAACTTTGAATACATGATTATACATACACACATGCAATGTCAAAAGCAAGGGTAAAACATGAGAAAAAAATAATTACATGTTTCAACTAAACATTATTGTACACGTATATAAATCTCTACATTTATTATTTTGAGTAATACATTCAAATGTTTCACACATTTATGAAGTTAAAGCACGCAGTAAATATAATGTCAAGGATGAGGCGTGGCTAGAAGTCAATGATGGCGGCAGCAACTTAGGGAGGCTCCTGCTGTAAGGCGGCATCCCGCATAAATCCGTAGGTTATATCCGATAAATTTATCACCCAGACGGGGCGCACCGGGTCTGGTGACCGTACCGCAACCAGAGGAGCAATTTCAAGGCAGCGGCGGCCCGGCATTCGGCAGAACAGCAAGGTGAGGGGAGGGGCCTAATATCCTCTTCAGCGCAGCGGCGTGGATTGCAGACAGAGCCCAGGCGGCAGTGGGGCTTCGGCGGACGCAAATCGCCGGAAGCGACGGAACATCGACGGATACATCGGAAAGGCCCGGGAGACCTCCGGAACCATGGCTTGCGGATGGTCAGGCTGTCAGGCGCCGCCATGGTAGACGCCGCAACACAGGTGCGGAACCGCCATTTTGGAAGGCGGAACCGTCCCAATTGAAGCAACCCGAACAGGCAAGCCCTGGACCCTTGTGCCTGGAACCCTGAGGAGATGCAACTGGGGAGAAAGCACCAGTTGGCAAGAGGAGCGGTCCGCGCTCCCCGCAGACCTCCGGGTCGTAACATAAGCGGAGCACGGCGGTTCCCCCCCCCCCCCACTGCTGGAAACGAGGCAGCACCTGACCGCATAATCGTTTAGAAAAAGGATCTGGGAAGGTGCGCTCCGGGCGTACAAAACATCGACCCCCTGGGCGACAACAGGTACCGGCAATGTGTAATCACATCGGCACGTACTTCTGCCGGCGGGGACAATAGGAGGTGCCTCCTCCTCTGACCGGAAGGCCTGTGACCCCCGGACAGTACTGAGGTGCAGCAGAAGGGGTGCATCATACTGGACAGGCGGAGGGGGGTGGAAGGGACACCCCGGCAGCGTACACCTTGTGAAGGGCCCTGCCCGAACTTGCACTGCTCACGGCGGTCTAGCCAGTGGACGCGTTCACACGGGGGAAGGCTCATATCACCCAATAAAGAGGGGTGGACTTGGATACAAAGCAGATACCGCCCAGGAGAAACGAGTGGTGTCCCATCCCTGGACAGGCAGCACGCCCTTTGGGTGATGAGTGCCGTCACAGGTCATACAGCATGGCGAATAGAGGCCCCAGGCACAGCTCCACGCAGGCCAAGCTTGATAAATGTGCCTATGACAAGCAGACTCCCCCCCTGGAGCAACGCAAGTCTGCGGGGAAAATGGCGGAAGCCGAAGGGACAAAGAAAGCCACACTGGAAGATGTCCTGGCAGCATTGGCTCAGGTACAGGAGACAGTGGGGGCGACGGCGACTGTAGTAACTCTAATACAGGCAGACTTTCAGAAGATGAATGAAAGAGTAAAACAAGTCGAAGTTGTGACCAAATCCTTAGCCGAGGATGTGTCTGAGTTACATATAGAAATGAGAAAATTGCAAGCGGACAACAAAACACTTAGAGAAGAACTGGACGATCAGGAAGGGCTCTCCCGGAGGAACAACGTCAGAATTTTGGGTGTGCCGGAGTCCGAAACCACAGGAGCTATGGACCTCTACGTGGAAGATATGATCAAAAATCAGCTCCTGCCCAAAGGTCTCTCGCATTTCTTCTCTGTGGAAAGGGCCCATAGAGTGCCAGGGGGGAAGCCGAAACCAGGAGGTTCACCAAGGTCGATACTAGAGAGACTCATCAACTTCAGGGACCGGGACGCTATTCTACAGGCGGCTAGAGTGGCGCCGGCCATCCAAATTCAGAACTCTATGGTGTCTTTTTACCCAGACTACACGGCGGAAGTATCACGGAAAAGGAGGACTTTTTTGGAGGTAAAAAAGACATTAAGAGAAAAAGAATTGCCCTACTTCATGCTCTTTCCAGCCCGACTCCGGGTGGTAGCTGATAAAAAGGTCTGGTTCTTTGACACCCCCGATGCGGCCAGGGACTGGCTTGAGGGATGGCGCACCGCGGGACAGCCACGCAGAACCCATAGACCGAAACACGGACACTGAGATGACAGCCGGACAGGGTCACAGACATCAGGCAAAAGGGGAGCGGGAAGATCCCCGACACATGATCTCACGGAGGCTGACGGAGAAGAATGACCCGGGTTGAATGGGACAAAAGTGACCGCAGTCTCTTGTTAATGGAACTAGTATTTCGCAGTCGCGGCTGGACGCTGGCCTGGTTAACCCCGGATGAGAGCAGGGATGCCGCCTGCTCGGGGAGACACTCTCCCCCAACACGCAAGTACTCTGGTTCTGGGATGGGTTAAGCACGCTGCTCAGTTGGGGAGGCGGGAAGTTGGAAGTCCGTTAAGCAGGGGGGCGGGGGGGGTGAGGGGGAGGGTTGTTTTAGAGTTGTTCGGAATACACATGTATGGTCGAGGAATAATGTTGTACATTTGGGATGCTTAGCAAAAGTTTGGAATTCTCAAATGAGGTCTAGCTATTATGTTCTGAATCTACGCCATCTAGCGAATGGGTGGTGGCGTAGCGTTCATGGCACGTATCATGTTAGACGCACACATGTCCACATAACTACATATGGCAGATGACCCGACACTTAGAACGGAGGGGGTTGAGTCGCATTCGTGGGGTTCCCCCCTGTGAATACTGACATGGAATGTAACAGGGGTGGGAGATAAGGTGAAACGTGGACTGGTGTTGACTGCACTGAAGAGGCAGAAACCCGCCATAGCACTCCTGCAAGAGATGCATTTAACGGGGGGGCATCCAAAGCCATGGATAGGAGAGGGTACAAAATGATAGTCCATTCAGAATTTACGTCGGGGTCACGAGGGACTGGCATCTTAATTCAGAAATCCTCGCAATTTCTTCCACTGAACACTAAGACTGACGGACAAGGGTGTTTCGCAGCCCTGCAGGACAGTTGGAGGGTAGACTCCTTAGTTTGGTCTCGGTGTACATTCCCCCGGCGCTCCACTCAGTGAATCTCCCGGAGTTAGCAGAATTTTTACTGACTCTTCCCGAGGGGGATGTTATTCTTGGGGAAGACTTCAATGTTATTGTAGACACGCAGTTGGATAGGTTTCCGACGACACCCACTGGAAGGCCCTCCCGCTTCCAGCCTTTTTTGACAGCTATGGGTCTAATCGACATATGGAGACATACACACCCCCAGGCAAAGCAATACACCTTCCACTCCGCTGTGCATGGCAGCATGTCGAGAATCAACCACTTCTTAGCCCTGGGCAATGGTATCCAACACGTAGACACCATAGAAATTCATCTAAGGGGAATATCAGATCACTCCCCAATCACTCTAACAGTTTCCACTCACGAGAAGTCTCGCAAACGAATATACCCAATACAAGCTACATACCTTAAGATCCCTCAGGTTCAAAGAGCTCTTAAAAAGGCGACGGCACAGTACTTCACCGAAAATGTAGACTCAGTACGCTCCTCGGAGGTTATATGGGAAGCGTATAAGGCGGTATTAAGGGGCCAAGCCATAAACGCGATCACAGGCTACAAAAGGGAGAAAGCACATGAACTAACTAGACTGGAATTAACATTGCGGGATTTGTCGGCAGCGCATGAAACATACCCCACTCCAGACACGTCCCACGCACTTCTCCTCCAACAACAAATTTACACGGATCAGGTTCGGAATCAGGTTAAGGGACAAATAACTGACACACAGAATAGGATTTATGAGGTAGGGGACAAGGCGGGTAAGATGTTGGCATGGCTGGACAAGAGAGGAGGCAGTTCCAGAGGTATACAACAAGTGAGCAACAAACTAGGAGAGGTACACACAAACCCGGAACAAATAGTCGAGACACTCGCGGCCCACTACGAAGAGGTATACACCCCGGAACGGGTAGTAACAGCGGAAATGGCTAGGGCGGCGTTAGAGCCGATTGGGGTCCAGACACTTCACTCAGAGACTGCTGCAGAGTTAGATGCAGACATAACTACGGAAGAGATCCAATTGGCTATAAGTGCTCTGAACCCAGGTAAAGCGCTCTATAGAATGGTACCAGTCAACACCGGAGAGGCTAAGTAAACATCTACCTGCAATGTACTTCCACCAGATCAGAGACTGGCCACTATAGTAGCAATCCCCAAGCCGGGGAAACCCCCAGAGGAGTGTTCCTCATACCGCCCTATCTCGCTACTTAATGCAGAAGTTAAAATCCTCGCCAAACTCCTGGTGGCCCGACTTGTGCCTCATCTGCCCGACCTCATACACCCGGACCAATCCGGATTTATGCCTCATAGGAATACGGCGCTAAACCTGCGCAGATTACACGGGGTGCTGGCTAAGGCAGAATCGATCTCTACACAAGCAGTTATACTGGCCCTGGACGCTAAGATGGCCTTTGACCTTGTAGAGTGGAACTACTTGTTTGAAGTTTTGGCCTGTCTGGGCTTTGGCCCCAAGTTTATTGCATGGATTAAGTTATTGTACGCTGACCCGGTTGCGCAGGTGGTGGCAAACGGCCATATCTCGCGAACGTTCCCTCTGTGAAGGGGTACTCGTCAGGGTTGCCCCCTCTCGCCGTTGCTGTTTGCAATTGCATTGGAGCCACTAGCCACTTTAATACGAACAACGCCGCTGCTGAAAGGAATACGCTGGGCAGAGGGCTGGAAGGACCGGCTTTCCTTGTATGCGGAAGACATGCTGGTCTACTTAACAGACCCAGAACATGGGGTGCCGGCGCTCCCGACTCTCTGTGATAGCCATGGTAAGATATCGGGCTACACGTTAAATTGGAACAAATCGGAGATGTATGTCCTGAGGGGTCCGGTCCCAGCACTGAGTCCAGACTGCCCACTAAGGGCAGCTGGCTCCTCCTTTAAATACTTGGGCATCCATGTTACAAGGGACCCAACGGATTTTATGAATAAAAACCTGGTGCCTCCCATGGAACGACTCAAACAGGATGTTAAGTTCTGGGCGGGGCTGCCTCTGACGCTGTTGGGGAAGGCTGCATTTTATAAAATTATGTCCTTGCCCCGCTTTCTGTATATACTTGAGAACACTCCGTATTCGGTGGCTCCGAGTTACTTTAGGAAAGTAGCGGCATTGGTGTCAAGTCTTCTGTGGGGGAACCTCCCGGCACGCATTGCTCAGACCAAACTACACAGGGGTTGGTATGATGGCGGAATTGCGTTGCCTAATTTGAAATTATACTATTGGGCGGCACAGCTGAAGCCCATTAACCAATGGTTACATGCTCCGCAAAGCGATCCAGCATTTCAAGCCGAAAGGGCACAACTAGGCGCGAATAGCCTACTGGCTCTGCTGTACGATCAACGAAAAGTGCGTAAATTGGAGGGACCCACCAGACTTACTGCAGCGCAATGGCATACAGCGACAGCGGCACTAGGATGGAGGGGGAGAATAATCAAGCTCACGCCACTGTGGGACTCTCGAGCCCTGGGAAACCTGAGAAACAGCAGAGGCTTCTCTCATAGGATACTATAGGGATATCTACAGTAGGGGATCTATGGGAAAGGGGAGAAGTGGTGCCTTTTGCCAGACTGAGGGAACTATATGACTTGGGAGAGAGGGAATCATACAGATATGTTCAGATACGGCATGCGCTGCTCACTGCCATACCCCCTGAAATGGAAGTGCCGGAGTTGTCCCCGCTTGAGGACCGCCTCCTCACAGATTTCATGATTGAGCGTGTGACATCACTCACATATCCCAAACTACTCAACAACTTACCGGACCCAATGACTCCATTGAAGGAGAAATGGGAGGGTGACATTCATGATATGGATGAACACGAATGGAATGAGGCGATGGCGTCGCCTAAGGAAGTAGGTATCTCCGCAAGATTAAGACTTGTACAACTAAAAGTTTTACATAGGGTATATTACACAAGGACCACATTACACCACATCCAAAGAGCACAACACCCTTACTGCCTTCGTGGGTGTGGGGAGGAGGGCACGTTCTTTCACACATTATGGGACTGCCCCCGTATCCAGGAATATTGGAGGCATATAATGCAAACAATATCACAGACACTAGAGACCTCCCTACTCCCTGAACCACGAAAGTACCTATTAAATGTTTGGGACTCTAATGATTTGTCCAGGCACGGTCAACTCTGGGTTACGTTGGGTATGATAATAGCCAAGCGAGACATCGCACAGCGCTGGGGGGCGGCGGAAGTGCCAACAAAAACACAATGGTGCCTAAACATGGACAGGGTGATGGTGACGGAAAGGGCGGTGTACTCTAACCGGGCCTGTCCGGGGAAGTGGAATAAAATTTGGACTACGTGGAATGTCGACAGAGGGGAGATCTGTGAACCCTTGCTGGAAGACGATCAAGCAATATCGGATGAGGAAGGGGAAGAGGACTACTAGACTTCACAGATTCTACAGGAAAGGGTGGCCACAGGACGCGGGGTAGACCTAGGATTTAGATGAAGAACTCAAGGGACATGAAGGGGGAGATACCAAGGGAGCTGCATCCAAGGGAGCCTGAGCACTCTTACTGTCACGTCTTGGCGTAGTCTTGGAGGGAATCTGGTTGAATCGACACTGGGGGAGCGCTTCTTTACCAGCTAATGCGACCAATAACCAAAAATGAACGACTGTAATGTGATTCCTTATGTTTTTTTGTTGTTGTTTTTGTTAAAAAAATAGAAAACCAAAAAACCTGTACTGATCAGCAGAATATCGAATATACCGTACCTTTGTAATTTATGTGGTAATAAGGATTGCAAGAGACTAGCATTCAGACTCCAGTTTTATATTACTGCATTGTGAATACAAGACTGTGATGGCGGCCGGCCCCACGGGTTGTAGGCCAACAGCTGTGTACAAATTAAAGGTACAATAAAGGTTTAAAAAAAATATATATATATAATGTCAAGAACAAGTATATCATTGAATAATCATATTGTATAAGGGTTTAGCCTATATTTCTTTGATCCAATTCCAAACGTGTTCCCTCCCTCAGCAGGTGACACAGTTGTTCTGGACCTTACCCCCATTGGTCGTGTGCACTCTCTGGCCTGCCTCCTTACATTCATCAACATGAATAACTTATAACTTAATGTATCCAAGACTAAACGTTTCTCTTTTGGTACGTCCAAAAAGCAGTACAATGGGACAATCACAATGGGACAATCGGTGGTAAACGTATCAGATAAGCCAAGAACTAACAGTGTTTGGGTGTTTGGTGAGACAGTTACTTGCATCACAATGGTCAGTACAAAGCTATGCTAAACCGAGACACTTCTCTGCTTTACCAATTCCAACAAATGACTTTAACACTTTGTAATCCCTTAGGAGACTTCATACTGGAACTGTTCAGATCAAAGTTTCTGCTGACAATTCTATATGGATCAGCCATATGATGCAAAATCGCATAATGAATTAAAACCCTTTTCTCTGTTGCCATTACAACAATTTTCGGGCTCCTCAAATGTACCCCGGTCTGTCAGCTAAGGTGAGAATTTTGGCTTGTCAATTGTACGTGATGGTTGATCGATCATTTATCAAGCACTGTTTTAGGCTGAACAATGCGGCACCAGACACACATAAGAGTGGTTTTTGAAGAGATCTCTGCAGTTACCAGGAGATTAATAACACTGATGGCATTAAGAATTTTATTTGAATCTTACATGATTAGAGCCTTAAGCAGACCTGGGACATTGTATTGGCTTATAGCCTCTTCATGAAATTAGCAAAAGAATCTTTACTAACAGTGTTATTTACAGAGAATGCAAAGGAGCTTTCAATGTTAAAAGAGGAGTCCTACCTCCACCTACTAATGACTCAATCAGGCCGATAGCTATATGCCTATAAACTCAAAACATGAGAGAAGAACAACATTTATGAGACTTGGGGCAAAATGTACGTGGAAGTGGTGGAGTGAGGCATTAGCCACCTTGGCTTAACGCCTCACTCTGCCAATTCTGAAATGCAAGGTTGTACCATATTTACAAGGATATTTACAACGATTTACACTGCCCTTGTAAATAGGTGGCAGCATAAAAAACAATGGGTGTTGCAGTGGAACACCCACCACAACACCCAGTCCCCAACCCTTTCAGGTTAAGTGGCTTAATGCTGCTATGTAAATAAGGCAACAACCCTATCGCCACCACAACATCACTGAAAGCGATGCTGTGATTGTGATAGGGGCTTGTACATATGCCCCTTAGATTGAAGCTGCTAGCACTGGGCAACATAAGAGTAGAGGTAGGAAAAAAGCATGGGCCTTATTTATAAAAAGTGTTGCATCACTGTGTGAAAAGAGCAATGCAACACTTTTCAGTGCACCATCCTCGCAACACTATGGATGTGCCGTATTTACCGTATGGCGCTCCATGTCACAAGAATTTACAGATACGTCAGTATTCCTGACGTATCTGTAGGTGCAAAAGTGGTGTTTTGCTGACACAACTCCAGCAATTTGTCCCATGTGAAAGGGCCTGTGTCACTCCTTATGCCTGTTGTTAGGTAGGCATTAGGATTTGAACCATTGGTGTCCTAGAAGTGTCGCACTAAAATACACTTCTACAAGCCTTTTCTGCGGGAAAACGCCCACCCGCATACATTATACCCGTTGCAGGTATAATGTAGCGCAGGGGTTTATAAAGTAAATGTAAATATGGCACAGTGTGGCACATTGTTTATTCTGCCGCAGCATCACAAAAAGGTTATGCAACGGTGGCATAAAGGCCTCATAAATAAGGCCCATGAAGTTTTAATCCATGGAAATCTGCAGAGTAGCGTAAAATCCCGAATTTTGGTACATCGTGCTGATATTTTTCACCGGGCGCTTGTTCTGTGCCATAAAATCAGTGCAAACAGTAACACACACTGCACTAGAGTGTGTTGCTTCTTTCTGCTGTTCGAGTATATTTTGTCCTCCAGCTGCTCATTCTCAACACGAACGGTAGCGACCTGCCGCAACCACCCTCATTGAAAAATCTCACTGTGACTTGTCCTAACGCTCAATTTTTCTCACTCACCAACTAACATTGGTGAGCTGCGTGGAAAAAAAGTCAACCACACCGTGGTTCACTGAGTTTTTCCAGAATTTCATGCTTCAGCCAGAGCATGGAGTGGGCAAAACTCTGCAAACTCTGCTGGCGGAGCGGAGTTTACAGCCCACTCCTACATAAGAGCAAACTGGATCTCTCAGCATGGGAATTCTGACAAATGTTGTGGAGATTGTTGCTACAAGACTGAATTGCTTCCCCACTTTTTGTGTCTGTACCCATACCTCATCAGTCTAAGGGTCAATGTATTGAGGCCATGTTTTTTTAGAATTGGGAGTTTGTACAAATTGGGAGGCGATCCCTACGTAATTTATGGGACAAGACAGTCAGCTGATTTGCAGGTAAGTCAAATTCATTGACGCTTCACTTGTAGAGCTAGAAAAGGCAAAATTCACAATCCACCCCAACGATTGCAGGTGGAGTAACCTGTACAAACAAGGTAGACTTGCAGTCCCTAGAGTGGTGCTTATGGCTTAGTTGGCATCTTTCAGCACAGGACTGCTCTATGAGTTTCTCCTTAAATTGTTTGCGACTTCAATTCCTTACAGCCGCTTTTTACAACTTACAATGTCCAACTCTAAAATCTTGCCTCATGTAAATGTTTCCGTGTGATTTATAATGTGGAAATGAAACATTTGGCTTCATTTTCCATCTTTGAACCCATAATGCCACAATTGAACTGGGTTACTTACAGTTTCAAGCAGTGGCTCTCTTCCCGAAACCTCTATGGCACATATGCTTTTACAGAGAGCAATTGATCAAACTGTTAGGATTTATGAATTGTGACCAGTACAAATGAATTTTGCTTTTAACCTTATTTTATGATTTTATGAACTTGTGCACTCTTTCATAGTAGTAAAATGCTGGCAGGGACTATTTTTATTATGTAGCAGTTTTTATAATATCGGCTTTTTTATTGTTGTGGTTCTTGATTGTATTGTGAATAATTTTAGCCAATCAAACAAGAAAGCTTTTTTGTACCTTTTTTTAAGCATTCTGTCTGTAGTTTGAGGTGGAAGGTAAGACGAATCCCAGCGACAGGTGGCAAGGAACATGAAAAATGGATCTGCTCCATTTAAATAGCAACAGAGTCCCAACCAAGCAGTTCAGCTAGAGAAAGGGGACATTTAAGGCAAATTGTTGAGTGAAGGCTGAATTCTTGAGGTGAGAAAAAAATTGGAGCCAACTTGTGCATTGACCTAGACTGAGTGAGGCTTTTGCTGTCTGCTGATTTTGTGTTTATATACTGGCAGCCATCAATTGCCCCAGCGAAAACCTCCTTAGCATTCTTATTGTTTTATTGTATTTTTCATTTCTTTCATTTCATCTGTGTTTTTCTCTTCCATTCAGAATATTTGGACATGCAGGGGCATATTTACCAGGGGATTGCACCACTGGAACGTCACTTACTATGACGTGCGAGTAGCGCAATGCCCTGCACCATGTTTACAAAGTGACGTTAAGCCACTTTTTGTGGCTTAAAGTTGCTTTGTAAATGAATATGGTACCCTTTCATGGAGGTATCTGTGTGAACGGGGCATGCGATGGGTGTTGCTGTGGTGCTCCACCCATTGCTTTTTGGTGCTATCTCAGATTTACCAGGATGTGTAAATCTGAGGGAGTTGCCAAAAACGAATGCAATTGCAGGCATTAGAACGGTGCAACAAGGAGAAATACTTTTATTTCTCTTCATTTTTGCTTTTTCTTTGTGTGTGGCTTTCTGCAGCACAAGTACAAAGAGCAAAACACCATTAATGATTGTTTATGTACAGGAAGGGATACCTTCCTGCACATAAACAGTCATTCCCTGAAACACAGGCACCCTTGCAGTATGGCACAAGGGTGTCTTTGTTGGCGCTGGTGCCAGTTCTAGGGAAAAACACAGAGGTGCACTGTATTGTTGTAAATACGGTGCATCCCATGGAGCACGGCGCTGCAAAATTAGCCGCTGCTCTGTACTTTGTAATTTCTTTGTAAATATGCCCCACAGTTTTTCTGAGAGCCTGTTTTTGGTGAATGCAAAAAAGGTTCTAAAAAAATATCTCTACCTTTGTGCAGCTCAGGCGCAACCTGTGAAAACAGCTGGTATTTCATTGGCGACTAGCCAGGAAGAATTTTCAAATTAAATGCAAAAGTCAATGAAATGAAGTACTCCTAGACATGGTTAACACGTCACTGCGGGAAACCTAAATTTGTGTTGTGGATTAAAAATCATCAGGCGAAGCAGACCACTTTGAATACATATTGGAAGATTGATTTCAAATTATGTTTTCTATTTCCTGAGACGCGCCTGTTAAAAAGATCCTGCTAGTAAAATGTTCAACAACAAACAGCAGAACGCTGCTGTCCCTGTGCGACCTCGTGCTAACATTTTCACTCCAGGAATGCACTTCTGGGTTGGATGAAAGGATGGTATGATATTGACAGTGTATGTGTTAGTTACTTAGTGCTACATTACATAGATATAAATTGCGGGAAACACCGGCAAGTGCATTTTTTTACTGTCTGTTCATCTTACTGCATCATTCCCAATGCCCCAGTAATCCCTGTTTGCACACAGTTTTTTGCACCCAAATTGCAAGATCAAAAGATGGGAGACTTTATATAATCTAGCACCATGCAGGGCAATAGCCAAAGCTGATGTGCTGCGTAGCTTTGTGCTCGTCGGAGAAAACAGGACAGCACCATGTCTAGGTTATATAGCACTGGTGTTCTCTACCTATGCACTTGTTAAGCATCATGCTCACACATTTGCACCATAGTGCACACATGCATGTAGTATGTCTAGCATAGAGTTTGTACCAGAATTGTACCTAGCCAGGACACAATATATAATAAGACAGGCTTTATTTAGTACTTTTCAAATATTGTATGTGCGCACAGTGCAGCACACATTGTAAAGACTGAAAGGTTTGATGAAATTAAAACATTGATCCAAGTTAGGTTGTTCAAGAAGGCATTATTTTTTGGCACAAAAACAATGTCAGCAGATAGGACTTTGAATCAAAAACCACGGGTGGTAGCATAAGAAGGCACACGTACCACGATTCGATTCCCTCTTGACGCGAGGTAACACAAAGTGTACCTTTCCATTACTTTTAGGTAACTTTTCAATGCAAAAAAGTTTTGAGCTGGAAAGTAAATAGCAAATCATTACTTACCACTTGTTTATATCACATTTGTTGACTTTGCAGCAATGCAAAATATTGGTAAATCTGTTGCATGTGTGCAGTTTTCTTCAAAACTCCTATCCCCCAAAATTTGGCGACTAAGAATGGGTAGGTAAAAATTAACAAAGGAGAACCAGAACCTCATAGCTTGGTATTTTCCTTGTTAGTTTTACCTTGGTATTGGACTTGCAATGTAGACCAAAGTGTCAAGCTATGCCTGCTTTTCCATTTTTATCAAATTCACCAGCTCGGCTACGCCCTCAAACATATTGGGGCATATTCGCAAGGCAATATCGCTGCTTTAGCTGCACTTTTCTGCCGATTAGGCGGCAATATTTCTTTCGCAATATTCACAAGCTGTCGCTAACAGCAGTTAGCGACAGTTTTTAGGTGAAAACGACACTTTTAAATATCTCAACTTCTGTCAGCGATAAATATCGCTAATGATATGCAAGGGAGGCGCTCCCTTGCAAAATCTGACGTCAACACAACATCGCCCTATTTACAAGGGGATTCCTTAATTTAGGATGACCAAAAAAAGTGGCTATAACTGCAACTAGAGGCAGTTTTTTTCTTAAAATGAAGATAACCATTGGGGCCTCATTTCAGCAGGTTCTGTTGCTAGACCGCGCTGCAAGCAATGTTTTTGTGCTGCCCTTCCACAAAATCACAGGGCAGGACCGTGCACCATCAATAAGATAGTGCGCATTCCTGTTCCCCAGTTATGAAAAGTGTTACAGCGCTGTGACAAGACTGCGTTGCAACACTTCTCATTACGCCCTTCTTGCAACAGCATGGATGCGCTGTACTCAAAGGACAGCGCTCCATGATGCAAGTAATGACAGTTACGTCAGGAATCCTGATGTAAATGTCTGTGCTAATGTCACGCATTGTTGCCATTGTGTCACAACCATGACGCAACTCCAGCAATGAATGGGTGCAGCCTATCCCTGTGGCACTGCGTCACCCTCATCCATCAGGCAGGCTGATGGTACTGATGCAGTGCAGTTCATGAGGGGTGCACAAATGTCGACGCTGTTGGAGATCCATCAGTGTTGGTTGTGCGATGAGGTGTCGTCGTTTGGAAGCAGTGGCGGAGTGCTGATGCTGAGAAAGTTGACGAGAGGTCCAACGGTGGCCTTGATCCAGCTGGGAGGGGTTGTAGTGATGGTGTTGGTATCGAGTGGGCAAGGTGAAGATGTGATGTATCGACAGATTGTTGGTCCAGGAGAGCTCGGTGTTGTTATTATAGTTTAAGCTCTCGCTTGCGGTGGTGACGTGCTCGACCGTGTGTCCTGCTGTGTGGCCTGTTGATGTGAGTTGCTTCCAGGAACGGGAATTCGACAGCCAGGCTCCCTCCCCTGAGTCAATCACAATGCTGACATGCATATCTAGCCCCCTTTTCCTAGGAGCAACGATGGGTGCTACTCCAGTCATGCTGTGAGCTGTCAGCTGTGGTCCTGGGGTGGAGGCATGGAGTTTGTGCCATTAGGGGTGGGCAAGCTAGCACATTAATAGAGATGTTCCGCAGTCGAGTCAAAGGTCTGGCTTAGCTGTAACAGCCAGTACATGAGCTTAGCCAAGAAAATGTCTCACATGTCCATCAAGCAACAAACATTATGTAAACATTGGATATGGATTGTGGGAGTGTGTCACTTTAGTAGAAATTATGACATCAGTGCATTGAGAGGCAATTATTTGAAGTGAGTTCCTAAAATGTACTTAGGGACTTCTGCCCTGATGAGATGAAATGAGCAAACTATTAGAGGCAAGCCAGGTGTCATGTGCTCCTTATGTTTGGCCTAGGGTGACATTAGGTATAGTAAAACATTTTCTAATGTACCACTTGTGCTTTTTGGGTTCTGGAAAAGCATGCCACTTATGGGAAAACGCTTCGACGCATAGTCAGGGGTATTGTGCGCTATAAAAATACAATTGTAGTTACAATCAATCATTTCTTAAACCAGGGCTGACAGGGTACTTCTGAAAGGGAGCGGGGGTCACTTGGTGGCGGGACTGACAGGGTATGGTGATAGGTTTCATTTTCGATGCCCCACCCATTATCATTTACATATGCAAGTTAGCATCATGTGTCTAACTAATGAAGTATATGTTCATGCTTTCACGTCATCATTACCCTTCATGCAATTACTCATTTATACGTGTGGTGATATTTAGTTTCTTTAGCTTAGCTTGTGTGCCTCCATTTTGAGTATTCCTCTGTGTCTGCGAGTTGCACTCGCTCACCCCCCCTCCCATAGGAATAAGAAAAACCCTAATGCAGCAGTTTTTGTTTCTCAGCTAACTGTGGCCGAAACTAACAGGTTCCTTATCAGTAGTGTTCTCATGCACCAGAGGCGCTGAGGCCTGGCTCTGTGGCCTTGGGCAGAGATAGCCAAATGTTGCCTTTGTAGGTGCAGATGCCTCTTGTATGATGCCATTGTTCCTCTCTCTGGAGTTCAGTAATTTTCCAGAAGGGGCGTGTTTTGCTTCACTGTACCATGTTATAATGTATTGCTGTGATGATATGAGTTAGTCCTCTCAGCACACTCTTTGGGGTGAGGTCAACAGGACCACCGTCAAGCTCGCCACCCGGAAACACCACCAATTGATCCGCACCGCCAAGAAAACGGCTTTCAAGAACCGACTGGACAACAACGCACACAACTGCAAGGAACTCTTCAACATCGTGAAAGAGCTCTCCAACCCCAACGCCGGAAACAACGACATCACCCCATCGCAAGACCTCTGCAACTCCCTCGCCCCCTACTTCCACAACAAGATCGCGGACATACACAACAGCTTCAGCACTCAACCGACGCACGCCACGACCGCAGCAACGCCACCCACCACCACCCTCCGCGCCTGGACCCCGGTCAACACCGAAGACACCGTCCACATGATGAACTCCGTCCACTCCGGATCTCCGACCGACCCCTGCCCTCACCACGTCTTCAACAAAGCCGACGCTGTCATCGCACCCCACCTGCGGGACATCATCAACACCTCATTCGACACCGCCACCTTCCCCGAGAGCTGGAAGCACGCCGAACTCAGCGCTCTACTCAAGAAACCTACAGCAGACCCCACCGAACTCAAGAATTACCGCCCCATCTCTCTACTCCCGTTTCCAGCCAAAGTCATCGAAAAGACCGTCAACAAACAGCTGGCCGCCTTCCTCGAGACGAATGGATCCCTCGACCCATCGCAGTCCGGATTCCGTGCCAACCACAGCACCGAGACCGCCCTCATCGCCGCCACTGACGACATCCGAGCCCTGATGGACAACGGAGAAACAGCGGCCCTCATCCTCCTAGACCTCTCCGCGGCTTTCGACACGGTCTGCCACCGCACCCTAGTGCAGCGCCTCAGCAACGTCGGAATCCAGGAGAAGGCACTGGAATGGATCGTATCCTTCCTCGACGGAAGAACACAAAGAGTCCGCCTACCACCGTACAAGTCAGAGGCCACCGAAGTCATCTGCGGCATCCCTCAAGGATCCTCGCTGAGCCCTACTCTCTTCAACGTCTACATGAGCCCCCTCGCGGCCATCGCACGCCAACACAACCTCAACATAATCTCCTATGCCGACGACACCCAGCTGATCCTCTCCCTGACCAACGACCCCGCCGCCGCCAGAGCCAACCTGCACGAAGGGATGAAAGAGGTAGCCGAGTGGATGACGACGAGCCGCCTGAAACTGAACTCAGATAAGACGGAGGTCCTCATCCTGGGCTCCTCGCCCTCCGCCTGGGACGACTCCTGGTGGCCCCCCGCCCTGGGCACCGCACCCAAACCGACGGACCACGCACGCAACCTGGGTTTCATCCTGGACTCCTCCCTCTCCATGACCAGGCAAGTCAACGCCGTCTCCTCGTCGTGCTTCAACATGCTGCGCATGCTTCGGAAGATCTTCTGGTGGATCCCCACAGAGACCAGGAAGACCGTCACCCAGGCCCTCGTCACCAGCCGACTGGACTACGGCAACGCACTCTACGCCGGAACCACCGCCAAGATCCAGAAGAGACTCCAGCGCATCCAGAACGCCTCAGCCAGACTCATCCTCGACATCCCACGACACAGCCACATCTCCGGACACCTAAGAGACCTGCACTGGCTCCCGGTCAACAAGAGAATCACCTTCCGCCTCCTTACCCACGCACACAAAGCTCTCCACGATCAAGGCCCGAGCTACCTCAACAACCGCATCAACTTCTATGCTCCCAAATGCCACCTCCGATCTGCCAGCCACGCCCTCGCCGCCATCCCACGCATCCGCAGAGCCACTACAGGAGGAAGGTCCTTCTCCTACCTGGCCGCCAAGACCTGGAACTCCCTCCCGGCCGACCTGCGCCTGACCCAAGACCACCTCTCCTTCAGGAAGAAGCTCAAGACCTGGCTGTTCGAGCAGTAGCGGCACCCGCCCCCCTAGCGCCTTGAGACCCTACGGGTAGGTAGTGCGCTCTATAAATGTCATTGATTGATTGATTGATAGGTCGGACAGGGCCCTCTCATATGGGAGTTTGTGGCCTAATAAAATTACCTTGTTTATTCTTCTCCACTGTCCGGCTGACTTCTTACTGAGTAACTATAGGTGAGTGTGGTAAGTCACTCGGGTGGATTTGAGCCACGCTTATCAGATGGCGCCCGAATTGGGAACCCGCGATAAGGATCTTTCTCACCCGTAGGTGTGTAGCAGAAGACCGGGGACCCTCTGGTAGGCACGGTGGGTCTGGGTACCCAATTTGATGCCGAGCTTGGTTCTCGCAGCGCTGCCCCACCCTGCTGATCGGGAGAGGTCCTGGTTCGGATCTTACGCCGGGGTCCGGAAGGCGGAACCTGGAGCTGACCGTGTTGGTCCTGGCAGCCGGAGGTGGAGAACGGTAGAGGTCGGTACCGCATACGGAAGGTGAGTGGTCCGCCTGTTGTTTGAAGGAGCTAGAATGATCCGAGAGACTGGGGTGTCTCTAATGATTTGAGGAGCCGGTGCGCTCCTGGGGCTAGTGTGCTCCTGGGAACTCAGAGTGTGAGTGGCGCTCTGACAGACTTAACGGGAGGTGTGGGGACGTTTGTTTGCGATCATCCGACCGGGTGGCACTGTGGTGGAGGCGTGGCTCATTGCGGCAGGGTTCCGGACTTCACTCGAACGCCAAAAACTGGCGAATTGGTAGGTGTGAGTTCTGGGCTTCCTGCGGTAAAGTGCGCAGCGATCCGCGGTGTCACACGGGTGGCGGATGTATCCCCCTTCCTCAGAACAGTTAGTGTATTGTTCAGTCTGCGGTAGGGTCCAGGTTCCCCAGGACTTGGTCGACGGGCCTTGTCCCATTTTGGTAACACGTGTTTGGTAGGATTTTGATGTTTGTATGTATGTATGTATGTTTTGAATTTAATGTATACAATATATGTGTGGATGCGTTAGGAGCTATTGTGTAATAGGCCCTTGGTGAACAGAGATAAGGGAATTTGTGAGAAGGTGTGATTGCATTATTGTGGAGATGCCGTGCTTCAGTAAATTGCGGTGTTTCGGATGCTGCTGCCGTGTATCGGATTCTAGACTGGCCAAAAGCCAGCCCGCCCCGGTGGAGGGTTCCCCTAATTTTGATATGTATGTGAAACATGGATTGCCCCCAATTTTGTTCGGGACATTGTGGCACAGATATACTAAAGACAATGTGGATTTGCAGTGGCCTTTGACAGGTTCTTTTGATGTGGCTAAATTAGACTATTTACAAGACAAATTGTTCGCTAGGCGTAGTCGTCAGAGCATGTTTGACTCATTACGGATATGGCAGAAGGAAGTTAGAGAATGTCAGTTGAGGGAGGAGAAGGTGGCTCAGAAGAAGGCGGCGCAGACGATGGCACAGAAAGCAAGGGAGCATACAAAGAATGAGAATGAGCAGCGGATCGAGCTCGCAGATAGGCTTTTTAGGTTGAAGGAAAATAAAAGTTATGTAGTGCGAGAGGATGAACAGGATGAGATAGAAGATGTTTTGAGTGTCCGGCCCCCTCCCCCTTATGCCCCACAACCACTATATCCCACATTGCCGGTTCCGGCCTCCTCCAGCGGGGTCTCGAACCCACAAGCAAGTTCCCCACACCTGTCTGGCGCGGCGTCCTCTATCTCCCCATCGTTGCCAGCGCCCCTTGTTTCTTTGCTCGCGGCAAGCTCACCTGCCCCTTCTCTGTTTCTCTCAGCACTCCCTGCTGTCTCTGCTAGCGCTACTCCCAGTCAGGAATTGTTGACACCGAATAGAGGTATGGGGAGTGGGTTGCTCTCCCAGGTGCGGAAATTGCTTACACGCTCAACAATTGGCTTAGATGAAAAAACGGTGGTGGCTAACCAAGCTTGTCAGTGGGCCAGGAATAACATTTATTCGTTTGAGGACGTTTGGTCCACAATGAAAGATTTTGAACCTCTGATGCAACAGCATGCTTTGTGGCATATGTCGACCACGTTGATAGCGCTATGGGAGCAGGGGTATGGAGGAGCAGCTCCCGCGGTTCTACAGGACATAAAAAATGGAGCTTATAGAACTAACACTGGGGTACGGGAGGTGATGCAAAGTTTAAGATCCATATTAGAGTATAGAAATGAGTTACCATCTGCAGGTACACCCCATTTTCCTGGGATACATCCAATGAGTGAGGTGCACCCTATTTTTCACCCTGAGGCCCCCGAAATGGTAGACCCAGTCACACATGCGGTCACTAGAGCACGTGTAGACGCCCATTTTCAAGAACAGTGGGTATATACGCCATGGAAAAGGAGTGAGGTGTTAGCTTTGAAGGGTCAGTTACCAGATTCCAGCAAAAATCCGACTGCCTATTATAAAGAATTGACAGAAGCCGCATCTTCGACTGTTATGACTTTAGCGGACATTGAATTATTTTTTGGTTTACTAGTCCCGGTGGACGTGTGGAGACAGGTGAAGGGCACTGATAATACAGAGGAACTAGGTGGTACATGGGTGGAATTGCAGGATTGGGACAAGGAACGAAAGCCAGGTGAGAAGCCAAAAGCTGAGATTTTGGCTCTGCCGGGACGGATTATTAAGTATATGCATTCCCTCATTCCCCCAAAGAAAGTGGACTGGGATAAGTTGACGGCCTGTAGACAGAAAAAGGATGAAGCTGTCTCTGATTTCTTTACTAGGTTTGAGGAGACGTTTATGGATTTCAGCGGACAGGACATGTCACAGGGTGGAGGGTTTCGACTTTTCGTTAACAGGTTCGTAATAACCTTGCTACCGGAAATATCGGCGAGGTTACAGGCATCGGAGAGTACGTGGACGACGTCCACTCCCTCTGGTATCCTAAGCATGGCTCAGCATGAACATAGAGAGAATGAGAGTAAGGACAAGCAAGAAAAGAAAGCCAAGACAGTGGACAGTACAACAACGATGATTATACAATGGATGATTTGACAGGATTCTCCCATAACTAGGACAGCGTAGGACAGAGCGAGGGACCAGTTTCTGTAGATGTTGATCAACGAGGACCCTATGTGACTGCAGATTTGTCAGGGTCCCAACAGAAATTTTTGGTAGATACGGGTGCTATGAAAAGTTCAGTGGCTCGTTCTCAGGTCCCAGGGGCGGCTCTGTCTGGCAAGAATAATATCTCCGTGGGGTTCTCAGGTACTCCGGTGATTAGCCCCATCTCTAAACCACTCGCTCTTACAATTGGCCCTTTCACTGTTGATTCCCCTTTTCTATTGACATCCAATTGCGGCGAAAATCTGTTGGGCTTAGACTTGTTGAAGAGGTTGCATGCCACCATTTATTGTTCTCCGGACGGTGTGTACCTCACATTGGTACTTCTGTTGCGCGTGCGCAACAATGTTTTTCTAAAGATGAGCCTTTGCCACCTGAATTTGAAGGGGTCCCAGAGAGCTTATGGGCCACCAGTGATACAGATGTGGGGAAAATGGATATTGCTCCTGTGTCCATCAAGGTTAAAGTGGGAGCCCAATTGCCCAGAATACCCCAATATAAGATATCTAGGGATGGCGAAAAAGCCCTATTACAGATAATACAGGATTTGATTCGATCAGGGGTCGTGGAGAAGACGGACTCTAACAGATGTAACAGTCCTATTCTCCCGATCCTTAAAAGACGGTCAGCTAATGCCAATGATGATACCCCTGATGTCTATAGGTTTGTGATTATTTTACGCCACATTAACAAGGTGGTTGAACCCCAGTACCCAGTGGTTTCCGACATTACGAAGATTTTGACCATGATTCCCCCATCGGGTAAATATTTTTCTGTTCTGGATCTGAAGAATGCTTTCTTCAGTATTCCTGTGCACGAAGATAGCCATTATCTCTTTGGATTCTCATTGGCTGGCCGAAGTTTTAGATTTAGGAGAATTCCCCAAGGATATACTGAGAGTCCCAGCATTTATAGTCAGGCATTGAAAGCTCAATTGGATGACTTGGAACTGCCCACAGGTAATGTTCTGTTACAATTTGTGGATGATGTCCTCATCGCATCAGACACCGAGGATGGTTGTCGGGATGCTACGGTTAAACTATTACATCATTTGGTCCGCAAGGGCCACAAAGTGTCCCTTCCTAAATTCCAATATTGTCGAACGGAGGTAACCTACTTAGGTCATCTCCTTTCTAAGGAGGGGAGGAGGTTGACGCCAGAGTGCATAAAAGCGATAACTAACATGGCTGTACCTAACACGCAGCGAGAGGTGCGCGCGTTTTTGGGCATAACCTCGTATTGTCGCCAGTGGATACCCAACTATGCCTTACTAACAAAACCTCTACTGTATCTGACTACTAAAGAGGTGCGCGAACCCCTACCCTGGACCTCTGCATGTCAGGAAGCATTTGAGTTACTAAAAACAGCTTTATGTTCTGCACCTGTCTTGGGAACACCTGATTACCAGAAGCCTTTTGTGCTTTATGTACATGAGGCGGAAGGTTGCGCGTTGTCTGTCTTAACACAATGTTTTGGGGGTAAACAGAGACCTTGTGCCTACTTCTCTGCGATGCTCGACAATGTGGCAAGAGCGCTGCCGAGCTGTCTGCGGGCCACAGCGGCTGCTGTGGTCTCTATTAGACAATCGGCAGGGCTTGTGTTGGGTTCAGACCTCACAGTAATGGTACCGCATGCTGTGGACATTCTATTGAACAGAACGCAGACGCAGCACTTAACTAGTGCTCGTCTTACTGGTTATGAAATGACACTATTCGCACCCCATGTCACGATAAAGAGGTGTGCCACTCTGAACCCAGCCACGTTGCTACCCATCCCAACAGATACAAAGGACGATGAGATACATGATTGTTTGTTTCGGACAGAGGAGGAGACGAAAGGGAGAATTGATTTGACCATTACACCCCTAGATGATCCCGACGGGGAGCTGTATGTTGATGGGTCTTGTTTTAAACTTGCAGACGGCACGTCAACGGCAGCATATGCAGTTACGACATTACAGACAGTAGTGGAGACTTCTAGGATTCCCTATCACTCGGCCCAGGCTGCAGAAATAATAGCCTTGTTGCGAGCGTGTGAGTTGAGTGAAGGACTGGATGTGAACATCTATACTGACAGCCAATACGCCTTTGGCGTGGCTCATAGTTATGGGCGACTGTGGGCAGAACGGGGGTTTCTGACATCACATGGACAAAGAATACAACACGGACCACTGATATTACGCCTACTTACAGCATTGACGTTACCCAGACGACTGGCTGTGATAAAGTGTAGTGCTCACAAAGCGGTGGTGGACGATGTAGGATGGGGAAATGCGTTCGCGGACCAAACAGCAAAGGAGACAGCTAGGACGAAACTCCCATGAATGTTTGTGGCAGGACCAGCTATATGGGTACCAGATGTTAATATGTTTGCAGATACTGTGCAGAGCATAAAGAACATACAAGAAAAGGCGACTGAGGACGAATTGAGGACATGGAAGGACGGTGGGGGGCGATTGGATTCTGATGAATGTTGGACAGATATGACGAACAAAAGACGGTGGTTACTCCCAAACGCATATGTCCTCCCTGTGGTGACAATGGCTCATGGGTCAGCACATATTAGTGCTAAGGGTATATGCAAATTACTGGACCCAGTGTGGAACAACAAAAATATTTCTAAAGTGGCTACCCATTTAGTACAACAGTGTATGGTATGTTTGAGGCATAATCCAGGAAAGGGAACACCTGTCCCAGTGGGCAATTTCGCTCCCCCCTCTTTCCCTTTCGAGGTGATTCAGATGGATTATATTGAAATGGAAAGGGTTAATAACCTCAAATATGTCCTGGTAGTTGTATGCTCTTTTAGCAAATGGGTGGAGGCATTCCCAACAAAAGATTGTACGGCCATTTCCACAGCCAAGATTTTGAT
This sequence comes from Lissotriton vulgaris, assembly GCF_964263255.1. Taxonomy (NCBI): domain Eukaryota; kingdom Metazoa; phylum Chordata; class Amphibia; order Caudata; family Salamandridae; genus Lissotriton; species Lissotriton vulgaris. The sequence goes on along the minus strand of NC_141699.1, from coordinate 678,181,302 downwards.
TAAAGAATATTTCTCCCGTTATGGACTGCCTAGAGTGATCTGGAGTGATAATGGCACATCCTTCAATGCTAAATTGATGAAGCAGATATGTAAAGGTCTGCAGATTTCCCAAAAGTTCCACGCGGCTCAACACCCTCAAGCCGCGGGACTTGTGGAGAGATTTAATGGAACGCTCAAATTGAAAATGGCCAAAATACAGGAGAGTACAGGACTCCGTTGGCCAGATGTCCTTCCTTTAGCCTTGCTTTCTACCAGAGTGACAGTTAATTCCAGAACGGGTGTCTCCCCACACGAGGTGGTATTTGGCCGCCCTGCTAACGTGTGGGGAGTGCCAAGACCAAAAAGTTTTTCAGAAATTGAATATCCTCTGTTGATAGACTACTTGTATGCTTTGACTAAAGATCTTCGTTCTATTCATCAGCAGGTAGCAGACACCCTGAAGCCGTTGCCGGAGGGGCCCGGACACGCCATACAACCCGGGGACTGGGTTGTGGTAAAGAAGTATCAGCGGAAGTCTTGTCTGGAACCGAGATGGTCGGAGCCGAGGCAGGTGCTCCTGACGACGCGTACCGCACTTCGAGTTGAGGGTCGGAAGGCATGGACCCACGCATCTCATGTGAAAAAATTTCCACTACCATTGCCGTACGACAAATGGGTGAGAGATGGTGTTGCTGACCAAGAGTGTGAAGAGATACCAAGATACACAGCTTTCTCTGATGCCTCACTGAGGGGAGAGGTGCTGAGTACAGCCAAGAGAAAGAAAGTAATTGTTGCAAGCTCCAAGGCTCCCATTGCAAATAGTGATCAGGCATCGAAGGACGCAACACTTGCTAAAGACATCCCCATTTTGTTCACAGATCCTGAAGTGCAAGGGAGCATTCGCTATAATTTGCGGCCCAGAAAAGAGAAAGGCATGAGAGACTAAACACTGGAAGAAGGGATTGGATAGGGCTCTGGAACAGGTAGAAGTGTGGACAATATCTTACAGAATAAGTTTAGTGATAGGGATGGACTAGTAAGAGCCCTGGTGTTTGGCCGAAGATTCTGTTTTACGAGACATTAGAGCGGCGCCTGGGCCCAGATTAGTGCTCCTGAGTTGCTGCAGCTGTGCGACTCCAATGAGGGATTAGAGAACGAACAATAGAAGTCTACCTGTGAGGCTTTAACAGACACAGGGAAGAAGATCCCTTTTAAGGGTTGAAGAACCCCTCTGGCCGGTTTTGGAGTGCCTGGGACTATTTTTCTAGTTTAGTTTTTTCCTTTTTTTGGTTTTGATTTTTGATAAAAGAAATGTACCCCTTTGGTCGCCCCGTCCCCGATGAGGAGCAGCCTTTCGCGGCTCCTCGTAGACCCGAGCCTGATTCCCCATGGTTGGCTTTACCACGCAAAGGGAAAATAGTGGTCATTGTAATACTGCTTATCGCTTTTATTGTGATTCTTGGAATTTTGTTTTTTCTGGACAAAGCCTATCCTGTACATGTGTTTGCCCCCACACCCTCTGCCATTCCAGAACATAACATGATTACTGTTGATTAGGTGAACAAAGTTTACGAAAAGGTTATAGAGACAATTTTTTTATTAAGACTCTACATCATGCTCATGCAGTCTATAATGTGACCGATTGTTGGGTTTGTGGATTGTTACCCTCTGTTGCTTATAAAAAGGATAGATTTTTAGCACTACCCTTGACACCAGTGAATAGTTGTGTGGGGTGGTACACTTTGATTGGTATGGTTAAGTATTTCCAACAGCCGGATTTCCTATCTCCCCGACTATCAGACAGAGGATCTACTATGACAATGCGGGTACACCCTATACCCGCTTCTTCCCTTGGACAGTTGTTTACTGACGGATGTTTTGACCAAACATTTTTGGAGACATGTGCAAAGAAAGTAGGACGATTTTTGACTCCTAATGACACTGACAAAGTTAGGGAGAGTTTCTTACAGTTAAATTCCTCTCTGTCATATAGACACCCCCCAAAGGGGAACGGTACCAATAAGTCTTTGATGCCCTTAGCAGTTGTAGGACCATCACCATTCTTTTGTATTGCAGGGAGGGGTCCTATAAAAGTTGGGAACAGTTCTTGTAACCTGACAGCATCGATTCGCCTGCCTCTTAGTCCTTCTCCAGTTATGCCCCCCAATATTTACTTTGTGTGCGGAGACAATGGGTATCTATGGTTGCCTGAGGGTTGGGGTGGGGTCTGTTATCTGGCCTATACGCTTCCACCTGTGTATGTAGCACCTTCTGACTATCTTAAGACCCATTGCAGATTTACCAGTCCACCAGAGCAGCGCATAAGGAGGGCGCTCCAGGTTGAGGATGTAGACCAGACTGACACCTCTTTACAACAAAGGACTGATTTTTCTAAGGGCCTATTGCCATTTTGGGGCCCGATATTTAACAGTAGGGCCATTCGTAGATTGTCGAGGGTAATGGAGAAAGTGGTCGACACTGAAGCAGACATTGCAGCTAATATGTCTGTTGAGATGCAGGCTATGAGATTATTCACGATTCAAAATCGGATGGTGTTAGACGTCATCCTTGCTGATAGGGGCAGAGCCTGCCGCGTCATCGGGACTTCTTGCTGTGTGTATATTCCAGATTCGGCCCGACAGTTAATTTAGCGGTACAGAAACTCCATAGATTAGCGACTGAACTCCATCAGGACACTGGGACATGGTCATTACAGGGATGGCTCTGGGGTGTCTTCTCCTCATGGGTCTGGAAAATACTGATGGGGATAGTAGGAGTAGTGGGTGTACTCCTGACATGTTGCCTTTGTGTTTACTGCCTTCCCCCATGTTGCTCAATGTGTGCCAGTAATTTACGGCCCCCAAGAAAAGTGACTGGTCAATATCCTGCTTCTACTGCTATTGAACTTCCCGATGTTCGTTGGTTGATGCTTATTGATAATGATATTTTCGATTGAAGTGTGCCCTGCCCCTAGATACAGAATGTAAAGGCACTACCTTTTTAGCTAATAAAGGCTACGCTCCAGTTAGCCAAATGATGCTAAAAGGAGGGTCTGATAGGTTTCATTTTCGATGCCCCACCCATTATCATTTACATATGCAAGTTAGCATCATGTGTCTAACTAATGAAGTATATGCTCATGCTTTCACGTCATCATTACCCTTCATGCAATTACTCATTTATACGTGTGGTGATATTTAGTTTCTTTAGCTTAGCTTGTGTGCCTCCATTTTGAGTATTCCTCTGTGTCTGCGAATCGCACTCGCTCACTCCCCCCTCCCGTAGGAATAAGAAAAACCCTAATGCAGCAGTTTTCGTTTCTCAGCTAACGGTGGCCGAAACTAACAGGTTCCTTATCAGTAGTGTTCTCATGCACCAGAGACGCTGAGGCCTGGCTCCGTGGCCTTGGGCAGAGATAGCCAAATGTTGCCTTTGCAGGTGCAGATGCCTCTTGTATGATGCCATTGTTCCTCTCTCTGGGGTTCAGTAATTTTCCAGAAGGGGCGTGTTTTGCTTCACTGTACCATGTTATAATGTATTGCTGTGATGATACGAGTTAGTCCTCTCGGCGCACTCTTTGGGGTGAGGTCAGACAGGGCCCTCTCATATGGGAGTTTGTGGCCTAATAAAATTACCTTGTTTATTCTTCTCCACTGTCGGCTGACTTCTTACTGAGTAACTATAGGTGAGTGTGGTAAGTCACTCGGGTGGATTTGAGCCACGCTTATCAATGGGGACGGACAAGTACACATCTAACATGGATTTTGTGGTACAATATAATGTTTGGTGTTGACAAGGTGTTGTGGGTGATAAGGTGCCAAAGAGCTGACATTGGAGATAGTTATCGCCCATCATTATGAATATCCCCCTAAGTATTCCTGATTTTGGAATGTTCATTTTTCTGCGGTCGTTGATGGCCTAACAGCATAATACCATGTACTGCATATACTTACACATCTTACTGACATAGGAGTGTGTTCATCTTTAGTAGCTGTTTATGCTCCATTGGGCTGGAATGTTAACGGTTTAGTCTAGAATTCTCAAGTTTTTAAAATGTATCTCTGCAACCCAGTCATTCATTTAGTGATGCAAAATGTGTGAATGTTTGTTCCAACTGGCGTGGTTGATGGTTCAAACTAGTTGCCACATCTCCATAGGGCACTTACCGCAAGAGACGGTTTTATTCTTATTCTTCTCAACATTCTCCTCGCCTCATGTTGTTTTGATGAGACTGTGCTTGCTTTGTGTGGTTCAGGCTCACCTACTTTTTACTGCAATACAGGTTCCATTGAAAATGAATGTAATGTACAAAATTGGGTTGTAGTGTAGTTCCTATATTCCCAATAGGCTCTGTGCATTGGAATAATAAATCCTATATATTAGATGTAGGACTGAGGTCGACTAGGTCTCTATCGAATATACAAGACTTAATTGTGTGTGCCAGCTAGCTCAGAGGTCACTACAATCTTTCTCGAATTCACAGAAAGGGATTAGTCTCTGAAAACTGCATAAACATGACAACTTTGTTTCCCCAAGATAAAACGTATCTTCAGAGTTGTGGAAACAATAGATAGATATTTCACTCAGTCAATCGTGCATGCTTCGTTTCACTAGAGGTGCAGAGAAAGTAGAAAGACGGGCACTTTCAATAAAAGGTTTTATTGAACAGTCTTCTTTCTCAAGCATAAGAAATGAACTGCTACAATGGTAAAACTGTTTGTAAAATATAATGCGTACAGTATAAATAGTAGAACAAAATAATACTATAAGAGCATTGTATGGTTCCTAAACCATATATAAATACATACAAAAATAACAGAGGCTAAAACTACTCAACTGGTGCTTCTAAAATACGCCTACCCCGGTGTACCTAACCTAAGCTTAGTACGAGGGAAGAAGTAAGTGAGGTGTAGCATAAATGTAGTATTCTTTTGCCAAGAATCTGCCCAAGATTTCTCTAAGGGTCTAATCAGCTCCGTACCTTAGTTTAGAAAGAAGAAGGTCAGTCTCGGGACTTGATTTCCTAACAACCTGCGAGGGTAGCTTGGAAACACTGGAGCTGGATTTCTCGGCAGGAGAAAAGACAGTGTCTCTCTCAGTGCGTCTGCTGGAGGGTCGGCTTCCTTCGGCACTTGCTGTAGCAGGGCGCGTCGGGCAAGTAGATAGTCGAACTGCTCCAAATCACCGTGTATTTGCTTGGGCGAATGTGGGCATATTTATACCTTGAAGGTGCCAACTTTGACGTACAGTTGGACATAATAACGTCATCAAATAGTCTCAGTTCTTTGAAAACTCCATGATTTCTTGGACAAATCAATATTCAAGCAAGGGGAAGCCCCCGGCTGCTGAAGAGGAGTTTTCCAGGAAATCGTTGTGGATTTTTGGAACTAGTGGAAGTAGCCCTGCCGTATTTGGACTGCATGAGCTATGCCTAAATATGGTTATGATTTCTATGCCTATATAAGGATATGGTGATTTAAACCTATATAAGGGCATGAATTGGGAAACTTACAATAGGGTCCCAAAATGATACATAACAGGGTATGGCCAGTGAGTGAATGGTGTGGAAATGAATCTCAATGCTGCAATCCTTCCCCCCGACTTCACTTTTCCTCGGTGGTGGCCTCAGTCCACCCCAAATGCCTTAACCAATGGGGCAGCTACCTGTCTGAATCGTTACATTGAGGAGTAGAGGAAATCACCCAGCCGAAAGTAGTTTGAAATCTGGGCCAGGGGAACATGGGCCCTGGCACTGTGACTGCCATTGTCAATGCTGCCAAAAAAGTGAGTCAGCTCTGAGGGATTCCCGGATTCTGTGCCGTGCCAAATGAGGGAATGATGTGTTCCTGTGGAAACCAGGCAGACCACAGGAAACAGACGCAGTGGGTGTATGAGCCTCAGAAGGGGCCAGGAGATTAGCAGAGAGCCAACTGTTGAAGAAAACAATGGCAGGGGTGCATTGGGCCGAAATAACGAGATTGCCCCTGAAGAGTGTGTAAGGCAGCCTATGAGGCACAGAGGTGGGGTAGGACACGTTGGTCAGGGAACAGAATCTGGGATTGACACAAACGGAGTCGGGTGTGGAGTGTCCCTGATGTAAAACAAGCGAAGATCAATTGGGCAGCATACATTTAGCATTGGCCTACCTTGCAATAGACATTGCTGCACTGTTCTGCAGCTACATTACAGCCAGTACAGTCCTCCTCAAGGCAGATGGACTGCACTTTTCTGCCACTAATGGGCCGATCGCCATGTATCGCCGGCTAATGCCGTTTTCACTATTTCCATCGCCCTGATATTATCGTGAGTTTTCACTGCACTTCCCTGTTATTATCGCCATATAGCATCGGCTTGATAATACCCTGATAATATGGCAATAATATTCAGGGTTAGGCGGCATTAACTTTTCTGCCGTAAACTGACGTTGGCGATAGTTATCGCCCGTCATGGTGAATATCCCTCATTGAACTTTTTTTAATGATTTTGAATCAAACACTTTTGCTAAAAGTTAGTTCTATGTCTCTGCAAACGATTCTTTGACAAAATCCTTCATTTTCTAACGAACAAACCTTTCTTGCAGCCCCCCCAGGCACACGCAAACCCGCGAGCACACACACACGCACGCACACACACATGCACGCATGCATGCACACATGCCCACACGCTCAGATACACAGACACACACATACAGAATACACACAATACACCCATGTAGAATTTCACACAAAAACACACACACATACCATAGCAAACAAGCCTGATCTCAGGACTTCTTGCTTTAGAAGCTCATTTTACTTGCGAATGTTCACAACCGCTTCTTTGGTGAAAACATACTGATGAAGTTATTTCTCTTTTATCTCCCTCCTCTGCATCCACTATTCCCTACCACGATGACTCAGTTCCTCGCTTTCTCATCATGGGGCTTCTGGTGCAAATTAGGAACCATCAAGGTCCTTGGTATTCTTAAACTTTCTGATTTGTGACCTATGGAACCAAACAGCTCGAGGTTTGACGGATTTTAGTACAACTGCTGATTTTGTTGTCTCCCACGAGAGCTCCAGCACTCTCACTTCCTTGCCTTCAATGTATTAATTTCAAGAATTACATGTTTCCTTACTGTGCATTTTCCCAATAAGTTAAAAGTCATAGCATTGAGAACATATGAGGAAAATTAAAGTGGCTTAACGCTATGCATGAAGATCTGCACAAAGGACAGAAGTGCATGTTCCCTTCTGAGGTTAAGTTAGGTCAACAGTTGAATATAGAACTAGCTCGAGGTAGCTACTAGAAATTAGTCTGCCAGGAAGCCCTAGGCTAGTAGCAGGCGAACTCTAAGCGAGCTGTCCCACTAAAAACTCCAGATCATGAGTTTAAAGTTTAAACCTATGGCTCAAATATTATGTACAATCTCGAAGCAGTGTATACGCTTGACTGTAGGCATGTATAACAGAATACATTTTATTTTAATTTTCAAATGGTCACGAAAATTCACATTGTCATGAATCACCCAAATGAAGATCTAAAATGACAATCCAGTACTATTGTCCAATAATAAATTGGCTCTGTGCTGGTGATGTACTTAGCACACTGGAACTCAGCAGTGGTAAGTAAGCATAACTGAGAAACTGCATGCAGAACTGTATGGTCCAAGTTGAGTCATATGTGTAAATACTCTAGATCTAAGAAGCCTTAGACATAGCCCTTGAATTCTATTCCAAGGCCTACAAACCAAGGGGCCCATTAAAATGGCGGACGGATTGCCCCCGCCAGGCCAGCGGTGACCACCGCTGGCCTGGCGGGGGCAATCCGCCCGCATCCGCTCCGAAATGACCCCTCGCTATATTAGTATGGCTGGGGGTCCGCGGCGGACGGAAAGACCGTCCGCCGCTTTTTGACCGGGGCGGAATAGGGTTTATATGGTGGCGGTGTCTATCAGACACCGCCAGCCATATTAGCATGGGCGTCTGTCAATGCCTTTGTGTGGCGGCAATGCTGCCACGGAAAGGCATGCAGAGACTCCCTGCAGGGGCCAGTTGCAGGCCCCCAGGGACTCCAGGGGGGTGGGGGGTGCACATGTGGGGGACCTATGGTACCACGCAGCAGTTCCATGCACAGCATGGCAGGCACCGCGAGTTGCCTGCCATGTTGTGCATGGAAGTGCACAGCAAGCCTTCCTGCGATTGTGGCGGGCGGTGCTGATTTCACTGCCCACCACAATGGTAGGAATGCAGGATGCGGGCACATCCTAATGCTGCCCACGGGACCCCCGCCCTTATGGCCGGCGGTCCCTTTCACCAACAGGATGGCAGGCGGGCAAAGTCCGCCCGCCATCCTAATGGGCCCCCAAGAGTCCATCCTAATGGTACCAATCCATTAAGAAGAAAATGCTGCACTCTATCTCACACATGAAGGATGTCTGGAGAAAAAAGAATTAACTATAGAGTGCCTTGATTTTGTCCATTTAAGTGTCATGTTGAAGAAAGCCCGAGGAGCAGTAGCCAGATAGCTGCTTCCTCAAAACTCCCCTCTTCCTGTTAAACGTGAATACTTTTGATGAATTTCTAATGTAGTACAAGACAAAGCAACATGCAATACTTCTTATAAATTTAAATAATGTTTATTAACTCCTTCCATGCTCAGGACGGCCCCCGGTCGTCATGAGTCACAGTAGGCGAGTGCTCATGACGGCCGGGAGCCATCCAAACGTTGCCGCTCTGCCCACGCGTGATTAATTTCCCGCCTGTGCGGGAGAATTAATCAGTGGGCGGAGTTCAGACAGCCCTTGGCCATCTTGAGAACACGCCTACTGTGACTCATGATGGTCGGGAGCCATCATGAGTACCCGAGCACCAAGCCCAGCCCCCCCGCCCCCCCTCACATTGCAGCAGAATTTTTCCTGCAGCGAAGGGGTTAAACTCATTTTTGTGTATGTATATGTTTAGGTATTTGTAGAGGGCAAACCTAGCTAGAGAGCAACAGAGCACTTACTATGGGTGGAAGCCATATGATATGATTCAAGATCCTTTACAATGAAGCAGGATGCTCTTGGGTGATGAGTAGGTGAAACGGAATTTTCATTGGCCAGCGTACTCCTGTGTAATTAGGCAAATTTAACGTTACTCTTGTTATGTGAGATCCCCTTAATTGAGCGCTTACGCTCCAATGAGAGAGAGCATGAGAACAACCACAACAACCAGTACACAAGTGTCTGTAATTTTCACAACTTGTATTTCTTGCACAATTACATACCACGAAATGCACCCTTGCGTCCAAAATGAATGCAACAACACATTTTATGCTAATATATTGTTTTAGATGTGTTTTGGGAACATTTTGCATTATTTTGCATAATTATGCAAAAACAAATAATGTAAATTCTGTGCAATGGTAGAGGTGAGGGTTCTAGTGTGGTGGTTTACTGCTTTCTGAAATGGGGAGACATCAGCTCCTTTCTGAATTGCAGCAGCAAAGGTGCAGTTCTGATGTTGATGAGGATGTTGTTTCAAAACAGGCATTTCTATAGGTGCTTAAAATAACTATGAATGTTGCTATATTTTTATACAGTTCGGTTTGTCTTAAACTGGATTTGTCAGAGCTCACAAACTGGGAATTTTAAATAGCTGCTAAACTAAAAAGAGTGAAAGGAAAGCTGTTTTGCTTAGTGGAAAGGTGTGGATACTAGCTAGATATATTGGTCTGAAATTAAAGAATAGCCATAAAGTTGGCTGGCATAAAATAATTCGCCCTTTCTGGCAGACTGTGCTACTGTTCAATGGTCTACAGTGCGTGGGGTGACAAACATGCACTAACAGTTTAATGAGTGAGAACTGGAGATTGCTTACGAAGGTACACCACGATTGTGAAGCATTTCAAACTCTATTTGGCAGAAAGCTAGGTGTTGTTCAAAACAATATAAATTGTCTACTGTAATGAGAGCTGTCACGAGTTAGTATGCTTGAACTAGGGCCAATGTCCCCGATAAAAGGACCTCTGGATTTTATCCAGTCTATAATTTAATTACTACTCAATGCACTTTGCTAATGGAGAAGAAAGAGGGTTATACGCGCAAGTGGTTTGGTCTGCATACTGACTGTAAAATATGCCTTGACTAATAATGGATCTCTGCTTCTGCAAAATGCTCCAATGCACATCTCAGCAGACCTTCTTGTCATTTGATACGGCAGGAGGTTGTATGACATTACAATGAAAGTCTTTACCACACATGGCTTTACCACACATCCTTTACCACACAAAGCCTTTTACCACACATTGCCTTTACCACGCAAGTCTTTATCATGTTTATGGCATTTGTAGCGTGCACAGCTGCTCAAAGAATGTCCCAGCATGATCCCAGTGGTAGGAGAAGCAGTAGAAAATTAACAGACTAGATGAATAGGAAGGTCTTAAGCCTTTTCCTAAGGAGATTAGGATCCTGGATGCTGCCGAGGTCCAGAGGGAGATGATACCAGGCTACAGCCGACTCATAGGCAAGGAAGCTGCCACTTACCCTCTTAAGGCGAAACCTCGGGACGTGGGACAAAAGCATTGTGGCTGAGTGTAGCTGCCTGGTAGGTACATAGAATCTGGAGCGCTTTCTCAAGTATGCGGGACCAAGTCCAAAGAGAGCTGCATGTGCCAGGGCCAAGGATTTGAACTTCACCCTCTCTATCACCGGCAGCCAGTGCAGATTGCGCAGGCGTTGTCTAACACTGGTCTTTATTGGAACATTGAGAAGAGTTCTGGCTGCGGCGTATTGCACTATCTGAAGTTTTTTCAGTAGAAAGCCAGGGCAGACCAACGTATAAAGTATCAGCATAATCAAGGCATGAAGATGTCAGGGCATGGGTGACAATTTCCCTTGCTGAGATGGGGAGAAGAGTGAGGGACTTTTTTAAGGAAGTTAATGTGCCAATACACAGACCCATAAGCTTCTTAATCTGTGGGATGAAGCTCAACAACTCATCAAACCAGATCCCCAAATTCAAGCACCTAATATCCACCCACACCCCTAAACCCTAAAAATACTATTGCCACTTTGCTACTCAATAGCCATACAGACCCCTAAAGCGTAAAAAACTCCCTTACCACCCAGTTATGTATATATTTATATATATATATATATATATATATATATATATATATATATATATATATATATATATATATATATATATTCACTGAAAAAATCAAAGGTTTCATTGACATTGACATTATAGTTAGTTGGACATTTCACCCATACAATATCAGAGAAATTCTGCTGTTATAGTTAGTTCAGCGAACTATAACTCATGCCCCCGCAATACACTGCCGATGATGTCACATATTACATCATTCATGACATGGTCAGTGACATCACTCATGACATCACTGAGGACATCTCCAATGACATCACTGATGACATCATCCAGTGACTGTGTGTTTCTTTAAAGTTTAAATATGTTTTATATATATGATAAGGTGTATTGAAAAATGAGTGGGTGTATAAGTGTCTGGATGGAGGATTTATTAGGTGTGTGACTGACTGTATGAGTGAGTGATTAAATGCATCTTTCTAAAATGCATAGGTTACTGACTAAACTGTATAAATGTCTGTATCAGTCTGTCGGTTGTTGTGTAAGCTGCTGCATGGGTTGCTCAGTAGCTACATGAGTGTCTATATGGGTTATTGATTGGTTGCCTGAGTATTTGTATGGGAGACTGAGTGTGTTTGTGGGTGGGAGGGAGGAGTGTGACTGTGCATAGATGTGTGAGTGTTTGATTCACTGGGTGTATGGGTTCAAGAGTGCATGTAGAAACAGCTGTATGGGTGGGGGAGTGTGTGTATGAGTGTGGTGGTAAGTGAATGGATGTCTCAGTTGTACATGTCCAAGTAACTACATATGTTAAAGGCAGTGTATGTGAGAGTTGGATTATATAAATGACTATAAGTGAGAGTCAGTGATTGTGAGAGTGGCTGTATGGATGAGTGTGTACTTGTATCAGTGATTATATAAGAGAGTAAGTATTCGTTAGTATCTGTTGGAATCGGTGAGGTGGTGCGTGTATAGCTGTATAGGTAAGTAAATGGGAGTGTGATTGATTCTTTGCATGACTGACTAGGTGTGTGAGTAACTCCATGGATGAGTGGCGGTGTGTAAGTGTCTGTATAGGTGTATGAGTGCATATGATAGTGTTGTATGGATGAGTGACTGCATATATGAGTGATTGTATGGGTGAATGAGTAGATGTATGTGTAGCCCTAGGAATCAGTGAGTGCATATGTAGTAACTGGCATTGGTGTGTCAATGGTTTCTGAAAATGGTAGTCTGTATTTTACAGTGGGTGTATCAAAGGTTATATTAGAGTGTGAGGAGGTACATCATATTTTGACGAGGATGATGTCATCAGTGATGTCATTTGAGATGACATCAGTGATGCCATCAGTGATGTCACTGACCATGTCATGAATGATGAAATATGTGACATCATCAGCAGTGCATTGCGGGGGTGCGAGGTATAGTTAGCTGTACTAACTATAACAAAAGAATTTCTCTGGTTTTGTACAAGTGAAATGTCCAACTAACTACAACGTCAATGACACCTATGGTTTTTTCAGTGAATTTCTAAGGTTTTTTAAATGCTTGTTTTTAACTATAACATGCCTGAAACCTATGTTTTTCTTCAGTGAATTTTAAAGGTTTTTTAAATGCTCATTTCTAACTATAAATTGCCTGAAGCCTATGGTTTTTTCAGTGAATTTCAAAGGTTTTTTAAATGCTAATTTCTAACTATAACATACCAGTCGTGTTGCCAGAGTGGTGGATAAAGATGAGCGTGGCCTCCGAAACACCTCTTAACAAATCCACTGTGTGGGATTTACTGAAGGTAACAGGAGGAGTAGTTAGGCCCCAAAGTCAACCTTGGGGGCCAACTATCCCTTTTATTACCATCAGTAAGTCCCACACAGCAGGATTGCTAACTTCTTATATCAGGCTCGCCCCGTCCCTTCACCACTGTGCAAACGTGCCCGCTAGCACGTTGTAAGATGGAGGATCAGGGGCCCGATGTAGGTAGGCCGTTACCGATCGGTAACGGCTGAAAATACCGATTTTGGGCCCTTACCGATCGGTATACAGCCATCGAGATGTAGGGCAAAGAAAAACGTCCAAATCGGTACAAATACCGAATCAGAATGACTACCGAATCGAAAATAATCCGAATCGGAAATACCCCGAATCGGAAATGTAACGATTCGGTAACATACCGAATCGGATAAAAAAAACGATTCGGTCCATGTACCGAATCGGTAGTGACACCGAATCGGAAAAAATCCGAATCGGACCATGTACCGAATCGGTAGTGACACCGAATCGGAAAAAATCAGAATCGGTCCATGTATCGATTCGGTAGAGACAGCGAATCGGAAAAAAGCCGATTCGGATAACCTACCGAATCGGTAGAATCACCGAATCGGAAAATCCCCGATTCGGACAGATAGGGAGATGTAGGGAAGCACAGAAATACCGATTTTGGCTCTAAATCGGTATTTCTCACTCGGTATTTACCATGGATTACAATCAGGTGGTAACCAACTCCAACCCATAAAAATAGACCCAAAATGCATTGCAACTTGCAGGATGGCAGCTTTTTATGTCATTGCAAGGCGGCTACGGCTACAGCAGGAAGGACAGAGGGAATGGCAAAGAGAGGAACAGGTCTACAGACAGAGGATCACCCTGTTCATGCTCACAGAGGCAGAGATCCTACAGAGGTACAGGCTGGACTCAGACACCATTCTGGAGCTCATCAGGGACCTCAAACCACTGTTGGACCACCCCACCCCAAGGGCACACGCCATCCCAGGGCACGTCCAGGTGCTATGCAGCTTACACCTGCTTGCGTCTGGCAGCTATCAAAGTGGAGTTGCAGCGGTAGGAGGGGTGACCCAGAGCAGCCTGTCAAGGTTCTTCCACACATTCCTTGACGCCATGATACACAGGATGGACCAATACATCTCTTTCCCTGCAACCCACGCAGAACTGGTACAAACTAAAGCTGACTTCTACCAGATGGCACAATTTCCCCAAATCATTGGCTGCATAGATGGCACGCACATTCCGATTTGCCCCCCAGCTGACACAGAATACATATACCGCAATCGGAAGTCTACGCACACCATCAACGTTCAGGTGATCTGCAATGCGAAGTGCACCATCACAGACCTGGTAGCAAAATTCCCAGGGAGTACCCACGACTCCTACATTTTTCAACAGAGCGGCATCTATGCACGGCTGATGGCTGGCGAATTTGGTGAAGGATACCTCCTAGGTGAGACACATCATCAGACCCCCATAACACAAAGTAGCTAAGTGTAATACATGTATGCATGTGAGTAATGTTACCCCTTTTCCTTCTAGGCGACAGTGCATATGCCCTCCGCTCATTCATACTCACCCCCTACCTCAACCCCTCCACACCCAGCCAAAGGAGGTATAACCGGTCCCACAAAAGCACAAGGAATGTAGTTGAATGGACCTTTGGCATCTGGAAAAGTAGATTCAGATGCCTGCACAAGAGTGGAGGTGCAAGGCAGTATACCCCCATCACCTGCTGCAAGATCATAGCTGTCTGTGCAATGTTGCACAACCTTGCGGTGAAGAAGGGCACTGAGGTGGAGTTGTCTGACTACGAGGACCATGACGACGACGTTGCTGTGCCACAAACACAACCTGCTGGGGTGTCTACGCCAAGTGATGGCAGATACAGACGTGAGGAGATTACAGAAAACTATTTCTGAGTGAGTACAGATGCACAGACAGGTAAATGGTTGTGAGGAAAAGAACATTTTAATAATGTTGCAACACCGTTACTGCACTGATGTGCAACAAAAGAAAATGTCAATGTAAAGAAAATAAATGTCAAAGGTCCGGATTGCCTCACCCGCCCTGGCAAGCCTACTTTTTGCTGCGCTTAGCAGCCCCACTGGGGTGTGCCTCTCCCCCTTCCGCATGTCCAGCGGCTTCTGCAGAGCGCCTGGTGCTCCGGTGCGGCTCCGACACAGCGCTGGCCGGGCTGCTGCGGCTGCTGCTGTCCCCAGCCTCCCCCAGGTCCAGGGCTGGATTGGCCGCAGTGTTGGAAATAATCATTGCCTCCATGGCTGTTGTTATGCGGGCCATGCCCCTGGTGACCTCAGCGGTGTTCTGTGTCAAGCTTGCCTCCATATTAGCCCCACGTTGGCACATTTGCGCGGTAGCAGCAGCAAGGCGGCTAATAGATCTGTTGTGCATGCGGGCATCCCGCCGGCGCGAGTGCTCGTGCTCGTCAAGTCTGCTGCATAGCTGTGTGATGGCTGTGGTCAGACGGCCAAGACCTGCAGCAACTTCCTTATTTGTGTCGACGAAAGCCTTAAACCCTTGCACCATCTCGCCCATCTGCAGGTTGTGCTGGCGAAGCTGGCGCTGGCAGGCCATGATGGACTTTGCCTGCATGCGCTGTATCTTGACCATGCTGCCCTCCAGCCCCTGGAAGACGCTGCCCTCCCGTGCCGGAAGTGCAGTGCTGGAAATGGCACGCCTCCGGGAACTGCTGCTGCCCTGCTGTGTGGGCTGGGGTGCCACTGGTGTTGTTGTGGTGTCGGCTGGGGCCTGACCCGCTGCTCCCTGGATAGGGTTGAGTGGAGCCACAACCATACTCCTGGCAGGAGATGTGGTAGGTGCAGGGTGGGCCGTTGTTGGAGAGTTCTCAGGGGAGAACAGCAATGGGGGTGTGCCAGACATTTGTGGGGAGTGAAGAAATGTGAAGTCAAGTCCTAGATCTCCCTCATTTCCCTGGCCAATGGTGTTGTCCTCCTCCTCCTCCTCCTCCAGGGCAGCCTGACTTGTGCTTGGCCCTGCCACCGCACTGGAAGTTGTTGCTGGTGCTGGTGCCTCAGTTGCTTGTGCTCCTCCGCCTGATGGTGCCCCTAGGTATAAAGAAGCATTTGTGAATTGAGTGCCGATGTATTACAGTCACTACAATTAAAGCATTGCACATGTCCTTGCATATACTTTGAATGTGTTCCACTGTTTTATATAATGTGGTTCTGCACTGCCATATTTTGCCTACTTCTGCTGACTACATTTACCATGATGCTTTTCTCTTGTATGTTGGTTACAGTACTGGGCTGGGGTTTGGCTGTGCATTGTGTCTAAAGGGGAGGTGTCTGGTAGGGTGTGTCATGATGCGCATGCTTCTTACCTGTAGCTGTAGCTCTGGCTGAGCTATCCAGGGTCCCGATTCCAGTCACACTCTCCCTCTCGATGGTGCTGGACACCAGTTCCTCCAGCTCAGTGAGGGGTGGCACCGGGTTCCTGCCTCCACCAGTCAGTCCAGCTTGCCTCTGCAGCTCTGCCATTTTGCGTTTAGTCAGGCTGCGGATGTCATAAAATCTTTTTTTTAGGTCATCAAGAGTCCTGGGGGTGACACCAACTGAGTTGACCTTCTCAGCAATCTCGCTCCAGAGCCTCCTCTTCGTTCTGTCCGGTACAGTGATGGACAGCCTCCCAAAGAGCTGCCTGTGCACCCTCACCACCTCCTCCACCAACACCTGCAGCTCCATGGTACTAAATTTGGGTTTTCTCTTGTGGCCAGCCTTCTGGCTCTCACTGCTGCTAGCCATCTTTCTCTCACAGTGCTCTGGCTCCTGCTTCCACTGCTGCTCACTGTGAATGTTCAGCTCAGGCTGCCTCTCCAGAAAGTTCTTAATGAGCTGCACCTGCCTGGGTAGCCACTCCCTGCTTGGGTGGGGGAGGGTGGATCCACCTCATTGGCTGTTTCGGATTTTACCGAATCGGATTTTACCGATTCGGATTCTACCGAATCGGATTTTGCCGATTCAGATTGTTCAATGCATTCCTATGGGCATTTTGGCCATGGGGGTGTATTTCGATCTCCGAATCGGTAATTGCCGAATCGGTATTTGCCGATTCGGCAATTTCCGATTCGGTGGTAGCCGATTCGGTACATTCCGAATCGGTCCATGCCGATTCAGTACGTATCAAATCACAATACCGATGACGAACGAATCAGTATTTTTTCGTTTTTTTTTTCCTACATCTCGTTTTCCGATTTCAGAATACCGATTCGGTGCGCCTCGGTATTTTGAAATCGGAAAAAGCGATTTACCTACATCGGGCCCTAAGTCCCCTTAAATCCTGAGGGTTCCTGGGTGCCAACTAGCCCACCAGGTACCTGCAGGAAGTGGCACACCGCAGCTTTGCAGAGTGGTGTGCCAATGCCACGCCCCTTTTTACACCTCTTTGCAACGCAGCTCATGGGCGCTTACTAGAGGTACCTGGTTGGCTAGTTGGACCCAAGGGACCCTCAGTATTCAAGGGGACTTAATGCCCCAACTTACAACGCACCAGAGGGCCCGTTTGCACAGTGGTGCAGGGAGGGGCCAGGGCCTGATGTGACAAGTGTGCAAATGCGCCCTGTGGTGCGTTTTAAGTTGGGGATTAATTCCCCTTGAATTCTGAGGGTCCCTGGGGCCAACTAGCCCACCAGAAACCTCCAGTAAGAGCCACAGGGCTGTGTTGCAGAGAGGTGGTCTGAGGCCACGCCCTTTTTGCACCTCTCTCAACGCAACTCTGTGGCGCTCTAAGCATTTTGAAGGGAGGAGGATTAGCACGCAGGACAAGGATTGGATTGGATGCAGGGAATATGCAGGTCAATAAAAGTAGCCAACATTTGGAGAGGATTTGTAAATAAATGTTCCATTGGTCTGGTAAATAGAAAGAAAAGTCATACAGGCTTGGATATGCTTTACAGAGATGGAGTAACACAAGTACACCTTTATTCAGTGAAACGTTATACACCCTTAATATAGATAATATAGAAACATTTTTAAGAAATTTGAAAATACCTTTACATTCACTCTTAAAGCAATAATTATATAGCTGTTACATTACACATAAGCAATTTAAAATGCTTAATAATTTGGTTGAAAAACCAAAGGATACCAGAAAATAAAATGTACGAAATACAAATAAAAAATAACCTAAAACATTCATAAAAATAGCCAGGCGTTACATTGATGCTACAGTAAGGAAATAGAATTTTTAAAAACCTAGAAATTTACTAAATAAAACAAAGGTTACAGGGATGTTATCGTTAGGAAATAGATTTAAAAAAGCATAGAAATTCACTGAAAAAAGCTAAAGGTTATAGGAATGTTATACTTCAGAAATAGAATTTAAAAACATAGAAATTCACTGAAAAAATAAAGGTTATACTGATGTTATAGTTAGACTGCCATTTCACTAGTACAAAACCAGAGAAATTTAGCCGCTATACTTAGCTGAGCTAACTATAACTCATGCCTCGCAATGCTCTTCTTATGCCCTCACATATTACATCACCCATGAAATGGTCAATGACATCACTGATATATCTCAAAAGACATAATTGATGACGTCATCTAGTTAGTGTAAGTATTTTATGTGAGTTTGTGATTGTTACACATATATACTAACCTACTACAAAAGTTAAATTAGTTTACTAGGAACTCTACTACTGAGTGATACTTTTTCTAACATATATTCTGGGAATGGCTGTGTGATTGTATGTATCCTTCTGGGTGTAGGTGTGTGCTTAGCTGTGTATTGAGTGAGTTGCTGTGTGAGTGGCTGTATTGGCGAGTGAGTGGATGTGTCAGTGGTTGTATGGGTGAGTGAGTGGCAGTGTCAGTGTCTCTATGGGTGGATAAGTGGTTGTGTAGTGACTGTATTTGTAAATGAGTGGGTGTTTTAAATGGCTGTATGAGTGAGTGACTGGGTGTGTAGGTGGCTGTCCAGCATGACCTAAAGTAACCTTTTTAGCGATACTTGCTTTCAAGCGCTTTACTGCATTTATTCTTTTAAATTTAAATATCTCAGCTTCTATGCATTGGAATTTTGTCATTTTGGTCTTTGATAATAATTTATTTTTCTAAACCTGAATGGAGTCTTTTTGAAGTGTATTTATTCTGCTACTGTGTGTTGCACAAATACTGTACACATTGCCTCATAAATAAGCCTGACTGCTTTGTGCCAAGCTACCAAAGGGTGAGCACAGGTTATCTTTTAGCATGTATCTAGCTGACCCGGACTGAAGTGGTGACTCCTACCTGGCCTGAGTGCATACCTTAGCCAACCAGGAATCCCAGCTCTAACACTGGTGATCAATGGTGAGGACAGGACTTGCGTTTGTGCAATACTATAGTAATTCATTGTTTACCACAACTCTGTACAAAGACCATCACACATTTTAAATTCTCTTTTCTCTCTCAATTGGTTTTCACCTTCATCAATATGGGACTCGTTTTGCTGTTGCACTACTGAACCCTTTACAAGATGTCCATGGATCTCAACTGCCGAGCATACTACACTGGGAATAGGTTAAGGGAGTTCTGCAAGATTAGGGGGCTGTATGTGGGCAGGAATGCTTCCAAAGCAGACCTACAGATAGCCCTCAGAGTCTATGAGGAAGTCAGGAGGCTCCAATCAACAGTGGAGGATTAGAACACTAAGCTAAGGGGAGGGTGAAGTGTATATACCAGGGCCATGACACATATGGTTTTGGACATCGCCCACAGTGAAAGCTACAGCACAGCTGAGCTTAGGAGGCTGAGAGAGGGGACTGGGAATCCCAAAAGGGTTATCCAAAGTTGAGTACGAATTAGCCCTTAGAACATGGAAGGACGTCCACAGGATGTAATCTGTACCATTAGAAAAGCCTGAAGAGGACTACCTCTTTACTCTAGACAAGGCAGACCCCTGATTGCACCTGACCTCAGAATCAGGGGCCCAAGATGGCAGTTGTCCTGGGAAGGAGGGAGAGGCATAAACATGACTGGGCAAAGGTTTTAGAAAGGAGAGGGGGCCCACAGAGAGGGGTCCCCTACTGGATCCTATGTTGGGAACAGTGACTCCTTCCAAACCCTGTACCCTGAGGAGGCCCAACTGGATGCAGAGAAAAGAGAAGCTGAGGCTGAGAGAGCCCTGGAGGAGAAAGAGGTATTGTGGGCACATGAACTGAGTCTAAACGAGATGGAAATAAGACTCCTGCAGATAGGGTCCAGCAACAACAATATTGGTGGCAGGAAAACTACTGTGTATAATCCTGAAGACACAATACACAAACCCAGAGACATGGTGCCTAACTTCAAGGAGGGGTTGACATACACCAATGGTTTCTGGCATATGAGGTAGCTCTAGAGCTGCATGGGATCCCTGAGGAGGATTGAGGAGCTGGCATTTGGAGTCATATTACTGGTTACAGGAGGGATGCCCTACTGACCCTAAAAGGTACAGTTTCATGTACACCCTCATGAAGGAGTCCCTGGTCCAGAATCATGAATTCACCCCAGAACAGTGTAGGTTGAGATTCAGGGGCAGTCAGAAACTGTCTCACTAGTCAAGGGAGAATTTTGTGGGGTACTTTTGCAAAACACTGGATAGTTGGGTAAAGGGTAGCATGGAAATTAAATATTGAAGGGCTTTGCAACGTGATTGCCAGAGAGCACATGTTCAGATATTGTTTTCCAGGGCTATGCCAACATCTGGTTGAGTGTAATTTCCCTGACCCCAGATAACTTGCAAGGGAGGCAAACCCCTGGCTGATTACCAGAGTGTCTGAAAAGGCATTTTGGGGTGATCATATGGGGACTAGCTCTGGTTGCTCGAGGGCGAGGGAGGTTCACAGTAACCCAGACAGATCCCAGTATAGTGGGGAGAGGGGGTAAAGGGTTCCATGTTCCTTTATTTATTTATTTATTTCCGGTATTTATAGAGCGCGACACTCATCCCATGGGATATCACGGCGCTGTAAAACAGAGGAGACTTCTGAGGGCTGTGCTGGGAAATTAGTTTTTGGGAAAGAGGTGGGTTTTTAATTTTTGGCGGAATTGCAGGTAATTTATGGTGTGTCTTAGGTCTACTGGTAACTCATTCCACCTTTTGGCAGCCAGGTATGAGAAGGCGCGTCCGCCTGTCCTTGCCTTGTAAATGCGTTTGGATTTGGCCAGAGCCAGATGATTCGATCTTAGATTCCTGTTGGGGGTGTAGAATTCAATTTTCTCGCGGAGGATCGTGGGACCCGTTTTATAGAGAGCTCTGTGCGCGTGGCAGAGAGTTTTGAAGGTAGCCCTCTGGCGTATCGGTAGCCAGTGAAGTTTTTTAAGGCATGCGGACGCTGAGTCGCGCTTGCCTTTGTTACAGACCAGTTTGGCCGCCTGGTTTTGTAGGACCTGTAGATGGGAGAACAGTTGTTCGTTCATCCCTTCGAATAGGGCATTGCCATAATCCAGGCGGCTGACTAAAAGGGACTGAGTGACTGTACGTCGGCAGTCCAAGGGTATCCAGGGGAAGATTTTTGCCAGGAGTTTGAGTATAGCAAAGCCTTTGCCCCAAAGTGATCGAATATGGTCCTTCATGGAGAGTGCATCGTCCATAATGATACCTAGATTTCTGGCGTGCTGTTTCGGGGTAGGGGCTGACCCTAGTGATGGTGGCCACCACGTGGCGTTCCAAGTAAGTTTGGCTCCTCCGAACAGTAGTATCTCCGATTTGCCGGCATTTAGTTTGAGGCAGTGGTTGCCCATCCATTCTGCCATTTCGGAGAGACAGCTATGTAGCTTTTTCTTTGTTGATTCCGACCCTTCATCCATTGTCACCATCAGCTGTGTGTCGTCGGCATAGGAACATATGCCGATGCCCCACTTTCTTCCAATGTCAGCCAGAGATGAAACGTAGACATTGAAGAGAGTGGGGTCCAGAGTGGGGTTCTCAGAGTAGAAGGATAGGTGGGGTGGGAAGAGACCTAAGGCACCCTATTCACAGCCCCAGAGCTTAGGTTATTCCCGTTAAGAACACCAGCAGGGAAGCCTAGTCGGTATCGAGAGGCCAGACACTGAAGGGATCTCGAGAGCCCCACAGTATCAGGAGACCAGTTCTAGTTTCTAGCCGTACCACTCCACAGAGGAGGGGGCAGAAGCTCAGATGGAGCAAAAAGAAGTGGAAACAATCCACAGAGGAAGAACCAGAGGATCAGGGGTTGACAGCTCTGGGATCAGAGCATGCCAAGACTGACCCTGGTGAGGCTACTTCTGGCCTGAGTGCTCCATGCACTGCCACAGGGACAGAGGGCAGGAGACCTGCTCCCGGCAGACTCTTGCACAACACATACAGTGTGTGTTTCTCTTGTGGGGGTAGTTGCACTTCCCAGAAAGTCCTGGCTTGACAAGCACATCTTCAGCCTAAGGGTGCAGACCCTGGGTTCAGAATATCACCCGTGAACTGGTGGGAGGGGAAGCTGCCACAAATGCCCCAACTGCTTTTTTTCTGGGAGTACCACTCCCAAAGGGAGGGTAAAGAGCCCCAGATGGAGGGGCAGGGGGGGGGGGACTCACCTCTGACTCTTGTCCAGCCCAAGGGTACAGAATCTGGGTTAGAGGACCAGTTGCAGGATACTACCCCTGAATAGTGGGAGGAGGAGTGAAGGAAGGATGTAAGGCGCCTGGAGCTATTTCTTCTCACTCATAGAAACCCCTGATTGGCCTGGGACCTGGTTCTTGACACTGAAAGCTGTCAGTGACCTATGTTGGTTGCTGTCCTTGTGGACAGTTTTCCTTAGGTTGGGGCAGAACTCAGACTCAAAGGGTGGAAAGGGCTACATCATTTTGTTTTCCATGGTAGTACTACCTGCCTACTGGAATGCATATGTGAGAAAGTTAAAGTTAGTTGCTGCACAGGTGGAGTCCACAGGTAAGGAAAAGGGTTCCCCATGGGTCAGTTCAGTGATACAGAGAGCATAAACAGAGGGATCCTACTGAGCTCAGAAAGACATAGAACTGGCAAGTGGCCCTACAGTAGGTGGCAATTTTCCATGTTCTATCACACTAAGCAGGGAAGTTCATCAAGGTATTGATTAGTCAACCCTGGAATTAGGCTGTAGGGGGGTCATGTTGGAAAATGACCATCTCTGAATGGACACACCAAGCATTTTGCCTTCCTCCTCCTCTTTTTCTGATCTTCTTTTGGTTGGCTTTAGGACTTTGGACACTTTACCACTGCTGACCAGTGCTAAAATGCATGTGCTCTCTCAGTGGTATAACTGGTTAATATCTGGGTGGCATATGTGATATACTAGTAAGTACCTTGTAAAGTGCTATAACATATGCCCAGGGCCTGTAAGTCAAATGCTACTAGTGGGCCTGCAGAACGAATTGTGCACCCACAATATCTCAACTTCTAAACATTAGATTTTTGTAGTTTTGGTCTTATTTTGTCAAAATATAATGATCTATTTTTTAAACCTGTGTGGAGTCTTTTTGTTGTGTATTCATTGTGTTACTGTGTGGGTTTGTTTAACTAATACTTTACACATTGCCTCAGTAAATAAGCCTGACTGATCTGTCCCAAGCTACAAGAGGATGAGCATAGATTATCTTTTACTGTGTATCTAGCTTACCCCGACTAGAGTGGTTGTTCCTGACTAGCCTGGGTGCATTCCTCAGCTAACCAGGAATCCCAGTTCAAACAATCAGTCACTGAGGTTGTACTTGATAGAAGGTATCCTGGATAAAATGTATATTTGCCTGACTAGCTTTACATTGTTCAACCATTCATGAACATGATCCACTACAACTCCTCCACCCCTTATTGCTTGGTTATTCCCAGATCTGATATGCGTTGTGAAGTTCATCTGAATCCAAGGGCCCTAAGCACTTCTTCAGCACCAATTATTTGTTCTCACTCTTGATACTCCCAATGATTTAGACACTGCTTAAAATACAGTGTATGTATAAATTGTTATCAAGACTCACACATTAGGCACTGCCTAAAATACAGTTTACGTACATTATATGTTGCCAAGACTCAAAGAAAAGTACAGCTTAATGTCTTGCATATATATGCATTGTAGGAGAACTGCACATAGGAACAAAAGAGGAATTCATGATAAGGCTAAGAAATGAGACTTGTTTTTACTTATGAGGCTGTACTCCTTTTTATGAGTGTTCATATTCCAATGCAACTTAAATGGCAGGGCTACTGCGCCCACAGAAGGCTTTTTGAGACTAAATCAACCAAATGTGAATATTTTAAAGGTTAGCGATAATTGACAAGAGAACTATCATTAGAATATGAGATTGTAGATAAGATGATAAAATGCCAAAAAATCATTGTTATTAACTGCCAATTGTGTTTTTAAAACTTTGAGTGGAAGTCTTAATAAACACTCTGACAAGAATAAAGTGCACTTAATAAAAATGATGGAGGAGGCGATAATTATATGCAGAGCCCAGTGAAAGATTTTAACTCCATGACAAATGTGCGAATGTTATCGGAAGCAAATGTCAGCACCTTTTGAGATCTACACATTAGAATCCATTAAAGCATATTCTCTTTAAATTCAGAAACCACTTGTGTTTTTTACTGTTCTTTGGAAATATTACATATTGTTCTTTCAGCACTAATACCTTAAATAAAGTATGTCAAGTGTAATATACACACATTTCTTGTTCTGTGTAGGTTCTGAAGTTTTGTTATAGCTCGGCATAATATTCTAAATATCCTCATAACACTTGCTGTAAGAGGAAAGAAAAAGGCGTACAAGAGGATAGAAAAATGAAAAATCAGAATGAGATTAGAAAAGAGAGGACATGAGGGCGTGGCTTGGAGCCTGGGCAAGATTGCCGCCTGAAGTGAGCTCCAGCAGTAAGAGGAAACCGATGGTGTTTTAACCCCTTCGATGTTGATGACGAGCTCAGCTCGTCATCAGCCACGGGGGGCGTGTGCGGATGACGAGCTGAGCTCGTCATCTAACGCAGCTTTTCGAAAAAAGCCGCGTAGCGCAAAAATCACCGCAGCAGCGATGCGGTTAACTTGCTCAATCCGACTCCATCCACTCCTGATGAGTCACATATGTGCTCCGGATGACCCCGAACAAAAAGAACAGCCCTCAAATCTCCTGAACCTCGGTGTTATGGCGGCATTTACTGGATCGTGAACATTTCGGCAGGCCTTGCAGGATGAGGAACTGTTGTCAGTGATGCCACAAGGATCAGCTCACCCACTGCGATACTCTCTCCCAGTTGCCTGCTGATCCTGCTAATTAAGGATAATCAACTCACCTACCAAAGAGGTAAAGTGCTCACCCCCACTGGCATACTGCAATACTTAAATGCAACTTTCAGCTGAGCGATAGGCAATTACAATGACAAGATGGTGTGGCAATGCATTACACCGGGGCACACCCACCTCTGATAAGCACTGACTCGTGGCAGTACAAGTTTGGCCTAGCGTAAATCTCCTATGTGATATATTGTAATTGTAATTGCAAATACATAGGGGCAGATTTACAAGCCCCTTGCGCCACTTTTGCGTAATTTTTCCCACGTTAAAAATGACGCAAAATTGGCGCAAGGGGCTTGTAAATCTACACCATAGCGCTTAATACCCCTGACTAGACACTGAAGTTCTTTTTCAGCGAGTAGCACGCTACTCGGAACCCAAAAAGGATTAGTGGCGAATTACTATAGGGAGATATTTAAATAATTTGAGTGGTGAACATGTGAGTTTGTTATTTGGATTAAGAAAGTATGGTGGTGGGGTAGAAGATGGAAGGTGTTTGCATTTATATCACGCTTTCTACCCCTGATGAGGTGTCAAAATGCTTTCAGCAGGTAGCACGCTACTCCGGAACCCAAACAGGATTAGTGGGGAATTATTATAGAGAATTATGAAATTAATTTGACTGGTAGACACGTTAGTCTGTTAGTTGGATTGAAAAGGATAGTGGAGGGATAGAAGTTGGGAGGATCCATAACTTAGATTTTTGGTGGAATGAAACCACCAACTTTCTGAGAAGGACTAGTCCTTAATGGATCAAGTAGTGACAGACTCTAACATCTAGAGGGAGATCTGGCTTGCCTGAAAACATATGGCCTGGGACCTGTACTCATCCCTGGTGACAATTGCTTCATTTCAAGCCTGGTACTCAGTAGCTGTCAAAGTGGGTTTGATGACATTTGCCTTCCCTCTGACTCCAATCATGGCTAACCCCGGCTTTCTTCCGCGAATGCAACCAGAACATTTCTGGCATTGGCAGGAGGGAGGCTATAAATGAGTAGGCTGCCTCTTTGATACCCAGGGAATTGTTCCCTTTGACCAACTCAAAACTGACTACCGCCTTGTAGACTCTGACTGCATACACTATCTACATTCAGTCCTAGGATCCGGGAATAAACAAGGTGTAGGTCGACCCATGACTCCCTTTGAGAAATGGCTAGTTCTTTATTCTGATGACAAATGCCATATCTCTGAACTTTATGCTTTGCTGAGTAGGGACCCCTCCCTGACCAAAACCAAGGGACAATTGAAAGGGAGGTGGAACTTGTCAGATCACTTTCACCCAAAGAATGGGAGAACATCTTCTATAGGACACATTGCATGGCGCAAATCATGACTGGTACGGAGACTGCATAAATGATTGTCTCCTATTAGTATCTCACCCCTGAGAGACTGCAGAAGTGGCAGGTAGGGTGCACAAAGGAGTGTTGACAAGGATGCAGGGACACAGCAACACTGCTCCATCTTTTATGGCACTGCCTGAAGCTAATCAGGTCCCGTCAGACATTGACTCAGCTTTTGAAACTTCCATCTCGGGGTTCCGGACATGCACCGTCCTGGACCACCGAACACTCTAACCTATCGGCTATGCTCTAATAAAGGGACACAAATTGCTCTATCCTCTGGGCTTTAAGTGGGCCGGGTCTCACCGGGTCTGAGCACCGGCAGTTTTTTAACACCTTGGCTGCTTGAATTATTCCCCTGTTGTGCTGGACCATAATGGAAATGGGTGTGGTCATGATGAGCTCAGCTCGTCATGAGCACACGAGCACTGTGCCTCATGACGAGCTGATCTCATCATGAGCACCGAAGGGGTTAAAGGGGGCCTCGAAACGGGTCTCTATCTGGCTCTGTTTTGTGCCCTGGCGCAGGCGGTCCGTATTTTACGAGCATGATAGGGGAAGGGAAATCCTTTAAAGAGAGTCATTTTCTTTCTGGATTTCCCTTCTCTTTTTGAAATTCAGGAGCAGCAACATTGTTGTGGGGTCATCAGGGCTTTACGTGGAAGCTTTTTCAATATTATATATAAGCCAGAGTTGCTGCTTATTTATCTTATGCAACTAACAACCATTGACAAAGTCAATAGTCCTGACTTGTTGTAGATATGATGTTACTTGTTGTATCATAGATCTGGATGCAATGACAAACAGCAAAATACCAGTCGGGCGGCACAGTATGCTAGACACACATTTTTAGCTTGCTTGTGTTTTTAAGCCACTCCCTTATTTACATTGGCCACGCCCCTTTGAGAGACCCCTCGGTTTTTTCAACCCACTTAAAGCCCTGTCTTCCCCTGTGGGTGGCCCACCATGTCATGCTCTCCATGTGCTGCACGGACACGGTTCTGGACCATACGTCCTGGCTGCATTACTTCACACTAGGGTTGGAGAAACTGTCTGTGTCCATGGAACTAGGATGCAACTCCAACCCTGAGCTGTGGGCACCTTTTATCTGGATTCTCTTCTCTGAGTTTAGAGAACAGCTGACAGGCCCAGTTCATTTGCGGCTTCTCTGCTCACTTCCCGGGGTGACCTACATGGAAACCTAGATAACACCTGGGGCTCTCATTGTTCCTTCACACACAGACTTTTAACATAGCCAACGCTTTTGTTCACATAGCTACTGTACCGCAGGAGATTTGGGGGGTTGGCAGGAGGTGGGTTTATGTCTAATTGACTGTTCCTTTTTCTGTTCTTATAAAAATTTGCCTGGATTACCCTCCCAGCGCCAGGGTTGCAGGTAGATAGCTGTGTTTAATCACCTTACTTGCTGTGTATTCTTGTGATCGGCAATAATAAATAGAATTGTCCCATAAAGATACAGAAACAAAGGGCAAACTCTGCATGAAATTCAATAGAGCTAAGCCAGACAGATCCTCTTCAGTGCCCAAGCTACAGGCCCATGTCTTTGAGCAACGCTGACATAAAAATACTGGTGAAGATTTTGGTCACTTGCCTTTCGGAGGTAGTCAATACACAACTTTCATGTAGGCTTTATACTAGGCAGAACATCTAGATACCAACTGACACTGCCTTCAGTTACAGTGTGACAGCTGAAGGATGACTTTTAACGAGAGGATGCCATTTTCTTGGACGATAAGAAAGTGTATGACCATGTGAAATGAGGGATTCTTTGGACGGCTGGTATAAGCTTTGACTTTCTGGCTAAGCGCAAGTAACCCATGGCTCCAATTCACTCCGAAGGCTTTATGTTTGACACATTTAGCATTCACTTTTATTATTCACATGTGTACGAGACTGGGTGACCACTTTTCCATCTTCTATTCCTGTTTGTGCAGCAGCAGTGGCTGGCTTGTACTGACGGTGATGGGGCAAAGGATTGGGTGGGGGGCACAATAACATAAAAATAAAAAAAAATGTGCTTACCTTCTCAGCACGACGACCTCCTCCCTTGGACGTCTTCCAGGAAGCTCTTGATGCAGGAAACATCACTACCCAATTCTACTGCTGCTTTCATAGCATGAAAGCACAGCCAGGATTGGATACAGCAGACTCTCCCAGCGCTCTTAAGAGCACTGGAGGCTTGTGCTTCCTCTAAAGCTGTCTAAGACAGCTGGGTTAGAGAATTTTAAAATGCGCCTGCTGGCTGGTCGTCCCAAGAGGCAATCGCATTGTGCACAGCTCCCTGCTGCTGCCACTTGGCAAGGCTGGCCCGCCCGTCCTCATACTTAGTTCCGGTTGGGTTGCTTAAAAGTAAAACAGTAATAAATAAACATTATTACCGTTTTATTTTTCCGCTCTGGGGATTGTGAGGCAACACTTCTCAGCTGAAAAGGAGGAGCCACCACAGTGTAGCTGGAAGTACTGTCTCCTGGTATGGCATGGCATTTAGTAAGAGCGTATCTAATTTAATAAGCTTAATTTTGAAATGAGATAGCCCTTGAAATCTCTGGAGCTTCTCCACCACTTGGGGCATTAAGGTTAAGGGATCCGCCATGGAAAGCATGATGCCACCTGCAAACATTGCACGTGATTTGAAATGATCTTTGCCAATGATAGCTACCCTGATTGCCTTGTTTTTTTGTGATGGTGATACGAACAGCTCGAGAGTAAGGACAAAGGTAAGGGGTGAAAGAAGGCAGCCCTGTCTAGTACTTCTTTCTATGGTGATTGTCATTTACTCTTATTTGAGCTGTGGGAGAACAATAACTTTCCATGATTTTATTCAGAACGCAGTATGGGAGAACCAGTCCACAAGGCTCCTATCATTTATGTCCTATAGGATCCATCAAACACCTTTTCTGCATCATGAGATAAGAGTTAGATGTTCTTACAATTCCTTTCTGCATTAATAGTCAGCTTTGTATGTATTTGTTATTTCAAGGAGGAAGCAGCCCAGCCTCTTAGCCAGAATGCCAATGAGGAGCTTCCGGTTGCTGTTCAGGAGAGAGATGGTCTGTACAATGTGCATTGGGTAGGGTCTTTACCTGGTTTATGAACGGACATCACTGCCACCTCACACATCGTGTTAGCCCATGTACCTGACTCAGTGATATCACTGAAAAGTCTAACCAAGTTTGTTCAGAATAGCTTCTAGAAGTTGGCGGTGTAACCACATCTTTAATCAAGGGTGTTTCAGGCAGCCCCCTCTTCAGTGCTCATACCTCCGTCTGGTTTCTTCACGGCTCATACCTCCGTCTGGTCTCTTCAGGGCTCATACCTCCTTCGGGTCTCTTCAGGGCTCATGCCTCCTTCTGGTCTCTTCAGGGCTCATACCTCCGTCTGGTCTCTTCAGGGCTCATACCTCCGTCTGGTCTCTTCAGGGCTCATACCTCCTTCTGGTCTCTTCAGGGCTCATACCTCCATCTGGTCTCTTCAGGGCTTATACCTCCTTCTGGTCTCTTCAGGGCTCATACCTCCTTCTGGTCTCTTCAGGGCTCATGCCTCCTTCTGGTCTCTTCAGGGCTCATACCTCTGTCTGGTCTCTTCAGGACTCATACCTCCGTCTGGTCTCTTCACCGCTCATACCTCTGTCGGGTCTCTTCAGGGCTCATACCTCCTTCTGATCTCTTCAGGGCTCACGCCTCCTTCTGGCCTCTTCAGGGCTCATACCTCCATCTGGTCTCTTCAGGGCTCATTCCTCCGTCTGGTCTCTTCAGGGCTCATGCCTCCTTCTGGTCTCTTCAGGGCTCATACCTCTGTCTGGTCTCTTCAGGGCTCATACCTCCATCTGGTCTCTTCAGGGCTCATGCCTCCTTCTGGTCTCTTCAGGGCTCATACCTCAGTCTGGTCTCTTCAGGGATCATACCTCCTTCTGATCTCTTCAGGGCTCATGCCTCCTTCTGGTCTCTTCAGGGCTCATACATCTGTCTGGTCTCTTCAGGGCTCATACCTCCGTCTGGTCTCTTCAGGGCTCATACCTCCGTCTGCTCTCTTCAGGCCTCATACCTCCTTCTGGTCTATTCAGTGCTCATACCTCCTTCTGGTCTCTTCAGGGCTCATACCTCCGTCTGGTCTCTTCAGGGCTCATACCTCCTTCTGGTCTCTTCAGGGCTCATGCCTCCTTCTGGTCTCTTCAGGGCCCATACCTCCTTCTGGTCTCTTCAGGGCTCATACCTCCATCTGGTCTCTTCAGGGCTCATACCTCCTTCTGGTCTCTTCAGGGATCATACCTCCGTCTGGTCTCTTCACCGCTCATACCTCTGTCTGGTCTCTTCAGGGCTCATACCTCCTTCTGGTCTCTTCAGGGCTCATGCCTCCTTCTGGTCTCTTCAGGGCTCATACCTCTGTCTGGTCTCTTCAGGACTCATACCTCCGTCTGGTCTCTTCACCGCTCATACCTCCGTCTGGTCTTTTCAGGGCTCATACCTCCTTCTGGTCTCTTCAGGGCTCATGCCTCCTTCTGGTCTCTTCAGGGCTCATACCTCCGTCTGGTCTCTTCAGGGCTCATACCTCCATCTGGTCTCTTCAGGGCTCATGCCTCCTTCTGGTCTCTTCAGGGCTCATACCTAGGTCTGGTCTCTTCAGGGCTCATACCTCAGTCTAGTCTCTTCAGGGCTCATGCCTCCTTCTGGTCTCTTCAGGGCTCATACCTCCGTCTGGTCTCTTCAGGGCTCATACCTCTGTCTGGTCTCTTCAGGACTCATACCTCCGTCTGGTCTCTTCACCGCTCATACCTCCGTCTGGTCTCTTCAGGGCTCATACCTCCTTCTGGTCTCTTCAGGGCTCATGCCTCCTTCTGGTCTCTTCAGGGCTCACACCTCCGTCTGGTCTCTTCAGGGCTCATACCTCCGTATGGTCTCTTCAGGGCTCATGCCTCCTTCTGGTCTCTTCAGGGCTCATACCTCCATCTGGTTTCTTCAGGGCTCATACCTCCGTCTGGTTTCTTCAGGGCTCATGCCTCCTTCTGGTCTCTTCAGGGCTCATACCTCCGTCTGGTCTCTTCAGGGCTCATACCTCCTTCTGGTCTCTTCAGGGCTCATGCCTCCTTCTGGTCTCTTCAGGGCTCATGCCTCCTTCTGGTCTCTTCAGGGCCCATACCTCCTTCTGGTCTCTTCAGGGCTCATACCTCCGTCTGGTCTCTTCAGGGCTCATGCCTCCTTCTGGTCTCTTCAGGGATCATACCTCCGTCTGGTCTCTTCACCGCTCATACCTCTGTCTGGTCTCTTCAGGGCTCATACCTCCTTCTGGTCTCTTCAGGGCTCATGCCTCCTTCTGGTCTCTTCAGGGCTCATACCTCTGTCTGGTCTCTTCAGGACTCATACCTCCATCTGGTCTCTTCACCGCTCATACCTCCGTCTGGTCTCTTCACCGCTCATACCTCCGTCTGGTCTCTTCAGGGCTCATACCTCCTTCTGGTCTCTTCAGGGCTCATGTCTCCTTCTGGTCTCTTCAGGGCTCATACCTCCGTCTGGTCTCTTCAGGGCTCATACCTCCATCTGGTCTCTTCAGGGCTCATGCCTCCTTCTGGTCTCTTCAGGGCTCATACCTAGGTCTGGTCTCTTCAGGGCTCATACCTCCGTCTAGTCTCTTCAGGGCTCATGCCTCCTTCTGGTCTCTTCAGGGCTCATACCTCCGTCTGGTCTCTTCAGGGCTCATACCTCTGTCTGGTCTCTTCAGGACTCATACCTCCGTCTGGTCTCTTCACCGCTCATACCTCCGTCTGGTCTCTTCAGGGCTCATACCTCCTTCTGGTCTCTTCAGGGTTCATGCCTCCTTCTGGTCTCTCCAGGGCTCATACCTCTGTCTGTCTCTTCAGGGCTCATACCTCCGTATGGTCTCTTCAGGGCTCATGCCTCCTTCTGGTCTCTTCAGGGCTCATACCTCCATCTGGTCTCTTCAGGGCTCATACCTCCGTCTGGTTTCTTCAGGGCTCATGCCTCCTTCTGGTCTCTTCAGGGCTCATACCTCTGTCTGGTCTCTTCAGGGCTCATACCTCCTTCTGGTCTCTTCAGGGCTCATGCCTCCTTCTGGTCTCTTCAGGGCCCATACTTCCATCTGGTCTCTTCAGGGCTCCTACCTCCGTCTGGTCTCTTCAGGGCTCATACCTCAATCTGGTCTCTTCAGGCCTCATACCTCCTTCTGGTCTATTCAGTGCTCATACCTCCTTCTGGTCTCTTCAGGGCTCATACCTCCGTCTGGTCTCTTCAGGGCTCATACCTCCTTCTGGTCTCTTCAGGGCTCATGCCTCCTTCTGGTCTCTTCAGGGCTCATACCTCCGTCTGGTCTCTTCAGGGCTCATACCTCCGTCTGGTCTCTTCAGGGCTCATACCTCCTTCTGGTCTCTTCAGGGCTCATACCTCCGTCTGGTCTCTTCAGGGCTCATACCTCCGTCTGGTCTCTTCAGGGCTCATACCTCCTTCTGGTCTCTTCAGGGCTCATGCCTCCTTCTGGTCTCTTCAGGGCTCATACCTCTGTCTGGTCTCTTCAGGACTCATACATCCGTCTTATCTCTTCACCGCTCATACCTCCGTCTGGTCACTTCAGGGCTCATACCTCCTTCTGGTCTCTTCAGGCTCATGCCTCCTTCTGGTCTCTTCAGGGCTCATACCTCCGTCTGGTCTCTTCGGGGCTCATACCTCCGTCTGGTCTCTTCAGGGCTCATACCTCCATCTGGTCTCTTGACGGCTCATACCTCCATCTGGTCTCTTCAGGGCTCATACCTCCTTCTGGTCCCTTCAGGGCTCATGCCTCCTTCTGGTCACTTCAGGGCTCATACTTCCGTCTGGTCTCTTCAGGGCTCATACCTCCGTCTGGTCTCTTCAGGGCTCATACCTCCATCTGGTCTCTTCAGGCCTCATACCTCCTTCTGGTCTATTTAGTGCTCATACCTCCTTCTGGTCTCTTCAGGGCTCATACCTCCGTCTGGTATCTTCAGGCCTCATTCCTCCTTCTAGTCTATTCAGTGCTCATACCTCCTTCTGGTCTCTTCAGGGCTCATACCTCCGTCTGGTCTCTTCAGGGCTCATACCTCCTTCTGGTCTCTTCAGGGCTCATACCTCCTTCTGGTCTCTTCAGGGCTCATGCCTCCTTCTGGTCTCTTCAGGGCTCATACCTCTGTCTGGTCTCTTCAGGACTCATACCTCCGTCTGGTCTCTTCACAGCTCATACCTCCGTCTGTTCTCTTCAGGGCTCATACCGCCTTCTGGTCTCTTCAGGGCTCATGCCTCCTTCTGGTCTCTTCAGGGCTCATACCTCTATCTGGTCTCTTCAGGACTCATACCTCCTTCTGGTCTCTTCAGGGCTCATACCTCCTTCTGGTCTCTTCAGGGCTCATGCCTCCTTCTGGTCTCTTCAGGGCTCATACCTCTGTCTGGTCTCTTCAGGACTCATACCTCCGTCTGGTCTCTTCACCGCTCATACCTCTGTCTGCTCTCTTCAGGGATCATGCCTCCTTCTGGTCTCTTCAGGGCTCATACCTCTGTCTGGTCTCTTCAGGACTCATACCTCCGTCTGGTCTCTTCACCGCTCATACCTCTGTCTGGTCTCTTCAGGGCTCATACCTCCGTCTGGTCTCTTCAGGGCTCATACCTCCATCTGGTCTCTTCAGGCCTCATACCTCCTTCTGGTCTATTCAGTGCTCATACCTCCTTCTGGTCTCTTCAGGGCTCATACCTCCGTCTGGTCTCTTCGGGCCTCATTCCTCCTTCTGGTCTATTCAGTGCTCATACCTTCTTCTGGTCTCTTCAGGGCTCACACCTCCGTCTGGTCTCTTCAGGGCTCATACCTCCTTCTGGTCTCTTCAGGGCTCATACCTCCTTCTGGTCTCTTCAGGGCTCATACTTCCGTCTGGTCTCTTCAGGGCTCATACCTCCGTCTGGTCTCTTCAGGGCTCATACCTCCATCTGGTCTCTTCAGGCCTCATACCTCCTTCTGGTCTATTCAGTGCTCATACCTCCTTCTGGTCTCTTCAGGGCTCATACCTCCGTCTGGTCTCTTCGGGCCTCATTCCTCCTTCTGGTCTATTCAGTGCTCATACCTCCTTCTGGTCTCTTCAGGGCTCATACCTCCGTCTGGTCTCTTCAGGGCTCATACCTCCTTCTGGTCTCTTCAGGGCTCATTCCTCCTTCTGGTCTCTTCAGGGCTCATGCCTCCTTCTGGTCTCTTCAGGGCTCATACCTCTGTCTGGTCTCTTCAGGACTCATACCTCCGTCTGGTCTCTTCACCGCTCATACCTCCGTCTGGTCTCTTCAGGGCTCATACCTCCGTCTGGTCTCTTCAGGGCTCATACCTCCATCTGGTCTCTTCAGGCCTCATACCTCCTTCTGGTCTATTCAGTGCTCATACCTCCTTCTGGTCTCTTCAGGGCTCATACCTCCGTCTGGTCTCTTCGGGCCTCATTCCTCCTTCTGGTCTATTCAGTGCTCATACCTCCTTCTGGTCTCTTCAGGGCTCACACCTCCGTCTGGTCTCTTCAGGGCTCATACCTCCTTCTGGTCTCTTCAGGGCTCATACCTCCTTCTGGTCTCTTCAGGGCTCATACTTCCGTCTGGTCTCTTCAGGGCTCATACCTCCGTCTGGTCTCTTCAGGGCTCATACCTCCATCTGGTCTCTTCAGGCCTCATACCTCCTTCTGGTCTATTCAGTGCTCATACCTCCTTCTGGTCTCTTCAGGGCTCATACCTCCGTCTGGTCTCTTCGGGCCTCATTCCTCCTTCTGGTCTATTCAGTGCTCATACCTCCTTCTGGTCTCTTCAGGGCTCATACCTCCGTCTGGTCTCTTCAGGGCTCATACCTCCTTCTGGTCTCTTCAGGGCTCATACCTCCTTCTGGTCTCTTCAGGGCTCATGCCTCCTTCTGGTCTCTTCAGGGCTCATACCTCTGTCTGGTCTCTTCAGGACTCATACCTCCGTCTGGTCTCTTCACAGCTCATACCTCCGTCTGGTCTCTTCAGGGCTCATACCGCCTTCTGGTCTCTTCAGGGCTCATGCCTCCTTCTGGTCTCTTCAGGGCTCATACCTCTGTCTGGTCTCTTCAGGACTCATACCTCCTTCTGGTCTCTTCAGGGCTCATACCTCCTTCTGGTCTCTTCAGGGCTCATGCCTCCTTCTTCTCTCTTCAGGGCTCATACCTCTGTCTGGTCTCTTCAGGACTCATACCTCCGTCTGGTCTCTTCACCGCTCATACCTCCGTCTGGTCTCTTCAGGGCTCATACCTCCGTCTGGTCTCTTCGGGCCTCATTCCTCCTTCTGGTCTATTCAGTGCTCATACCTCCTTCTGGTCTCTTCAGGGCTCATACCTCCGTCTGGTCTCTTCAGGGCTCATACCTCCGTCTGATCTCTTCAGGGCTCATACCTCCGTCTGGTCTCTTCAGGGCTCATACCTCCGTCTGGTCTCTTCACGGCTCATACCTTCGTCTGGTCTCTTCAGGGCTCATACCTCCGTCTGGTCTCTTCAGGGCTCATACCTCCTTCTGGTCTCTTCAGGGCTCATGCCTCCTTCTGGTCTCTTCAGGGCTCATGCCTCCTTCTGGTCTCTTCAGGGCTCATACCTCCGTCTGGTCTCTTCAGGGCTCATACCTCCTTCTGGTCTCTTCAGGGCTCATGCCTCCTTCTGGTCTCTTCAGGGCTCATGCCTCCTTCTGGTCTCTTCAGGGCCCATACCTCCTTCTGGTCTCTTCAGGGCTCATACCTCCGTCTGGTCTCTTCAGGGCTCATACCTCCTTCTGGTCTCTTCAGGGATCATACCTCCGTCTGGTCTCTTCACCGCTCATACCTCTGTCTGGTCTCTTCAGGGCTCATACCTCCTTCTGGTCTCTTCAGGGCTCATGCCTCCTTCTGGTCTCTTCAGGGCTCATACCTCTGTCTGGTCTCTTCAGGACTCATACCTCCATCTGGTCTCTTCACCGCTCATACCTCCGTCTGGTCTCTTCACCGCTCATACCTCCGTCTGGTCTCTTCAGGGCTCATACCTCCTTCTGGTCTCTTCAGGGCTCATGCCTCCTTCTGGTCTCTTCAGGGCTCATACCTCCGTCTGGTCTCTTCAGGGCTCATACCTCCATCTGGTCTCTTCAGGGCTCATGCCTCCTTCTGGTCTCTTCAGGGCTCATACCTAGGTCTGGTCTCTTCAGGGCTCATACCTCCGTCTAGTCTCTTCAGGGCTCATGCCTCCTTCTGGTCTCTTCAGGGCTCATACCTCCGTCTGGTCTCTTCAGGGCTCATACCTCTGTCTGGTCTCTTCAGGACTCATACCTCCGTCTGGTCTCTTCACCGCTCATACCTCCGTCTGGTCTCTTCAGGGCTCATACCTCCTTCTGGTCTCTTCAGGGTTCATGCCTCCTTCTGGTCTCTCCAGGGCTCATACCTCTGTCTGTCTCTTCAGGGCTCATACCTCCGTATGGTCTCTTCAGGGCTCATGCCTCCTTCTGGTCTCTTCAGGGCTCATACCTCCATCTGGTCTCTTCAGGGCTCATACCTCCGTCTGGTTTCTTCAGGGCTCATGCCTCCTTCTGGTCTCTTCAGGGCTCATACCTCCGTCTGGTCTCTTCAGGGCTCATACCTCCTTCTGGTCTCTTCAGGGCTCATGCCTCCTTCTGGTCTCTTCAGGGCCCATACTTCCATCTGGTCTCTTCAGGGCTCCTACCTCCGTCTGGTCTCTTCAGGGCTCATACCTCAATCTGGTCTCTTCAGGCCTCATACCTCCTTCTGGTCTATTCAGTGCTCATACCTCCTTCTGGTCTCTTCAGGGCTCATACCTCCGTCTGGTCTCTTCAGGGCTCATACCTCCTTCTGGTCTCTTCAGGGCTCATGCCTCCTTCTGGTCTCTTCAGGGCTCATACCTCCGTCTGGTCTCTTCAGGGCTCATACCTCCGTCTGGTCTCTTCAGGGCTCATACCTCCTTCTGGTCTCTTCAGGGCTCATACCTCCGTCTGGTCTCTTCAGGGCTCATACCTCCTTCTGGTCTCTTCAGGGCTCATACCTCCGTCTGGTCTCTTCAGGGCTCATACCTCCTTCTGGTCTCTTCAGGGCTCATGCCTCCTTCTGGTCTCTTCAGGGCTCATACCTCTGTCTGGTCTCTTCAGGACTCATACATCCGTCTTATCTCTTCACCGCTCATACCTCCATCTGGTCTCTTCAGGGCTCATACCTCCTTCTGGTCTCTTCAGGCTCATGCCTCCTTCTGGTCTCTTCAGGGCTCATACCTCCGTCTGGTCTCTTCGGGGCTCATACCTCCGTCTGGTCTCTTCAGGGCTCATACCTCCATCTGGTCTCTTCACGGCTCATACCTCCGTCTGGTCTCTTCAGTGCTCATACCTCCATCTGGTCTCTTCAGGGCTCATACCTCCTTCTGGTCCCTTCAGGGCTCATGCCTCCTTCTGGTCTCTTCAGGGCTCATACTTCCGTCTGGTCTCTTCAGGGCTCATACCTCTGTCTGGTCTCTTCAGGGCTCATACCTCCATCTGGTCTCTTCAGGCCTCATACCTCCTTCTGGTCTATTAAGTGCTCATACCTCCTTCTGGTCTCTTCAGGGCTCATACCTCCGTCTGGTATCTTCAGGCCTCATTCCTCCTTCTAGTCTATTCAGTGCTCATACCTCCTTCTGGTCTCTTCAGGGCTCATACCTCCGTCTGGTCTCTTCAGGGCTCATACCTCCTTCTGGTCTCTTCAGGGCTCATACCTCCTTCTGGTCTCTTCAGGGCTCATGCCTCCTTCTGGTCTCTTCAGGGCTCATACCTCCTTCTGGTCTCTTCAGGGCTCATGCCTCCTTCTGGTCTCTTCAGGGCTCATACCTCTGTCTGGTCTCTTCAGGGCTCATACCTCTGTCTGGTCTCTTCAGGACTCATACCTCCGTCTGGTCTCTTCACAGCTCATACCTCCTTCTGGTCTCTTCAGGGCTCATACCTCCTTCTGGTCTCTTCAGGGCTCATACCTCCTTCTGGTCTCTTCAGGGCTCATGCCTCCTTCTGGTCTCTTCAGGGCTCATACCTCTGTCTGGTCTCTTCAGGACTCATACCTCCGTCTGGTCTCTTCACAGCTCATACCTCCGTCTGTTCTCTTCAGGGCTCATACCGCCTTCTGGTCTCTTCAGGGCTCATGCCTCCTTCTGGTCTCTTCAGGGCTCATACCTCTATCTGGTCTCTTCAGGACTCATACCTCCGTCTGGTCTCTTCACCGCTCATACCTCTGTCTGGTCTCTTCAGGGATCATGCCTCCTTCTGGTCTCTTCAGGGCTCATACCTCTGTCTGGTCTCTTCAGGACTCATACCTCCGTCTGGTCTCTTCACCGCTCATACCTCCGTCTGGTCTCTTCAGGGCTCATACCTCCGTCTGGTCTCTTCAGGGCTCATACCTCCATCTGGTCTCTTCAGGCCTCATACCTCCTTCTGGTCTATTCAGTGCTCATACCTCCTTCTGGTCTCTTCAGGGCTCATGCCTCCTTCTGGTCTCTTCAGGGCTCATACCTCTGTCTGGTCTCTTCAGGACTCATACCTCCGTCTGGTCTCTTCACCGCTCATACCTCTGTCTGGTCTCTTCAGGGATCATGCCTCCTTCTGGTCTCTTCAGGGCTCATACCTCTGTCTGGTCTCTTCAGGACTCATACCTCCGTCTGGTCTCTTCACCGCTCATACCTCCGTCTGGTCTCTTCAGGGCTCATACCTCCGTCTGGTCTCTTCAGGGCTCATACCTCCATCTGGTCTCTTCAGGCCTCATACCTCCTTCTGGTCTATTCAGTGCTCATACCTCCTTCTGGTCTCTTCAGGGCTCATACCTCCGTCTGGTCTCTTCGGGCCTCATTCCTCCTTCTGGTCTATTCAGTGCTCATACCTCCTTCTGGTCTCTTCAGGGCTCAGACCTCCGTCTGGTCTCTTCAGGGCTCATACCTCCTTCTGGTCTCTTCAGGGCTCATACCTCCTTCTGGTCTCTTCAGGGCTCATACTTCCGTCTGGTCTCTTCAGGGCTCATACCTCCGTCTGGTCTCTTCAGGGCTCATACCTCCATCTGGTCTCTTCAGGCCTCATACCTCCTTCTGGTCTATTCAGTGCTCATACCTCCTTCTGGTCTCTTCAGGGCTCATACCTCCGTCTGGTCTCTTCGGGCCTCATTCCTCCTTCTGGTCTATTCAGTGCTCATACCTCCTTCTGGTCTCTTCAGGGCTCATACCTCCGTCTGGTCTCTTCAGGGCTCATACCTCCTTCTGGTCTCTTCAGGGCTCATACCTCCTTCTGGTCTCTTCATGGCTCATGCCTCCTTCTGGTCTCTTCAGGGCTCATACCTCTGTCTGGTCTCTTCAGGACTCATACCTCCGTCTGGTCTCTTCACCGCTCATACCTCCGTCTGGTCTCTTCAGGGCTCATACCTCCGTCTGGTCTCTTCAGGGCTCATACCTCCATCTGGTCTCTTCAGGCCTCATACCTCCTTCTGGTCTATTCAGTGCTCATACCTCCTTCTGGTCTCTTCAGGGCTCATACCTCCGTCTGGTCTCTTCGGGCCTCATTCCTCCTTCTAGTCTATTCAGTGCTCATACCTCCTTCTGGTCTCTTCAGGGCTCACACCTCCGTCTGGTCTCTTCAGGGCTCATACCTCCTTCTGGTCTCTTCAGGGCTCATACCTCCTTCTGGTCTCTTCAGGGCTCATACTTCCGTCTGGTCTCTTCAGGGCTCATACCTCCGTCTGGTCTCTTCAGTGCTCATACCTCCTTCTGGTCTCTTCAGGGCTCATACCTCCGTCTGGTCTCTTCGGGCCTCATTCCTCCTTCTGGTCTATTCAGTGCTCATACCTCCTTCTGGTCTCTTCAGGGCTCACACCTCTGTCTGGTCTCTTCAGGGCTCATACCTCCTTCTGGTCTCTTCAGGGCTCATACCTCCTTCTGGTCTCTTCAGGGCTCATGCCTCCTTCTGGTCTCTTCAGGGCTCATACCTCTGTCTGGTCTCTTCAGGACTCATACCTCCGTCTGGTCTCTTCACAGCTCATACCTCCGTCTGGTCTCTTCAGGGCTCATACCGCCTTCTGGTCTCTTCAGGGCTCATGCCTCCTTCTGGTCTCTTCAGGGCTCATACCTCTGTCTGGTCTCTTCAGGACTCATACCTCCTTCTGGTCTCTTCAGGGCTCATACCTCCTTCTGGTCTCTTCAGGGCTCATGCCTCCTTCTTCTCTCTTCAGGGCTCATACCTCTGTCTGGTCTCTTCAGGACTCATACCTCCGTCTGGTCTCTTCACCGCTCATACCTCCGTCTGGTCTCTTCAGGGCTCATACCTCCGTCTGGTCTCTTCGGGCCTCATTCCTCCTTCTGGTCTATTCAGTGCTCATACCTCCTTCTGGTCTCTTCAGGGCTCATACCTCCGTCTGGTCTCTTCAGGGCTCATACCTCCGTCTGATCTCTTCAGGGCTCATACCTCCGTCTGGTCTCTTCAGGGCTCATACCTCCGTCTGGTCTCTTCACGGCTCATACCTTCGTCTGGTCTCTTCAGGGCTCATACCTCCGTCTGGTCTCTTCAGGGCTCATACCTCCTTCTGGTCTCTTCAGGGCTCATGCCTCCTTCTGGTCTCTTCAGGGCTCATACCTCCGTCTGGTCTCTTCGGGGCTCATTCCTCCGTCTGTTCTCTTCAGGGCTCATGCCTCCTTCTGGTCTTTTCAGGGCTCATACCTCCATCTGGTCTCTTCAGGGCTCATACCTCCTTCTGGTCTCTTCAGGGCTCATGCCTCCTTCTGGTCTCTTTAGGGCTCATACCTCCTTCTGGTCTCTTCAGGGCTCATGCCTCCTTCTGGTCTCTTCAGGGCTCATGCCTCCTTCTGGTCTCTTCAGGGCTCATACCTCCATCTGGTCTCTTCAGGGCTCATACCTCCTTCTGGTCTCTTCAGGGCTCATGCCTCCTTCTGGTCTTTCAGGGCTCATACTTCCGTCTGGTCTCTTCAGGGCTCATACCTCCGTCTGGTCTCTTCAGGGCTCATACCTCCGTCTGGTCTCTTCAGGCCTCATACCTCCTTCTGGTCTATTCAGTTCTCATACCTCCTTCTGGTCTCTTCAGGGCTCATACCTCCATCTGGTCTCTTCAGGGCTCATACCTCTGTCTGGTCTCTTCAGGCCTCATACCTTCTTCTGGTCTATTCAGTGCTCATACCTCCTTCTGGTCTCTTCAGTACTCATACCTCCGTCTGGTCTCTTCAGGGCTCATACCTCCTTCTGGTCTCTTCAGGGCTCATACCTCCTTCTGGTCTCTTCAGGGCTCATGCCTCCTTCTGGTCTCTTTAGGGCTCATACCTCTGTCTGGTCTCTTCAGGACTCATACCTCCGTCTGGTCTCTTAACAAAGTTCCAACACAGGGTGAAGGGCAACTGTGTTGGGCTAATAACTCGGGAATCCATTCCCTGCTAGCCCGTACCCCTACAGATTATATTTTTAAACACTGGAGGTCAATCAGGCAACCCACCCAGTCCAACCAAATGATTAATGTAACTCCTCTGATTTGTGGCGCCTGAATGTATTTTATATAAGTGGCAAGATTTGAGAATCTGATGGCTTTTGGACCAAGCCTGTAATAATTTCTCCCTGCTCCACTATACATGCCACAGCCCATCATGGCTGTCCATAGAATTAGAGCGCAACAATCTTACATGTCAATGTGCACTTGAGTCCAGAATGAGATCACACGGGCTTGGATGCTTACGCTTTTATTCATGAATACTGCTTTTCGGGCCATGTTTGCATTATATCCCACATCATCTTCATCTGGTACCCTCTCTTCCAATGCTGGGCTTTCTGGGATTGTACATTTGATGGTATGTGTTGGTGGTATCTTGTATCCTACCTGAAATTTAATTATATGGTCTCTTATTGCTTGCTGACACTTCACATGGTATATTTACAATACCAGTTGTACTGTCACTATGCCTTTGACCATACTGTTGTATCAATAATTTATATTACCCTGATATGTTCTATGTTTTAGCAACAGCTTCTAAAATTGATTCACTATTTCATTAAAAAAATGAGGCTTTGCCAATATTTCTACAGGTCATCGCAGAACAATGAGGGAAGTTGGGAGCGCTGTCTGTCCTGCACCCTCTTTGTCATGAGTCCTTGCGTTTAGTTCATGGCAAAGCGTAGTGTTGCCTGGATCTACAAGGTAGCCCTGGCTTATAAATAATTCTCCAAGGGCAGATGCATGCATAAGGAGTAGTGGGAAGTCAGGGGCCCTCGGGCACCACCTAGTTATGGCGGCACATTAATGCCAAAGGACTGAAAAATGCTTTATTCAGTGAATAGGAAATTTCTATTTTGCCTGTAGCACTGAAAATCACTGCATAGTTTCTGATGCCTCCTCAATTATTTGAGCTGCTGCCAGGGTATTCGATATATTTTTTCGGTCTACTGCATTATTTCTTAGTTAAAAAGCTTGTTGTCAAGGGTAGCACTCTACCTAGCCAAGACCGCTAACGTTTTCAGACAGCTTTAGTGGCTTCATTTTCAATGTAAGGGATGTCTTTTTAATGCTGAGCTTTTATTAAAACTGTGATATTTTGGTCCACATTTGTGTCATGTCTCTGTCCATCCTATCTCTTGCTGTGGCTCTACTGTCTGTACCATGCATCATCCATGTTGGGGAAATGAAAACATAGGGCACAGAAATAGGCAGAAGAGCAAATAGTCAGGCTGCACAGAGACAAGTCCCAAAAACACAATGCCCTTTTCGACCAGCCTGTGTTTGCATACACAAACTTATTAAAATTATACCTATTGGGTTTGCTAGTGCTTGTTTGTTTAGAAAAGCACGAAACTGAGTTCTCCTGAAAGATGGAAAGAATTGTATTAATAATGCAGGGTCTGAATAGTGCCTTCAGTACTGACATGAAAAAAAGAGGAGCTATCCTTTAACAGTTCATTGAGGAAGAAATTTGGGGCCATATTTATACAGACCACGCCCAGATGGATCAATAGCCTCCCTCCCCTCAGCGCCTTGAGACCCTCACGGGTTAGTAGCCATGCTTTACAAACCCCTGATTGAGTTTTGGACGGTGCTCACTTTCATAGGGCGGGCCAAGTCTTTTTCCCTCAGTTCAGTCCAGACTTTCATGGCAATTGTCATGCAAATCACTTTGTATGTTATGCCATGTTTCCCTCATTTAAAAGGGGTTCTTTTGCCTAGGAACCTGTATCCCAACGTAGACATAGTATTTTTTGGCAGGTTTAGCGCTCATTAGGCAGAATTTTTCATCTGATTTTTCTTTTCCTTCTGTTTACATTTTTGACTGTTTGATTTCAGCTACTGTGTTTTGCTCTCTGTGGAGGGTTTTTGTGCTGTGGGAATTTCCTCCACAATGCTGACCCTTCTTGTGTACATCTGTTCATCACAAGTTTAAAGTGGTGTCCTGGCATCGTGGGTTCTGGAAGGTGTTGTCCTCACCTTGGACTATCTAAGTCTTCAAGTAAGACGACCATCAAACATCTGGCCCTGGACAGCTAAAACCCTGCTGTGAATAATGGGTCTATGTTCATTTAATTCTTGGTTAGTTGCAAAGATCTGTTTGGTATAGGTTTGTCCTAGTTTCCTTGATCTGATATATACAAGGGCAACCAACTCCCTTCAGGATGAACGATAGACATTCCCATTTTTGGTAAGTTTACTGGCAAGGTTTAGTTATAAACTAACTGAATCAGTGGAAAGTGTACTTTTAGCGTGCCATGCTCATTTTTATTTTCACTCACTGGCTGACTTTTCACAATAGGTTAGGCCTCTTGGCTTGTACGTGCACCATACAAAAAAGTGCCAATGTATTTGTAAGTATTAGGGAAATATCCATGTCAATCAATCAATCAATCAATCAAAGCATTTATATAGCGCACTACTCACCCGGAGGGTCTCAAGGCGCTAGGGGAGGGTGGGGGGTCCGCTACTGCTCGAACAGCCAGGTCTTGAGCTGCTTCCTGAAGGCAAGGTGGTGCTGGGTCAGGCGGAGGTGGGTCGGAAGGGAGTTCCAAGTCTTGGCGGCTAGGTAGGAGAACGACCTTCCTCCTGTGGTGGCTCTTCGGATGTCTAGAGTTTCTCAAATCTTGTTCTAAACAACATAGGATGTATGGCTGACCGCGTCATCAGTTCTTCAGAAACTTACATTAAGAAGTACAAAAAGAGAGTGAGCTTTCAGTTAGTCACATTCAGACTTTGATATTCATGTGTTTTTTATCATTTGTCATTGCTTGGATAGGTTGTTTTGAGAGATCAGGACAGGTTTGCAGTGTCCCCCACTTTTTGCCCCCATTTTGACCCCTGGAT
The DNA here is from genome assembly GCF_964263255.1 of Lissotriton vulgaris. Classification (NCBI taxonomy): domain Eukaryota; kingdom Metazoa; phylum Chordata; class Amphibia; order Caudata; family Salamandridae; genus Lissotriton; species Lissotriton vulgaris. Next base: position 678,136,527 of record NC_141699.1, on the reverse strand, counting down.
GCTGGTTTTCTGACTCTGACTGTGCCATGGGCTCTGCTAACCAGGCCCATGGCCTGGGCTCTGTGTTAAAAGTACATGGTAAATTTGTATATTTACAATTGGGTATGACAGACCCTTGTAAGTTCCTAGTAGATAATAAGGCAAGGGGGATTCAAACTACCTTTAAGTCACTAGTATAGAATAGGCCAGGAGGTTTAGAGGCCCAGTAGATTTACTACACTGGAGTGTGCACTATTGTGTACCTGCTGACATTTTAAAAGCCAGCCTTGCACCCTGCTTTTAAATTGAAATATATGCACATTCAACTTTGGATTTAAAGGTACTTCCAAAGTTATAATCTACCTTATGTTCGCATATAAGTCACCCCTAAGGTCTCCCATAGGTGCCCTATGGGTAGGGTGCCTGGTAACTATAACCAGGGACATTATAAAATATGCTTTATAAGCCCCAGTAAGGGAAAACTGCCACTTTTGTTCCCCCCCCCCCCCAAAGTAATTAATGGCTACATAGGCTAACTTGTGATATATTATTGAAGTATAAATATTGATAGAAGCCATGTGAAAATATATTTCAAGATATCCGTAATTGAGATAAATCCAACAACTTGCCTCTTTTGGATTTAAAATAACTATTCCAGGAAAGAAGTTATTAAACTTTAATTTTTGTGGGCCAGCGTCCAGCTTGGAGGCGAGGGGTAGCCAAACTGATCTTCAAAGGAAGAATGTCACTTTAGGAAAGCACAGACGTACCCCACATCCTGCTTTTTCAGCCACACAGGAGCCTCTGTAATTAGAAAAGGGAGAACGTTGGAAAGGGAGTGTTTGGGAAAATTAGTCTAACCAGTAGGTTGGGGTAGACTGACCGAGCTCCTCTGGAGAGAAATCATCCATGTTAGATTTTGAGAGAATGGGGCTTTCTGGGCCAAGAATATGCCACATTTTGAAGGTAGTGAATGCACTGGGTTGGCACCCTGCTTCCCTTTGGTTAGGGATGCCCCCCTGCTTGAAGTCCAGAACCAATGGATAAATATGGGAGAGGTGCATAGCTCCTCAGATCTGCTGCCTGAAGAAACAAGAATGAGACAGCTGCCCTGCCGACTTCCTGGCCTGCACCAAGAGGACTGCACTCATCGGGATTGTAGTACCTGCACACTGTGAGACTCAGCACCAAAGGGACTTTGGCCCACATGCATCATTGTTACATTTTGCACTTCCTAATTTGCGAAAAATAAGGAATCGCAAATTAGGAAGTGCAAAATGCTATGCATCATTGTTTTCGGTATTCATTTGGGATTCGGTAAAAATCGCAATTTTTACCGAATCCCAAATGAATACCGAATTTTTAAGTGCATTTTCGCAATTCCTATTGATTCCTATGGGCCAAAAGGCCCATAGGAGTCAATGGGAAGGCATCAGCAAATTGCGAGTGGCACTTTGAAAATTTCATGGGTGCAGGGGGGGGTCCAAAGGACCCCCCCATGCACCCCTGAAATGTATTTTTCGCATCATGTTTCACACACACATGTCCTAAGGACATGTGTGTGTGAAACATGAATGTAGAAAAAAAAACATTTGCAGCATTTTAAACACTTTTTCTAAATTTACCGAGTGGTTCAACCACTCGGTAAATTTGGCACCCTAATTGCGACTTTGCACTTGTGAAAGTAATGATGCATTGCTTTTAAGAAATCGCACATCTGCGTCTTCTTAAAAGCACCCGCAATTTTAGAACTCGCAACAATGTTACGAATTCTAAAATTGCTTCATGCATCCCAAAAAGCACTTTTGCATTCGCAAACGGCCGATTTTAAGTAATCGCACCGTTTGCGACTACAAAAATGCTTGATGCATGTGGGCCTTTGTTTGACTTTGAAAGTCTAAGGAGTGGACTCCCTGCAAGCAATAGTTTAACAGAGCCCTCCTTCATCAACTCCACAAAGAGTCCCCATACTGGAGTGTTTCCAGTGCACTTTTAAGGATTTGGCCATGTCCAATGTAGAAATTCTAGTCCAGACTCCCAAGGCCCATCTAGGACATTCCAGACCCTTGGATGTGGGCGCTGTACACTTTGAACCCTCAAGCGGCCCTTCAGGAAGAAGTTCCTGAAGTTGGGAGAGGTTTGGAGCAACTTTTGGAAAAAGCTCCATGGGTGACCGACCTAACGTTGAGAGTCAAGTCAGCTACCTTCAACTGCGACCCGGCCTGAGTTTCGGGAACTTCCGGCTAAAAGCTCCAGAGCTCCATACTTCCAGGATTTGACCAGGGCCTTGCAGAAAGTGAACCTAACAAACCTACACTGAATCTGGCCTGACGAAGTGCCTTGCTCGACGTTGAGGGATAAAGGTCCAGAAGAACAACTAAGTGTAAAAGCAACATTTTGGCTGAGGCCTTCCACTTAGTGTATCCAACCAGGGCTCCATTGTGGTCAGCCTCAAACTTTGGTTTGTCCCAGTCAAGCACGACCAGATTGCTAACATTGGCACTAAGGGGCAGATTTACAAGCCTCTTGTGCTTCTTTTATGCCGCCGATGCGTCACTTTTGTGACACAGCGGTGGCGCAAAAGATGCACCAGGGTGCATGATATTTAAAACGTGGCCCATCTGGGAGATGCGTCACGTTGTAAAGCCCTGCGTCAGAAGGAGGCGTTCTGGCGCAGGGGGGGGGGGGGCGTTCCGGCGCAGGAACGCCTCCTAAAAGTGGCTGAGTGAAATCTACAAGATTTCACTCAGTCACTTTGGGGCCCATGCTGCGTCAAAACCCTGTGCCTGCTTCAAGCAGACGTAGGATTGATGCAGCATTGTAAGAATAGACCCCCCTAGAGCATTGCTGGAGCTGCGTCGCACTTGCGACGCAACTCCAGTGATGCGCCACTTTTTCGGCACAGATGCGTCACAAATCTGTGCCATTTTTGCCCCATGGTGCGCCGCATTGTAAATGCGGCGCATCCATGGTGGCGGAGGCATGGAGCACAATAAGTGGCGCATCCCTGCTGATATGCAGGGATGCGCCACTTATTGTAAATCTGCCCCTGTATGTTTTTAAGCACTAAAAAGTGTTTATTCTTTAAAAATTCATATCTCTATTTCCCTACATTGGACTTTTGTCATTTTGGAGTCTATTAGTTCAGAAAAATGGAATCTATTTTTATAAATTGGAGTTGGATTTTTATTATGCCTGGTGTCTTACTTATTTAATGTGTTCGGGTTTTAAAATGTTTTCCACACCTGTCTCCTAAGTTACGCCTGCCTAATTGTTGCCAGCTTCAGCAAGGGAAAAATGTATTGAGACCTTGACTGACCTTTTAATTGTGTTTGTGGCCTTATTACTAGTGGTAAGTCACATTAATAATCCACTATCCAACAGTTGTCAATCAGGGCCAAGGCATTTTGTGGACTGATGCATTGCTCCGTTTTTGTTGCCATTACATTTTGTGATGGAGCACACGTAGTTATTTTGTTCGACTGTAGTGGCAACATGACATGTACTTGCAACTGAAAACAACTGTATGTTCTTTGATGTATTTATTTTGCTTGTAATTATTTCATTTGATTGCTGAATTATGACACTTTAAAAAAATGTTGTGGTGTTTGGAAGCACTGGGTTATCATTACGAGTCTTTGCTAATCACGAATTTCCATTGCGAGTTCATTTGTTTTACTTAATGTCATGAGCATATGTTCAATGTACAACTTTTTCTGTTCTCAGTGTACATACAAAAGCTCACACACAGTCATTATTAAGGAGGCAATGAATTTTGGTCCTTTGTCAAAAGTATCCACAATGTAAAAAATTGCTGTATGCCTTTTAATTTGCAACTTTCAAGGTAAAGTTCAGTTTCTGATTCATCGCACTCTTTTTGGAAGCTACAAGCTCTCATGTCACCACTTTGCACAACGAAATACATACAGTAAACAATCTTCAAAAAGCAGCTGTGTTTTATCACTGTTTAGCTGCTGGATTGTCTGCTAAATATAATTTACCATACTTATTCGATCGTATCTAACTTTACTCACCTACGCTACCTGCAATGCATACCCTATATACCTGATCCTACCCAAACCCACCTAACTTTATTCAAACCTTATATATCACCATGCATACCCTATTTTAAAAACTCCACCTTAACCAAAAACCACCCTAGCCTGCACATCTGACCTAAAATGCCATACGCTTTCCTAACATATGTATTTTATCCTTAAGCTTCATACCCTGCCATTATATTTTACCACAGTGTGCACACCATACCGAGCCAATACTACAATAGATACCCCAGAGACCATACCCAATGCCACCCTGTATACGCTACCCAACCTAATGCTACATACTGTACCCTAGAGTACATACACCACCCAACCTTACCTACCTTATTCAATCTACCCCTACATATAACCAAACCTACCATTCCCTACTCAACCCGAATCAATGCTATTACCCTTCCCTACATATTCTACCGCTCCCAACACTATAAAACCTACAATAACAAACCAGCATACGAAGCCCACCCTACCCTCCCTTCTCTACTCTACACTACCCAACCTTCCACACCTTATCCTATGTTCCCTGCACACATACCCTACCTACCTAAGCCTACATTGCATACCCTACCGAGCACACAGTACTACCCTTAACCTAAATCACAATAATGTAACCAATCATATCTAACATACCATAACCATACTACCTTAACTATCTAACCTGCCTGCACAGCTTGTATATCTTATGCCAGCACTGAAGTGACGGTATTGTGAAAAAGGAATATATATCTATATTACAATGACATAAAACTAACGGACAATGTGTTTAAAACTTTATGAAATTATATGAATTGCATTGAAGATTTTTGATTTTATTTGGATCAGTGATATGTGTTTTATGTACTATTATCTCAATTTGTAAAAGCTGTTGGTCTTGTTTTGTGGGCTTTTATTGCCTCTGGCCGTATAAGGTTTATCTTGACTTGACATAATTCTAACAACATATAACACTATCACAACAACTAGGTTCTCCCCTCAAAACATTAAAACTAAACAAGATAAAGTATAAATATTAACCTCAGTGTCCACAAACAATTCCACCGCACGTTAAATAATAGCTACAAATGAAAAAGCTTACACATTTCTACTAAACTTACGCCACTACTTTCTATTTTACTAACTTACTAATGTACCTGAGTAACAGTTACTTAAAAAAACTTAATTTGCTTTCAATTCTTTTTCAGATTTGCCCAGTTCTAATGCCATTAACGCATACATGCATTCAATACCTTTAGAATGCGTTGTACAACTAAATAGAAATATAATAAAAACCCTTCTCAGTCAACAACTTTTTCAGCAAAATAGCACTACACAGAGCACAAATAACAAGCTTGGCTTATAGTCATTGCCCGGCATCTAGTTACTCTGAAATAACTTGTACTTTTAAAGTTCTCCCTCACATTAATCTATTTTCTTTACTATTTGACTCATGGTGTGCTAGCCTACTACAGTCCCATCCTTGCTCGACAGATTTCAGATAGTGGATTCAGATGCAGTTCCCTGTTAGCGCCTCTGAGTTACTTAATGTGAATAAAAATCATTTTAAGCCTTTTGCAGCAACAATGGCACTTTAATGGAAGGGGAGCCCATAGTCTGCACATAAAAAGTTTGAAGAACGCCCAAAAAGATTAAAAGAAAAGGCTTTCATAGATGCACTATCTCAAAACCGGAGACTGGCCATTCAGGATGTGAACTAAGAAAGATAGCATCACTAGCTTGCCACCAGAGATACCTTTTGTAGTTGACAGACAAAAAGACCACTCACCAGGACCTGTGTTAAACAGCTGTCTGGATCCCTCAAGTGTTCAAGACATAAAATAAGCAGGCGATTCTGAGAGAAGGCAAGTGAAGTTTAAATGTCAAGGGATACTGGTGTAAAGTAAAAAACCTGACACGAACCGAGAAAATGGTTGATGGAAAAGCTGAATTAAAGCACAGCTTTGAGAGGTTGAGGAGCTGAGAACAGTAGAAGGTGGGAGTAAACAAGAGCAGCAGGATGGAAAATACAATGACCATTAAGGGAACATTTTAAGACATGCAAGTGTGACACGCAGGTTGACCTCTATGAATAACATACAGCAATGAGCTGTAAACTATTGGACAGCCCCTCCACCCATTGTTGACCTCAATATATGTGGGTGCAGTGAAAAGCAATAACCAAAGTGGTAAGAGTTGCTATCAAGAAGAAAGAATAGTGTGACTGCAGCCACTTCACAAATGTCTCTAAACATGAAAAGCATTTTGCTTGAGTACTTTCCACTATCTTAAAGCTACACAATACACATTTAAATGTGATGTATGTGAGAGGCCACCAATGAGCTTCTCCGATACTTCTGAATTATAAATGCTTCACATCTGACAACATATTAAACAATATGGGTTCCATTATTTAAGAAGTATCCCATTGGGGTGCTGCTCAGGTCAACTATGTGTGCTGGTGTGTCAGTGTCAGGTGGTATTGTTCCACGACAAGTTAAGATTGGCCGTACCAGGCATCAAGTGATTCCCTGTAAGGGTGGGTGGCCGGTTTTGTTACTGGGGCAGTTTTTGTAACAGTGCAGCAGTTTCCAAAGCACCCACTGCAGAGTTCTTTGCATGTCCACTAATTTCCAGGCAACAATAAAAGTGTCAAGATAACTCTGGTGATTAATGTAGCTGCTGGAGAGAGATCGAGGTTTGTCTAGTGACAGTTTTGACTCATCTTCGGTAGCACAGAGGGTTAATCTGCCTGCTGCAAAGGACCAGTACCATGCAGGCAGATCAAAGAACAGTATTTTATGGGCATAGCTTAGTGGGTTACTGCTTTTTTTACAATGACCCTTTTGTTACTGTGCAGTTCATAAGTTACAATCATAATATAGTACAGTGAGCTATGAAGTGTCATCAAATAGCTACATGCATACTGCATGGTACAGGTTAGAAAGCTATGGGGTTTTTCAAGTCTTTTATTATCCTATTGCTGCTAAAAAGCTTTGTTTGGGTAGAAATACATTCTTATTAGAAAAGCCATCCCTAACCACTGTTAGGTTCTGAATCCGGGGTGTGCTTCTCCACACCAAGCACTCTTAGAAAATGCCTACCAGTATGGATGACATGTGAATCCTACACCTTGTATTTCTCTTTGCCTTTGTAACATGTTCTATATACTAATTCCCACATGTATTAGTCACTGTCTCTGTATTTGTAATGTAAAGTGCTCCATCACCCGGCACTGGTATGACAGGTGCTATAAAACGAATGTAATACATATGAGAGAGGGGTGATGGAGAGATGAGAGGCACTGTTGGAGAGTATAGTGAGGGAATCATTGAAAAGCTCCAACAAAGATTGTTTATTCTGGTGCAATGTAAGGTCATCATTTACTATCTTTAAAAGCTAATCCAATTGAATATATAATGAAAGCAGTGTTGTAGAATATGCAATTTTTCCCACATTTTCTTGGTGGGAGAACCCCCCTCCCCAAACTCTCCTTGTACTGGTCAGGCTCACTCACTGAACTCAATATGCACCACCAGGGGGCCCGTCTCACAAAGTTTTCCAGGGCTGCTTTGGGTTCCCTGTCACATCCTGGTCCACGATCTCCCAACTCGATGATTCAGGGCATGGAGACCTTGAGCATGGACTTCTCTACAGAGCTAGGGGGCTGCAGAACGTTGCTGCATCTAGTCCCCACCTGCATATATCAGCATGGGTGGCACAGAATGTGCTTCCCTTAGCTGAAGTAAGAAGAGAACGCCCTGAACATTTACCCTCCTCCAAGCAGGTGGTAAATGGCTGAAATGGTTTCAGACATTTGCAATTAGACCTAGTATTCTGTGGTCCACATGTTATTTACCATTGAGAGCAAAACAACTAATAATCCCTGGTATCTCATGGGAAGCTGCCAGCCATTAAATTCAGGCCCCAATCTCCCCTTGTGGAGATATAGGGAAACTTATAATAGAACAATATGTGGGTACTTTAATTGTCTCGAAACACATATACTGTATTAGAACATTCAAATGTTGTGACCTCCATTCAAGACAATGGAGTGCTCCCTGCTTCTACGGGCCGGTGAATGCCAGCAGAGCACCATTCCAATGTTTTACAAAGGCCTCTCTGAGCTCGAGGGGTTTTAAACCCCCTTGTGTTTCAAGAAGCCTTTGTTTTATTTGTTAGAACATTCTGCCCTCTAGTGGCAGGATGTTCTAATAGCCTTATAGTACTTGGTAGCAGGGCTATACCGGCTATTAAAGTCCTGCTCCCTTGTTAAAGTCCCTCGCCTTCAGCTCGGGCCTTTAACGCCGGAGCGGGCCTTTAATAGCCAGTATCCTCAGGGCCGGCGCTGGGCCTGGGCAGTGGGGCAGCTGCCCAAGGCCTTGTGCTCAGCTGAAAGACAGGGGGCCAGCTTCACTGTGCAGGGGTGGGGGAAGGGACAAACAGAGTGGGGAAGGCACAGCAGACAGGGCCAGCAATTATGTTGGCTCACAGTGTTAGGGGCGGGGCAGCACCTCTGTTAAGTACCGGCCATTCCCTTTCTGCATTTTATTGCTAGGTGACAGAAGGTCCCTCAGTTTCCAGGACCAGCCAGACACAGGTAAGGAGAGAGCAGCCAGATCAACTGGCTTTTGTCAACTTTTGCATTACCCATTTTTTTTATGGGAATGTGTATTTAAAATGTATGTAGAACAGCCGGAGCTCGGGCAGTGTTTAACAAAATGCCTCCTTACTGCTTTGAAGGCCTAGGGGAGGGGGTCCCCTTTCCCAGTGCCTCTAAGCGCTAGAGCAAGCTGCACGGTCCAGGTGTGGGGGCTCCCTTCCCCGGGCCTTGTAGCCATTACTCCCTCTTTCTTTTCCTTTATTTGTTCCCCTGCGAAATTAATCCCAAAAAGAAAAACACTTTTGCTGGAAAGGTTATCTTTTTTCCGACATTTTTCACTTCCAAAGTGCAGTCTTGGGATGGAGAGATATAAAAGGTTCAAAATGTAAAAAATAACTAAAGCAATACAGAATGCATCAAAAAGGGGCCAGATTGATTTTATTCACACCTAAAACACATTAGTGCTACTTTACAGAGTTTGCCAGTGAAGTGCTACTTTTGTTTTCTTGTATTTCTCTGAACAGCATTGTTTTCCCCAGGTGATGAAGTGCACCATTTCTGGATGTACTGCAATACCTGCTTGATGGGCGGATTGGAAGGCAAAATACATACCGCGGCTCTGTATTCACAAATGTGGTCTTTTTAAACCATATTGCTTATGTTTTGTAAGGATATATGCAATAGATATTGAAACTGGTCCCTTCCAACATTACCTATTGTGATTTATACATGTGTGATTGATTATCTCTGTGTAAAGTGTGATATAAAGTTCTGTGACACCCTACACTGGTGTAATTAGTGCTGTAAATCAAATTAAATGCATCTGAGCGAGAATGTGGTTAGGGAGACTTGAGGGGCACTGTTAAATGGTGGTAGTGAGGGAATCCGTGGCAGAGCAAGTCATTGGGGGGCACAAACATTGTCACACAGGGCTCCACAAGTGTTAAAGCCGGCCACTTCAACTTCCTACAGTTCTAACACCTAATCAAAAACGTTGATTTAAAAACCCCTTGAATCTGAAGCATACCTTCAAGTCAATGTATAATTTAACAGTGGTCTCGGTTGATCTAAGTATGTACAATCTTAATATGTTTGCAATTGTGTCTTGTAGTTTTGTACTATATGTGTTGTGTTTTTGCACTTAACATAATTCTGGCGAGTAAAGAGCCCACACACAAAAAAGATTGTCCTACGTCTCTTACCATGTGCGTGTGGGATACTGGTGAGAGGATTTACGCTAAAACAAATTACAAAGTATTAATGCCATCCTGTGGTAGCACAATAATGGAACAGAAAGATAAGGGACCCTTTTGGAATTGGCAATTATATCTATGGTGTGAGAGGTTTTCTCTTGTGTAATTTTATATTTTGAATGATCCTGCCCCTCATTACCTCAACAGGAGGCAGAACTGTAAATTGTAACATGCTCTCATCTGGAAGCAATCAGTTAGCGAGGAGTAAATAATATACATCTTTGTGAGACCTGCATCTAGCTTTTCCATCCAGTGTGACAAATGTAATACATTTAATAGTTTTAAAATATATGGACTTATTTCGTTTGTATATTTATCTTTTTGTCCATGTTACTGAAATCCACGTTAGGTCTCTTCAGTGATGCCAAATATGATCAATTGTCCTGCGGTGTCACTTTCTGTGATGTTACTTCTACTGATGTTACCAAGGGCGGCTCCTCCACTAGGGTGGAGGAGCATCTCCTCACTGCTTTCTCGCAGTGCGAGAAAGAGAAACACAAAAAGCTAAAACTATCATTTTATGTTTCTGCTTCTCGCACTGAGAGAAAGCAAAAGGGTTTGGTTCGGGCGGGCGGGTCTGCTTTAGGGCAGGGGAGTGCCTTACCCACTGCTCAGGGCATTGACTGTTTGGTGAGCCTTCCGGGGCCAACCAAACCAGTCATGCGCACTCTGGCCTTTCTCCATGTAGGCTGCAATTCAGCCTACATGGAGAAAATGGCCTCCCCTTTGGCACCTGGCTGGTCGGCGTCCCGACCAATCACAGCACTATCATTGCAGCGCTGAAATTGCCTTAGAAGAGGAGAGGGAGGCTGCCTGCTTCCTGCAGGAAAGCAGGAGAGCAGATCAGGAGCAGAGATGATGCGAGACCAGGGAAGGTACGTTTATTTTTATTTTTAGGTTAAGCCCCCCCCCCGCGAGAGACATACCGGCCGCGACTGGATGTTACATGCAAAGTAGAGGGACCTCACATCTTCCCTTTCGACCGGGTCCCCAGAAGTTCTAAGACCGGCCCTGAGTATAGCCCGCTTTGGCGGTCTATAAGGCTATAGAAACAATTGGAGATAATATAAAAGGGAGGCCATTATGCACCAAAGGTGGGGCCAAGTGAAAGACCTGATTGTGTACTTACTTAATTTTCCTGCATAAAAATTAATTTTCTACAATCATCTCACAATCTGCTGCATATTTGCAGGTTTCAACAAAACATATGTTTCTGGCTCACGCATTATAATTGGTGGACTTGTGGTGTAATAGCTCGTCAATTTTCAAAGTGAACTGATCAACTTTCAGAAGTTTATTGCTGTTAAACGGCCTTAAAAGGAGTGACAATTTAACTTGGATTGTGTAATACATTTTTAAAAAATGTCACAATTTGTGCCACCTAGTTCCACATAATTAACCCTTTCATGAGGCATAATTTGGTCAACCCTCCTGCAGTGCACAATTTGGACCTCCGCTGCCATATAATTTGAGCGCCCCTGCCCTAAAGCTCTATCTATGAACATTTTACATGGTCAGTCACCCTCAAAGTCAACGGTGCCTTTCTTATCTTCTCAATCCCTCTGTTGGGTTTCTGTCATGACCTCATTGACCTATTTGCTCAGCTCGATCTACCCAGGTCTTTAGGAAACGATATGCAAGACTTTGTGATTGTGTACGTCGAAAAGGGCACGCAGAGGGTGGAAGCACACACAGAGACCTAGTTTACAAAGTCACTGCTTACTAATTACACCGGAGTTATAATTATCACTTGAATGTTAGAGTCCCCGCAGTAATTAGCAAATTAAACGCCTGTACTGTGTTCTGATGGCACATTGAGGGCACAGGCATCACAAAGACCACCAGCTAAATACCATCACCCCCTTGAGGCAGTTCCAGTGAGCTGTTTTAGTGTATCACATGTCTGGGATATGGAATAATTTTACCCTTTAATATTCTAGAAAGTGACCTTGGTACTTACTGTAGTTTGTCAAGGATTTGGAGGGTGCACCTTGATCCAGCATGGAATGCAGTGTCAGGGATCTTTCACAACGAGTCTCCATTTACATCACCTCGGTTCGAAAAAAGCATAACTGTTTACACGGCTAATTAAACATACCGAGCACCTCACACTATCGCCTACTGTAAATTATGCTTATTATATTTTATTGTGAGTGGATTTCCTATTAATCAAGTTTAGCAGTGGATGCAATTTGCGGACCTACTAATTTGCAACGACCATGCTAACATTAGTGTGCTACTTAGTGCATGCTTAATTTGCATTTTAATTTGTGGTTCCGTAAGAGTGAGACATGTTCTTCTGCAACACTTTTTACAGAAGCTATTCTATTTAAGGTGCTTCTCAGTCCTGCGCTCCTGTGATCCCAGCAGTTTCCTTGACCCGGTCTCTACCTCTCATGGGACACAGCAACTTGTATGCCTTATATCTGTTATCCTAGTTTTAATAATCACAATATACTGGCCCTGTTTTCTTGTTACGGCAATACCATTTTACTGGGCATGTGCATTCGTTGACAGTAACCAGTTTTAATTTAACATGTAATATGGCAAGCACTTTACTTTCATATTTTCCAGATATCTGCTATCTACAGTGTAGTGTCATACATAGGCGTTTTATTTTAATTTGGTCATATAAGCTATGTGGTCAAAGACAGAGGTCATTTGTCAGGTCTATTGTTTTAACATGTAGAATGTTGTTTACTTGTGTTTCTTGTCTACAAAGTGAAAGGATTTTGTAAAGTGAACTATCTGATAAACTTTCTGTTGTCCAGGGACTGTGAAGTGAAAAGGCTGTGGAATGTCAGTTTTTTCTAACACACAACATCATTTAAGTACCTGCAAATGAACTGTACAAACATTTCAAAATATAACATTTGGTAAAGCACAAATAAAGCACAAATGTTGTCATTCTGAAGTGTGATAGGAACAAATAGTTTAACAGAATCAAATCACAAGACTTTACTTGGTGAGGTGCAAATGATACATATTTGGTGAAACCTGAATTCTATATATTATTGTTTGCCTGCTATAAACTTTTTATAAGTAAAACTACGTCAGAGTGATCTTTGTGGCCACTTCAATGGAAAATGTGCTATCTGTAAATGACAGTGAGCTACCACACCATGCTTTAGTAATATATTTGTGACAATGCAGTTGCGGCCAGTGTAGGTAAGAGCAGTGGGGTGGGTGGGGGGAGTCAACAAACGAGTGAAAATAAAAAAGAAATAAAAACACTTATCTTGAGCTCGCTGAATTGCTGGCGATGGGGTGAGTGCAAGGTAAGTGGTTTTCTTTAAAAAAAAATTATTTTCCCTCGTAGTCGTCTGTCAACCCCCCTCCCCCAAATTGCCCTGTCACTCTTACCTGCACTGGCTGCAACTGAGACAACGTACTCCAAAATCCACCAGTTGCTGCATACCGCACCCTTACCATTCTCCTGGTGAATGGGTGTGGCTCATTAGTTGTACTTGTTTTTTTTGTGTGACACGTGAACTTTTAAAATCTCTAGGATATCAGTAGTGTTACATTGGTGGCAGCACCCCCACTCTGAAAATTGTTCCAGCGCCACTGCTACAGATGAAGCACCTGTTGTTGGTCGTACAAGGCTCCCAGTTTCCTAGCCTGTTAAAGTGATCCCTTCTCCCTCTTCCCCAATCTGTCACCAACGTGGAATACAGCCTGGCTCCTTTGAGAACCCTTAATTTATTTTGTGTCACAGGATCAGCAGTATGTTTCAAAGCTCTGCAATGTGAAAATCCGAAAATTATTATTATTTTTTTTAAATGTATTTTTATTTTTTCCCCCACAGGGCACATAAAATATAAAAAATATGCAAATCAATATACCATACAATAATACCAAAAAATCATAGATAACCATAAGCATGACTTTAGGATATTTAAACGTACAGGTATTAAAAAATATTTTTATACATTCTTAAATTGGAATAGAGAAAAAAAAAGAGAAGAAAAATATAAAAAGAGAAAGTACAACGACTAGAGGAGAGGGAAGCTAGACCACATGTAGAACATGATGCGTTCACTCAGATAGGGAGTGATCTAAACCTAAGGGGGTTGCTTTTCCTTCCATTTGTTAATGAGGATGAAAATCCGAAATCTTGTGCGTTTGTGCGGTATCAATATTCTTCTTTTGCATGTACGTTTTTTTTACCAAGTCTCTGTTTCCTGAGTTATTTTTATTGATTGTTTCATTCACTAGTTGTCTCCTTTTGAATAGTACTCCTTTGTTTGTGTCCCTGCAGACTAAGTGAAGAGTCACATTTGCTATTAGTTTGGAAATTGTAATGTCTATGTAAAAACACTTCTGGTTACTGCAGATGGGCCGCCTTACTTTATTTTTCTCATTGCTGTGAGGATAAAAGGCAAACCAGCATCCTAGAACAGGGAATAAATGAGAATGAGGCAGTACATATGTGTAAAGGGACTTTACTGTAGCATTTACTACGAACGTTGTGATTACAACATTAAGTGCTTATTTTTTATTGAAGGATGTTTTGAAATGTATACACAGCTCTTTCGACATCTTGCACTCTCATATATTCTGCACAAGTGTTTAGTTGGGAAGAGCTTCTCTTTTATTTTCTGCTGTATGTTGTCAGTCCTTAGTCATTTATTCTCACTGCTGTCTGAAAAAAATAGACCATCACCATAAAGCAGCGAATGAGACTGTAACTGTGGGCAAGTGTTTAGTAGAGAAACAGTACTGCAAAGCATATGATAGTGCATGGAGTAGCTATAGAAAATGCCTCTCCATATTACTTTGAACATTTTAAATCAACTTGTATACAATATCGAAACAATTATTGTTATCCATAGCAAGATCATTCGCAAATATGCTGAAGTAAACATCTGTTTTTATTCTATTCTTGCTTTTTGTTTTTGCTGCATCTGTCGTTTTTAGGAGCATCCGAAGATGCATGCTTGAGATGAGGTCCACAATAGGATTTTGCTTACATGCAAATACATATATTCAGAGAGGGACTTTAGGCAGTCATCTTCTTCCAATGTTCCTATGGACACAGCAACGGGTCAGCCCACTCAAGCCACTGGTCCCCTTTTGGATCAGGAACTGACTTCTGCAGTTCCCAATGCCTTCCTCATCAAATAGAATATTCCACTTCAGAGCAAGGGTCGCATGCTTGCAAACAGGTGACCTGTACTAGCCTGCGCTTCCGAGCATGTGGTGTTCAAAGGGTGTTGGGGATACCTGAGCTGGGAGCTGAGATTGTCTTCAGCATCCAGATCAGGAAGACAACAGTACCTAACATTGTGCCCTCTGTCTGAGGTTATTGGCTCTCTCCCTGGAACCACGCCACAAGGTGCTTTGTTGTAGAGAACACTGTGACAAGGCCTCAGGGTTTTTTTGTGCCTTATGGGCACCTACAGCTGACTGTTGGGGCTAAGGCAGGTCCCACCTGTGCTTTAGGGGAAAACATTTATCCAGATTTGCAAGCAAGCCAGCTTCCTGTGTCACAACCCTTTCTCTACAGGGGCAATTGTGATCCTGCACTCATCCAGGCGCCACCGGGTACCTGGGTTGGGTAGTTCCGACTGTAAAGTCAATGGGACACCAGCCGGGGCAACGTGCATCATTGGCTGGTGGAGTTGAAGGGCTGAAGAACTGGGTCACAAGGGATAGTGACAGTTTGACCTTTCTTCTGAAGGGAAAGTCTGACAATTGCATATAACTGTAAAGTGTATAAACAATGTCTGTCTGTTTTGATTTCAATGGAGATGTTTGACCATTGCAAATTGCTGTAGAGTGTTTATACAATGTGAACCTTGTTTCGATTTCAGTGTGTGTGTGTGTAGTACAAAGGAATGTTTTTATTCATTCAGTGTGATGTCATTTTGTGCCATACGCAGTGTGTTGCAAGGGTGGGTGTTAGACCTGGTACTAGTTGCCTGAGTCTCCCTTCCAGCTTTCGCTGTTGCCTCCTCTGTGTTTGATATGTTTTTGCTGGTTTACCTTCTTTGGGCACTGTGCCACTGCTATTCAGTGCCAGAGTGCAAGTGCTCCCTATTGTAAAGTGTTGTAATGGTTTAGTGTGTCCATGATTGGCTTATTTGATTTACTTGTCAGACCCTAGTACACTGCACCAGGTGTGCCCAGGGCCTGTCGATCGAATGCTGCTAGTGAGCTTACAGCACTGATTATGCCACCCACAAAAGTGGTCAGTAAAGTGTGTCTCAGGCCTGCCATTGCAGAGCATGTGTGCAATATAGTACTGCCATGTCGACTTGGTAAGTGCAACCACTTACCAGTCCCTAAACCTTCCCTTTTCTATATGTTAGCCATCCCTAAGGTAAGCCCAAGGACAGGGGGTGCATTGTAAGTAAAAGGTAGGACATGCCCTAGTGTGTGTGGCATGTCCTGATAGTGAATTACAGCCAGTTTGTTTTTTCACAATTGCAAGGCTACCTGTCCCTAAAGGCCAGAACGGGCAGTTTGATTATAACATCTTTTAATCCTAAGTGACCGTGGGAACATGGTAGAAAAACGAATTTAGTTTGCCTGAACTCAGAATGTTAAAATACATCTTTTAGGGAAGGTGATTTTTACATTCTGTGTTTGAAAATACCAGTTTTAGAAAGTAGATATTTTCTTGCCTAACCTTCCAGCCTGCCTCTGCTAGGTTGTGTATTGCATGTCTGGTTTGTGAGTGACAGGAGGGCTTGGGCTCTAGCAGTCTGATGAGTCAGAGCTGAGCTGAATAGGACCTTGGCTGCATAGAGAGCACTGAGAAACAGACGCATCGCCCCCCCTCAAAGCAAGGAACCAACACATCGTTCTCCCTGTAAAACTTTTGTTTAACTTGCGTGACGCTTCCAAAGGTACTTTGTGAGAAACGTGTTGCATTTACCATCATCTTTGAACTAAGCTGTTTCTACCATCTAAAAGTCATGATTCTTAATACTGTATTGTGGATTTTTGTCTTTTGGGTCTTGTGTTAGGTCTATATAAAGAATACTTATTTTTATAAAACCTGTGTGGTGTCCATCTGTAGTGTTTTCACTGTATTACTGTATGTGTTTCCAAATGCTTTACACACTGCCTCTGAGATAAGCCTTCCTGCTCGTGCCAAGCTACCACAGGGTTGAGCAGGGGTTATTTTAGGAGTGTAGCCCCCTTACCCTGACTACAGGCAAGGGTCCCCATTTGGACAAAGGTGCAAACCATTGCCAACTAGAGACTCCTAGTTCTAAAAGTGGGGTTGTGCCTATACTTTACTCTCGAGCTTAAGGATAAGCCTGACTGCTTGGTGCCAAGCTACCTGAGGATTATCACAGGTTGTCAGACAAGTGTATTATACTCATCCTATTTGAAACAGTGGAATAAAACGGGCTTCGATGCATCCCACCCAGCCCCAAACTGCTGGGTCTAACAGGAGTGTACTTTCCAAAGCATAGGTTGAACGATAATTGAGTTAAACAGTGTGGTAGGCCCATTTGACTTAGCTTTATGGAAAGTGCCCTAATTATTTCAATGACTCTCCATTGTCTGACCAAGTTCGGGAGATTTACAGTTCTCCCTTATGGATACAAAGGTATCTATAGCTGCATTAAAACAAGGTAAGGCACCTGGGTTGATTAAAATCCAGGGCTAGTTACTATCCCATGACTTTAACATTTTGGTCACCTATGTAAACTTTCTTTGCAACGCCATAACCGCAGGTGCCCCGATCCCCAATACTTGGAAGGGGGCAGACATAATTCCTATATACAAAAAGGGGACCGCATGGACCCATGTAACCATAGACCGATAAGTCTAATACATATTACAGAAGGTCTACGCTAGCAAAATTCTAAAGAAACTTTTAGAGTGAACTGAATATACAAAAATTTTGAACCGTCCCCCGAACCCCCCTCCCCCCCACAACCAGGCAGGGTTTAGAGCGAAAACCAACACCAAGTCTTAAGGCTCATCATATTTCTTTGGAAATTCATTAAGCTGAGAGACACACACCTATATATAGCTTTTTTTGAACTCAGAGCTGTCTTTGACTTAGTTCAAAGGGGGTTGCTATGTTCCTTGCTTAATGAGTTGCGATCCCAGAAGTGTTGCTTGCCCTGCTAATAAGACTTCATTAAGACAAGTTTGCTCAAGTGCGCTGGGGTTGTGAGGTGCAACTAACAGACCGAATCCTAGTATGTAGAGGGTTGAGGTAAGGGTGTGTTTTGGCCCCCTCTTTATTCTCACTCTTCAAAAACTACATCTTAGGGTCCTTACTTAAAGGTGACATAGAAGCTCCTAAGTTAGACAGAGTCTGCGTGCTAGCTCTGCTATTCACAGACAATACCTTGTTAATCTCGCAAACCTTTATGACTTCTTTCCATCCAAGGGACTGGAGATTATTATTTTTTTTTAAACATATGGTAGTCAGACCACATAAGTCCTTTAGAAGTAGACAAGAAGAAACTGGAGTGTGTCTCTAGTTTCAAATACTTGGGAATCATGCTAGACAGCAAGTCTTCTTAGTTCCCTCATACTCAAAAGTGCACAACCATGCTCCAGTACCAAGCATTGGCTAACCACAAAAGACATTAAGCATCATTCAAAAGATCCACACTCTCTGCTATGGAAGTGTATAAATTGAAGGCACAACCTGCTCCATTCCATTGTGCTAAAATTTGAGGCCATGCCAATTGCGAGATCCTACCTTGAGTGAGAATGGGTTTGTTCTCTCTCTGTTGCATCTCCGCGGGAACACCCTCCTGATCCCACTGTTTTTTGATCTAGCTCTTAAAAGGATGGGTTGCATTACCAGGATAAGACCTTTGCTATACTGGGTGAGGCTTTGTCCTACTGAGGAACTTAGACCCTATAGGAACACAGTGAAGGATTTTTTTACTTTAGATGAAAAGACCATTTTTCCATCAGTTAAGGACATACAACAATGGTTCTCGAGGCTGGGACTTGAAAGGTTCTGAACTAACCCAGATGATTTAACTCTTCTTCTGTAAGGCCTATGCAACCTCGAAGAGCAAAGTGGACTCGACCTCTATGTATCAGGCTTGGCTTTAGCCGTCACAACAAAACTTGAAGGGGCTTGAGAAGTAATACTTCAGTAGATATTGTGTCCTCTCTGAGTAGGTGCTTGTTTACGCTGGGGATAATGAGAGAAAACAAGGATCTGAAGCGCTAGTTTAGACTGTATTGGATATATATGTTTTAACTAGTTTTTCCCAGTTTGAACTGCATAGTGATTTTAATTGATTTATGTCTGTTTTCACTAACAACACTGATAAAGGGCGTGCACTTGCACTTCAACAGACCCACTCACAGAATGTTTGGGAAAAAAACCTCTAAAAAAGTTTGAAACAGTCTCTTGCTTTTTAGAGTCGCACAAGCACTTTATCACGATTTTAACGCACTTATAATTACGTATCAGTGGACCCTAAAAACCACCTGATGATGCCAGGTTCTCCAAAGTTTTTAGAAATTGTGGCACTGCAGTTCATATGACCCTCTTTTGTATTTGGCGATCTGTGCTCTATTTTATTGATAGTTTTTAGTACATAAGGGATTAATTACTGTGTTATTCTACTGTTTTTAGGTATTGTGTTATGGATGAATTTCCAAATAAACATTTTTGACTGACTGCTCAGGGATACTAGTGAATTTGTGGATGTTAGAAGTTCACTCTCAACTGATACTTGATTTCTGGGGTCATATCTGGAACTTTCATCTTATTTTACGGAATATGTTATTGTTTAAAGGCTTGGACTCATACATTGGGCTACTAATACAAAAAAGACATCCATCCTTCCTGCAAAGAAATGCAAATCTCATTTCTGTACTGTACGATTTGTCCACACCCCCATGGGTCATAAATTAATTAGCTTTGATATTGTAAAGTAATCTCATGACCATGTAACCCCAAAGAGGGCAGTTTGAAAATAGCTAACTGCTAATTGCTAAATACCGCTCACATTGCAGTCTGAACAATCTTGAACAACCTTGAGCCACCGCACATCTTTCTTTATAAATAGTTGTTCACTATCTACTCTTTATAGTACATCAATATTCTGTCTAGTGAAAACAATTCCTAAAGACACAACCAGATAGCTAGTAAAGAGAAAGAGAACACAGTCACAGAGTAATGGATTATTTCCGTTTTTGCTATTGTGATAGGGTGACTAAGCTGGTTCTTAGAAGCAGGCAGATTACCCAGCCCCTTAATGGATGTCATATTTTTTTTTCACTTATGCACCTCCCCTGGGTAGGTTTATAATGTTTTTGTTATTTAATATAGTAAAGTGTTGTTTTTAAAAAAACGATTTTACATAAAAATGTTTTGAGGTTGTTTGGTGCAATATCTAGCAGCAACGATATTTCTGTTCCAACTGCTAACCAGCATGGAAAGAAAAATATAAATAAAACATCACTAGAATCTTATATATTGATGGAGCATGGAAACCTTATATTGTTGAAACAGAACTGTCATTATACTTTAGCTTTATTATCTCTACATGTGCCAGGTGATTTAATTGTGAGTAAAGAAATGGGTATGGAAGGTGATGAAATTGTTAAAATGCCTGACAGGAAAGGGAAATGTAAGAAAGAAATGCGCTGGGGGAAGGAATAAATGGGGCAGAGGGAAAAGAGAAAATATTTTTCTTAATGAATGAATATTGAGGTCTGATTAAAGATTTTCAGACTTTTTGCAAAAACTCAGTCAAAAACATGAAATGCGTACCATTGGACGCTTCTTTCATTTCTCCAGTTGCATTAAACACCTTGGACCAGAAGTATCAAGATACTCGTCACAAAAAGTGGTCATAATTTGTGACTCTTCTTTTTGTGACCAATATCTAATGTATCTAATTTTGTGAACTGATCTATGTACCAATAGTTTAATTATCAAAATTCCAATTTGGAGTGGGTCACACTCCAAATTACCTTATGAATATTCATTAAGCAGGTCACAGATTGCATCTCACTCTGATTGACCAAAATCACATTGACGGTGGCCTGCAAGGGTTAGGAGGCCAACCATTCATGTGATTGCTTTTGAAAAAAAATAAGCAGTTCTGTATCCGTAAGTGAAGCAGAACTTCTTTACAAAAATAAAAAATAAAAATTCTGTGAGAGTTTTCGGTGGTTGTCTGGATCCCAATTCACAAAGGGGAAGTGACCCAAGAGAGACCTGTTCCCTTTTACTAATAAGTTTCCACCCCCATTTAGGAATCAGGAACTTTTCAATTATTTGGGACCAGAAGTCTGGTTGTAAACCATTGATACCCGCTACCGAATAGCAGTTTGGGAGGGATGCCAAAAGCATATCCCTCAAAATTGTGCTTTGGAATCCAGTCACAATCTTATTTTAGGAAACAGTAAATCTTCATCAACCCCAAAAATGGGTTTTGTACATGGGAATCTGAGTGCATCCGACTTCCAAAAAGTTTCATACCTTGTACCCCTTATTCTAAGAATAAAAACAACAAGTGTCCTCTAGGAAAACACAAAAGACTGCAGCTCTGTATGGTATCTGGTGCCATCTAGTGGAAAAGCCATGTAAGCTGCCCCGTTATCTTTAAAGACAGCATGCTTGATTTAAAGAAATAGCTAGGAATAGTGTTGCTAGAAAGGACCCAGAAAACCACTAAGTCAGGGTCCTTCTGCCCTCTCTGCCCCACGCCACCCATCCTCTGATGACCCTAGTTTGATCATAGGGGTGTACATCATGAAAAATATCCCACTTTTATTGCGCCTTTTTTTAACCATTTAACATAACAAAAGTGGCATGAAAAATTTGGCTTAACTTAAAACTGTCATTGTTCGCTTTCCATTGACCATTCCCTCAAATTGTATCCTCTGCATGCCTTGCTCTCTGTTTGGATATGCTCCCATACGTTGCATACCTTTCTGCCTTATTCGCTATTAATATATTTCTACAACTTGCCCCAACACCTACCTCATAGATCAGTAAGCTCTCTTTTGAAACCATGGGCTTGTAACCTGACCATAACTAATGTTCTCTGGCTCATCTACTTAGTTCATTAGCCATTTGCATGAACTCACCAATGATCACACCTAACTCCTATAAATGTAACGTACAACAAAGACATTGGAACACATGCATGGATAGAAGACAAATCCTAATAACCAAAGCCAACAATAACCAAGAACTGTTGCATTAACCACTAACATTTGCGTCCAGAGTAGCCTTCTGGGGCTTGTTAAGCACTTCAAACCTCAGTAGGGCTTATACGCGCTAGACAAATGCGGTTACAATACATACTAATGAATCAATCCACATGTCAGTAAATAAAAGAGAAATTAAATATCATTATCTTGAGACCTCTAAATACTAAGGATATTGGACCACAGGGAGAGAATGGGCGTGAGATTTTGCTAATTATATTTAGTCACTCTTTAAACCATAACCATATGTAAGCCTGTGCACATTTTGGAAAATTGTGCACAACTGTATGAAAATTGATGAGGTGTGTAAATAGTGTAAATAATTTTGACTGTTATTTTGTGTGACCTTTCGAGGTGATAGCACAATTAGCATGAAAAGTTACTCAAGGTTCTTCAGAAGGCTGGTTTGATAGGAAAATGTCTCTTAACAAGACATTATTTTTCCCAAACTAGTCACCTACGAGCCAATGTCACACAAAATGTCACATTATGTATAGAATGTTGCACATTTTACGTAATTTGAATGGGAATACGCTGGATTAATCCTCCATAGTGAAAGTTTGCCATGACCCTAGCCACATGGGGAAAAGCCATTTAGAGAAGCAGCTGATCCAGACTCACAATCAGGAGTTTTTCATACCTCAGCACTAACTTCGGATGGGCTAATAAGTATGGTTGGTGTAAATGTAAGTCCTGCTCACAGAAAAAAACAAGTATAAGTTTTGATCCAAACTACAGATAGGTCACAACATTATGTTCCTTCCCTCAGCAAATCCTTTAGTCTTGATGGGCAAAAGTACCAAAACTGGGAAAGGATCAAGCAGAGACAACAAATAGGCTAATAAAGAAAACTGCCCTTTGAACATTTCCAATTAAGTGTAATCTGTTGAAAGGCTAAGGCTAACATGAGGTCAAACAATCCTCCTGCAGATATATCTTGGTGGAACACTATATGTCATTATCATAGGCTAGATACTGCTTTCAGATCCTGCCATAACCCACAAAGAAATAGAGATATTTTTGGGTTACCATTAACTGTTTATTTGAATAAGATCTCAATTGTTCAGATATCCCGTAACTGTTCTGAACATTTCCAACCTCCATGATCCTACTATTATGCTTCTATGTCTGTTTCTTTTCTTTTTTTTTAAATATTAATTATTGCTACTCCATTTGAACTTATTAGGGGCATTATATTCTGTTCTGATGTACATCTATTGATATTTGATCCTCAGTTGTAGAATATATCTTATTTCTACCCTCTTTTCCTTCCTCCACCCTTTTACTTTTGTTATCCTTATAAACCCTATAAATGTATAAACAGCTTTCTGCTATGTTTTATGGCATATTCTATTCCTTACATATTAAGTATTCTTTATATTGTTATGGTT
Source organism: Lissotriton vulgaris (assembly GCF_964263255.1). Lineage (NCBI taxonomy): Eukaryota > Metazoa > Chordata > Amphibia > Caudata > Salamandridae > Lissotriton > Lissotriton vulgaris. Next base: position 678,113,102 of record NC_141699.1, on the reverse strand, counting down.
TTCGCCCAATGCTGTATGATGAATTTGTTATTACAATAAAGCTTATTAAGCTTAAAAAAGAAAACTGCCCTTTGTATTAAGACAAAACGTTTCTTCTCTTTGCTTTTAACAAGCAAAGTGCCATTTTGTGGTTGAGATGAGTTCCGTGGTTGGGTCAGGAAGAGCCTCAGGGGGTAGGGCAATCTTTCAAGCTCTCAAAATAGATTATTGAATTTATGAAAGCTAGTTCCAAAAATAAAAGAAAATGATTCTATTGTACCAGTAATCTTGGGCTTTTTTTACAGACCAAAGCAGGCCTAGCCCAAATTCCAAAAGTTACCTTAAAAAACTGAAAAAGATTTATGGAAATAATGTACGATAGACTCAAATGAAAACAAATTACAATATTGTGCCTTCAGAGGAAATAGAATAAATGTTATGTACTTTCTACAAACAGACTTTAGTAGATGAAAAATGATAGGTCATCTATTTATGAATATTAAGGTTTCCCCCGAATGTTCTTTCCATAACTTTGTATGTCTATTTTATTAAATAATGTTTACTATGTTTTTATCGTCTTGTGTAAAGTAATAGATATTGTACAGAATTTTAAATTCTACACAATAAAGAAATACATAGACAGTATGTGCTGGGTTTGGGTTTGTACCCCACCATCAATGTGCAACTCATACTGAGCCAAACTAAGCTTTTGGTGTTGCCAGACGTTATGGTATTTCTAATCTTGAAAACATTATACTAAAAGAATGTTTAATTCACTAAATGTGAATCTTGAGTAGTCATAGTAGACGTTCAACAAAAATGTACTGGTCTTAATTCTTTAAGGATTTAAGGGTGAGGATTCGTTCCTTCATAAAGTTGTTTGGTTCCCATGTTCTGTTGCTATAGAACTCTTTTTTAACAAGATCAATAGCAATTCTTACTTGAGGTCTGATTTCAATAGCTGTAGCCTTTCGCTCTTCCCACTTAGATTGCAAGAGACGTGTGTATTTGAACCGCAGATCTTGGATAGGTTTAATGCTTTCTGTGTCAAAGCAAAATAGACAATGCATGGCAGGAACAAGAGGAGGCTGATTGCAGGTGTTTCAATGCAATTGTAGTGCTTAATTTGTAAAATAATGAGTGTAAGGGCCCTGACTAAAAAGGCCACTGCAGCTTACACCACATATAGCCCAGTCACTGCTGTCAGTGATGGTACTAAAACAAGATGCTCCTGCCTGCAAGTGCGACAGTTCATATTATTTCAGGTCCCCGAAGGTAAAGGAATAGCTGTGGAGGAAGGTATTAGTATTTTTGTAATGTATATTGCATTCATAAACCGTTGCTCTGCTCATCTCTAAATTAGATGAGCAGCGCCACCATGTGGCAGAGTGTCAGAAGTTTGGGGATGACAATTAAATACTGGTTCCCAGCACCTGAAACCACCGGCTCAATATAAGCACTGCTTGAACAGCTGGTATGATATCCTAAATGCCTATGCCATCGAGCTGAAAATGATATTGGGGTTTATATAAGAGTAACACATTTTTATTGCAACTCTTTTAGCTCTGGAGTTTTGCACTATTTAGGCCTCCTTGGACACTGCATTATTTCTTGTAGTATTTCACTTCAATGTCATATGCAGGACCAATATTTAAAATACAGGAGGGGTTCGGGTGGTGAGATGCTGTGTAGATTAGCAAAAGGAGAATTCAATTCACTCTGAAATGCATAGAGCATAATAAGCAGGAGTTGCTCAATATCAATCAATCAATCAATAAAAACGTTATTTCGGTTTTTGTTCAAAACCATAAAAGTGCAGATACAATAATACAGAAGATTCATAAATCCTTTTTTTAAAAACACATATTATAGCAAAATACAGAGGTGCAAAAGTATGATTTCATTGTTTCATTAAAAAAACAGGAAATTAAAAAATTACATTGGATAAAGCCCATTGCAAATCCATACATTTTCTGTATTTAACAGTTAATTTAAAAAATTCAGTGACCTGGACAATGCTATCTTTGTGCAAAAGTTGTAAATACATCAGGGCCAGTCTGATCTGAGTAAAGCGTAAAGTATCACCAGATAGCGCTTCCGGGGGTATTGATAGAAAGTACATAAAAATATAAAATGCAGCATGTCCTGCGGAGACTTTCCGTCGCAGCCGCAGGGAGCTGCAACTTTACTAAAATTAGCAGCTCTTGGCCTAATAAGCAAATGATGAAAAAGGTTCAGCCTGAATCTAGTCAGTAAAACATTTTAATGAGAGGTCAGAGAGCCCATTAGATACGGCTCAGTATATGCACATGTTTTCAGCATAACATATTTTCTGGCACTCAGCTTCTGGAGCTCTATGGCTTCCCTCTGGGACTTCCTATCCATGAGGAAGGCCAGTTCAGTTTCATTGCCTCCAGGTCCCCCTTGACAATGCTACTAGGGTTTTCAAACAGTTCGGGACGCCCGAATCTAAAAAACTAGACTTCAAGTATTTTATCCATGGGATGTCCAGTGCCTTATCCTGAGACAAACAATCCTTCACGATTAAGTGCGTCAGTGGAATATTAGGATTCAACCAGAGTTGCTCAATAAAGTAATGTCTCCAGGAGAATTAAGGTAAGAAATACGTCTTTGCAATTTGATATGAGGCATGATTTAGAGTTTGACTACAGTACAGAAAATACTTTCAATGTTCAAAATTGGTTTGCAGCTTTAAATAAATTAATCTGATTGTGTGTTCAGGATACACGTGTGCTTTTTTTGAAGCAGTTGTAAAGTATTTTTTCTAGTTCTATATATACACACCCTGCATTGTGTCCAGTGTAGACTCTCTCAACGTGAGATATCCGATGATCACCAGGTGAGAAACAGAACATGGGTAAAATCTGTACCTCCTTTACTCTTATGATAGCAGCAGCCGCGGCCGGCAGTGGGAGTACCTGCAGGGCGGTGACGTGGGGAGGGGGAGGGGCAGGGTGGGAGGTAGTAATGTATGGATTACGGAGCTTCCCAGGTAAGTAAACATTTAAATAAATAAAACGAATTTCGTTGAGTGCACTGCATCCCCAAATGCGATGCAGTACAGTATGAATGTTACATCAAGGTTCATGTGAAAAACAATATGTTTAATGATTTATATAGATAATAATATAAACCATACCAGAACATTTAAAGTGCACAAAAGATAAAACACAATCGTAACACAATACTATCATGAACCAATAATGTCACAGTGAGTATTGTAATCTCATGTGGAAAATGATAATCAGATAAAGCGGATGATAAACTTTAATATTCACTCAACTCCTGGCAGCCCATGTTTCGAAAGACAAAGGGGCAGATTTACAAGCCCCTTGCACCATTTTCGTGTCACTTATCCCATGGTAAAAGTGACGCAAAAGTGGTGCAAGGGGCTTGTAAATCTGCCCCAAAGAACCTATGCAATGCATTGGTGATATGTAACTTGAAGGGAGCAAACAGTATATTGTTCACAAAGATTATCAGGGAACCTGGAGCAAAAAGGGGGATGCAATCCTGCTGTCAAAAAGATTGCTTTGCATCGTTTCGATATTGATTACAGTATGTGACCCCAAAGGTTTGTAACAGAACAAACCACACCAACAACAAGGGCGATTGCAGTGTGGAAGGTACATGCAAAGGAAGCGGATAGTGTCTCAGACCTTGAGTATGTCAACTGGAGGACACCCAAGAGGAATGCCGACCTCGGGTTGCGTCATGTCATCTTGGTGCAGGTCACCCCTTTCCCTCTTGTTGGTGGTCCACTGCTATCAAACCCTCATTACTCCACACACAACACTGCAGTAAAGGTTAACTGTGTTAAAAAATGGAGCACTGCTTGTGCTGTAGGCCCATATGTTCTGCTGCCCAGAGTGCTCTGGCATCTCTTCCTTCACGGTTACCCTGCTTAATTTGTAAAGAAATACGTGCCAGGACCTGTGACAGGATGTTACAGCAGCTTGCACCTCCCAATACCCCCTGCCAAGGCTGCCAGTGATGGTAGCAACACACCTACTAACCATCACATTCCTACAAGTGTGACAATACAGACTATTCCAAGTCTCCCAAAGCTATAAAAACGGTGAGGGCAGCAGGTATTAGTAATTTCTAGAGTATCTTGAATTAGTAAATAACTGAGGTTGTGTTCATCTCAATTAAATAAACAGCACCACCATGTGGCAGGCTGCCATATGTGCTGGTATTGTCAATTAAGTGCCTGTGTTGACAATTAAGGGGCCGATTACGATGTTGTTCGTAAACTCTTCTGACCAAATCAGTTTCGGAATCGATTCCAACGGAATCGTGTTCTGAGAGTCCGACCAACCGATTACGATGCTTCCCAACATTGTTCAGTCAGACTTGCGTTGACTTCAATGGGAGCCTGTGTTCCCAACGAGAACAAAGGCTCCCATTGAAATAAGGGGTGGTTGGGGAAAACCTTGCACCCTGTGGCAGGCACCCCATGGAGCCTGCAACACTGTGAGTGATTTAACATAGGGGCCCAATCAGAAGCCTGGTGATAGGGGGCCTGCTACGGGCCCCCAATTCAGATTCTGACAGCCGTTTCATGTCGGGCAGACAGAATCGGACCAGTTGTCCGAATCGGCCATCGTAATCGCTCGCAGGGAAATCGTATCAATAAAGTTGTACGATTCGGCTCCAAAGGAATTGGGCTGTCCAAATGCCATAAGGAACTGAATCGGACAGCCCAAACGGTTTCTGTGCATCATAATAGGATGGTTGGAAATGTGTACGATTCGGCCAGAAACATAAGTTCCAAATCGGATTCTGAGAATCTGAATCGCATTTGTAGCCTTTCTGAACAACATCGTAAAATGCCCCTAAGTGTTGGTGTTGAGCACCAGAAACCACTGGGTCAAATTAAGCACTGCAGTTACCTGCTGCATTGTAACAAGAGTTGCCTGAAGCACCAGGAATGAAATACAACAGATGGGTTCAGAAATAGCCACTGAAAGGAGGATGTCAAATTTGGGCCTCTTCAATCACCAAAGACATGCAATGACTTTCTGAAAAGGGATGTGGGCAAGCTTTAACTCCCACTTTTATAAAAATGGCGGATTGACCACAGAATATTATTTGAGAATCACAAGCTAACATTGAGTTGAGTCTTTGTCTGTGATTTCAGATCCTTTTCATTAATATATAATGAGAAAGTTAAAAGAGGATGATGCATTGCAGCACATTTGTTCCCTTATATTTATTCACATTCTTCACCACATAGCTACTATTTTTGTCCTAGATTTTTGCTTTGAACAATTTGATCTTTGTATTGATTTCTTCAGATTAATTTTTGAGCTTGGCTCTTTTCTTCATTATTTGTCACATAGAGTTTGGTGTCTTACAGCTTTCTTAATTTCTAATATTCATGAGGTTTTCTCCTCACTGTGACCCTCTTAAGGAGACACTTGACATCAATTTGCGTATAGTATGCTGTGCAGGATTGCATTTTGCCAGCTGGGAGGAATCCCCCTTTCTTCAATGTATTAAGAAGGGACTTAAAACACTGTGTCAAAGTCCAGTTCTAGGCTGACACAGAAGTCCTCACACAATACGATGAATAGTTTATAAGACTCACCTATCCAGCATTAAGGGACCAAATCTTCTGGTTTACAGCTGAGATAGCAACAGGCTCAAGCTACTCATACCCCCTTCTTTTGCTCTACTGCAGTGTATTTGCTACACAATTGTAGGGAAACCCAGTATTCACCCAGACCTGGGCCTATATTAGTATAGAAAACAATTAGTCCAACTGACCTTTAATTATAAGGTATCGTTATACCACACCCACATTCAATAAATTAAATAAATAATGACAACTTCTCTCAAATGTGATACCCGATTTGGCATGCAGCTGCAACTGCTTTATTAGGCGTGGATTCCCTCTTCGTAGGCTCCGAGACGCGGCGCTTTACTCGCCCTTTTTCGACAAATTTTTCCCCGCCGAATTCAAATTCTTGGACCCCCCGAGGACCTCTTCCTTTACTTAAGACCTCACGATCCATATCACGAGGTTGGGTGTATCCCGACCTCTGTACCCTGCTTCAGATGCCCATAACAACTCAGTTAACAAGGACCTCAAGTTTACTGACGTTGTCCTAGTGCCCTCCCCTGCAGAGCCAGCTAGGACCATTCACATCCCGATTTCCGTCCAGCTTGACCCTCAACTACCATTACAATTGCTTCTGCATAAATTGTATTGTAATGCTAATATAACTACTTTCAAATAAGAATCTACGTGCTTCTTACAAACTTCTTGAGGTCTCCCCTTCTTTTGCCTCTCCGATTGAATAATTCTTCTTTTGTACTTGCCCTCTAAAATGATTACCAGTTGAGAGATTGCTGTTTGGTTATATACTCTATCCGGGTCTCGACTAGGTAACATGTTTACTCCTGTTCTTGATTTACACTTTTAGAAAGTTGATATATTCTTACTTTAGCTGCCATTCTGGGCCTCTGCCTGTCTCTGAATACACATCTGGGTTGGGTGACAGCTGGGCTTTGTGCATTTCCTTTAGACAGTCACACAAAGGGATACAAAAACATAAAATGGAAGGTGCACACAATTAGAGTCCAAAGGAAGAATAGTATATTGTATATCTTCTTCTTTATTTAGCAGTTTTTGTCAAATACAGGCACAGCCAACGCGTTTCGTTCCATTTGCCTTGTGGAACTTCGTCAGGGCGAATTGATTCAATTTGAGGATGTCAACCTATTCGGACCCACAGTGTGGATCAGACAGCAAATGGCACTAGTTCCTCAAAGGCATGTAACCTTCGTATATTCAGAGGTGGTATTCACATTGGATTCGAATAGGTCAGCCCAGTAGGTATCCCAATGTTAAATCCAGCAGTTTTCAGAGTACTCAGGGACTTGATATAATGATTGTTCGAGGTTGGACGAGCGTTCGCCAGGGAGTCTAATGGTCCCCAAGGAAAATTTCTTTTTTCTCTTTCTGATATCCAACTCCAGTGCGGGCATAGAATGAAGCTGTAGAGGACACCGGTCCGTAGTGTAACGCAGTGTCCGTGGTAATAACCACCGAGCACCTGTAGTCGGGTGCTTCGTTTTCGTAATAAGGCTCGTAGCGGCGTCCCGGTCTGTCAGACTGGAGTTGGATATCAGAAAGAGAAAAAAGAAATTTTCCTTGGGGACCATTAGACTCCCTGGCGAACGCTCGTCCAACCTCGAACAATCATTATATCAAGTCCCTGAGTACTCTGAAAACTGCTGGATTTAACATTGGGATACCTACTGGGCTGACCTATTCGAATCCAATGTGAATACCACCTCTGAATATACGAAGGTTACATGCCTTTGAGGAACTAGTGCCATTTGCTGTCTGATCCACACTGTGGGTCCGAATAGGTTGACATCCTCAAATTGAATCAATTCGCCCTGACGAAGTTCCACAAGGCAAATGGAACGAAACGCGTTGGCTGTGCCTGTATTTGACAAAAACTGCTAAATAAAGAAGAAGATATACAATATACTATTCTTCCTTTGGACTCTAATTGTGTGCACCTTCCATTTTATGTTTTTGTATCTCTGACTTAAACACCTATTGGTAGCAGGTGTAGGAAGTAGTTTGCACCATCCAGAATTTAGAACTATAGAACTAGTAGTGCTTGACCTGGTCTGCTGCCTTGACCTTTTGGAACTTAGTCACACAAAGGGAACTGGGGTGTGACATTTGTATCTTGATGGCCCATCAATAGGCTGATGTGCCTTCCGTTGGTAGACTGGGAGGGAGGAACAGACAATTGCACCTGAATAGGGATGTGCCTGACCCCACACAATGAGCTGTTAAACCCCCTGTAGTGAGTCTGGAGCCATGGCAGGAAAGGCAGGGACCTTGTGATCTTCAAAGGCTTTTTTGAAGTGTCCCCCACTTCAAAGGCACATTTGGGAATGGGTATTGGATCCCTGACACAACCAAATCAGAACTTTGCTGAAACCAAGTATATTCTCCCTAGAAAAAGAGCTGCTGCGCTGCAGGAGGGACTGACACTTTACTAACTACTTTGCTGTGTTGGCCTGCTTCCTGCTGATTGCTGTACTGTAGAATGGACTGCCACTTTGCTACCTGCTTTGCTGTGTTGGCCTGCTGCCTGCTGCTTCTTGCCTGCGGGTGAGAAGGATTGGACCTGCTCTCTGCATCCTTGAGCGCAAGTTTCTCCAGGAGATTGCTGGCTTGCGCCCTGTTCTTGAAGTCTCAGGGCCATCAAAGACTTTCTTCCACTTTGCTTCAGCTGCTGGGCTCTGCCAATTGTGAGTACTGCCTTGCCAAGGGGTGCCAATCCAGTCCTGGGACTTGAAATTGGGTTTTGAAGCTGTTTTCCAGCAGAAATTGACACAGTGAAGGCTATACGCCCATAAGAACTGACACAGTGCCCTTCGATGCTGACGCAGTGCTGATCCAACGACATCCCTGAGTGGCACAATGAGAACCCAGGATCCCACTGCAAGGTGCAACGACGATGCAGTGCCGATTCCAAGTCCTGACTATGAGGCTCGACGACAAAGTGCCAATCCAAAGACACAGCAGCGAGGCTCAACAATGATGCAGCATTGTAAGGGGTTCAAATATGATGTGGGATCCAACTGCAAGGCTCGACTTTGAAACGTGGACCTGACTGCTTAAATCGAAACTGCTGCATTGAGTCTTTAATGCCAACGCTTGCTACATCTAAGGTACTTTTTCAGCAGGCCATATGGTGGTCCTGTAGTCGGCCTGCCCTCCATTGTGGTTGCCTGAAACTTTGGAGTTACCCTTGTCTAGCGCAACCTTAAGTAACCTTTTAGCACTATTGACTTGTAAGCACTAATTTTTGGGAATCAACCTTTAAAAATTCATATTTCAAGATCTAGTATTGGATTTTTGTCATTTCAGTATTGTAATACTGAGATCAATATTCTCTATTTTTAGAAAGTGGTTTAGAGTCTTCTGTGGTGGCTTCACGGTGTTACCGTAATTTAAGTGTTGCACAAGTACTTTACACTTCACCTCTTAAGTTAAGCCTCACTGCTCTGTGCCAACCTACCCGAGGGTGAGCAAAGGTTAATTTAGCTTCTGTATCTGACTTACTCTGTCTATGATTGTGGTCCCTACTTGGACAGGGTTCAAACCGCTGCCAGCTAGAGACACAATTTCTGACAATCATCATCTCTATGACTACAGTCATAAACAGAAAACCTTTTTTATTCAAAGCAGCCTGTATTCCTTAAAGAAAGCAGTTCTGATAAAAGAAAATCATTTTTGGTTTTGGAAACTTCTCCCCACTGAGGCCAAACATGATTACCAAAGGGAATGGGGTCCCTAGGGCACCCCTTCCCATATGCAAATATTTACCACTCCAATTAGGTGTTGTAAGCTCATCAACGCTCACCCTGCACTCGGCTAGCACTACGGAGGCTTCCAGCTGCCTGCCTGTCCTGAGACCTGCTGCCTGCCTGCCCTGACACAGCGCACTGCGCTATCTAAAGCGCCTGGTATCGTTATCAATCAATTTAAAAGCGCTGTTGATGCTACATTGTACGCGCGCGCTATCGTTCTATCTAGCATTTAACTGATTTGCATACAGAGCATTGTAGTGCGGCTAAGGAGCGGGACTTTATACTTTATTAGTATACCTCACTCGAACTCGAAACCCAGCTCTGCCCCAGTTTCGATTTTAATAGCGAACGGCCATCTTATTGTTTATTTTCATTGGCCCGTGGCTCCTCCCCGCTCCCCGCCTCCCAGCTGACCCTCCCACACAAGGATAGTTTACTATCGCCCCGTCCTCTCCTTCCCTGTGACCACCTGGATCCCCTCCATTGCGGTCGCTCACCCTGCACTCAGCTAGCACTACGGAGGCTTCTCTTCCAGCTGCCTGCTTGTCCTGAGACCTGCTGCCTGCCTGCCCTGACACAGCGCACTGCGCTATCTAAAGCGCCTGGTATCGTTATCAATCAATTTAAAAGCGCTGTTGATGCTACATTGTACGCGCGCGCTATCGTTCTATCTAGCATTTAACTGATTTGCATACAGAGCATTGTAGTGCGGCTAAGGAGCGGGACTTTATACTTTATTAGTATACCTCACTCGAACTCGAAACCCAGCTCTGCCCCAGTTTCGATTTTAATAGCGAACGGCCATCTTATTGTTTATTTTCATTGGCCCGTGGCTCCTCCCCGCCTCCCAGCTGACCCTCCCACGCTCCGCCCCCTCCATTATCCATTTATAGCGGATGTCCCAACGAGAGCATCCACGCGCAGCGGTCACGCCGAAGGTGCGCCAAAGGTAAGCCCGTCTACGCCCGTCCGCGCCTGGACCGCGCCCAGCGCCAGACCCCTGCCCCTCGCGCTGCCCAGCCCTCCCGCATTACCTACGATGCCGCCACCCTCCTAGCCCTTAATCCCGGTCGCGCCCCAACTGCGTCCAAGCCGCTCCTGGACACACCCATGGACCTTTCTCTTGCTACTCCTGCAAATTCATTGGCACCGACAACATCTTCGCTACACCACACCACAGATTCCCGACCCCAACCACCTACAATGCATCCTGCTCAACACCCGCTCGGTCCACAGGCATGCCATTGACCTCTGGAATCTACTAGACACCATCTCTCCAGACATCGCCTTCCTTACAGAAACATGGATGAACGCTTCCTCAGCCCCAGACATCACCATTGCCATCCCTGAAGACTATAAGATCACACGCAAGGACCGTACCGGCCACACAGGAGGAGGAATCGCTATCGTCCATAAAAAATCAATCCACATCTCAACCAGCTCTGACGTCAACCTCGCCAACTCTGAACACCTTCACTTCCAGATCCACATCGACCCCAAGACCACACTCAGAGGCACCCTCCTTTACAGACCACCAGGACCCCGCGCAAAATTCAGTGAAGACATAACGGACTTCATCACTCCACACGCGCTCCCCTCCAAAGATTACATCCTTCTGGGAGACCTCAACTTTCACCTTGAAAAGAACAACGACCGCAACACCACCGCCCTCTTGGACAACCTCGCCAACCTCGGACTTAAACAACTGGTCACTTCCCCCACCCACATCGCAGGTCACACACTCGACCCCATCTTCACCTCCAGCAATCATGTCTCCTTCAGCCACACTACGAATCTCCTCTGGACTGACCACAGCTGCGTTCACTTCACCTACAACAAGCCGAAACCCATCAACCACCTCCAACCAACTCTGCAAAGAAACTGGAACAAAATCACCATCGACCAGATCTCCTCATCGCTCCTACTAAACACCCCAGCCCACTCTTCTAACCCTGACCAAGCCGCCGCCAACTTCACCCTATGGCTATCCAACACCGCCGACATCCTAGCACCACTGAAAAAACGTCAACGCAAACCTGGCAGCAAGAAGGCCTCATGGTTCAACGATGATCTTAAGAAGTCCAAGAAACTCTGCCGCTCCCTTGAAAAGGCCTGGAAAAAAGACCCAACCACTATCACCAAGGACGCCTTCAAAAACGCCACCCGCACACACCACCAACTAATCCGAAAGGCCAAGAAAACAGCATTCAAGGATCGACTAGACAACAACGCCCACAACAGCAAGGAACTTTTCAACATCGTCAAGGAATTCACCAACCCCTCGGCCAACTCCAACGACATCACCCCTTCTCAAGCCCTCTGCGACTCCCTGGCTTTATTCTTCCACAACAAAATTGCGGACATCCACAACAGCTTCGACAACCAACCCGGAGACCAACCCACCCAACCATACGCTGAACATTCTCCCCCCTCGAACACTCTTAACGACTGGAACCCAATCTCCACTGAGGACACCATCCGCCTGATGAACTCTATCCACTCAGGATCCCCCACAGACCCATGTCCTCACCACATCTTCAACAAAGCAGACTCCGTCATAGCACCGCACCTCCGAGACGTCATCAACTGCTCCTTCAACTCCGCCACCTTCCCGGAAAGCTGGAAACACGCTGAACTCACCGCCCTTCTGAAAAAACCCACAGCGGACCCCACCGAACTCAAAAATTACCGCCCCATATCGCTCCTTCCTTTCCCAGCCAAAGTCATCGAGAAAGCTGTCAACAACCAACAGCCTTCCTCGAAGCCAACAAATCCCTCGACTCCTCACAATCTGGCTTCCGAGCAAAACACAGCACTGAGACCGCCCTCATTGCAGCAACAGACGACATTCGAACTCTACTGGACAATGGAGACACAGTCGCCCTCATCCTCCTCGACCTCTCTGCAGCCTTCGACACAGTCTGCCACAGCACCCTTTTACAACGCCTCAGAAACATCGGAATACAAGGAAAAGCACTTGAATGGATCACCTCGTTCCTCACCGGAAGAACCCAGAGAGTCCGCCTTCCACCATTCAAGTCCGAGGCCACTGAAGTCATCTGTGGCGTACCACAAGGATCCTCACTCAGTCCCACCCTCTTCAACGTATACATGAGCCCCCTTGCGGCCATCGCTCGCCAACACAACCTCAACATCATCTCCTACGCGGATGACACTCAACTGATCCTTTCTCTCACCAATGACCCCAGCCCCGCCAAAACAAACCTACACGAAGGAATGAAAGAAGTTGCCGAATGGATGAAGCAAAGCCGTCTGAAACTGAACTCAGATAAAACAGAAGTCCTCATCTTAGGTACATCCCCCTCTGCATGGGACGACTCTTGGTGGCCGGAAGCCCTTGGAAAAGCACCCATCCCGACAGACCACGCACGGAACCTAGGCGTTATCCTGGACTCTTCACTCTCAATGAACAGACAAGTCAACGCCGTATCCTCATCCTGCTTCAACATTCTTCGCATGCTCAAAAAAACATTTCGCTGGATCCCCACCGAAACAAGAAAAACAGTCACCCATGCTCTGGTCACGAGCCGACTGGACTACGGAAACACCCTCTACGCAGGTACTACCGCTAAACTCCAGAAGAAACTCCAACGAATCCAAAACGCCTCAGCCAGGATCATATTAGACATCCCGCGTAACGAACACATCTCTGGCCGCCTGAAAGACCTCCACTGGCTACCCGTCAATAAGAGGATCACTTTCCGACTGCTAACCCACGCACACAAATCACTCTACGACATCGGACCAGAATGCCTCAACTCACGACTGTCCTTCTACACCCCCTCCCGCCAACTACGTTCTTCCAGCCAAGCCCTCGCCACTGTACCCCGCATCAACAAGACCACCATGGGAGGCAGATCCTTCTCATACCTGGCAGCTAAAACATGGAACTCACTCCCCACCTACCTTCGTCTTACCCAGAACCACCTAGCATTTAGAAAGCAACTTAAAACGTGGATATTTGACAAGTAATCCTCCTCCCCTCCCTAAGCGCCTTGAGACCCTTTGGGTATGTAGTGCGCTATATAAATTCTCTGACTTGACTTGACTTGAATGGTTTGCAACAGCAATTGCAGTCATAAACTATCAATACATTCCTTTCCAAATTGGAAAGGAGGAGGAATCCCTTTTACAAACCCTCCTATTTGCAATTCAGAATCAATCACAAAAGTCATTTTACTACCAGAAATAATTTTCCTAAACATAAAATGGTTTTGTACATAACGATAGGCAGTTTTTGGGTTACAAACCCTGGGATTTTGCATCAGGAAACCCTTAGTGCTAACAATTGGCTTAGAAGCAGGCACTAACTTATAGGTCTAAAGATCAGAAATGTTTGAATGTTACCAAGTTATTTTGACAGCCATGGCATATAATGCCACTCCATTACACCATGAACCAAGACAAAGTGGCTTGTGAGGCCTTATATGGAGCTGTCTCGTGACCCCCACAAAATGCTCTGACTTCTTTATGTTTGTTGCAGAGGTGACTAATGATAAAGATGATGAGAGCCTTTGCAAGACTAGTTTAAAGCTATGTACATGTTCTTACTAAACAAAAACATGGGAATGCACCATAGACAGATATAGGATAACCTAAAGACTTCATGTTATCAGAACACTTCTTTTTCTGTAGCAAATCAGTGCATTCTGGTATTATTAGCTCTGGCTCAGTGCAATTAAACAAATCAAACTAAAATACCCAAAAGCAACGATTTGTAAAAGTAAATGCCAGATCTTGGAATGTTGTATTCCAGTCACATGGTGCAATCTAATATTTAGGTGATGTAATCTAAATTTTAAAAAAGTGCTTATGGTCCCTTTCATAGTGACTAACAGGATAATCCAAAGGCTTTATCCAATCTCATGACAAAAGGAAGAACAACTATGGGCCTGATTTAGAGTTTCGAGGGCAGAGTTACCTCCATCAAGATGGCAGAGGTTAGTGCTTTTGTCATTCTGAGGGACCTCCCCCTGCCAAATTTAAAGGTGTTTGCCAGCCCTGTGGACTCTACATTGACAGGAGCTGCTGTCATGATGGTTCCTCTCTAAGCACAAAATGTTTGAAGAAAAAACCTTTCAAAATGTTTTTACTTCTCAAAAACAAGCTCCCAGAGCAGGAGTTTGTTTTTGAAAAACAAATACAAAGAGTCCGATATGCTGGGGGTTTCCTTCCAGGGTGATGGGGTCATTTTATTTTCCCTGCCCTTTACAGCCAGGTTTTACTCCAAATGGGTAGACACTATAATGTCCTTCCTTCAATTGCCTCCACTCTATTGGGAAATTTCTGGTAGCATTCTGTAGAGGAGTCACAAGCAAAGAAATGGGACTATAATTAATTGAACTGAATATCATTGGAATATTTTCCCAGTAAATCAGAGAAAGACCCTTAGGCAAAGAAGATACTCATAGATATTTTTATTCATTGACTTTAATACAAATATTTTAATATATACAACACTGAATAAAGAAGGAAAGGCATTTTGTTACCTCAAATATGTATCGATCACATCACAGTTCCACTTGAATTATCTTTTTCTAGACAGGGGATGTGGATCCACTATTTAGGTTTCAAAACTGATTTGGGGTGATTTGCTTTAAAATTTCATTTTCTGACTGTAGCACAGACATCCTTTGTGCTGGTGACCGCTCACACAAAAGAAGTAGCAAAAGTGCTGGCTTCAAGAAGAAGTAGTACAAATAAGGACACAATAGAGCATGAGATCCCAGCACCTGGCTATCATCAGTCTTCCTGAGCAATCATCAGGCACAGACAAAGTGTAGCCCTGTTTAGAAACTTTGACAACTTCTACCATCTACCCTATGTCGTCACTCTGGAAGAACTAATCAACAGCTGTTGCTAAAAAGGACCTCACAGAATTTCTTTGGGTATCCCTAATTCCTTTATCCCTCACTTCATTTCTGGCTCACCACCCACCCTCCACAGGGATGCAGTCAATATGTGCCCACTGTGTAGTCAAGCTGTATCTACTCATGCAAAATGCACCCCACTGCTCCATGCACCTACACTTTCATCACACAAGTAAA
This sequence comes from Lissotriton vulgaris, assembly GCF_964263255.1. Taxonomy (NCBI): domain Eukaryota; kingdom Metazoa; phylum Chordata; class Amphibia; order Caudata; family Salamandridae; genus Lissotriton; species Lissotriton vulgaris. Next base: position 678,097,683 of record NC_141699.1, on the reverse strand, counting down.
CTTACTACTACGCAATAAGTATATATCCACCACACATAAACGCACATGGAATGTCAGCATCAAGATCTGAGGGTCATCAAAATTGCTGTTTGGACCATCTGAGAAGCTCCATCTGGAGCCTCCATTACCCACTCTTCTGCTCATCAGATCCTTCTTATGATCCTGAGCTCCCCTTTGCTGATTGTGATAGCCCTTTGACCCTTTCAATTTCAAGTTCAACCCTATATTTATTTAGACTGTAGTCTTTTAAACAAGGATTCTTAAAACAAGATAAAATGCAAATACAAAAATACACAATATTAAACACAGTATAGATTTGCATTTAAAACTCAATTCATTAGTCAATAAAATCTACATTCTCTAAAATCCTCAATTACAATCAATAAAACAATTTCATATAATTCAACAAGGCTTTTTTAGTTTAACTGAAAAAATGTTTCAAGAGATAATAAAAATCGACCCATGGAATACGCCACAATAATAAATCTCATTTCAGCTAATAATAATATTTTATGAATGTGGGTTTTAAAAAGGACTTCTTTTAGGCCAGAAACCACAAGTAATCCAATAGGATGTGGATTAAATCTCCCTTCGTATTGAGACCACACTTTCAAATTCTTCCTTCACCTAGCAGCGCACATCCTCTTTCTGACATTCCTACTTGATTTAACCCACATCTAAACTTTAGGATGCTTCTTCCCATCTTGATAGATGTGGGAGTCTCTCTAGATAGGGAAAGGTCTTGTCTCCTATCCACGAGTTGATCAAGTGGGAGGCAGATTGTTTCTTCCCTAAATATAGAAGATCCTCTTCCCTGGAAATCTGCTTTGTTATTCTTTTCAACTCCTCCTTACCCACACCTATTGTGTCTATACCATCTGCTAATTCTAATTTTTAATTCCCTACAACAGGTTTGAATCCTCCCTCTTACTCCCCGGGCACAAATTAGGTCACTTTGTAATATCTCTCCTTTGCATAACAGGGAGATTTTGGGCACTTCCACACTTTCTTTACTCATCCAAACTTTTATAGACTCTGCCAGTGCTAAATACATCCACCAAGTTAGGTCAATGTTCACCCTAACTGCTTGCACCATAGATGAGGGGGCAAGAGAAAGTAGGTTATTCAGACACCATCCTTCTTCAAGACCCCAACTCTTTTTGCCCCCGAAGCTTATCACCTCAGCACCATACTGAAATTGTGGTTATATCATGGCCTGAGAGAACACGCGCACCTGTCACATAGAGGGCCCCTGTAGCGATAATTACATTTCTTACAGGTGTGCATGCACTCAATTCAACGATGACATCACTGACTTCGTTAGCCCACATGCCCTCGCCTCCGACAACTACATTCTGTTAGGAGATCTCAACTACCACCTTGAAAACAAACACGACAGCAACACCACCACCCTTCTGGACAACCTGGCCAATCTCGGACTCAAACAACTTGTTGACACCCCCACCCATATAGCCGGACACACGCTTGACCCTATCTTCACCTCCAACAAGCACATTTCCTTCGATCGCACCACAGCTCTCCATTGGACTGACCACAGCTGTGTTCACTTCAGCTACAAAACCACCCTGTCCCACAACCGCCCACAACCTATTCCTCTGAGAAACTGGAACAAAATCACCTCCGACCAACTCCTCACATCACTCAACCAAAACCCTCCCACCCTCACATTGGACCCAAACCAAGCGGCCACCAGCCTCAAACAATGGATTACCCACAGTGCTGACGAATTAGCACCCTTGAAAAAGCACCAGATCAACTCTACCAGCAAAAAGGCTCCCTGGTTCAATGATGACCTTAAAAAATCCAAGAAGCTTTGCCGCACCCTGGAGAAAACATGGAGAAAAAACCCAACCACCGACAACATGGCCACCCTCAAGGCAGCCACCCGCAAACACCACCAACTGATTCGATCCGCCAAGAAATCAGCATTCAAGGATCGTCTCGACAACAACACTCACAACAGCAAGGAACTTTTCAACATCGTCAAAGAATTCACCAACCCCACCGCAGCATCTAACAACATCACTCCCTCCCAAGACCTCTGCGACGCGTTATCCTCCTTCTTCTACAACAAAATTGCCGACATCCACAACAGCTTTGAGAATAATCCCGGCGATCAACCCTCCCCACCCCTCTCAGATCCTACTCCACCAACTAACAACCTCAGCGCCTGGAACCCAATCACCACTGAAGACACTATCTGCCTAATGAACTCAATCCACTCTGGCTCGCCGACTGCCCCCTGCCCCCACCACATCTTTAACAAAGCTGACTCCATCATCGCACCTCATCTCCGTGATGTCATCAACTGCTCGTTCAACTCTGCCACCTTTCCAGAAAGCTGGAAACACGCCGAACTCAGCGCCCTTCTGAAGAAACCCACAGCAGACCCCTCCGAACTTAAAAACTACCGACCCATATCCCTCCTCCCATTCCCGGCCAAAGTCATTGAGAAAGCTGCCAACAGCCAGCTCGCCGCCTTCCTTGAATCCAACAACTCCCTAGACCCTTCTCAATCAGAATTTCGAGCCAAACACAGCACCGAAACCGCCCTCATCGCAGCGTCCGACGATATCCGAACACTACTGGACAACGGAGAAACAGTGGCCCTAATTCTACTCGACCTCTCCGCCGCTTTCGACACAGTCTGCCACAGCACCCTTATACAACGCCTTAGCAATATCGGCATAAAAGATAAAGCCTTGGACCGGATCATCTCTTTCCTCGCTGGGAGAACTCAAAGAGTCTGTCTCCCCCCTTTCAACTCAAAGGCCACTGAAGTCATCTGTGGTGTACCTCAAGGATCCTCACTCAGTCCCACCCTCTTTAATGTTTACATGAGTCCACTCTCCTCCATCGCGCGTCAACACAACTTTAACATCATCTCCTACGCCCACGATACCCAGTTAAACCTTTCCCTCACCTAAGACCCTAACACCACCAAAACCAATCTTCACGAAGGCATGAAAGAAGTAGCCGAATAGATGAAACATAGCCGCCTCAAACACAACTCAGACAAAACGGAGGTGCTCATCCTAGGACCATCCCCCTCTGCCTGGGACGACTCTTGGTGGCCCTCCGCTCTGGGCACAGCACCCACACCCACAGACCATGCACGTAACCTTGGCTTCATCCTAGACTCCTCTCTCTCGATGTCCAGACAAGTCAACACAGTCTCGTCCTCCTGCTTCAACGTACTTCACATTCTCAAAAAAATCTTCTGATGGATCCCCCTCGAGACTAGAAAGACTGTTACCCACGCACTGGTCACGAGTCGACTTGATTATGGTAACACACTATACGCCGGAATCACAGCAAAATTACAGAAAAAACTCCAACGCATCCAAAACGCATCAGCGAGACTCATATTAGACCTCCCTCGCCAAGATCACATCACCAAACACCTAAAAGACCTCCACTGGCTTCCCATCAACAAAAGAATTACATTCCGCCTTCTCACCCACGCACACAAGGCCCTCTACAACCTAGGACCCGAATGCCTCAACACTCGACTATCCTTCTACAAACCCAACCGCCAACTAAGATCGTCCAATCAAGCCCTCGCCACAATCCAGCGTATCCGAAAATCCACAATGGGTGGCAGATCCTTCTCTTCCTTGCTGCCAAGACCTGGAACTCACTCCCCACTCACCTACGCCTTACCCAAAACCACATCTCCTTCAGAAAAGAACTTAAAACATGGCTATTCGACAAATAATGAACCCCCTCCTCAAGCGCCTTGAGACCCCCTGGGTGAGTAGTGCACTATACAAATACTCAAACTTGAACTATTTCTTCAACCCCAAGATTGTTTGAACTGCCTTAGCTTGTGTTGAGGCCAGGTGATCCTGCCATCCTAACTTTTGGGTGAGCCACACTCCAAGATATTTGTATTTTTAACTCTTTCTATTTTTACTTTATTTATTTCCAAGGCCATATTTGTTGATTGCTTCCCTAGCGGGACTACCTTGGTCTTTTTCATGTTTATTTATTTTTTCTCCATACAATAATCTGCAAAGACATCTAATTTTTTCTGGAGACCAATTCCTGTTCGGTCTAAAATCACTTAGGGCCAGATGTAGGTTTCCATTTACCGACCGGTAACGGCCGATTTTGGCCATTACCGACCGGTAAATGGTCATTCCTGATGTAGGTGCCTCATTTTACCGATTCGGTAAATTTACCAAATCGGTAAATTTACCGAATCGGTAAAATACCGAATCGATATTTTTACCGATTCAGTAACTTTGAGATGTAGGTGGGACTCTTCTGAGTCCCACAGGTCTTACCAAATCGGTATTTTATCACCCAATCCTATTGGGTGGTAAAATACCGAATACAGATGTAAATGCACATCTGTGCATGCACACTGTGCAATGTGACACACAGACATGCCCTTAGGGCATGTCTGTGTGCCACATGGCACACAAGTCCGGAATTGGGGTGCCAGAGGGTGTCAAAGTGGCACCCCCTGCACCCTTGCAACAATCAGAATATACCGGTTCGGAAAATACAGATTCGGTATTCCACATTGATTCCTATGGGCTTCAAGGCCCATAGGAATCAATGGGGGATACAGATTCGGTATTTACAGAATCGGTAAATACCGAATCTTACCGATTCGGTATTTACCGATTCTGAATTACCTACATTTCCCCCCCTCTAATTTACCACTTCTTAAATACCGACTCGGTATGATTCGGTATTTAAGAAGTGGTAAATTAGAATTACCTACATCGGGCCCTAAATCATCTACCTATGACAGACAACTAATATGCCACTATAAATTTTTGGGATAAATGCTTTGGGTAAACTGAGAACTCTTGGGAGATCAACTAGGAACAAGGAAACTAATGTTGAGGCCAATACACACCATTGCCTCAGATAATTTTTTATATTGACCCTCCTGGTTAGGGAACCTTAGCTGTCCAGTTTGACCTGGGCTCAATTATCTCTATGAAATTCCTGAAGAATTAAAAGCAAGTTTTTGGGGATCCTGTAAACTCATGATGCTTCCCATAGCAAAGTTCAATCGACAGAATCAAATGCAGATCTAAAGTCTACAAAACAACAATACAGGACCTTACTCTGCTCCATAGATTTCTTGGCAATGGCCCGTAACCTAAAACAATGATCAATGATTGAGTGGTTCTCCACCCTGTTCCTGAGGGATGATAGAATTTGCTTCAACCCATTTCTTTAGCATCCCTAAGGCAATTTTTGAGAAAACGATCCCACTTATGTCCAATAAGTTAATTTGTCTATAATTCACTGGGAAGGTATACTCAATCTTTTTGTATATTGGCTTGATCACTGCACCCTTCTAGCTATCTGTAAATATTCCTGTTGGGAGTATTCCCTGAAAAACTGTATAAAACAAGCTAATCCACCATGCAGTATTTGTTTTTATTGTAACTGCTGGCAGATTTTCCAGACCGGCAGCCAATGTGAGTTTTAACATTTCAATAGTTTTCTTGAGTGTGAGTTCTGTGAAGCACTCTTTAGTCTCATTTTTAATAAGGAATCTTATAGGGTGATGCACAGCAATGGCTTCCTTCTTGTAAGCCTGCTCTAGGAATTCTACATCCTCACCTACAGGGCTAGACGTTTGGCTATAGCAAATTCTAATCCCATTCTGCACCAGCCTCCAGAATGTCCTTATATTTTTAGACCCTAAGGTCTCCATCATTGCTTCCCAACATTTTGCAGTAGATTCCCGCTTTTTCCTGGCAACCATATTTTTATATGTGTTCTTTAAACTACAAATTATAGTCCCCTTATATTGCTTCTTGAAAATTTGATGTGACTTTCGAGTTTGCGAATGTTGCTTTTTAAAGTTCTATATTCTTTATCAAACCAACAGTTCCTATCTTTCTTCATGGATTTAAGTTTTTTTTGTGTGATGTTAAAAGTCAACACATCTATTTTCAAGCAAGAGACTAAGGGGCCTATTAGGATGACTGGCGGACTTGGTCCGTTCGCCATCCTATTGGTCATTGGGACCACCCGCCATAAGGGCGGGGGTCCCGTTGGGGGTATTAGGATGTGCCCGCCACTGTGGCGGGCGCATCCTGCATTTTTAGCATTGTGGTGGGCGGTGCTCTCAGCATCACCGGCCACAATGCTAAAAATGCACAAATGCATTTGCATTAACAAAGCGGCAGGCACCGCGCTGTGCCTGCCACTTTGTTAATGCAAATACAGGGGGGTCCCCCCATGTGCACCCCCACCTCTCCTTCACTCCGGGGGCCCGCAGGGGGCCCTCGAAGTGAAGACCGCATGCCTTTCCGTGGCGGCAGATGCCGCCACAGAAATGCATCTGTTTTGGCCCATCATAATATGGCTGGCGGTGTCTAATAGACACCTCCACCATATTAAACCTTTTCCGCCCCGCCGCGGACCCCCCAGCCATCATAATGTGGCGGGGGTCATTGCAGTGCGGATGGCGGGCAGATTGCCCCCACCAGGTCGGCGATGGCTACTGCCAGCCTGGTGGGGGCAATCCGCCAGCCATCCTAATTGACCCCAATGTTTTTTATTACTTCATCATAATAGGATAGCAGGTCAGATGACTCTGCCCCAGACATTAGTCCTGCATAATTAAGTTGCAGGGCCTTTAATTGGCTTAAATGCTTTTCTGAGAGCAGGGTAGGGATTACTCCCTTCCAACTGGAGCACCTCGAAGTTTCTAATTAGATAGAAGGCCCTTAGCTGTACAAACATGTAATAGATTGGGTATAATCAATTGAACATAATCGATTGAACACCAAACTGGAACATATTCCTTGCATGAATATCCCCGGTTGTGCGACCATTTAGACTCACAAAGCCATTCGACATAAGGAGGTCTAATAAAGCTGCATCTCTCCCTAAGGCATTATTGGGAGCAGAGCTGACACATTGTATAATAAAAGCAGCTAAAAAATCCCCATATTTTTCCTCCACACTTTCGGAAAGCAGTTTATGATTAAAGTCCCCGGTCAGAATTACCAGAATCTTAGAGTACTTTGCAAGTATGTTAGTCACATCCTCCTTGAACACTTCTACGGTTTCCTTATGATTAAAAAAAACTTCTTACCAACATATAGATGTTCAGGATAATAATACATTTTCCCCGTACATGCACACATCAGTTCAATCCAGCACTCAAGAAGCCAACTACTCTGTGTCTGAATTTCCCATATACTTGAGGCGGATCACTGACAGAATATTGAGGGGCAAAATATCGACCTGCCAAAATATCGTGGAAAAAATATAGAATGCCAGAATATCCACTTCCTATCTTCAAACAGGTAAGTACAAAAATATCGACTCCAAAATATCGTTGAAAAAAATATAGATAGTCAAAATATCGAATTTTTCAAATGTCTTAAAAGTAATTTAAAAGTAATATATTAATAAATAGAATTAATTTAAACATACTTAAAATACTTAAATAAACTTAAAATCATTAAATAATTAATGTTACTTAAAACATTTTTAAATAATTTTAATACATATAGATACATACAATATTTTCAACGTAGGATAGCAAGAGGGTTAAATTTACTATTACCACTCCAGTGAGTGCAACAGTCGAAAAAACATTGGATAGCGTAGGGGTAAAAATTACTATTCCCACTCCAGAGAGTGCAACAGTAGGGAAAGCATTGGATAGCGTAGAGGTAAAAATTACTGTTCCCACTCCAGAGAGTGCAACATTAGGGAAAGCATTGGATAGCGTAGGGGTAAAAATTACTATTCCCACTCCAATGAGTGCAACAGTAGGGAAAGCGTTGGATAGCGAGAGAGTAAAAATTACTATTCTCACTCCAATGAGTGCAACAGTAGGGAAAACGTTGATAGCGTAGTGGTAAAATTTACTATTCCCACTCCAGAGAGTGCAACAGTAGGGAAAGCATTGGATAGCGTAGGAGTAAAAATTACTATTCCCACTTCAATGGGTGCAACAGTAGGGAAAGCGGATAGTGTAGGGGTAAAAATTACTATTCCCACTCCACAGACTGCAACAGTAGGGAAAGCGTTGTATAGCGTAGGGATAATAATTACTATTCAAACTCCAATGAGTACAACAGTAGGAAAAGCGTTGGATAGCGTAGGGGTAAAAATTACTATTATCACTCCAGTGAGTGCAACAGTAGGGAAAGCGCTGGATAGCGTAAGGGTAAAAATTACTATTCCCACTCCACAGAGTGCAACAGTAGTGAAAGCATTGGATAGCGTAGGGGTAAAAATTACTATTCCCACTCCAGAGAGTGCAACAGTAGGGAAAGTTAATACTTTATATGTGAATGAAAATTAATTAAATATTAATACCAATAATTTTTTTAAAAATTATTAATAATTTTTTATAATAAATTCATTAATCAATTGAAAATACAAATAAAAAATACATATTTTAAAAAATGACCTACTAATACAAAGCATTTAACAATTAACAGTATATTAATTAACAATTACAAAATAATAATAAATTAATACAAAAATAACCAATACATAAATTAAACAATGTTATTATTTATAATTAAATTGCTTCCCAACCCATTCCCCTATAAACCCACAACCCACTACTGAAAAGAAATTAAAATAATTAACATATTTAAAATGTAATCAAATAATTAAAATTAATTACCATTTATATTTTAATTACTTACCAATTATACATTAATTAACAATGAATTACCAATTATATTTTAAATAATTACCAATTAATCAATTAATTTAAAATAATTACCAATTCAAGTTTAATTAATTTCCAAATAAATACCAATAAATTAATTAACATATTTAATTAATTGAATTACTTCCCACCCTATTCCACTATAAACCCACAACCCGCGACAGAAAATAAATGAATACAATTAACATAATTATCAATTATCCAATTAATTAAAATTAATTACCAATGTTATTTTAACTAATTACCAATTATTAATTAATTCAAAATTAATTCAAAATAAATACCAATAAATAAATAAATATTTATAATTAAATTACTTCCCACCCTATTCCCCTATAAACCCACAACCCACTACAGAAAGTAATTTAATATAATTAACTTAATTATCAATTAATCTATTAATTAAAATGATTTACCAATTAAATAATAATTAATTACCAATTAATAATAATTAACAATTAATTCAAAATAAATACCAATAAATAAATTAACATGTCATTAATTATATTTAAATTACTTCCCACCCTATTCCCCTATAAACCCACAACCCGCTACTAATTTATATAACGCAAAAATAAAATACTATCAAATTAATTAATTAAAATTAATTATAAAATAAATATACACTTTTCACACATATAGCAACATAAAAAACACTTTCAAAAATTTATATTAACTTACCTCAAATTTGACATTTTTGTTGTCTATATTCTGTCCATTCGATATTTTGTCCATTCTATATTTTGGAATCGATATTAATGCTGTTCTAGTCGATATTTTTGTAGTCTATATTCTGTCAATTCGATATTGTGTCCATTCTATATTTTTGAATCGATATTACTGTAATTCGATATAAAAACTCGATATCTTGACTGCACACCACTTGAGGCAATTTTTGGAGATACCCACGTTGCTAGGCCCCCTGATGGTTGGTCTGAAATGCTACCTACTGCCTTTGCATGGACCATCAAAAAGCCATCTATCTGCGGAGGTTCATTGCCCAGCCATGACTCCCTGAAACAGAAAATTATATACTGCTCAATTCTTTCTCTAAACACTTGCAAACTCATGATTTTTTTAGCCTGTGAGAGTTCCAGGTAAACAGGTTGATGTTGTGCAGGGAGCTTCATTCCTACTCCACATTATTCAGATTTACCCAATCATCCACAGTCTCATTCCACACTGGAAAGTCATACCTATTTTGATTGAAGGGAACTCTCCTACAGCTGCCTCCATCATCTTTAGGCACGACTACCTGGAGTCTTCCTTCGCTCCTTTCCACCATATGCCTACAGCTAATATGCCCCTTCTGCATATTCCTTGTGACTTGGTTCGTTTCAAGACCTCCGTGATATTTCATAAAACCCCTTTTATGTGGAGCAGCCTGGTCTAAAAGTCTTTCCCTGAATATTTTCATCCCCTGAAGTTTTAGCTTGGTTTCTGCTTTGAGAAGGGTATCTCTAACTAACCCTGAAAACAGCAGAATCTTTGTTACGTTCTTCCCGTCACGATTCTCCAAGAAGCCCAATTTTAGGTCAGTTAAGGTGACTTCATATACGCTTGGGCAAAGAGAGAATAGTTCAAGGAGGTGTGACCTATTTAGGGGATTTAACTTCTTTAACCTCTTTCCACTCATGTTTCTTAGATCAAGCTTTAGGTAAACCCATAGGGAGTTAGCCTCTTTTCCCCAGCCCTCCATTGGTACCCGCATCCGTGACTTTACTCTGCCATTGTTCTTTTTCTGGGACAGGACTCATCTCAGGCCCTCAAATTGTTCTACCCCCTTTGGGTGCCATCCTTCTTTTAATTTCCTTAATGGATCCCGGAATCTGACATCAATATCACTCATTTGCCTCCTTCTACTGGCCCACCAGTATTTTGTCAGCTTGACCAATTTGCTGAACCTGTTATAGGGGATAATTTTCCTTATGAGTAAGTATGTTTTTGCTAGGATGTGCCAGCTGCGGGCAGATCTTTCCCCTTTACCCAGGGAGGTGCAAATACGCCCACCATTTCTCCTCACTGAACTACTAACTATGGTTGACAGTTTTTGCATTAAACATAAGGTTACCTTATTCCCTCCTTTTACTGCCACACCATGTCCTCCATTTTTATTTTTATATACATCTTCGATACCCCAGCCCAGAGGAATAACAATAACGGCAACAACCTCTTTTCTTTACTAACATCAGATATTTTGATATATAGACCAAGAGCAGCCCTTCAGGCTTTGGGTCATGACCGTAGATCTAACAGCCTCACCATTTTTGCCTCCCATACCCGCCTCTCCACACTGACAGATGAGACCCTCCCCTTTAACAGGTCTCACAAGCATAGGCATACAGCCATTTATCTTCTTCAGTTTTGATGCAATATGCTGTAAATCAACCTTCTGTTGTTTCAATGCATTTGTGTTTACCACTGCGGCCTCAAAAATACCCTGCAGAGTTTTCAGTATTAGGACCATTATGTCCAGAATTGAAGATGAATGGCATGAGTCTACAGCAAAATCAGATGGTAACGTACTAAGAGGATCCTCTTTCACTGTGATTTTAAGACTTAGCAACAAACCCCTAGATCATAGCCTGAACTCAGGCCCGTGCTTTTGGTGCCTTCGATGGCGGATCACTGGTAGTTGATTCCTCTTTATCCAGAGGATTTAGGCTCCACTGTGACCCTGAGAACTCTTCTTGAATGTTTACTTCCTCAGTTCTCTTAAGGAGCGAGCTAGAAGAGGAAGACAATCTTGGCTCCACTGTACAGTCGTCCATTCGAGCGGATAGCGTGACTTGTGCGACTCTGTTCTATCCATACCTTGCGAGCTGGAGGTAGGGCAGAAGGAGCAGAGGGGGAGTTTCACCTCCCTTCTTGGGAGGTATACCCCTAAAATGCTACCCCACAAATTCCTTAATTAATTTAATAAGGAGTGTTGCTCCTGTTGACCAAGCGCCATCCACCTTGAGAGCTCCTCTCTTCAGCCCTAAACAACCATCCAGGACACTTACTTGTTCAGGGCATTTCTTCAACACAATCCTAGGAGATTTTGTGTGGGGCTTTGTTTCCCTTCCCTTGTTTGTCCCGCAGGGACATGTAGACTTACTGGGGGCCATAAAGATAACAATCAGTGCCTAATTCAGGAAAAAGTAGGAAAACGTTCTTTGTTCTTACCTGCCTGCCGCCACTACCAAAGAACATACTGCAGTTCCACTTGTTATGATGTTCAGGACTTTTCTCACTGTCCTCTTGTGTCCCCCGGCATATATGTAAAGAGATGGTGCCCACAAAATTGTTAGGGGGTGAGTGAACCACAGGCATCACTAGCAGCACAGGCGGTTAGCGATTATCGCTTGCATTTCACATTTGTGTCATTTGCAGCGGAAAAACAGCAAAAACAGCAGTGAGGGGACAATATATGCAGGCTATGCTATGCCGTTCGTTGTCCACCATTTTGCAAACCCTGGGGCATTGGCCATACTGCTGCTTGCCATGCACAGCCTCAGCATCCTAGGGCTGGGTAATGTGGTTCCAACAGGTGAACCTGGCTGGGCTCACTCAAATGCGAACTTGCCGCTAGTCCGCACCTGGGTTCCTGATGCTTGAATCCCAAATCCAACAGCTCAACACTATCGTAGGGTTTGCTGCTCACTGCTAGAAGCTTTCCATGACGATGTGACAGCGTGACTGCAGTTCTGGGAGGCCACGGTCAGGTCTCCATTGAGGTGTCTGTGTCCTCTGAGATGACCCTGTAAGCCATTTGTCCTGACTTCAGCCATCTGAGTTTCTCGCACCCTTTCTTCCATCCTTCAGAGACCACATTTTTTTTCACTCATCCACCTTTAAACTTCGCTGCCAAGTTTCAATCCCTATACCCTCAGATCATCCCTCAGACTACTATACCAGCATCAGACTCTGTCTTCTATCACTTATAAGTCAGAGTGTAACAGTCCGAGATTTGCATTCACTTTGAAAGCACTGATTTTTCATCAAAAACTTGTCAGTTCTATATGTGAGCTGAAGAGGTGGGAGTTTCTAGAGGCTGGCTGCATAAGAAGGCTAAATAAGAACCATTTGCAAAAGGGATGGCCTAGACTCCCATAGGTGTTCTCCTGCTCGCAGTCTTCTTCCTCCTCTTCCAGTTCCTTCTGGGCCTTTAGGCATTGTTCCTCCTCCCAGTCCTCTGTTTTATGGCTGTGTTAGCCCTCCTGATTTTCATCTTGGCCTTTGTCTAAATAGTTGTGGTCACCCTGACACTGGTTCCCTGAATCTGGTGCTCCTGATTGTAGTCCTTCCTGAACCTGGCCTTTCTGATCCTGCTCCTGGCTCATCCTTGTATTTGCCCTTTTTTTCGACCTTCTGTTCCTGGTACTTCTGATTTTCACTCTAATCCTGCTGGTCTGTCCGATCCCTCTCCACTTAGCCCTGTTGTCCTGGTTCTCCTGGGGCTGACAACCCTAGTCATCATGGTTTGGTCCATCCTGATTCCCCTTTCACTGGTCCTTGTGGTCCAGCTGGTACTGCATCTTCTGGTCCTATTGCTCCTTAATAGGACCTCATGGGCGTGGCCTGGTAATCTTGCTTCTGGTCAGGTCCCATTGGTCCTCTTGGCTCTGGTTGTCCTGGATCCTTGCTAGCCCGGTCCTAATACCCCTAATACCACTAATACTTAATTCTACTTACCCAGTTTCCAGGATTACTACAGGTCTTGGTCGCCTTGGTTGGCCTCTCTGGTCCTCCTAGGTCTGATCCTCGCCTGGCTTATTCTGATCCCTCTAATTTACCTCAACCGCCCCCTTTGGGTGCCTGGTCTTAATGACCTAGTCAACCTGCTTCTGACCTAACTAGTTCTCTAGGACCTCTGCAAGTATGGGATAAAACTATTAGCCCTGGTCCTCCTGCTCAATATCATGTTGGAATAAAATGTCCACTTTTTCCTGATCCTCCTTGTTCAACTCATCATGTTCTTAGCCTCCTAGCCTGGTCATCATGGCTCCTCTTATCCTAGCCTTCCTTGTCCTGGTCCTCCTTTTCTTCTAGTCCAGGTCGTGCTTGCCCTCGTATGGCAGTCCTGATAGTACTGGGTTCTGTGACATTGAGCTTCTTTTTGTCATTGGTTGAGGTCTCACTGATCCTCTTTGCCCTGGTCTTCGTAACTCTTCTTGTGATGGCTCTGGTTGCATGGATATCTCCTCGTGATGCTTCAGGTCCTGTTCTCCTAAACTTCCCCACTTTCAGCCAGGTCTGCCTAGCAATGGTTTTCCTATTCCTGGTCCTCATGGCCTGTGTTCTCTTCCTGGTGTTGTGCCCACTAGACTTGATTCTTTTGTTTCTGGCCCCCTTGTTTGTGCTTTTGTATGCCTAAACCTCTTGGTTCTGGTCCTCCTAGCCATCCCTATCCATTGAGGCCCCTTTCTTCTGGCTCTTCCTTTTCTTTCCTGATCCTCTTGATCCTTGTCTGTTTGCCCTCATCTTTCTGATCCTCCTCACCCTGCTCATCTGATTCCTACTAGATCAGTTCATGGTCCTGTTGGTTCCCTTGGTCTACCTAGCCTCTTGTGTCCTAGTCCTCTTAGAACTTCCCCTTTTAGCACTTGGCTTTCTGGTTTGGATCATCCTTGTCATCTTGGCCCTGTGTCTTTTACTCATGTCATGTCCCTTCTGGTACAGCACCCAATGATCTGGGCCCTTTTGTGCTGGTTCTCTTTGTCTGGGTCCTTTTGAGCTTCATCATTTTGGTCCTGGTTGTCTTGGACATCCAGGTGCAGCCTCCTTAGTCTTTTTTCCTTTGTCTGTTCTGGGCCTCCCAATCTTCCTCACACTTGTTCTGCTACCCCCAGACCTGGTCTTTCCGCTCCATGTGGTATTGTGCTCCCTGTTCTATGGTCCTGGTCTTCCTGGTGCTCCTAGGCCCGTTCCTGGTCCTGTTAGTGCTCATTCTTCTAAGCCTCCTTGCTCTGCTCACGGTCCCCCTAGCTCTAGCCCTACTGGTATCTTTGGTACTGACCCATTGTCTTTCTAACTTATTCTGGTCCACTAGTCCTATTAGCCATACTCCTAATGCTCCCAATCTTCATAGTCTTTCAGGATCTGGCCTTGATTCTGATGTCTTTTGTCCTTATGATTTTATACTAACTGATTATGGTCTTCATTGCTCTCTTCATCTTGATACTGGCCATCCTGTTCCTCATCTACCTTGCCATCTTCCTAGCCCTATGGCATGGAGCTCAAGGGTGTGGTCATCCTGTTCCTGATCTCACTGGTCATGATCCTCCTTTTAATCCTCCTGGCACTCGTTTCTGTTTCTCTTTTTCCTGATCTTCCTGGCACCCCTAGTTCTTTGTTTCCTGGTCCTCTTAGGATGTTTACTTCTGGCTGTGGTTGCTTGTGTTCTTGGTCTCACCTCCCTGGCACCCCTTGCACCCCTTGCCATTGTTGTGCTATTCTTGTTTTTTACAGTTCTTCTCAAGATTATGTGCCCATTTGGTCCTGGTCTTTATAGTTTGGTTTCATCTAGCTTAGTCATCATGGACCTGACTCACCAACCATCCTAGCCTTGCCTTCTTGGTCCTAGTGCTTCTTGCCCTATGGTGCTTTTTGTCATAAAACTTGCCTTTTTGCCACCCTGGCCCTCCTTGGTTCCTCCAGGCTTGGCTTTTCTGTCTCTCTTCCTTTCTGGTCCTCTTGACACTGGCCACCCTGTCCTGTTTCTTCTCACTCTGAACCTCCTAGCCCTGGTACCACAGTTCCTGGCCACCTTAGTCTTTTCCTCCTGGTTGGGGTTGTTTTGGTCCTCCTGGATCTTTTCCTTCTCCTTTTAGTCCTACTGGTACTGCAGCCATTTTGATTTTGGATCTCATGAACGAGGTTCTACTTGTTCAGATCCGCCTGAGGCTGGTCATTTTAGTCCTGGGCCTTTTTGCTGCCCCTGTCCAGTACTCCATTCCCCTGTCCAGTACTCCTGCTTTACCCAACTTGGTAATCCTTGCCCTGGCGCCCTATGTCCTTATCTTCATGGCCTTCTTAGTCCTGGCTTGATCGTGATCTTTTAGTTCACCTAGTCCTCCTTAATCTGGTCTTCTGGGTACCCTTGGCCCTGGTCCTCTAGGCATTCCTAACTTATCCTGGTGTCCTAGCTTATTGCTTATCCTGGTAGTACAGGCCATTGCATTCCATGTCCTGATATGTGTGTCCTCTTCAAACTGGTCCTAATCCCACTGCAATTAGTCCTCATGCTCCTTGGCCTCATAGTTCAGCATGCTATCCTTAGAACATAATGACACTGTCCTCTTGGTCCATTTGGCCATCATTCCCAGGTACTCCTGCATCTAGTACTTTGTATCTTGGGTCTCCTGTATCATAGGCTCCCGATCCTGGACCTTTTCACTCCCCTCACCCTAGTACTCAACCATCAGTCCTGCTCCCTTGGTTTATCAATTCCCCTGGTTTGCATGTTTCTATTTCTTCTGACCCTGGTTATCCTGGTCCATGTGGTCCTTGTCTTAATTTAGATACTTTTGTATTTGGGCCTTATGTATCGGTTATTTGGGTCCCAATGCCCTTGATTTCCCTAGCCCTCCTAGTGAACTAGTCCACCTGCTCCATCCTAGTCCTACAAGTCCTCCTGGTTTGCCTATTCCACCTTGTTCTTGTGAATCTTACCCTGGTTGTCTCTATCAGGTCTTCCTGGTAATGGTCCGCTTGGGGCTAGTCTTTCTCAGCTCACTGGCACTGGCTCTCCTAGATCCCATTTTGTGGGTCACCCTAGTTCATGTAATCCTTGTCTCGCTGGTTTAGTATCCCCATGAGTCTGACCCTCACAAACCTCCTGATCGTGGTTCCAATGGCCTAGACCTCCCGGTCCTTTACATCCCCCTTGATCCCCCTTGGCCATTCTAATCAGGGGTTTTCGGATCCTGCTAGCCCAGGTCTTTTTAGTTATGGTCTTCCCAGCACTAGCCCATTCGCTTCTGGCCTCTTCACCCTCCTTGATCTGTTGTCTTGGCATTACTGCCTATGGTTCTTCTTTCCATTGGTCTCCTGGTACTGGTCCTCTTTCATTTGTCTATCTGGGTCTGCTACTCCTGATCATCGTTGTCCCATCCTGGTCCTGGTCGGTGCTCTCATGGCCTCCTAGCACTGCTCGTCATCATGAGTACGGGCCTTTTGTTCCTTCTACCCCTGTTGCTTCTGTTCCTTCAGGTCCTTTTCCACTGTGTCCAGATCCCCTTGTTAAATGGCCTCCTGATCCTTCTCACCCTGGTCCTGGTACCTCTAGTCCTGTTTGTCCTTGTCCTGTTCTTTTTCATCTATTTGTTCCTGGTTCCCTCTGGAGAAGTGTGGCTGAATGGTTAGAGCGGCAGACCCTGATGCAGTGGTCTAGCCTGGGACCAGGGTTCAATTCCCCACCTCGGCGGGTCTTGGGCTCAAAATTCCACAGACCTGATAATTCTCGCCTCAGCGCCTATTCCAATCATGGAGCCCCACTCTGCAACTCTGGAAAATAGCTTGCTTAATCTCCACAACGGCCCCCACAATGCTAAGGATGCCTGGCCTCCTCCTTGGGGGTGCCCAGGAGTGGACGCCTCACAGGGAAAGCCATGATGGGTTCCACAGCGGTATTCGTACAATCGCCTTGAGACCCTTGCGGGTGAGCAGTGTGCTATACAAGTATCAATTTACAATTCCCTCTGGCATTGGTAACACTAATCCTTCTAGAATAGGTCTCTCTGGTCCTGGTTTTATTGTCAAGGTTATCGTGGCCTTGGTCTCTCTTGGTGTTTTACCTTCTGGTGAATAATCTCCTCTCCCACTTTTCACCACCCTACTCCTTCCTTCTTCAGGTTCCCTACACAATTACCTTAGTCAGGCACAGTCTGTCAATTCTGTCACTCACATTTATTTTCATCTAAAAGATATCCCTGTCAAGGACGGAACTGAGGGCTAAGTAGAGACAGGACCATGCCACTTAAAACATTACTTAGCATGTTAAAAATCGAAACGACCATCCCCAAGATACATTGAGCAGAAGATTCAAATGTCAGTGTGGCTGAACGGTCCACTCATGACATGGGATCAAAAACAATCTATACCTGAAAACCACTCTGCTGTGTAAATAGCATGAAAATACATGCTTATTCACAGTCAGCAGAGTGAAGTTCTCCTGTGGATTATCCAGATGCTTTACTTACCTGTTCCCTGCTTGCCCCTCTTTATTACACAGAAGTCTCATAACAGTGTCTCATTTAATTTACCTCCTGCCTGCGTCCCAAAACACTGTGTCCCCGAGCACCAATTGCCTACTCTACATGTTCCTCTCGCTGGGGCTCAGATATCACTGATTATTCCCTGTTTGCTGCCGCTTGTTGACTGCTGTTGTGTGTCATCTTTAAATACTAAGCAAGCTCAATCTCCCTTTAAAAAATTGCCAAAAGCTAGCAAAAGGTCTTCCAAAAGAAGCCCAAAAACAGTCAAGCCCTTAAAATTCATAAAAACGAGGATCATGAAGATTAAAAAATAATGTATTCTCATGAAGGAATCAAACATTATGCAACATGCTTTAAAACCATACTCATTATTTTTGCAAGCAACCAAATAGTGCTAGAATGCAGCAAAAAATATCTGTGTGCCATATCCTGAATCTCTCGGAATGGAAGTTCTGATCCTATACTTCTTATAGGAATATTTCATTCAAATTTGATTTTACTGCTTTTTCATCTGTTAACAGCTGTTTAATTCGTGCACTTTCCTTTGCACAAACTATTGTATAATTGTATATGCACATACATTCAAATGCCTCACATATGTTGCGCCAACATTACAAGATTGCCACCAACCTACCCATGCTTTTTGTACTAGTTTTCGTCACAAACAGCTAAAATAAAGACCTCCTTCACCCTATTTGTCCGGCCACCAGTCAAATTGTATATTATCTCCACTATTTAGCCTGTGCCCACCTAAACAGCAGACATTATGTATAGTTTGCAGGCCGTCAGTTAAATAGCATAGATTATGTACTATTTTGCCAGTCCCCTGGTAAATAGCCACTTCATAGTTATAATCTTACAAACATTGGTTTTAGCCAGAATCTCTTTAATAGTTAGTTTTCCACATAAGCACATTATTTGTATAAAGATCTCCTTTTTCAGAGCAAGAGTATTGTCTCTCTTTAGCGTGACATAACAGTGGTTTCTTAATGGATCAGTCCAAAACGAACTCTTGTCAAGTCCAGCTTTTGTTTATAGATATAATAGGTTGAGCTATTTTTGATTTAATGTCACTTCATATAATTTAAAAACCATTCAAGCAGTGCTCATTTTTGAAATACGTGCCATATTTTCATGGAACAGTAACACATTGGCTTGTTGTCTTAACAGTTTTCATGTTTGACAGATTGATAATAGCTTGCTCAATAGCTCCTAGAATTACAGGCTTTTCAAGGCTCCAGTCACATAAACATTCTAAGAATGTCCCCCTTTCATTATACCTTGCATTAGTATTGCTATGAAGGAGTTTAGAGAAGCATTTCTCATTTTTGTGCAATATGTCTCAAAATCAGATTGGAACATATATGACTGCATTTTGAAGTTATATTTAATCACACTTGCCCCTGGGTGGTGCTATCAGTGAGGTGAAAGAATAGTCTATATGTTAGACATTGTGCTATCCCAAGTCACTCATTTAATTTCCCATTGAAAGTTATCATTTAAAGCTAAGGTTTGGAATTAACTTAGTGCAAACACTTGCAACATCGACCTATATACAGACCTGTCATCCCACTGAACTAACAGATGAAGAAGTAGTTAAGTGCCAGGGCAACAACTTGTGTCAGAGAACATCCACGATCTTTGTCAACGTACTTTTATCTATTGCAACAATCAAGTGTTCTGTCCTCCAGATTCCAAGTGCCTTTATAATTTAAGTGACATCCATAAATTACAGCCTTTTTTTTATATTTTTCTCCACAGATTATTTCCTAGGCAATAAGTATTCAGGGGCTCATTTATGAGATTTGTGATGCAGTGAAGGTCAGCAAGTGACCTTGCTGTGCTACACTGCACCACAGGGCAAGGGCAGGGAAGCACCATAAAAATGGATTATGGTGCACTCCTGTCCTTTCCCATGTGCTGGCGCACAATGGGCTGCCTAGCCCCAAAGCAGGCACCCTTGCACCCTGGTGCAAGGCTGCCTAGCCCCAAAGCAGGCACCCTTGCACCCTGGTGCAAGGGTGCACTGCATGCAGGATTGATTTTGTGCCGGAAGAAACACCTTCCTGCACAAAAACAATCCTGGAAGGCATATTACTTTTATGCAGCATACATAAAATTAGGAACAAACGAGGGGAAATAGAGATATTTATCCTTGTTATGCCTCCCCTGGGAAGGTGTAAGATTTTAACACATCCCCAGGTTTACAAGTTCTTGTAATTCTGGGAATGCGTCAAAATCCAATGGAGTTGTGTGCGAACTCCCAAGGAATGACAAGGAACAGCTTCTCACGGCAGAGTAATGCAACTCAGCGATTTGGCTACATTGCGTTTTCCAGATGTTTGAAGCCACTCAGAGCCACTCAAAGTGTCTTGCACCATATTGCAATGCAAATG
Organism: Lissotriton vulgaris; assembly: GCF_964263255.1. Classification (NCBI taxonomy): domain Eukaryota; kingdom Metazoa; phylum Chordata; class Amphibia; order Caudata; family Salamandridae; genus Lissotriton; species Lissotriton vulgaris. Next base: position 678,077,386 of record NC_141699.1, on the reverse strand, counting down.
ACCTAAAAAATAGGCCAGCTGTGCATTTAGAGATCTCTATAGCCCACCATTTGTCTTGCCACGGCATACCATATAATTCAAATATTGCAGGAGACTCAGCTTTTGACCTCACAACTTTGGAAAAAATGATTTTAGAAGTTCTAGAGACATACTGAAATCTCACAGGAGTAAGTTAAGTAAAAGGGACGTTGGGATGATTCCTTGCTTCATCCCTTTATGTGTAAATATTTTATCTGAAAAGGCCAAAATCAGAGATGGGATTTGTTTTACTCAGGTGTTTGAATATAGACGTATGCTTGCTCTTCAACAAAGTTATGGGATATCCAATAATCAATACAGTCAAAAGACATAGCAAAATATATAAGAGCAGCATAAGAGGCTATACTTCATTGTGAGTGTATGAGGAACAAGAGTGCTAATGAAGTTTCCTTAATGCTGCTTCCTTTTTGGAATTCTGTTTGAAAAAAAAGGTACTAGCTTTTTGTTGCTGGTCCATTCCTTCAGTTATTTATGCATTAGTTTGGTAAATGTTCATCAGTTTAGGTTTGGTGTTCGTGGAATCCAAATAGGATTTCTAGTTAATGACAAGGTTCATATTCTTCTAGTGTGGTGCTTGCTGTAGGTGTATGAAGACCCCGATGATGAGGCATGTCACCGAGGGTCCTTTTGGTGGGTGAGGGGTATTTAAACAAAGCTGTGTGCTTTCCACCCTTGTAGGAGACACACGTAGTCTGGAGGAACACTTCTATACTTTCCCATAAGGGTGGATCTCTATGTTTTTTGACAATATAACTTGAGGAGGACGTATCCACCTCTTCTACTCTTTTGAGCATTAACACTTCACTCCCTTCTTGTGTTACTTTAGTGTATGAATATGCAGAGTTTAGCCTTACAAGATTGTATTGCATGTATAATCAGAGGGAAAAGGAGGAACTAGAGAACAGGTCATCCTCCTAAAGAGACATATGAAGAAAAAGAGCCCAGTATCTAGGTTTGGAGACCTGTCTCGTGTGGTGGCTAACTACCAAATAAAGTCTCAGTGTAGCCAAAAAGTCTTTTAGTCCCCTCACTCACCAGAGTTTCCTCATGGTGACATGCTTCATCATTGGGGCCATCCCAGTTCTCTACGAAAAGGGGCGTGCTGTGACTTGCGAACTACGTAGGAGCACTGTAGTAGTGAAGGACTATGTGTGGTGTAGAAAAAGGTGGAGTGGGTGAGTGTGTGAGTTAAAAATACCGTGCTAGTGGGCCTCAATGTTTTATTCTGCTCCTAGACTGGTATGTTAAAATGGGGTTATACTGTGCACCGACCAATAATGTAGGTAGGTTCAGTATATGGTCAACATGTTTCACGCTACCCATAGCGTTTCGTCAGGACCATACAGGGACCAGCCCTGTAGTGTGCCATTCCTAGAAACCTAAAATTAGGATTAAGGAATTTATTAGTGAAAAAGTATTTACAGTGAATGACGCTGTTCCTCTTAGGTACATGCGTGGTTCAGAATACATACGCGTGACCTTTAGGGCGAATGTATTGCTCACTGATGAACCTGCAAAAGAAATGAATAAAGCAAAGTTAAAAAACACCTCGCCCCTATCTCAGCAGAGATCGGGGGCATTTGCGTCCTTCAAGATGCACGTTCCTAATATACGTACAAGACAAAGACAGTAAACACACATTTAACACATAACCAGAGAAAATGCTAGATATTTACATTTGTAGGTGCTTAATAGCACATCATGGTCTCTGAGGAGGGCGGTATCACCTCGGTGGAAACAATGCTGAAAATTATCTATCAACATTATAATACCTGTTTCTGTTTACTTGCAAGAGCTGAATCGAATGAAACAGAATAAAGACTTTTTGCTAGGCTCATTTGCATCCACCTAAGATGGCCGCCGGAGCAATACAGTCTAGGAAACCGGAGTAAACAAAAACCGAGCCCGCGGATCGCATTCTAAGATGCGGTCCGAGAGAAAGTAACTAGGTAGTACTACTCAGCATTACTGAATAGGAAGTAAGTGTAACCATCTTGTTTCCTATGACAGAGAAAAGAAGAACGAGGCTCTGACATAATTACGGCCAAAAAACTTTCAGTTATTTTGATAATTAACCACGTTTTTCACAATCCCGTAATTTTCAGCATTGTTTCCACCGAGGCGATACCGCCCCCCTCAGAGACCATGATGTGCTATTAAGCACCTACAAATGTAAATTTCTAGCATTTTCTCTGGTTATGTGTTAAATCTGTGTTCACTGTCTTTGTCTTGTTAAGTCACTTCTGGATGTTTGTATAAGATATTTCACGTTGCTTTCACCTCACGTGTAATTTATCTAGCAGACACCGGACCTGAAAGCGTGCAAGCACCAATATGGTGAAAACAACACCATATAGAGTGTGCATATATATGTACGTATATTAGGAACGTGCATCTTGAAGGACGCAAATGCCCCCGATCTCTGCTGAGATAGCGGCGAGGTGTTTTTTAACTTTGCTTTATTCATTTCTTTTGCAGGTTCATCAGTGAGCAATACATTCGCCCTAAAGGTCACGCGTATGTATTCTGAACCACGCATGTACCTAAGAGGAACAGCGTCATTCACTGTAAATACTTTTTCACTAATAAATTCCTTAATCCTAATTTTAGGTTTCTAGGAGTGGCACAATACCGGGCTGGTCCCTGTATGGTCCTGACGAAACGCTAGGGGTAGCGTGAAACATGTTGACCATATACTGAACCTACCTACATTATTGGTCGGTGCACAGTATAACCCCATTTTTAGCATACCAGTCTAGGAGCAGAATAAAACATTGAGGCCCACTAGCATGGTATTTTTAACTCACACACTCACCCACTCCACCTTTTTCTACACCACACATAGTCCTTCACTACTACAGTGCTCCTACGTAGTTCGCAAATCCCAGCACGCCCCTTTTCGTAGAGAACTGGGATGGCCCCAATGATGAAGCATGTCACCGTGAGGAAACTCCGGTGAGTGAGGGGACTAAAAGAAAGAAATGTTTTCCTTCTTTTTTGGCTACACTGAGACTTTATTTGGTAGTTAGCCACCACACAAGACAGGTCTCCGAACCCAGATATTGGGCTCTTTTTCTTCATAAGATTGTATTGCAGCCACACATAAAATATTTTGAAGGGGCATGTGTACTTAGTCTCCACCTCAGAGAAACATCTTGTTGTGTTTTCCTAATGGTGTCCTAAAACTCATTCTTCTGAAATCAGGTTGATCTGCCATTAAAAGACAGATTCAGAATTACATTTAAAATTTATATCAAAATAAAGAATCCCTTTTACTAGTCAAGAACTTAACAAATACACAGCAAAGAAAAATAATTGTTGTCTGAACTGAGAGAGGAGTCCAATATTAAAACAGGCACTATTATAAATATTGGTACTCTTTGCAGTTGACTTACGTAATAATGTTGGAGATAAGGTTTTTCTCACTAGACTCTCTAGAGAAAGTGCTGGCTTAGTGCCTACCTACCAACTGGAGACAGTAAACCTGGTGGACTGTAGCCCATTAACTACCCATGTGTAGTGTCGTGCACAATAATGACAGACACTTACTTGTCATTTATGGTGCTTTATTCGGGGCCTCCGTACTCGTCCCTGTCCCTACTCTAACTGCCCCTTTCCTGTCCTTGCTCCTTCTCTTCCTCCAACCCCTTAGCTCCACCCATGCCCAGCTACTAGAATGCACACATCATTACATCTCCCCATTTGTTAACAAATGAAATAACTGACTTGATCAGAGTTCTTCAATTAGCTGCCTGGGCTTCTGAATGTTCCGTCGAGGGCGGAGACTCACACCTACATCTTCAGATTCAGCTTCTGCCTGAGTTTCAGGTCTCTGTACTGCAACCACTTGATCAGGTCTCTCTGCATTTCGTTGGTCCATTGTTCTGTTGAGAGCCTCTTTCATGGCAGGAGTACACTTTTGAAAGAGTGAAACATTTTGGGTAATCCATCTATTTTCTGACTCTGCAGTAATCATTGTACCCTTCTGCTGAGTGATTACCAAAGGTTCGTCTTTGAATTTACAGTCCGTTTTCTTTAGCTGATCTTGTTTGACCACTACACAGTCTCCTTCGTGAAAGGATGGAAATTTGGCTCTCCTCCGAGTGTCTGCATAGGACTTCATTTTGCTCTTGCCGGATCGATAAGCCACTACTAGCTCTTGATGGGCACGTGCGGGAGACACTGGTCACAACGCTCCTTCCCATGTAGGTATCCGCGTTCTGATGGGTCGCCCCACCATAAGCGTGGCAGGACACTTGTCTGTGGTGGTATGGGCTGTCGTTCGATACGCTCTCAGGACCTCATTGAGAGCCACTTGAAAATCCTTTTTGTCCAGGTTAGCTTGTTGAAATGTCTTTTTTAAAGTTGCCATGAATCTTTCAATGGTACCGTTGGCCTGTGGCCACAGAGGCGTAATTTTGCGATGCCTGAAATTGAGATGCTTCGCAAACTCACCAAATTCGTGTCCGTTAAAAGGAGGACCATTATCTGTCTTGAGTTCCTTGGGGACGCCCTAGGCAGTGAATACTTCATCTAGCACGGCAATAGTGCTGGAGGCATTGGTGGATGATACAAACTGTGCTATTGGAAACCTCGAATATTCATCCATTATTGCTAGGACATATTTGGCTGACTGTAGGGGTCCATAAAAGTCCATGGCAAGTTCCTGCCATACCCCACTGGGTAGCTTGGTCATTTGTAGAGGAGCTGGAGGATCTCCGTGATTGACCAGTTGGCACTGGGGACAGTCCTTTAGGGTGAGCTCCACCATTTGATCAAGCAGTGGAAACCATACTCGTTCTCGGAGAGCTCTTTTTGTCGCGACCACTCCGCGGTGGCCCTCGTGGGCTAGGTTGATGACACCTTGGTGTAGCTGCCTCGGGATGACGATCCGATGATCTCTCAGTAGGAGCCCCTCTGAGGTGGCAGATAATTCTTCACTGATATGCCTGAAGTCCTGCATCTCTTGACGGACTTGAGGATCACTCCTTTCTTCCTCACTGTCATGTCTCCAGCGATGTGCCCGCAGTCGGCGCACCACTTTCTGAAGGATGTCATCTTGCGCAGTGGCTTTCTATATTGCTTCCAAGGGAACCGGCGGTGGCCGGGCTAAGTCCACTACAAAGTCTATATATTCTTCAGCTATCGATGGTTGTGACATCTGGGATGCTTGAGGGTGCCTTGACATATAATCCGCGGGATTCGCAAATTTTCCCGGTTTGTGTATTATTGTGTAGGTGTATTCCTGCAGACGCAAACCCCAACGTTCAATTCGAGGGGGCATCTTGGCTCTGGGGTTTCCAAAGATGGCGACAAGCGCCTGGTGATCAGTCACCATGGTAAAATGTTTGCCATAGATGAATACATGAACATTTTTGCAGGCCCATACAACCGCGAGGCTCTCTTTTTTGGGTTGGGAATAGGCCTTCTCAGTGTCCGATAGGCTGCGACTGGTGTACGCCACAATGTGTCGTTGATCTGTGTCATTATCATACTGAGCCAGGATTGTACCCAGTCCCACCAGGTTAGCATTCACCGTTATCTCCGTCTTTCTCTTGGGACTGAAGTAGGCTAAATTGTCCGCTGATTCAACAGCTCGTTTAATTTCTTGAAATGCCCGCTCACACTGGGGGGTCCAAACGAATGGTTGCCCTTGCTTGGTAAGGGCACGTAGCGGGTGACTGATGGTGGCGTAATCTTTTATGTATCTGGCACAATAACTCGCCATGGCCAGAAAAGATTGAATGACACTCACATCTTGTGGGCTCTTGGTGTCATTGAGTGCATTCACTTTCTCGGGGTCGGGCTTCATCGCGGCTCCAGAGAACACATGTCCCAAAAAATTAAGGGTGGATTGATGGAACTCACACTTGTCCTTGTTGAGGGTAAGGTTAGCCTCCAGGAGAGCATGGCATACCTGATCAAATGATTTATCATGTTCCTGGGTATTTGACCCATACACTAAAATTTCGTCACTATAGTTCAGCGTGTTGGGTATATGCCGGATGGTCTGACGAATGACTTCTTGAAATATTTCCGCAGCAGAGGAGATGCCAAAACTCAGCCGTTTATATCGAAACAAACCCAAATGAGTAGCAAATGTTATATATCGTGACTTCTCATGTAGTTCCAGCTGATGGTACCCCTTATTTAAATCGAGTTTGGAGAAGACTCTTGCTCCATTCAATGATGATATCATGTCACTCAAGTGAGGTCCTGGGTGACACTCTCTTTCTATTGCTGTGTTGGGAAGCCTCATGTCCACACATAGGCGCACCTTTTTGGGTGTGCCTTTCTTTGGCACGATGACTACAGGTGACACCCAGGGTGTGGGACCGTCAGTTCGTTCAATAATGTCCGCTTTTAATAACTCCTGAATTTCATCCTCCACCGCTTGCTGAAGATGAAAAGGAACTCTCCTGGGGTGTTGTGCCACAGGACGCACTTTCTCATTAATATGTAGTCGGATCAGGCAATTGTTCATTTTTCCAAGCCCAGTGAACAATTTGGGGAACTTGTGTATAATGTCCGGATCATCACTGACTCTGTATAAGATCTCGACCAACCGGAGACGCTGCACAGTAGGTAAACTGAGGAGACAATCAGCCTCCGGGCCTTCAAAAACATGAATGTATGCTGGTACATAGGTGGATTTGTGTTTGAGTGTCGTTGCAAATTTGCCGAGACATGGAAGGGGCTTCTTCGACATCCAGGTGAACACTCTAACATGTGCCGGGCTCAAGGGGGGTGGTGGCTTCATTTTGTTGTATTCAGTCACGGGGATATAATTCAGTGACGCCCTGCTGTCTAATACAAACTTGGTTGCATGCTTTCCAACGCTGATATCTAGCCGGGGATATTTCTTTAATTGGTCTGGATCAGCTACCATGCTGACATACTCATCTGTGTACTCCGATTCCAGAGATGCTGATCTAGATTCTCTCGACGGCGACCTTCTCATCCATTGTGACGTGCAAGACTCTCGGCTGGAGTGGGAAGAGCCGGAGGATGACTTTGCTCGATCTTGGACTTCTTTCGCATGATGTCGCCTTGCGTCAGGGCGAGATGACCTTTTTGCTTCATTCATTCTTTCTTTGCGATATTCTCCACACATCACCTGAAAGTGATTTTTCCGTCCACACTTTCGACATTGTTGACCAATTGCTGGACATGCATCTAGGTGTGGGAAGTCATATCCACACCGATAACATTTCCTTGAGCGATCTTGTTTCTTGTCTCTCCGGCAAGACTCATAGCGTCTGCGTCCTGTATATTGGTGACGGAATGCCGGGCGGGACCTTCTCTGTCGTTCTTTCGAGCATCTGCGAGTGCTGTTGGCTTGCATCCAATATGCTTGTTCTCTTCTTTCACTTCGCCCTGTCTCTATTCTTTTGGCATGTTCCTCCGCTTGATCATGCACCCGGGTTATCTCTTCAATCTCATCGAGATTATGGCTTTTCCTTAGCAAGTGCCTTCGGAGTGTCTCTGAGTGACAACCATCGATGATTCGTAGTCGGATGGCATCTTCCGTTGAAAATGTGTCAAAGTTGCAATACCGAGACAGTCGGCGTAGTCTTGTTATGAATGTGCTCATCATTTCCTCCTTTTCTTGACAGGCTTGGTGAAAGATGTATCTTTCATAATCCACATTTCTTTTGTGTAAAAACTTTTTGTTTAACACATCTCGCACTTTGTCATATGACCCTGTATCTGCTGTTGGCAATTCTCTGATCAATTTGCTGACCTCTTTCCCAACAAGATGGCGCAGTGCAATTAGTTTATCTCTGTCTCCCGTGAATTTTGATCCTTCAATATAGTCCTCAAAGTCCTCAAACCACTCCTGCCTTCTGGGGCCCATGCTCCCTCCAGCTACCAGAGTCAGTGGTTCCGGAGGGCGCCGATTTGAAACTCCAGTCGCACTTGGTGCGGTCGCTGCTGCACCGTCATTATTCCGATGTGGTGAATTCAATATTTTCTGCACGTGTGTACTGGTGACACTTTTACACTTGCCTGTGCTTGTTGTTCGTTCACTTTTGTATTTGCTCGGTCTTGATTCTTCTTCTTCTTGAATCGTGTTATTCTACTCTTGCACTGGCTTGTGCTTGTTTGTTCTTTGCCAATGCTTGTTTGCTGGCTTCTTGCTTTTGCCAATGCTTGTTTTGTATTTGCCAATGCTTGTTTGCTTGCCTCTTGTCTTTGCCAATGCTTGTTTGGTCTTTGCCAATGCTTGTTTGCTTGCTTTTCCAATGCTTGTTTTGTAATTGCCAAGGCTTGTTTACTTGCCTCTTGTCTTTGCCACTGCTTGTTTTGATCTTTGCCAATGCTTGTTTGCTTGCTTTTCCAGTGCTTGTGTATGCTTTTTGCCAATGCCTGTTGATCCCTTACACTGCCTGACCTCAAAATGGCCGCTTGCAATCTGCACATAGGGGATGTCTCATTGGCTGCCTGATTCCAAGATGGCCGCCGTTAAGGAAATCTCGGTTCCCGCGAGATTTTAACTTAATTCATTCCTCTCTGGCTGATTCGTTCACCAGGACTCACTGCCAGCCGGTCCTGCAGGCTGCAGCACTTCATCGACGCCTTACACACTCCTGAGCTACTGGAACATCCAGGTAGGATCGGGGTGGGCTCCCGACTTCATTTCTTTAATCTCGGGACATTTCAGCAACCGTGTGCCATGTCACACGCATCCGGGGTGAGCTCCTGACTTTGGCGCGAAGCAGCGCTCGGCTTCGGTTATTTTCAGCCCTCCACCACGCTGATCAGGCAGGGCTCCATGCGATCGATCAATCGCGGAGCTGAGGCACTTACCGCTGGCCTTTGGCTTTAGACGGCGGCTTCAGTAGGGCACACATGTCGCGATGGCGACTACTTCTCTCGTGCTGCCCGGAACAGGACGTTTCTCCTCATTAGTTCAGGGGTGAGAGGTTGCAGCATCCCATCCTCGTCGCCAGCTGTAGTGTCGTGCACATTAATGACAGACACATACTTGTGTTTTATGGAGCTTTATTCGGTGCCTCCGTACTCGTCCTTGTCCCTACTCTAACTGCCCCTTTCCTGTCCTTGCTCCTCCTCTTCCTCCAACCCCTTAGCTCCACCCACGCCCAGCTACTAGAATGCACACATCATTACACCATGTAATATATATATAAACAGTCAGTACTGTGAGACTCACTGGTATTTTTAATGCTAGTGGATTCAAAAACTCTCTTCATCATTAATAGTCAAACGGAAGGGTGTGAAAACTAAGAATATATGTTATGATTTTAATAGTAGTATGTCCTTTCCTGTGACATATATTTTGCATAATTGAAAATGTGATATAAAATAGTGGGAATGAAAGAAGCAATTAATAAACAGAATATGAAGAAGTGTTAAAACACTGTCATGGTTTTCAGCATTTCCTTACATTGAAAGATGGAGTCAGTCTCTTTCTTCTAACACCTCCCTTCTTAGCATCTAGCTAAGCTAACTTAGCACCAAAAATAGTCTGCCCGGGTTTATAAGATGATCTCTCACCTTCATATCTTAGGAGAACAACAGAAGTGTTTATCTGTGTGAAAAAGGTTGTTCTCTATCTCTGTGCCCAGTAGATATTTCTTTACCAGCAAGACAATAAGGCCAGGCTGGTTCTAAGGTGAATGCCAGTGGCGCTCACAAAGGAAGTCAAAGTTGCTCTCTGCTTCTTATTTGTCAATATTCAGCTTAAATGCATGTTTCTTATTATTTTGAAAAGGACTGGGCTCAACTTGAATGATGTCAAATGCAAGCTTTAAATAAAGACAACCTTATACAACATATCAATTCATATATATAAAACATGGATACACTATCAATCTGTAATACAGCAAATGCTATTTGTTATGAATGTGCAAAGAACATTAACTACAATATGCATCTACAAATGGAGGGTTTCCAGTCTAACTACACGAGATATTTAAGGAGGTAGGTGTGGCCTATGCCATCCATCTGTGTCCTCTCATTGTGCTTCCTGTCTTCTAAGAAGCTTGGCTTCAACAAAAGGCACCATCACAAGAGACAGAAACAAAGCAATAAAGTTCCTTTAATGACTTCAAACCTTTCTTTACTTCTTGTTTGACTATCCTTAATTCTACTCCTAGCCAGTTCTACATCACATACCAGGATTCTACTGGATTTGATACAAAAGGTGCAATACAAAGTCACACTATTTGGAGTATTACAATACAACCAAAGCACAACACACACAGCATCCCCCACATCAACCCCTTGAAGCACAGCTCCTCTCACACAGTCATAAATAATCCTGATAGCCCTTTCAACTTGATAATTTCCTTTGGGGTGATAAAGACTACACCTCTTGTGTTGATACCAGTTCTTTGAAAAAACTCTTCCATCTCTAGCACAATGAACTGCACCTCATTGTCCGATAACAGTTCTGAGGGGAACCCTTCTCTTGCAAAACATCAGCTAGGAAAGTTATAGCACCTTTAGTATTAGGTTAATGAAAAATGCTCAATCAAAACAATGGTAAATCTCTATACTCACACTCACTCACAACTCCTGTGGAAACTCAGGAATAACCACTGGTGGGGTGACACATTTCAGACCATTATCATTTGACACATAATTAGTACACTTACCAAGCCTATCTTCCACATCCTTTGCCGTGCACGGCCACCAAAAGTTTCTCTAAATCTCTTTTTAGTCATTTTCATACCAATATTACCCTCTTGTCTGATGTTCATCAACAACACTTGGAGGAATTAATTTAACTTTTATGAAAAGCAATCCATCCTACAATAAAAGTTTTGATCTTACCTTGCTGTAAGGTTGAAGACCAACAGCAAGTAAGCCTACTCCACCATATTTTTTAACACCAAATACTGATTTAAGGCAGATCTCCATTCTCTTTCACTCACACACTTGGCATGTAACAAACAAATATTGACCACTAAACATTCCATGTCATCCTGAACATTCAGTACATCTTCTTCTCCAAGAATGAGCAATCTAGACAAGCAGCCAGCTTACTTGTTTTTACAACCCGAAATGAACTTAACAACAAAATCGATCTTCAACAATGTCATGCCCAATCTCACCAACCGAGCTGTAGCCTTAGAAGAACTAACATTACTACCATTCAAAATGGGTTGTGATCTGACCATAACATAAATCTAGTTCCCCCTGCATACCCCCTAAGCCGCTCCACTGGCCAAACACATGCAAGCATTTTGCACTCAATGACTGAATACTGCTGCCCAGTTGACCTGAGTGTGCGAGATGCAAATGCCACAGTGCACACATCATCACCTCTGCCTTGTGACAGTACAGCCCCAAGTCCAACAGCACTCACATTCCCTGTTATAGTTAAAGTGTATTAAGGGGTTTTTAGGATACAGGAACGGGTAGTGTATAGGGGTAGTATGGGATGTTCAGGGTTGAAAGAGGTATTAATTAGTTATTAATTGCATATTTTAAAATTAATTATTTTATATTTAAAATGAATTTTACATTTAATTAAATCTTTTTTTAATGAATGTAAATCAAATTAAACTTACTTTATAAATAGTGTAATTAGATGAATTACTATATATATACACACACTCTCACACTCTGTGATGATATATTAAAATACTGAAATTTTGGGAGACAAATTGAAGACAACAGAGTGATAGAGCGCCAATAATGCTGCTATAGGCCTTCTGCTCCAACATGTAATGTGGTATATAAATATACATGTAGTTTACATGTATACAGGCAACAGGCATGTAACGTTTTCTGGTACTTGTAAGTAAATGTGCCTTGACCTTACCTTACAGTTTGATTTACATGTTTATGACATATTTAATAAGGTACAGGACGTGTCATTAGCATGTTGAAAATAATATTTTGAATAAACTGTAGATTAGTATGGCATATATATATACATAATTTACAATATTTCCTTTGTGTAGCAAATATGACTGCTGATGAAAAAACAAGGTTGTGTCCAGAAAAGCTCGCTGCAAAAGGCTGCAAAAAGCTGCAAGGAGATTTTGCAAGAAGGGCAAGCTTATGAAGAAAAACAACAACAGGGTTTATGGGCTTTATTCAGTGAATCACACTAGCCGTCCAAATCAACAGGAGGAGCTAGCCCTCATTGGAGCACAAAGGCCAGCGCATATCCGCTCCACATGTCCAGCAAGAAGTCAGAACAGCAAGTAAAGAAACCAAAGGTTGTCAAGAAGGGTGTTTCTCTGTTTAAAATTATACATAAGCAGCAAACAGGCTGGATAGTTTTAGTAAACAGAAACAAAAAGTGAACAGGCTGCTACTCGACCTGGGGTCTCCAACTGGTCGATCGCGAGCTATCGGTAGCTCCCCGAGGCCCCGTGAGTAGCTCGCAATGGCATTTTCAGTTTTAAGCCCTTTAAGTCTTTATCGTTGTTTGGGCCTTTTTTCAAGAGTCGTTGCCCGCCCTCACCCTAACCAGCTGCTCTGATAGGCCTAAGAGCTTAGCTGGGGCGGGCTGAAGAGGCTGACGTTATACGTATCCGAGTCATTGACGTAGCCCATCCACTCCCCAGCCTTTAAGAACCTGGCACCGTGCTTTTCATCATGTGCAACGTGTGCACTGCAGGAATGGAGCTGCTCCCACTGCCTTTAGGAGCCTTGTTCCTCGCTTACATCCAGCGCAAAGTGCCCTTTGCCGGTGCGGAGCAGCAGGGGCTAAAAAGCTTGTTGCAGTGCAAGTGGCGTGGCACAGGCAGGATTAAACAGTTACCCCCCTATCAGTGCCTGCACCACTTGTCTTTTCCAATCCGACTTCGAGTATTTCGGTAGGTAAGTCCCGTCTTGAAGTAGTTGCTGCACCCTGGCCACTGAATTAATTGATGAATATTTGTTAGCCCCTGCCCTAGCCTTAGTCTTTCTCAGCCCCAGGCGCCAAAAATATTCTTTACCATAGCCACTGTCAATAAAGAGGAGAGGGTATGTCGTGGAGAGTGTGAGGAGGGGGAGAAGAGATTGATGATGCACTCGTGAATTAAAAAAATTTATGCAATGAATAGGCAGACTTGCTATTCTGCACATGAGCTGCTGGCTTCTGAAACAGGCAGACATGATGGCTGATTATTTGCAGCAGAGGGCGGGAGCTCTGTATGTGAGGTGAAGGGTCAGATAAACATAAGGCTATGTGAAGTGTAGGGAACCCTCTGATATTGCAAATGTGGGGCACAGGGAGGGGGGTCACTTAAGAATCTGCCGTAGAGGGACTGGCACACACGATGATGACAAGCAGAGATGACACTGTGCATGTGAGGTGCAGGGAACACATTTACATGGCAGTGAGTGAGGTGCAGCTACTGAGGCTGTACATGTGCAAAGCAGGGAGGTATACATGAGGCTATGGATTTGAAGTACAAGTACAGACTAGTATGATGCTTTGCGTGTGAGGAGCAGGAAGCAATCAGACGACTACATGTAAGATACGGGGAACAAACTTATGACATCACATGTGAGATGCAGGGAGCAGGCACGCACGAGGCTGTCAACCACACAATAGGAGCTACAGGGGGATAAAACGGGCAGGCCGCCCCCACCTAGCTAAGGATACCTTTATTCAGTGCTGCTAGCTTCCCAAATTAAAATGGTTCCGAGGGAGTTACGAAAGGTTTAGGTTACCCCTCCAGTGTTGGATACATAGATTTTGGTGCAACTAATAATGATTAGGCTCATTGTTGGTTTGTAATACGCATGAGGCTGTACCTGAGGGGTACATGGAAAACCCTGTTTCTCCTGCTGTTCAATAAGTGTTGTGCTCCAAGATATTGTTTTTAAGAGCACATTAAACTCAATATGGGGATACTGAGACACGTTCAGTACCAGCCTCCATCTTCCTATTGCCAGTGATCAGAACCCCATACTCCGCTGCCCAGTCTAATCAGGGAGGAGCTTTTGTCCCTTTATAACAGCATCCAGGTGTTTTCCTTTCCCTCCAACACTCTCTGCTTTGTTTGTGGATCAACTGGACTGAGAGCTTACCACTTGAGTGTGAAGGTGACTTGAGATGTTTTAGAAATCAAAGATGGGATGAGTACTATGGAATCGTTGAAATAAAGCAGACTTTTTTTAAGTGTTTCATGTTCCCTAGAGTAAAATTTGCCACATGAACATATACTCTAGGGAACTAGTATTTTGTTCAAACTGCATTATGAGCTCAAAAGAAATTATACTTAAACTCAATGAAGCTGGATGTGGGGGGGTCCCTCGAAAAAATGTGTGCATTGCTTCACCTTTAGTAGCTCACGACGATTTTCCCTGACCAGAAGTAGCTCTCACTACCGAAAAGGTTGGAGACCCCTGTACTAGACAATAACCATCCGCTACATGGGCTCCAGCAAATGTTGCACATCATCACACAGGAATAGGGCACATAAACACTCTCCCTCTTTTTGCCCCCCCCCCTTACCTGAATAATAATTGGATACAGTGTATTTTTATCTAGTAATGTTTAAGTGTTAAAAATAGGTCAAGCACAGGTTCAGTTAATGTTTATTAGTGATAAGATTTAGGTTTAGATTTAGGATGATAAGTAAGCTGGTGGAAAGGAGGATGATGATAGCTTTTTACATTATATGTTTAGTAATATATGTATAGTATAACTAATGTTTAACCTTCAGCATGTGTTTGTGTTGCATTTTTCATGTATATTAAAGTGATGAGTGGGACTGATGTTTAATATGCCTTGTGTTAGATTTAAATAAGTAGTGATAATTGTTAGTATACATGAAGTACTTTTGAAATTGGGTTGAGTAGATAGGTTTTAGATAGCTGCAGTTAGGATTTTATTATTCTTCCTACTTTGAGTGCTTGTTGTTTTAATTTTTCTAACTACACTTTTACAATATCTTTTGATGAAAATGTGAGGTTTATTTAAAATTCACAAATATGTAGCTGTCATAGATGTTTTGTAGCTGCTCAACCTTTTTTTACATATGTGTATTAGAATGAACATCTCTGACATTGAACACATGCCCATATTATGTAGACAGCCAAACAAGACAGCAACGAAAGCTGCATTGTGTGAAGTAGGGATGGGTGATAAATTATGCTCCACTAGGGGAGTTTGCGGAGATTTCCATATTCTGTGTTACACTTGTAATGCGGACTTCCAGCAAAACTGTGCCAACAGCTGAGTTGCAGAGTTTTTTTTCATGTCCATCTCACCAACTGTAATTCAGCAAGCATGAATGAGAATTGGTGTCTCCTTGTGCGGTTTTTGGGTACTAGAAAGGCACCCAGAGAGATTCTCTAATTGCGGGCGGTCGTGACTGTTCACGGTGAGAAAGCCGTCACTCAAGTAGAAAATTTACTCGTACAGCAGCAAAAAAGAAGTGCCCTCTGATGCGCCGCATGATGCTATTGGCACTGATTTTGTAGTGCTCCGCAGCATGAAACACCAGCGCGAGCAGAGCAATGTATCGATTTCTGCCCACTCTTGGAAGGCCACAAAATCTTGCTGAGTTGTTTTGTAGCTCCATGGAATTTCACTGAGTGAAACTCCAAGAGCTCCTTCCACCCTTAGTGTGAAGGGTAGAGGAGCAAACTTTTCCTTACAAAGTTACAGATTGTAAATTGTTGCATTCTAATGACAGTGGTACATTGTAAAATGTCTATTGGGAAATCCAACATGTGTTGCTCATATTTGAAGGTGGTGTGAATTTACTGCAATAAGTATAGCAGTCCTAAACAGACAAATTCATGTTTTGACACATTTGTTTTAAATATTAGAATGTTATAATGTGTTTTAAACAGTGCCACACACATGCAAACAGAGATGAGAGAAAATTCCATACATATGCCTCATCAGCGCCCCACATAGTGAATTGCATGACACAATGTGACTGGAAATATAGTACACTATTACAATATGAAAATATTTACACATTGACATTGGCCATATGTTGTGAAGCCCCATGCAGATCCCATGTAGCAGCTCCCAAATAGTAATGTTACATCATGCTACACAATCTGGACAATGGCTGTAAGTGTTTGAAATGGGATAAGCAAAGAACAACCAACTCTGACTGTGAGCCTCATGTGAAATAGATAATGGATATATGTTTTCCTTCTTTGGGCCTGTGTGAAAAAAGGTCACACGTAAACATATAGATCAAACTCTATTTGATTAATGTTGCCTTTACTAGAGATAGTAAAGAAGTGGTCGTAATAGTACAGCATTTTTGGTCATCAGACTAGCAGCTGCAATATACCAGACACCCTTTCGAGAACGCTTTTTGGAATCTACAGTCACATAGAACTTACCTGCTACAGCAAAAACCTGCTGTCACCACGACACCTTGTCAGCTGTCCTCACAATGCTGTTGGCTGTTGGCTGCATCACTACCTGTAAAGAAGAAAACAGAGACAGAAACTTAATTAAGCACTTACCACCGTAAACAGAAATGGAAGGTACTTGGGAAAAAGCAATTGCTTGAAAATTAAAACTGATTTACGGTGGTAAGTGCTGAGAGTGGAGAAGCGTGGCTCAGTGGTTAGAGGCGGCAGACCCAGAACCTGAGATCGGCCGTGGACCAGGGTTCGATTCCCCGCCTCGGCGGGTCTCGGGCTCAAAAATTCCACGGAGTCGACAATTCTTGCTCTGGTGCCTACTCGACTCACGGGGTCACACTCTGCGACTCTGGGCAATAGCTTGCTTAATCTCCACTACGGCCCCTCGCGGCGGGATGCCTGGCTTTCACCTTGTGGATACCCGGCCGGGGTATCTCACAGGGGAATACCAGGACGGGTTCCCTAAGCAAGCGCCTTGAGGCCCCTGGGTTAAAGTGCGCTATATAAATCGAAACACATTTACATTTAAAAGGGAAACGCTTAGTATATACTATTGCACGAAAATTGTGTTAGAGATTGTTTCACGTTTTGAAAATGCATTCCCAAAGATAAGGATGATGGTGTAATGGAGCACCGCCTGAGCAAGTAAAGTTAAAGCCACATATTACAACTGTAGGTAAGAAGCAAGCCTGTGTGTGTTCTTTGGTAACTGTGCATACTAGTAACTTTGAGACGTTTAGTACGTGATTGTAATAGATATGTTCTTGCTTTCATAGTTGCTCTTCAAGGGGTCTCAATCCAACTTCCCAAGGGAGAAGTCAAACATAGGAGGATCAGACAAGATACCTGATGCCTTCAATTGAAGAACAATCACAATTCCAGTTGATTGCAGGTACAGACATGAAAGGAAACTAATTAAACCAATTGGTGGGTGAGAGGGAGAGTAATGACAACTCTGAGAGCATTAGGCTGGACCTATGTAATTCATTTCTTCTTTCTCCACAAGGTTGAACAACTGAGACTAGTGATGGAGCAAGGATTCGCACGTTAAGTGACTTGCTTGTATTCATGAACCTCGAATAACGTTAATAAAATAACCAACATGTTTGTTTTACTAATTTTGCACCTTTTTCATTATACGGGCGACCGAGTGAAGCTTGCTTACATGTTTATTAACCTTAATACGCTTGCAAAACTGAAAATGGCCGCTGCTACGCGGGAATTTAGACTGCGCATGCGTCGGTCATACCCATGTGACGTGACATATTCAATGTCTTGGAGGGAAAATAATTGCACATGCGCAATAAACCTAAAATGGCTGCTCTGTGTTCTCACATGCTCAAAGCTTGCATTGCCGCTTTCGCTAAGCTGTTCGTTCTGCATAGTCTTAATGCTATAGTTTATTATAAAGTAATGGGAGTAGTATAGAAATTCATGGTATACAGTGAAATCAATTATTCTATGTTTTAAAACTGTTTCTTTTCCATTTCATGTACACTTCGAAACTTGGCCCTTTGAATTATGCTGTACCCCATTTTGAATGAAACTGAGTCTGCGCGAGATCTGCGAGTCTCCAGAGCAGATGACCTTTGAATCTCCGCCAAGGAGCCGATTGACTGAGAAGATGCTCCTGGGAACCTCACCTCACGAACTCTAAACAAATACAATGTATTTGTAAATAGATTGTTTATTGTTATACGAAAAGCATATGTCATGAGAACCTGGAATTTAAGGGGCAGATACAGAAATTGAATATTAAGCCTGAGAAAGTCTAAAATTTAGGTGGTTTGATGATCTGTCCTCCTCCTCTGTCCAATCAAAATTGGGGATCCTTACACTTGCAACATTGGGGGGTGGTACACTGACCCGAAAAACAGTATAACTAGTGTAGGTTTAGCTAGAGAAATTGTCCGACTTGTCCGAATAGCTGACCTGTCACTCACCCAACGCACCTTAATAGGTGAATAAAAGCAGAGAGCTTCGAAGCACTTTGCTGGGAGGTTCGAGAAAACCCATTCGGGGTTTTTGGAAGTGAAAGTGCTGGCGAAGCACTTTGCTGGGAGGTTCGAGAACCCAATGGGGGTTTTGGCAGATTCCTTGCAGAGAGGGAGTAGTGCAGGCGTTGCAACCGAAGCTGCGGGTGTTGGTCTTACCCTTTGGTGAACCCGGTCCTGATCCAAATTCTGGGGTTATCCTGTCCTGATTGTCCATGAGCTGCACCTGCTCGCCTACTGGCACCGAAGTCCTTGGGGTTTCTTCCCGTCTTTTCCAACTGACCTGTGGCCAGGGTTGATCTTCACTCTACCCTCGGTAAATATAAAGTCTGAGTGGGTGATTGCCTTTTCTAAATTTTGCATTTCCTTTTCTAAATTCTCGAATATTGCAAAGCTTAATTGCATATGTTCCTTTTCTCCCTGTTCCTTGGTAAAGGAGATATTTATGTATTACTGACATTATCATGTTCCATTTTTCAACCCACCTTTAGTAATTGCTAAATCGTTTCTTCTCTAGTATATGTTCCTTTTTCTTACCCTCCCTTTTAGAAGATAAGCTGAATTATTTAGTATGTTCCAAATCTTACCTACCCTATAGTATTTGAGCTAAAATTAAATCTTGAATTGAAATAAGTTTCTTCTTTAAACTGCCAATTTTCTATTGCGAAAGTCTTCTGGTTAGTATGTTCCTTTTCTTTACCCTCCTTTAATCAAGTTGCGAAAGATTGTTATCTAAATATAGCATGTTCCTTGTTCTTACCTTCCCTTTTAGTTTAAGCTCTTAAATACTTAGCATACTCTATCTTTTGCATAGCTATACGTTATTCATGATTTTGATCATATATAGCCTAATATGTTTTAATCTTATGCTCATGACATATGATGATGAAGATGATTAGATAACACTTTGAACCCACCCAGAGTCTGTGGTTATTTCATTTTACAAATGCTATAAATGTTCTTGATTACCTAATTTATAACTCAACTCCCTGATCCTAGGTGTTTTGATTCCTTGTATGTACATTGCTAGGTTAACAGATATAGGAATTAGTAGTATAGAATCTCAAGTTATACTGATAGTAGAGCGTGAGTTACCTAAGTGATGTTAAGGTGTATGAAAATTATGGGCCCAGGTGAGTATTAGTAAAAATGTCCTAGCTGGTTGACCTGCGCGCTCTATCACTAGCAGGTGGAAGAGGAACCATGGCAGACAAGAACCCTCCTCCCTGAACTTGACCTTTCTTCGGGCAGTTACATCAATCACTAGAGGAAAAAGGTAAGGCATAGAGAAGGTGTGTCGAGTTAAGATAGGACGTACCTCTAATCTGCACAGTTTCCATTTTGTTAACACAACTGCATCATATCATAGAATCAGAAATAACACATTACAGAAATTTAAATAGACACAAACACTCTTGGTATGTTAAGATAATTTGTTTATATCAATGTTGCTGTCGCCCACATTTGTTCAAATGGAAATGACATTCATGAAAGTTTGTTTTAAAGGAAGAAAGTCAACAACATAAATAATTGCATTTTGCAAAGGATATCAGGTAGAAATATGGGATACATTAATCAAGGGTACACTCATGAACATTACCATTAAAATAAAAGGATGCTTCATGACTAGAACAAATGAGCAAGATAAACAATATGTCACCCATAGATGACTGCAGTTGTTTGTAAAGAAGGCTGCATGATGACACACAAATGACCAAGTGATGAACCGGCCAGCAAACACTCACTAATTGTCAATAGGTAATTCTAGGTTTAAGACTAGGAAACTCTACATCTGCATCTTCATCCTCTTCTGATTGTTCTGCCTCCTGCGCTTGTTGTTGGGGTGCAACAGAAGGCTGTGGAGTAATGGTCAATGGCTCTGATGCTCTAACATCAGAGACTGAAGATGTATACCCAGTTTCCCCAGGACATTAGTAAATGCCACAAAGGCTGCATGATATTCCCTGACAAGGGCCTCCTGGTTCTGCAACACAGCAACAACGTTGCTGGTCACGGCATTAGTTGTTGCCATGAAGTGATCCATCTTGGCATCCATTTAATTCGATAACGCCACCAATCCTGATGTAATGACTGGGTGGAGAATTTGATATCTACTAGCTGAGTGACAACATCTCTGATGCTTGTGGATCCCTCTTTTTCATTTTAACACCAGTGATGTCAACGAAGGAGGCATCAATTCAATTGAGCCAACAATGGATGTCTTATACTGCCTCTGTCAACCTTATTGGGGCTGAGACACTTCTGAGAGTGCCTGTTAAAGTCTCTCCATCACCAACTTGACCGCTGTCATTGTTGACCATATGGTAAACAGCTGTATGAGAAACAGTCTGAGTTGTTTCACTTGGAGACCCAACATCGTCTTCTTCACTTGTAAAGATTGAAAAAGTACATTCCATTGTTTTTAGTTGTTGGTTTAAGGTGTCTTCAGCCATGAAGCATAGGGAGGAGTCGAGGAAGGCTCCTCAAGATGGATAGGCTGTTGTACGTGAGAGGTAGGTATTTTCTCTGGAAAAGAAGTGGGATATCTTGCTATTGTTCAGAGGTTGTATGTGAGGGAGAGATTCGTACATTGATTATAACAGACATTCATTTCACATCTTCATACACAGGTACATTAAAAGCATTTTTATCAGGGTTTCAATATGGCCATAGTCTAATGTACACCAAAGTTATCAGTCTGCGCATGCACTTTTTCACTCAATTTGGTAATATTACATTCTTCATATGTAGGTGCGACAACGTTACGTATTGAGTCACACATATTAGTTATGCTTATACATCACTACATAGTTCTAAGTTCAGACATAAATATTTCTATACGATACTTAAAAAATGCATTTATCCACAAAATAGGTTTTCACATCACAGTTGTCTTCATATACTTTTGACATTGCTGCACGTACCTGTATATTCCCTGCAGCTTCAAGAGTAAGAAATAGTCAATTGATAGTATCTCCAGGCTATAACCATGTTCACCAGATATAAAGAAAACATGACATTATTGGAGTATTTATGATATATTGTGCCTTTGTTTTGTATTACATTGTGCAGTAATTCATATCATAAGCAATTTATATATTCACCATTATTACTGAGCAATATAATTAAAGTGTAATCTGAAACATCCACACACATTTCAAAACATTACACACACAGGCCTACAGATTCCCATACATCTCGTGCATTTGCCATTCGTCACCCCACAGTGATAGATCAAGATGGGTGGTAGTCATTAAATATTATGCAATAAATTGTGGCAACTGAAGCTCCACACACTTTCCTGAATACAGCACTTTAGATCACATTGATTTCCTACTTGAGTTGTAAGATAGGATTAGATGGAACCCTTTGCACGACATTGAGAGTAGATGTACATTAAGATGCAACGAGATTCTCCTGCAAGATTCTGTCTAAGAGGTAGCTTGAGGTGCCAGGTTCCCTCCCGTCCCATATCTAAAAAATGAATCTCAGTGTAATCCTAGGCCTTCTTAAAGGTATGGCTCTTTTTCAACTACACTGCCATACTTGTGCTGTTGTGGATGTGAGACACCCATCTAGGTATTCTAGTGTTTTGTGTTATGAGTGAGGATTAGCCGGCACATCTCCTAGATCTTACTATCATGACTTCTGTGGTTGTATTATACATGTGGCATTTCTGTTGATATAATACAAATCTGCACACAGAAACAGGCCTGCACAGCAGACACCCTTGAAATGTAGTGTATGGGTAGAAGATGTGAACCTAGGTAGCACACATTGCACCAAAGATAACTGTTTTAAGGATTGTGTGCCTGTATTAAAATGTAAACCATTCAAAATAGGCTTCTGGGCCTACCTTACACGGCAATGTAATACGTAGACCCTATTATTGTGTGAAAAGGCAGATTTATGTGCTTTATAAATTACCTGGTCGTATGTAGAAATGTTATGAAAACGCATACACATCTGTCCTGTGTGTTAAGGTATACTTCTTCAAATGCACGTATCTTGATTCATGATGGTATTTCTACAGTTGGTTATAGGAAATTCTGCATTAACTGCACTGTATGATTATGTGACTTCAATTGTATAACTTACACTGCTGCCCTGCTTACATTTCAGGGTTATATTACTATGTAACTGCTCATATTGGCAATGTAAACATTTATAACCCTTGATTGCCATAACCTATTTACCATCAATTTTGTCTTTAAAATGTTCTTTCTGCTGTGTTTCTTAGGGAATTATGGGCCATATGTATCAAGCAAATTCGAATTTGCAAACTCCAAAATTCGCAGAATTTCGGGGTTTGCGAATGCGAATTTGCTAAATGGTATGTATTAAGGAAAATCTGGTGCAAAATAAGCAATCGCAAAATTTGCGATTCCTTATTTTGCAATTGAATTTAGGGAATCACAAATTTTGCGATTCCTTAAATGCAATGTATGAAGCAAAAAAAATTGCAAATTGTCCTTAAGGAATTGCAAATTACCACCAACTTCAAGTTGGTGATAAGTTGCGAATTCCTTGAAAAATGCACATTTTTGCATTTTTCAAAGTGCCACACATACATGCCCTTAGGGCATGTATGTGCGCCACATGTGCACCCATGCTTATTTCAGGGGTGCAACAGGGTGTCCTTTGGACACCCCTGCACCCTTGAAATTATTCTCAATTTGCGATTCTCAAATTGCGAATCGCAAATTGAGAATAACTTCCCATTCATTACTATGGGCCTCCTGGCCCATAGAAATTAATGGGAAAGTATTCCTTAATTGCGATTCACAATTTGCTAATCGCAATTAAGGAAAACTAAGAATTCGCAAAAAAATTGCGAATTTGTACATACATCCGAATTTGCGATTCTGAAATAGCGATTTCTAAAAAATCGCTATTTCAGAATCGCAAATCAGGTTGATGATACATATGGCCCTATATATTTTCGGTTTTGCAATCTTAAAGTTGTTTTGGTGTTGATACAACACTTTACATGCATTTCTCTCAGAAAAGCCTTTCACTTGAGCCACAGCCTCCAAAGATAAGACTTAAGATAATTCATAGGGTTGCCACATTGTTCTGAAAAAATACAAGCCATTTGTTTAGGTGTTGCTGTTGTAGAAGGGCCACGAGCTATTAGCCAAAAATGAATCTGTGTAAAATGTCACTTTATTTGGAAAGAGATCAATTAACCTTGCATTTTTCGAAAAGACCTTATTGTTCAAATGTCTTTTAGTAGTTAGAATGTCATATACTCTCACCCACATTTAGCACTCCACCAGGAAAAGTAACAATATAAACTGTAAGTACACCCCACTTAAGACAAGAGAGTCTTGGATCTCCCATTACTGAATTAGCTCCTAAAAGTAATTTGTCTTACAGCCAAGGCAATACTAAGGGCCTTATTTTAGGTTTGGTGGTCCGATGGACGGCCAAACACACGGTCACTGTGCAGCTACCACCACGCCAGTGGTCCGACTGACTTATAACAAGTTGGGCGGTCAAACCATCCAGGAACCACTGCTGCGGTCTTGCAGCAATCTGAGGCCCCTAATATGCTGGTGGTGCCACTGCAGCACCACCGAGTATATTAGAGTATATTAGAAGTTTTCTCACTTTGTCGGTTTTCATGGCGTTGAGCCCGCCATGAAAAGTGTACTGGTGAGGAAACAAAGGGGGCCCCCCTGGTGCCTCTGGCCCAGGGGATGCATGCAGGGGGGGCACATGGCGTGTCCCCCTATCTGCATGCACCCCCAGTTTCTGCAGGGCATGGACTTGAAAGTGCATGCCCTGCAGGAACGTGCAATTGCATTCCCACCGCAGTGCCTTGCTAAGGCTCACGTATGAGCCTTAGCACTGCACCAACATGGGCCAGCCGCAGTAGGACCGCTTGACCTGGATTCCTATCTGGTGGGCAGTCGCTTTATGGCTTTGGCAGTGTGGCAGTGGGACGCTGGTGTGGCGGCCTGCTGCCACTTTGCCAAAGTGATAATAAGGCCCTAAGAGCGAAAATACTACAGGGGACGAAAATAAAAGTGCCTTCAATAGTAAATTGGACGGTAAAAAAGTCGGCCACATTTATAAACCAAGCAAATCTGAACTTTTAAAGACTTTCTGTCTGTGATGACTGTGAGGGGGAGAGGAAGAGAGGCATCTGTGCTTTCTGAAGGTAATACTTGTGGTAATAGTACGCAATTGCAGCAGTGATATGCATATGCCCTCATGCATCAAAGTAAATTGCATTCGCAAACTGTGCGAATCGCAATTTTTGGCCGTTTGCGAATGCAATTTACAAAATTGGGATGCATCATGTTTTTTGCATTTTGAGAAATCTCAATCACGTTGCGATTTCTAAAATTGCGATTGCATTTAAGAAATCGCAATTTGAGATTTCTTAAATGCAATGCATGAACATTTTAAATTTGCAAATTCGCAAATAGGGAGAGGTAAATTACCATGAAGTTGACCTTCATGGTAATTTGTGAAAACTTTCAAAAATGCACAAAAGTCCATTTTTGAAAGTTTCATTTTACACACACACATGCCCTTGGGGCATGTGTGTGTGAAAAACTGCACTTAAAGTTATATTTTAGGGGTGTAGGGGGGAGTCCTTTGGACCCCCCCCCTGCACCCTTGGAATGGCATTTTCAATTTGCGATTCGCAAATTGCTAATCGCAAATTGAAAATGACTTCCCATTCATTGCTATGGGCCTCTAGGCCCATATGAATGAATGGGAAGGGATTCCTTAATTGCGATTCGCAAATTGTGAATCCCAATTAAGGAAATTTAAGAAATCGCAAAAAAAAATGTGATTTCTTGGTGCATAGCCGTTTGCGATTTCTTAAATGCGATTCCTTAATTTTCACAATTAAGAAATCGCAAACGGCAACAATGATGCATGTGGACGTATGTTCCTTGCCAATCAGAAAAATGCCTCATTCAATGAGATCACTGCATCCACAATGCACCTTCCTCATACCCGGAATCTTGTGTCCCCCTTTCCTCTCTCCTGATCCCACTTTCCCAACTCTACTGTCCCTTGCAGAGTTTACGGCAATTTTACTATCCTATTCTGAATTCAAAATTGATCAACAGGTTGCATAATGTTTTGTGGCAGGTACATTAACCCTCTTGAATGTTTATGATTATTCAAACTTTTGAGCAGAAGATTTCTCACAAATCTTTTTAACAACTTGATTAACAACATGAGATATATATATTGGATGTATGTTATATTCTAAAAATCTATAGAAAGTATGTTTATGTAACGTGGTGTTAGGGGAGTTGCACCATTATCCAAGGGTGGCTACTTTGGCGATAGAGTGCAAAATAGGAACCAGGGCAGACAGAAAGGACAGGAATGCCCCATATTGCTTAAATACAGTGCATTCCTGCCCTTTCACTTTGGCGTAGGTCAGAGCAACAAGATGTCTTGCTACCCTGCCCTGTGCCAAAATGTGGCCCTTAGTTTTGAGTGTATAAATTATGCTGCAATCAATACATTTACACATTTCTTTAACTGAAATGTATACTCAGATTTGATTGCCTCCAGGTTTATACAGTAGAAAACAGTCATATGAAAACAGTTGCTTTGCAGAACTGCAAAAAACAGCTGAATATCTGCACTTATTTACGATTCATTTGGATTTTTATTCTTTTTTAACTCCCCTACCTGCTAATCTGAACACCTGCTGACCTGGCACTTGTGATTGTTAGCAGTGAGAATCATTCAACTATGAAACTTTTTCCATATTGTTCTGTATTTAAAATTAAATGCAGACAGAAAAATAGAACGTGTTCTTTAAAAATCAGTAAAAACGGAAAACCGGGAGCCTTAATTAAAATTGGTATTTTAATTAGTTTGCATTATTTCCTTATTATTGTATTTAAATAGTTTTACTATATAAACTATGTTTTATTATACGTTTCTTAAATTCGATCAAATTAACTGAAATTATTTTTATTTTATTGTTTTCATTGTATTGTTTATAGGTTAGACTACTTTTTGTTACTTTAGAGTTACAATGGAAAGCAAGCTCCCACCCCAATTCAACCCTTTCTGACAGTGTGCCACCCTTTTAGTGACTCTGCACTAATGCAAAGTGTTGATAAATCTGGCCCTATGTGTAGGACAATAATTTGTAACTCCACAAGACTATGAACTTGCAATTTAATACTTCAGACAGCTCTAACAATACATTAAATATTGAGCATTGGCAGTTTAAAGAAATATCGAGTTGGTTCACCTCTCACTGGAGCCATTGACTGTGTGTACAAAAGGTTGTCCAAAAATCCTTTCTTGTCAGGCAGGTCCCCTTGGACGTTTAATTACTGCTCTATAAATAATTCAGCCTGGGATGGAGGGCGATAAAAGAAGCTGATTTTAGACGCACAGCAATTGCAAAAAGCCACTTTTTAAGATGTCGTCATTAATATGTGATACTCATTACATGTTAACGAATCGCAATATGTTTGGTTTCCTTCTAAAAGCCTTTTTAGGGATATTTATTAAGCTGATAAACCCGGAGACTCTGGAAAAAGTACGTCAAGGCAGTAATCTAAAAAGGGTTTAATTTAAGATGCGTTCACATTTTCATATCTGTGTTTCTTTATTAGTTTTATGGCCCTTTGGGTGAGCTTGGTGAATTATAAGTGCTTTTGAAGGTGAAAGAGAAACAGCCCTGTTTAAACGCGAGCGTGGGGCAAGGCGGCCTTTATACAAATTCGATACACTTTTATAACTTGTAAAGGGCAAACAAGCCGTTTTCTGAAAGTACCAAAAAGCGGCATATTAAAGTGTGGAGCCCGCATTTTAGTAATTTCGCAGCAGGATATGAAAGATAAAAATGTAATCGTAATAAACGAGAGACAATAAAAATACAAAACAACACCATAATCCGGATTTGTTTTTCATGAGGACGTGCAGTGCTTCTGGCGCCAATGAAAATATAGACTCAATTAAACTGAAGCAAGTTTGTTAAAGCAACTGCGAAGTTTCACTGATGAAATGCTAACAAGCTGTGGAAGTGCACATTATCGCACATTTAAAGGATGTATTTGCTTAAAAAGATGGCACAGAAGAGTGAATGGCTGTATACCAACGCCCTCCTCTCAGCTATAGCCTCTTTTATGACTACAGCATAAGTGCAATGCAGGGCCACCGGCATTTTGCAGCTGGGGAGGACAAAATAATGTAACAGGGATCACTAAATTATGCAGCAAGAAAAGGCAAAATAATCAACCTTATGCACATTTATGATAGTACAGCTTCACTATTATGTCATTTGTAGTTCGAGCCTCGGCAGCGCTTGTAAGACCTGTTGTATCCTCTTCTATGGGCCCTGGCACACCCACTGATTGCCATTGGTTGTTTCATGTTGCATTCACAAATGCTGTCTTCCTATTGGTGCATTTCTGTAAATATCCCGCCTTTCTGTACTTAGCTCTGTTTCTGGCAATTTCGCACAGAGAATGTTTTGGTTGGCCATCACACTGTACAGCGTGTGATGGCCCTTTCTTTCTCCTCCCTTCTTCTCTATGGGCAGTCCATTACACTATTATAGCGTGTGATGGCCTTTACATTCTAAAATGCAGTGCCTGTGTTTATAATACAATAAGCTTTCTTGTGTTATCACCAAAACATTGAACGAGTTTGTTATTGTGGGCAGTGTCCATGTGTTTATTAAAACATGCTTTTTCGTGTTATCGGTGAAATACTGAGCCAGTTCACTGAGGGGCAATGTCCATGTTTTTATTAACACATGCTTTCTCGTCTTGCTGGCAAATTAATGAGCCCGTTTATTACTGTGGTCAGTTTCTGTGTTTATAATAAAGCATTCTTTCTCCTTTTATATGGGTGTTTTGTGCCTTTCTTCTTATAATATTGCTAAAACGCTATGCAGGTTTATTACTGTGCGCAGTGTCCGTGTTTTTAATAAAAAATGCTTTCTCATGTTATCACTGAAATACTGAGCTTGTTCATTAATGTGTGTTAACTTAAAAAGTATAAATGGCCCTGTTACAGTATAAAACTATGAGTATTTGCATTTTAGAAGCACAAAATGCTACACCATTTTTGTTTGTAGGCATGGGGAAATCAAGTGATTTGCCCAGAATCATAAGATGTTGAGGCGATCCCAAGACTCAAACCCGGTTCCCCAAATGCAAAGTTGGCAGCTCTGGTTATTATGACACATCCTCTCCCTATCATTGTGCCCCTCTTCTTCAGGTACCCTCTCTCCCTCAGCTGCATTCTCCACTCGCGACAGCACTCCACTCTTGGCGAGATGTCTCCCTCTCAAGCGCTTAATGAAGCTTCCCCTTCTCCCCTGGTGAAACACTCTTCCCTCTCCCTGCCTTATGTGGAAGGCTTAGAGCAGCCACAATAGATTCTATTGCAAATTTGTGCTGGAAAGAAATAGAAGCTCAGAGAGAGAAGAAAACACAAGGGGGTCGATTAGGATGGCGGACGGACAAAGTCAGTCCGCCATCCTGTCTGGAGCAGGGACCGTCCGCCACAAGGGCGGAGGTACCGGGCCCCGAATTAGGATGCACCCGCCACAGTGGCGGGTGCATCCCGCATTTTTAACATTGCAGCCGCACCGTCCGCCGCAATGTCAAAAATGCATCTTGTGCGTTTCACAGCACAACATGACAGGCACTGCGCGGTGCCTGCCATGTTGTACTGTGAAATGCAGGGGGGTACCATAGGTAGCCCCATGTGCACCTCCCACCTCCCCTTTAACACTGAGGGCCTGCAACGGGCCCCCAAAGCAAAGCCCGTATGTTTTTTCGTGGCGACATTGCCGCCACGGAAAGGCAACTGCATCCGGCCATCGTAATATGGCTGGCAAGGCGACCGGGCGGAAAAGCGTTGGACGGTGTTTCTGTCCGCCGCGGTCCCCCGCCATTGTAATATGGCGGACGGAAATTGGTAGTGGATGGGCACAGATGGCGGACGGATCATCACTGCCTGCATGGCGGTGGCGATCCGTCCACCATCCTAATCGGCCCCCAGGTTCCTGGGGCTGTTACTTAGCACAAGTTATTGAGGATATTTGTGTTCAAGAAATTTGGAACTCAGGCATGGGGAAACTGGCCTTTAACAAAGCATTACATCGGTCGACAAAAATCCTGTCTAATATAACAGATGAAAACAGCTAATTACAAAGATGTCATGCCTGGACGGTGATTAATTCGTATGGCACCAGGAAACCGCAGGTTTATTTATCTGCAGATTTCTCAAAAATTTTAAAGAACCAATTTATGAATTTACGTTTTGGTATGTGGGAAACAAAGGATTTGATACCCTCCTGGAAACACCATTACCAAAATCGAGACTGCAGACTGTGCAACTAAAAACATGAATCCCTATCACATATTCTCTGTGCATGTCCGAAGTTATTAGAAGAAAGAAAGATATTTTTGAAAGAAATATTCATTAATATGAACATACGAACATGCAGGGAAGCTGTACCTACCTGGTTGGGTGGGTCTTCGATTCCGCTGGTCTGCAGGGGGGTTAAATTCATGAATTTGCATCTAAAGGAATTGGGAAGAATTGTAGAAGAAAACCAAACAATTTAATATACAGTTTTATGATAATTTTTTTTAAGATGAGGATAATGTTGTGGTGTAGCACTTTTTGGATTGTTTTTTTCTTTTAGGTAGTGTAGAATAATGAACGAAGATTCTATTTTTTATATAAATGTTCTTCTTTATATATTGGATGTTTTAAGTAATGTAATGATATTATATAGTGTAATGGTTTTAAAAGACCGAACATTTGAATAAATTTGACTTGACTTGACGTGACACTCCTCCCTGTCACATTCCTGTTAGGTTAACACAGTCAGTGTCTGGGAGGAGTGAGGGCTGGAAGGGCCGGTGCTCCTCCTCCATCTCTGACTTCTTCATTCTGTCTTTAGCTTAGAGAGGGGCCCCACGGGGAGGGTCTCTACAGGACTTGTGTACAACGCCCACTGGCGCCTCTAGCCTCCATGGAATTATGGGTGAGGCCGTGACCAGGAGCCCACAACCATGGCTGGTATGTGATAGTAAGTACTGGCCTCGTCATTTTATTTCCATATACTGATGTGTACTCAGTTGTGAGACCTGCTCTGGTGCGTTTTGTTGAACACAGTGGGTAGACAGTAGCAAACGCGACATTAAGAGGTAAAAGTCTGAGATATGTTGATTCGGGCACTCTGGGTCAAAAACATAAGTACCACCTCAGTGACTTTGTGTCAGGGGTGAATACTGATGGGGTACTGGCTGACAATGTACTGGTTTACCATGCACTGTGCGAGTGATCATAGTTGCTACAGCTGTACATGACGTTTTCACCAACAGCACCTATCATGTTGGTGTTTATGAGTCTATGCTTTCAATGGTAAAAGCAAAACTAAAGGTCCCAGAATGTAACTACATGGCTATAAAGCAACACTTTAGCCTCCATTTCCTAGAGGAAAACATCTTAATATAGGAGGAAACCATTAACAGGGGTGGGAACAGGTACAAGGCATTTCCCAGTGGGTGACATGGTGAGAAGAGTAACTACCACTGCCCATGTGCCACCTTTTTCTAGCACATGAAGGTGACTTTCAACCAATTCTGGATTTTCAAGCTGTAGTTTTAAGCATCCTCTGCCTTGCAGGCTCGTATTTGTAGCTCGCAAACTGAAAGTAAAAGTCTCACATTCTTCCCCAGGCTTGAAATCACCATGGGTGCATGCCACCGGACATTTGAGATATGCTATTGGGTGAATTTTATGCAGAGAGGTGGTGCCAACGCCCGGGTACTTGGTGACTACCCCTCTGTTAGCTTGTGTTTGCTGCACAAACATTGAACAGTCCTGGGGCAGTGCTCGTGGGTATCTATGGTTCACTGTGTCTCATATCACGGCATGCTGGTGTCTATAAGTCTGTGTCTATCTACTGGTAATGGTTTAGTTCTCTGAATGTCTGCTGCAAGCCATGCTGATATCCAAAATCTTCTCGCAGCAGGGTTTGACATCAACATAGATAAGAGCAGTTACTCTTCCTACCACAGTACTTGTGCACCCCTTTTAAATGAAAGAAGTGCAGTTTTCCAGCACCTGCCCATTGAAAGCTCTCCAACCTAGGCTTTGTTGACGTCATCCGTCTCGTGTCATTTACAGGTGGACATGATATTATTTATGGTTCTCTTGATGCCTGTAACTGCAGCGCTAACTTGTGCTGTAAATCTGCCTGAAAGACATGCTCATGTACATTGAGGGGTGAAAAGGTGGCAGAAATGGGGTGTAGCAGGGTCGGACTGGCCTATTGGGCGATCAGGCAGTGCAATCAGGACGTGCCCAAGGGGCTGCTCTCACACACAAGGGAGTGGGCTGGTGTTCTGGCTAGGCGCCCGGCCGCCATTATTCCTATCCCTTGGCCCAGATGTTGAATTCTCCTCAATCTTTGGATAGATGGGGCAGCCTCGACCCTCGTTCCAACTGGAGCAAATACTGTGAACATTTTTAATTAGGCATTAATGTAGTATTAATGCTCCTGCAGCCAGTTTGTAACTTCCCTGCTGAAAATTCAAACTAACTAGTTATACAGACATTCGCGGTGACCAGTATACAGTGATTTCTTCCAGATCCAGTGGTAGCATAAAGATTTATGAATTTGGCCTTTATGTACCCAGTTGTGTACTGTGTCTACATATGCAGTCTCTAAATATGAATGTATGTGTTTGTCAGTATCTTTGGAGCAAAACCAAGCGCATACCCAACAGGCCCCTGATGTAATGTAATGATGATACTTGTAAAGCGCACTGTTACCCCATCTCGGGGTGTCCTGGCGCTGAAGACCGCTGGGGAACCCGTCCTGGCTTTCCCTGTAAGATGGTCCCTTCTGGGTATCTCCAAGGTGAAACCAGGCATCCCCGGCGTCTGTGTGGGGCCGTTGCAGAGATGAGGCAAGCTTAATGCCCAGAGTTGCCGAGTGTGATCCCTGGTTAGAGTAAGCACCGAGGCAAGAATTATCGAGTCCGTTGACCCTTGTCCACGACCCTGCCGCGTCGGGAATTGAACCCTGGTTCTGGGCTGTTCTCTGCTTCCGGGTCTGCCGCCTCTAACCAGTGAGCCACACCACTTCACTGATCATCATTGCAAGCAAACACACAAGTGTGTAAAGTGAGTTTGTAAGCAGACAAAAGGTTAATCTCATCTCACAGCTGTCTGGTAGGATATGTGGCCTCAGTGTTAAAGTTGCCAATCTTGCACCTGGGGAAGCAAACTGGAATCCCAACCGCTGCTCAGTTCTTGTGATTGAGAGCAAATCTCTTAATCCTCCCTTACCTACAAATGTGTAAAGTCTGGTTATTTTGGGATGACCTTGTGGCAAATGTACACTATATCACACTGAAAAGAAATAGGACAGGTATGCGCAAACGCCTTTCGGTGTTAAGTGAAATATTATTTGGATAACTTTTTTTTTTTTTCCAAAACTCTAGGAGTTAAGGGGAGCCGCAGTGTGGAGATTTAAGTTTGATCGGTAGTCTAGGTGCATATCTGACGAATGCTCATCTCACGGTTTCTTTTTCATTGCATATTCCTCTAGTTTAATAGTGTACTGGGTCCTGTGTTCTGTTGTCTCCGGGATATCTTTAATTTATGGGCAGGTTGGGAGCTTCAATATTTGTGCAAGGGATTCCTAAATAGGTTGCCGGCAGGTAGGGGCAACGGATGTAGATCGATCAGGGAGTGAGATGTAGCCCAGATCTATTCAGTCCTCTGATAAAATGTGCACTCGCATTATTGAGACCTATTGGATATGCCTCCTAACAGTCCTGCCCCTTAGATGATGCCGCAGACTTTGTTTATAACCACATCATGCCACAAAATTCAACAGCACACCACATAATTAAAATCCACTACATAGCACATAATTCCATTACACTCAATACCACATAATTACTGTCCACATAATTCCAGAGCACACCATGCCACATAATTCCACTACAGAAATCCACTCCACACCACAGCACACAATTCCCCACCACACAATTACACAACTAACTAATCCAATCCAACCCACATAATTCCATTGCACACCATATACATAAACTCCTTAATGCATAAGTAAAAGACATTGCCATTTATAACAGCAATTGCTCCAACTCAAACAAATGCAGACCTATTGCATTTATAATGGTTGGTACATTTCTTAACACAGTATGGACAAAGTTTTCAACCCAATAATACCAGTTTAACACTCAAATACATTTTTCAGCTGCTGAAAAGTGACGAGTCAACCTTTGTAAAGTGTATCCTTCC
This sequence comes from Lissotriton vulgaris, assembly GCF_964263255.1. NCBI lineage: Eukaryota > Metazoa > Chordata > Amphibia > Caudata > Salamandridae > Lissotriton > Lissotriton vulgaris. Next base: position 678,043,736 of record NC_141699.1, on the reverse strand, counting down.
CCTGTGCAGCAACGTTTCAAAAGCTTTTAAGAAGTTTTGATGCTTATGAGCTAGAAACAAACTTCGTTTTGTTAAAATCTGCATACATTTAGCAGCAGTGGATGGAAAATGTGGAAAATGCAGCCTAATCCACAATTGCGCATAAAATGACACATCCGCAGAACTGCACAATTCCATTGGTCCTGGTGTTATTGACTGGCTCAACAAAGTCACAATGCTTCAGAACGTCTCTTCTCAACGGGAATTATTTGCTAGGTGTGAATAAGTAGTATATGAATGTTATAGTGTTTAACATTTAAATTATTTTTATACATTCGTTATGTAATTTTATATTTGGTTTAAATAGGATAAAATTCTAAATTAAATGTTCAAATTGCAGAAATGTTTATTTCTTAAAATGTGCCATTGATAAATTTAAACAATACAAAACAAAAAGTAAAAAGATCTAAGCGATTCTCTCGTGGTGAAGATGTCATCTTAACTGATTAAGAAATAATTGGATTTGTATCAATATTTTGAGGATGTATTTTTTATTAAACCTCTCTTGAGCCTTCACCACTGTCGACTTCCTACCATTGATCCACACACCAGAAACACACATTAAATTCTCCAACACAGTGCTGAAGTGGTTCTACCTCCTCAACCAGTTCTTACAGATGGATATTCAAGGTCCTGGAAATGTCCTCCTGCAGTGTATTCAAGGGCCTTATGCTGTTCCACTGCATCTCGGGGACGAGGTGTGGCTGATGGCTAGAACTGGCAACTTTGGAGCATTGGAACCAAGGTCGAACCCCAACCATGGCTCAACACTGTTACTTTTATTCTGGGCAATTCACTCGATCGCCCGGCTTATTAAAATGTATTCAAAAAATGTGTAAAGGAGTCTGGCTCTGCATTAAAGTGCCTTAATGACCTTGCGTATGGTTCACGCTACAAAAACTGAAAAAAATACCTCTATAAGAAACTTCTTGGAAAAAATAATTAAAATGCTGATGACATGCAAATCTACTTTAAAATATCCACAGCTAACGTCATACAGTGGGTGAAACCTGACTTATTTGCATGTATAATTCAATGTCTGTTGCCTAACCAAAAATCAGGCTAACCATGGCAGTATTCCTCCTGTTCACAAACAGCAACAGACAAATCCAAATTCAAGGATGCTTTCTGAAATGAACCCAGTTTCAACTTCAGCTGACAAACAACACCAAACTTAGGTACACTCTTGACACTTCTTCAAAGAAAATCAGGACAGCTTTGTACAGCTCCCTTGCTCGAAAAATGTTAAACCATTACTCCCAGAATTTGATTTAATAATAATTTAAGCCTTATTCCTCTCTCTTCTAGAGAGAGGTAACACCTTGCCGGACAGTCTCCAGACACCACAAATGCCCCCGACAAGCATCCTACTTGCTGCATAAAGTTCATCAATGGAAATTCAGCCTTATAACCCCAATCCTGGAAGAACTATTATGGGTCGCCCTCTAAGTGAGCACACAATCTTCAACACAGTCTGGATCACATACAAAGTCACCAGAAACTGTAAAGCTGAATGACTGGCAGGGACACTAAACATCTCAGGCAAATAGCATGACACTAGAAGCATCAACTTTGCCAGAATAGAAACAAAAGACTGCCAAAAATAAAAAGAAGAGAGACCTTCACTTATGATCCAGTCTATTTCCTCCTCCAATTCGGAAAGCATCCAAAGTCTTGTATCTTCAGAGGCCATTATATCTGTACCTGATAGGAATCAGCACCTTTAAAGAGTATGCTTATAATGAAAGAATCTTGAATCATATCTTAGAGCTTCTACCTTTGTCCAGCAATTCATATACTTTAAATACCCTATATTCATACTTAAATACTTACACGCAGAGCTTTTAAACCTACAGCAAATTCAAGTCAACAAGAAAAAGATTTGAAAGAAAGCCTTCGCCTGAACTAGCTATCTAGGCATGAAATCAGGAACTTAAGTCCTCAGTATGATGGGCATGCAAGGTTCCTTCAGTTAAGTCCAATATGTCTCTGTACTGTATTGCTAATGTGGTTTTAATTGGAGTGTGTGTCTGATTGAATAGAGTGAGTTGCTCTGTACTGCTGGTTTGGTTCTTTGCATTTGCGCATGTACCTTTATTTAGTAAAGTTGGTTATTGTACACTGGTGGTCATGAGGTGCTTCTAAAGCTTTATTATTGCACCAGCTATACAGGACTCTGTTTCACATCCTTAGTAGAGCTTCTGGCTATCTCACCATCCTGCTATAGGAGCTTATAACTCAAATTTCCACACAAATGTCTGCAGCAATGCCTTTTCTGACTGAGCTGTCTAAGCATATGACTATCTGCCTCAACATTCTGCAATATGACCCTGTGACTCCAGGTTTTCAAATAGATCTCCTTAGCTAGGAAGTATCTGACTGACTTATATAAGCATTCGTTTATCGACATACTGCAGGAGGAACTTGTGACTATAGGTTTACAAACTAATCTCAGTTAGGAATTTTCTGACAGAGCTACCTTACCAGCTACGTATTATCTGCTAGTGCAACTCCCTCGTTCATTGTTCTCAACTCTCTCTGAATGTCTCTGTTCATTGCTAATCCCCCACTGCTTCGTTTCTCAACTGCCTTTGCCCTGCATCCCTTCTCTCTCTTTTTCTGGCATTTAGTACCAGCCAGCTATCCTACCACTCTGGCATTTTTCTGGTCAGCTGCAGCATAGGGGGCGGCATTCAGAGCAGGTGGGCACCCATGACCCAACCATGTCCTCATGGCCCCATTCTTCTCAACGCCTCCTGCAGTATTGAGAACATTATTGCCACTGCTAATACTGGTTTCCAACCCAGCCCTTCCTGCAGCGGCTATTGCTTTTTCCATCTGGTTCTCTTTCTTCATCACATCCTCTCTCTATCTCTCTCTCATTTCCTCAACCTCTCTTTCTTTGATACTTCTTTGCTCCTGGCAGATGACTATCATTCTGTTCATCTCTCACATTCAATAGATCTGTTTCCAACTGACACTGCACTGTTTTATTCTGTTCTCACCTCCCCTTTATCTGTCTATGGTCCATCTCTGTTCTACTCGAGGACTTTCCTGAGCTATTTCTCATATTGTTTACAGATAATTAAAATATATTCTTTAATAGTAAGGTAGAGGTCAACAATCATGATTTCAGGACTTCCTGGGAAGGATGATTAGACCAATATATCTGTATTACAAGTTGTTTTGAACATGGTTTTGACGCTCTTAGCAACAGTACCAACTGGTGTTCAGAGTTAGCTCCTTTATACTGTAAACCAGGGAAGACCTTGTGGGGCTTTCTTTACATGCTACCATGGCAATATATTTTTCGTTCGTTCGAAAACCTTTATTTCGGTCACTAGGACCATAAAAGTATACACAAAAAAACACAATAGTAAACAATAAAACAATTCATACAATTCAGGCCAACAACTCTAAAAATACTTCAGTTACAGGTTTGTGGAAACATAAGAATTTTACCAAAAGAGAGGTCATAAGTGAAAAGCAATAATTTCAATTAGTATTAGTGTACTAGCAGAGAAGAGGTAGCATAAATATTTCAATAAATAATTAAAAATACACAATTACAGTAAAATCACGTTCATCGTAAAAGCTTTTATATAAAATGAGATTTTAAAAAGCTGTATCTCAGTTATGCTAATCTCAAGCTGGTCAGTTTATGTTAATGATACATGCCGAGTGGCAATTTGCGTTTGTTTATCCTTTTCAATAAAGCCCCATCTCCTTCGCCGCATTGTATTTAAATAGCGAGAAACAGCAAACACAATGGGTTTGGAGGTATCATATTTTAAAACTCGATATGCCTCTCTACAGTACGTGAACCCCAAATTCCGACAGAGTTGTACTAGACAATATCACCTTGCTACCTGGTAGCCTGGGCAGAAAAATAAAACATGCAATTCTGTTTCCTCTTGGCTATTGCATGCAGGGCACCCATGTTCAAATTTCCCAGCCCATTTGTTGGTAAAGGCATGTACGGGTAAGGTACTATGTCTAAACTGCACATACAGTTTCCTTGCTGCATGTGGAAGGATATCATCCATAAAGGTTTCAAGTTTGTAATTATCCTTCACAGTGAGGAACTGGATTGTAAGGGTGCCTAGTTTTGGGTTAGAATGAGTGGCCTGGAGTTTTTGTGTTCGATATATCCTCAGTATTACAGCTCGAGGAACCGAAAGACTAATCTCCCCTGGTCTACTCCACAGGATTGGTTTGCCTAGCTTTTCGCATTCATACTTCACATGTGCAAACCAATGAACCTTTTTAAGTAGGCCAGGATAGGATAATAACTCATTGGTTTCTGCCTGAAATGTTACAAGTTTGTGGGTCGTCTTCAATCGGGGAGATGCCTAGATCTAATCGCAAGGGAATTAGCGGGGTACTAGCTGGAAGGCCCACAATTTGTCTAAGGAAACTGTTCTCCACTACAATTAAGGGAGCGGATGAGCAGTGTCCCCAGAGTTCCGCCCCATACAATGTGGCTCCCCTCGCTTGCGCCCGATACATCTCAATCGCAGGGCCAATGGGTTTAGTTGGTGTTTCCCTTACCATTTTGGCTATACTCCCAGCCATCTGGGCTAGCTTGAGCTTGGCTTTAGCTATCTGGGCCACCCACTGCATGTCTGCTGTAAGGGTGACACCCAAATACTCGAAGACAGACACACTTTCCAGAGCTATCCCATTCAGTTGTGGATTGGGCCGTGTTGTCTTAGGCGGATTAACAATCATATACTTAGTTTTAGTGGTGTTAATCAACAGACCCCTAGTATTGCAAAATTCGGCAAACCTGTCCAATAACCTCTCGATACCCATCGGCGTCTTGGATAACAGGAGGGTATCGTCAGCAAACATCCAGGCTGCCAGCTTGGTGTTTGCTAACTTCAGGGCATCATTATCTACGACCTCTGCAAAATAGTGGGATGAGTGCGTTGACAAAGAGGCAGGACAGGGTCGGTGCGAGCACACAGCCCTGTCTCACGCCTCTGCCAACTGGGAGCCTATTGGTTAATTCTCCTCCCCTTCCACATCTTACTTGAGCATAGGTGTCATCATGCAGCTTAATGAGCAGATCAAGTAAATAGGATGGGATCCCCATGTCTCTTAGGACCCCCCAAAGTTTGGGTCTGGGCACGAGATTAAAAGACGTTTTCAGGTCCACGAATATCAAATAGAGGCTGTCACCCTCCATTGATACCGTCTTCCAAGTAATTAGTTGAAATCTAAATACTTAGTCCACTGTGGAGGTGTTTTTCCTGAATCCAGCTTGATAGGGGCTAATGGTGTCATTTTCTTCCAGCCAGACCTGTATCCGTTCTAGTACTTCCCGAGCAAACAGTTTTTGCGTGACTTCGATCAAACTGATCGGTCTATAGTTTGCAGGGTGTAATGGCGAGCCCTTTTTGAAGATTGGGACTATTTTTCAGTTTCCAGAGCCTTTTCGTTGTGCCATTATCTTGACACTGAGGGATTGATTTACCATGTTTTATAAAACATCACAGGTTGTAATGACACATTATAGTTCATCCACAGACTTGCTGTAATCAACATACACAATGTTGTGGCAGGGGCGGCTCCTCCGTTTGAGTGGAGAAGTGCCAACCCATTGGTTAAAATGTCTCTGAATTAAAAAATAAAATGGTAATAAAGTTGTTCTATTCCCATTTTATTTTTCAATATAACCCGCCCTGACGCTCATGTCAGGATAGGGCTGGGACTGCTGTTGTATGCAAGCAGCAAGGAGGAGAGTAGGTTGCCTCAGCACTCTTCTAAGCGTACATGTCTGTTTGGCTGACAGTCTTGCTAGGGCCAGACAGACATGCACACTTTGAAACCTCTATCCAAGCTGTCTTACGACAGCTGGGGTAGGATACGTGCAGGGCTCCAGGGTTCTTGGGAGCGAAAAGTGAGGCCACTCTCTCCAATCAGGGCGCTGCACTCACAGCATGAAAGCAGCACCAGGATTGGTTACTGCACTTCTCAAGGGCTTGTGCTGCAAGAGGAAGATGTACAGCGAGGAAGGGGTCAGTCAGACGTATTGCAGGTGTTTTTATTTTTAACCACCATCCATTTGCCCGCCTCACCACTCCCCATAGATGTCAGCCGTAGCTGTGTTGTGGCAATTGTTTGGTCACTAAGTCCCTGTCTATGAAAGCTTCTGAGATACGTCAGGCGCATGAAAGAATTCATCTACACGAACTAAAATGGCATCTCTGATGAAACGGAGAGCAGAAAACATGTTTAGCTACCTTCACCTAATTCACAGCCTCACCTTCCACCTTAGTTAGATGAATTTGAGCATTGATTTGCTAAAGCACATACAGTTAAAATCATTAAAATATATTCACTGGAGAAACATTCCCACCGACGTAATGTCTGCATCAATTTATTACATATGTGGTACATGCGGTAAAGAGATGACAACTTATGTACTGGACATTGAAAATACACAGCAGCATGAGAGGCTATGGTAATTTAATACATCTAATAAGAGAATCTTGATTTATGGAATGTGGCAAATGATATACTATGCGGTTTACAGACACATGCACGAACATGCAAGCACACATGTCCACATGCACGCAAATATGCAAACACACTCTGCTAGCTCGTGCAGTGATGATAGCACTAGAGGGACTCTAGCAAAGAACATTAGCTAAAAAGTACAATCAACAAGAAATGATGGCAATGAGTGTGAGACTGACTGAAAGAGGTATGAAGAAAAAGAAACTGTAGACAGACACCAGGCAACATTCACAATGACAAGAGAGGCACACTCAATCCTTGCTCTTAGTTCTTTTCAGACCATGCGGTGAACCTATTGATTTCCAGACTGCTGGGTTTTGACTGAAAGGTACAGTGGCCTCTTCACACTATGTCATCATGGACAATGCTTCAAGGCCTGGGCTTTCATGTGACAACCCACTATACTCTATGACTTATGGCCGTGGTGTGTTTCTATTGAACTAATTACATCAACATGCATCATAACAATGATTTGTAGGTGAAAAGCCAAATAATGAAAGCGTTGTCTGTGAAGATGTGGAGTGGAGTGTGGTGGTTTCTCAACATAAAGGTATCTGCTATTGATGCTTGTATGTAATGCCAAGGCAATCAATCATAGATAATCACATTCAGTCTGACCCAGTCACTCCTGCATGCTTCTTATCTCTGCACCCAGTTATTCTGGTGAGAGAAACGCATTGGTTTATATCAATACATGAACACGATTCTCAAAAAGGCTCACCTTAGATCTATCCAGTGATACCTAGAATAGCGAGATTTCTGCTTCTTCTGAAGAACCTGCTGTACAGCCCTACATCAGCTCTTCCAGACGTTTGGGGCACCGACATGTTGGGACCTCTCGTTGTTTCTTATAAACATGTACAACATGCTCTGCTACAAGAAGCTCACAATATTTGTAACCATACTGTGCTATCACTTGCATTTACCATGTAGGAATGCTTCTTTTTGAATCTGTTCATAGAGCATCAAGTACTCACTTTAAAAACTCCTGATCATTTTAGTGAAGCACAGTAAAACGTACGGGGTAGAGTAATTGGTGTCTATAAATGGCGGGGAGGAAGAAGTCTGTAAAAGCCCATCGTCTCATTGTAGGACAAAGACCGGAGCAAAGTTCTCCCTCAAAGAAAGCCATTAAAAAGAATTAGGTGATGTTAAAAAATGGACCGCATGCTCAGTGGACACTTCCAAACCTGCAAACAAAAATATGTGCTTTTACTGCAGTAGCTGAGCAGCACATTTTGGAATACATTGCGTGATGGGTCAACGGTTTGCCACTGCTTCCTCCCAGGAGAGCAGGGGTAGGGTTGCCATCTACAATTTTCAAAACTGTTGTGAGGGAACTTCAAGGAGCCCAGCAGCCCCCAAAGGAACGTCCTTTAGAAAAAAACAGTAAGTCTCCTAGGTCATAGAATGCATGGAATTTTGCATTTTGCACTAAGAAAGCAAGCTTTAAATGCCAGTTGTAAGTGTAGGAAATATCGTTCTTTATTCTTTGAAAAGTGCAAGCAGCTGCTCGCATTGCTATTCAAGTTCTTGCCATGTAATGCAGCCTTGCATCCATGTTGGACAGGGAGGCATTTTTGGGAAAATAGGACTGAATGCAGAATTACTCTCTCAATTAATTCGGATGAAGCTTAATTCAGATTAAGCTCCTGGCGCACTGCTGCTCAGGGATGAAGTCAACTTGTGTCCTGAGGTCCTCAGGACACAAAAGGACCTCATTGACCCACCAGCAGTGCACCAGAAGCTGCGTTTGCAGAGTGGTGTAAAAGGGGTCTGGCCTCGGACCACCTCTCTGCAGCGCAGCTCTGTGGCGCTTACTGGCAGTACCTGGTGGGCTAGTTGGCCCCCAGGGACCCTCAGGATTGAACGGGACTTAATCCCTCAATTTACGATGCACCAGAGGAACTACGCTACAGTCAGTCTAAATTGATACAGATCCCTCGCTTCAAACAAGCAAGGTGGGGGGGTAGAAGCTTCCTACTGCATGCAACCAAGGATTGGAATCGACTCCCACTTGCTATCAAAAACAGTACCTCCCTGTTGTCCTTTAGGAAATCCATAAAAACCTGGCTGTTCGAATCCTGCTAAATTATACCTCCCCTTACTGCACTAGGCATATGTTTCTCTAGCGCCAAGAAGCCCAACGGCATACGCGCGCTTTACAAAACCACAAATCAAATCAAATCAAATCACTACGGATACTACGGACAGAGTGAATAGAGGATTGAAAAGCTTCCAGGAGATTCTGTATGTAGAAGCCCACAGCAATCAGCTTTTCTGCTTTTTTGCTGATATTGTGCCTAGCTCATGATGAATACCCGCGAGGGAAAGGGGAGGAACGCCATAACAGGCGGAAGTGTAGCTGGGACTTTGGATCAGTTTATAATCAGAGCCACTTCAGTCCTAGCCCACAAAATCGCCCTGACTGAGCGTCACCTATGTCTAGACCCCCTGCAACTGAAACGATCTTCACTGGGAGGTCTGATGTCTGTGCGCTCACCTGAACATTGTCTAGTCACAGGCGCAGATCCTCTTGGCTTGGCAGGAGGTAACAGCCAGTCTCCACAGGCACTAGTGAATATTTCTGCGCCCGTTGAGCAAGTGCAAGAGGGTACAGAGAGTACAACATGTAGCACATTCACTCGGGTTTCTACAAGGTCCGCACCTAAATCCAAATCCAGATCCCAAGTTATGGAACAATTACCGGAGCCGGCCAGAAAGAGAAAGCTGGGAGGGGCCCCCCCAAAGGCAAAAAAATGCAAAGATGCCCAAAATGAATAAGAATGGTGGGTCTGTGACTGTTCCGCCGACAACGAGCCTCAGAAAACCACTTCCTTATTGGGTGCTCCAAACTCGGATACAGTTGGTGTTTCTTCACTTCTAGTCGACGAGGGCTTTTGGGTCAACATGGGGGCCCTAATCTCTGCATCTATCTCGCCATTTCACGATAGATTGACTCTAATTGAGGAAAACCTATCTAACTTTGGACAGTTTGCTGTGTCTAATCTTGGTTCCATTAAGGCCTCACTGGGGGAAAACAATCTGTCATCTGGGATGATAACAAATGTGTTGCATAACCCTGTAAATCATAATCCCCCATCAGCCATCCCTATAATATCTAACTCAATGTTTATATCAACCATTAGGAATGATGGGGCTGGTACTGCATCCGGTGTTGGTGTAGTGGCTCATGGAGGCAATGTAGGCGAGCTAGGGAATACATCTAGTGAATTTAACCAACTTATTCTGGGCACTCCCAGGGTGGAGGGAGGCATATCCTGTGCAAGGTCAGCAAGGCCAATAAGTAACATCCGATCAAATAACCCTATTTGTGAGTCAGATAAGCAATTTACTACTGCCCCCAAGCATTCTGGTCGCGATTGCATAGTATGTGCGAAAAAACAAGGACCCCTGATATCCTGGGTCAGGGTAAACAATGTATGTAAAGAAACGCACCCAGGCAAACAATATGACTACTGGCACAAGTTAGATGCCAAACAGAACAAAATTAATAGTACACAACCGAATTAGCATATAAAGTACATTTTAATAAATTTCATAATAGACGTCATGAATGAAATCATTGACATACTGATAAAATTTGATAAAAGGATAAGTTCCTTATCACATCTACTTTTACATTATAAAAATGATGATATAGGTGAGGGATGGTTTCCTGTCTACACGTTTCGACACGTTGAAGGTGTCTTCCTCAGGACTTTACCATCATGATGCTGTAAATAAATAAATAATCTTTAACATTTTTGTCTTTGTGCTAAACAGTTGATAACGCTAAATATAGTTTGCCAATTTCTAGAGGCCAGTAATATGTTCAAATTTCATGATATACCGCCTGACATTGGTTCAAGATAATAATAAGTATCCAACAGACATGCTTACATTTGCATTAATGGAGAAACAGAACAGTTGACATTTCATCTAACATTTGTCACAACTGAAATACATAGAACCGAGTAGTATACATGCTTACATTTGTATTAATGAAGAAAGCAGTTGACATTCCATATAACATTTGCCCAAATTAAGAGCACATAGAGCAAAATAACTGGGGATGCCCTTCAGATGGTAGGCATCGAATTTAGAAAAGGAAAAAGAAGACTGGTGTTTATTTACTCATTATGGATATTGCATTGGGTAAGTTTAATCTATTTTAAGTTGCGAATACAAAACAGGGGGGGGGGCTATTTATGCATCATAATGTGGACATAGTATGTCATCACGATAATATTTTTAGCAAGGTACATGCATTTGTGATGAAGAGACTGATGATGTAACACCGCGGTAGCTTGTGTGGTCTCTGATAACAATTGTCTATACATTTGTAGGGTAGAAATAAACATCGATTCTATCTTAGTTTGATGTTTCACAGGTTAACCTCCTTAACAATGGTTACAATGTCTCTTTACTCTCACCTGTTTTTAAGAGTTTCGACGACTACTTGGTGTGGAATTCTTTTAGATAATCCTTAATGGGACCTGCAGTTTCTTACTCGAATGGAGTTACAGTTGCTAACTATCTGAAATTGAACCTAGCTAAAATAAAGAGCTCGTGTCTAAATAGTTGTGATGAATGTGGCAGTATTGTTATTTCTCTTACCTGTATTTCTCAGGGTAATGTAATAACAAGGTGATGGAGTTAAACGATTATCCGGCCTAATGAGGTGTGATCCTGTGCAGAGTACCGGCTCTCTAAAATATAAGAATGGCCGTATGAAGATGCAGGTATAAAACGCTACGTCTTAAGATGGCAGATTATTGGTTACATGAACCTCATATCTATTTCTTACCTGTTCATGGCTAACCAGGAATGTATCAGGGTTACGTAGTTACCCGGGCAAATGTTGTTTTAGATTGTTTGGCGGCCATCTGCAATTAAATACCTATGCATGAGAAACTGTGTTTTTCAACGATTGAAAAAATTGTGCGATCTTTTTGCTTCTTACCCATATTAATGCAAAAACGATTTGCGTTTGTAATGAAACCGGGTGACGTGATTGTTGGGGTTTAAGCGTGATTAGTTGACCAACCGTTGTCTAAAATTAAAGTAGTATTGTAGGCAGTTAGAAATTACAGCACTAGTTAAACGGCATTAAAAAACGCATATATTTTAATTACTTCTTACCCATATGCGGCGAAGTAAAACCGTGCCGGAAAAGCATTCTTTGTCAATTGGTTTGTTAGACGTCCGGCTGTCTAGGGCTGAAAATAGCCATAAATTGATATTACTGTTGCAGTATGCTTGACGGTTTTGTAATTTCAAGCAGCGCAAGGTTCTATTTCACCTCTTACCTGTAAATGACGAAAGAATGACGTGCCGGATTAACACGAGCAAACGGCCGCGGCCTCAGTAAAAAAATCTGAATTGGCTGCGTTGGTAGGTTTATATAATGCGTTACGCCATTGGTTATCAGGGTTACCTAATCTCTTAAAGGTGTATAACTTAAATCGCCATGTGTTACTCAATACGAATCCCAGAGTATGAGTAGCAGGTAAGGGCTGGTACGGCGCAGAGATGGAAAAGGGAGAGGACGGGACTAGGGCGCCGGTGCACCCAAAAGATATCAATTCATTTGACACATTAATCGGGATGCATCATTTCCAGTTATTAGCAGAATCTAATTTAATTTTATTTATTGGTTGCTCTAAAGAATGGCATTCTCCCACGGTAAATAATTATTCAAACCATGGGTGAAAGTCCCCAGGGAAAAGATCCAAAATACTTCTTTCTTTTTCCTGATTTTATCACCACCATTGTTATTTGGTGTGTGTATCTTTTCCAAGATGCGCCATCTGATGTCAGATGGGGAATGTTGGAACTCAGAAAAGTGGTTCACAAGTGGGGCTATTAATTTGCGCGTTTTGATAGCGGACCTGTGCTCTGTGAGACGGGTTTTTATTGCACAGGAGGTTTCACCCACATAGCCCAAATTGCATGGGCATATGATAAGATATATTATGTTACATGTATTACATGTCCATAACTCTTTTGCTTGTATACTGAATTGGTTGAAGATATATGTTTCTCCTGGTATGATGCTGTCACAAGACTGGCAGGAGCCACATCAGGAAGTGCCCTTAATAGCATTGGCGCCTTGTATTGATTTTTGCAGAAAAGGTGTTTTGGTGGTTACTGTAGTATACCTAGATCGAACTACTAGGTCTTTTAAGTTTTTATTACGGCGGTGTGCAAACAGTGTTTTTTTAAGTTTGGGTTGTGACAAATATATATTTAGTAGATGCCAGTTGGCATTGATGACTTGCTTAACTGTGGCATTCAGTGTAGAGTGCTTCGTAATGCAAACTAGTTTTGGTTCTTGTTGTTCTTTTTGTGACATGAGTAAGGCATATCGATCATAAAATCATGCTCTTTTATATGCTTCTCTGACGAGACGATGTGGATAGCCTCGTTCAAGAAATTTTTGTTTCATTTTTGTTGATTGGGAGTCATAGTCCTTGAGGTTTGTACAATTTCTCCACACTCTGAGAAATTGTGAGAAGGAAATGCCATCTTTCTGGTTTTTTGGATGGTAACTAGAGAAGTGAAGCAGAGTATTCCTTGCTGTAGGCTTCGTATATAGATCTACCTCTAGCTTGCTTGATTTATTCTAGATATAGATATCCAAAAACTCAACTTGCGTTGTACTGATACGCGCAGTAAAGCTGAGATTGTTATCTGCAAGATTGAGCGAATCCAAGAATTCTTGTAGTGTCTGTTCCCCATTGGTCAGGATGAGAAAAATATCATCAATGAATCGGTACCAATGGGAGACAGACTCAAAGAAAGGGGCCATTTTGTTGTATATATGTTTAGACTCAAAGAGAGCCATATATATATTTGCAATTGATGGAGCCATAGCTGCCCCCATACTAACGCCTTTTGTTTGCTGGTACATGTGCTCACCAAACTCAAAGACGTTTTCTTTAAGGACTAATGACAAGCATTCCAAAATGAACGGTTTGCAGCATGGTATTTGGTACATGTCGATGAACCACATGGTAGCCTCTATTGCTTCTTTCTGAGGGATGTTACTATATAGGGATTCAACATCCAAAGTGACCAATAGGTCACTATATTGATTGAAAGGTAGATGTTCGCCCTTTGTAATCATTGACCCTGTATCTTTAACGTAGGAGGGAGTAAGTGGAATATAAGGTCTGAGAACATTGTCTAGATATTTTGAGATAACCTCGGTGGGAGTCCCTATTGTAGAAACAATTGGGCGATAAGGTAGATTTTGTTGATTTTTATGCATTTTTGGTAGCGCATAAATGCAGGCTATCTTTTTTTGTGATCTGTTCAATAATTCATATTCCTTTTTATTGATTTCTTTTTCATTAAGGGCTTTTGTTGTAATTTTTTTAATTGTTTTACCTACTCTGTCAGTGGGGTTGATCGAGATTTTTTGGTAAAACAGTGGATCATTCAGCATGTTTAGCATGTTAGTCTCATAGGTGGTGGAGTCGATGAGAACGATACCACCTCCTTTGTCACTGCTTTTAACAACAATGGATTTATTATTTTTCAGGTTGTTTAGAGATGTGTGTTCTTCTTTGGAGATGTTGTATCTCGGTTTAGGTACAAACCGCAGAGCTTGTTCCAATTTAGTGAGAACAACTTTTTCAAATATTGCCATCTCAGGACCTAATTGGTCCAACGAGGGAGTAAATGTAGATGGTAGGTCTACAATGTTATTTGTTCTAATATCTTGATCTAACTCATCTTTATTCATAAAAAAACTTCTGTAGTCTGATTTCTCTAAAGAAATAATGTATGTCCTGATGTAATTCAACTAAATTTACATTTGAGTGGGGAACAAATATTAATCCTTTCGTTAATAAAGACACACCTGATGCATCTAACTTGTGATTTGAAAGATTAAAAATGGGTATTACATCCATTGTCTTTGATATTGTTCGTTGTGTGTCTCTAAGTAATGTTAAGGTTCCGTGGGGTACTGGTGAGTCTGGTAGTGGCCTCTCGATTGGGGTTGAAATCTCACTCTTTGTCGTCCCCGTTTCGCACCGCAATATCCTAAAAAAGGCTGGCGTATGTTTCTACGTCCAGGGTGTGGATTATACGGACCTTCCTCATGATAATTAGAGTCACTGTCCGAATCGGGGTCTGAGGAATCTGAAAAGGTATTTATCTTTTGTGGGTTGTGGTTGGTTTCCCCTTGATTGTAATCTGTTTTATAAAAATTGTCCCCACGATAGGGGTATGTTCGCTCCACAGTATAGAATCTTTTGTCCTTTGTGAATTTCTCTTGTTTCCTTTTTGTGAGATATTCTGCAAAGGACAAAATGTCTTTTTTCAGAGTTTCCAGTTGTTTATCGGCCTCCTCTATTATGGATGATTTTTTTTTCTTATCTTCCGGTCCTCTATCTCTTTTTTTAGGTCTGAAGCTAGCTCTTTAGATGTTGCGATAATAAGGATCATGAGATCCCGGGAACATCTGCTAGCTATCATACTCCATTTATGTAGAAATGTTTTCACATCTACAAAAAGGCCTGGGATATTTCTGATTCTTAATCCTAATGGAATAATGCCAGCTTTTAAGTAATTGAGCATAAATTCTCCGTGGGCCTCTATCCTTATTAGTTTTTTCTTTAGGTTGGACAATTTGCCTATGTCACTGTTATTTTTGGAGTTGGACATAAGACTATGATTTTAAGGCACACTGGTGCCTACCAGTGTGGCAAAGTCTTCATCGGAGAAACCAAATGTCTCCATTTGGGCCATGACAGGATAATGTTTAAAGAAACACCAGTATCTGCAAGGAGCAAGATAAAGAAGGAAGAATTAGAAAGTTAATAGAGTACAGTACTTGATAAGCAATGTCTGAATGAATTATATAACAAAAATAGAGCAGTATTTTGAATAGCAAGAACAGTTCAGTCCCACACGGGTGCACCGTGGGTATCAATGTGCGAAAAAACAAGGACCCCCTGATATGGATAAAGTTCCTGGGTCAGGGTAAACAATGTATGTAAAGAAACGCACCCAGGCAAACAATATGACTACCGGCACAAGTTAGATGGCAAACAGAACAAAATTAATAGTACACAACCGAATTAGCATATAAAGTACATTTTAATAAATTTCATAAAAGACGTCATGAATGAAATCATTGACATACTGATAAAATTTGATAAAAGGATAAGTTCATTATCACATATACATTGATTTTATAAAAATTATGATATAGGTGAGAGATGGTTTCTTTTCTACGCGTTTCGACACGTTGAAGGTGTCTTCCTCAGGACTTTACCATCATGATGCTGTAAATAAATAAATAAACTTTAAAATTTTTGTCTTTGTGCTAAACAGTTGATAACGCTAAATATAGTTTGCCAATTTCTAGAGGCCAGTAATATGTTCAAATTTCATGATATACTGCCTTTCATTGGTTCAAGATAATAATAAGTATCAAACAGACATGCTTACATTTGCAATAATAGAGAAACAGAACAGTTGACATTTCATCTAACATTTGTCACAACTGAAATACATAGAACCGAGTAGTATACCTGCTTACATTTGTATTAATGAAGAAAGCAGTTGACATTCCAAATAACATTTGCCCAAATTAAGAGCACATAGAGCAAAATAACCGGGGATGCCCTTCAGATGGTAGGCATCGAATTTAGAAAAGGAAAAAGAAGACTGGTGTGTATTTACTCATTATGGATATTGCATTTGTTAAGTTTAATCTATTTTAAGGTGCGAATACAAAACAGGGGGGGCCTATTTATACATCATAATGTGGACATAGTATGTCATCACGATAATATTTTTAGCAAGGTACATGCATTTGTGATGAAGAGACTGATGATGTAACACCGCAGTAGCTTGTGTGGTCTCTGATAACAATTGTTCATACATTTGTAGGGTAGAAATAAGCATCGATTCTATCTTAGTTTGATGTTTCACAGGTTAACCTCCTTAACAATGGTTACAATGTCTCTTTACTTTCACCTGTTTTTAAGAGTTTCGACGACTACTTGGTGTAGAATTCTTTTGGATAATCCTTAATGGGACCTGCAGTTTCTTACTCGAATGGAGTTACAGTTGCTAACTATCTGAAATTGAACAGAGCGAAAATAAAGAGCTCGCTTTTAAATAGTTGTGATGAATGTGGCAGTATTGTTATTTCTCTTACCAGTATTTCTCGGGATAATGTAATAACAAGGTGACGGAGTTAAACGATTATCCGGCCTAATGAGGTGTGATCCTGTTCAGAGTACCGGCTCTCTAAAATATAAGAATGGCCGTATGTAGATGCAGGTATAAAACGCTACGTCTTAAGATGGAAGATTATTGGTTACGTGAACCTCATATCTATTTCTTACCTGTTCATGGCAAACCAGGAATGTATCAGGGTTACGTAGTTACCCGGGCAAGTGTTGTTTTAAGATTGTTTGGCGGCCATCTGCAATTAAATAACTATGCATGAGAAACTGTGTTTTTCAACGATTGAAAAAATTGTGCGAACTTTTTGCTTCTTACCCATATTAATGCAAAAACGATTTGCCTTTGTAATGAAACTGGGTGACGTGATTGTTGAGGTTTAGTCGTGATTAGTTGACTAACCGTTGTCTAAAATTAAAGTATCATTGAAGGCAGTTAGAAATTATAGCACTAGTTAAACGGCATTAAAAAACGCATATATTTTAATTACTTCTTACCCATATGCGGCGAAGTAAAACCGTGCCGGAAAAGCGTTGTTTGTCAATTGGTTTGTTAGACGGCCGGCTGTCTAGGGTTGAAAATAGCTGTATATAGATAATACTGTTGCAGTATATTTGACGGTTTTGTAATTTCAAGTAACGCATGGTTCTATTTAACCTCTTACCTGTAAATGACGAAAGAACGACGTGCCGGATTAACACGAGCAAAAGGCCGCGGCCTCAGTAAAAAAATCTGAATTGGTCGCGTTGGTTGGTTTATATAATGCCTTACGCCATTGGTTATCAGGGTTACCTAATCTCTTAAAGGTGTATAACTTAAATCGCCATGTGTTACTCAATACGAATCCCAGAGTATGAGTAGCAGGTAGGGGCTGGTACGGCGCAGAGATGGAAAAGGGAGAGGACGGGACTAGGGCGCCGGTGCACCCAAAAGATATCAATTCATTTGACACAGTAATCGGGATGCATAATTTCCAGTTATTAGCAGAATCTAATCTAATTTTATTTATTGGTTGCTCTAAAGAAAGGCGTTCTCCCACGGTAAATCATTATTCAAACCATGGGTGAAAGTCCCCAGGGAAAAGATCCAAAATACTACTTTCTTTTTCCTGATTTTATCACCACCATTGTTATTTGGTGTGTGTATCTTTTCCAAGATGCGCCATCTGATGTCAGATGGGGAATGTTGGAACTCAGAAAAGTGGTTCACAAGTGGGGCTGTTAATTTGCGCGTTTTGATAGCGGACCTGTGCTCTGTGAGACGGGTTTTTATTGCACAGGAGGTTTTACCCACATAGCCCAAATTGCATGGGCATATGATAAGATATATTATGTTACATGTATTACATGTCCATAACTCTTTTGCTTGTATACTGAATTGGTGAAGATATATGTTTCTCCTGGTATGATGCCGTCACAAGACTGGCAGGAGCCACATCGGGAAGTGCCCTTAATAGCATTGGCGCCTTGTATTGATTTTTGCAGAAAAGGTGTTTTGGTGGTTACTGTAGTATACCTAGATCGAACTACTAGGTCTTTTAAGTTTTTATTACGGCGGTGTGCAAACAGTGTTTTTTTAAGTTTGGGTTGTGACGAATCTATATTTAGTAGATGCCAGTTGGCATTGATGACTTGCTTAACTATGGCATTCAGCGTAGAGTGCTTCGTAATGCAAACTAGTTTTGGTTCTTGTTGTTCTTTTTGTGACATGAGTAAGGCATATCGATCATAAAATCATGCTCTTTTATATGCTTCTCTGACGAGACGATGTGGATAGCCTCGTTCAAGAAATTTTTGTTTGATTTTTGTCGATTGGGAGTCATAGTCCTTGAGGTTTGTACAATTTCTCCTCACTCTGAGAAATTATGAGAAGGGAATGCCATCTTTCTGTTTTTTTGGATGGTAACTAGAGAAGTGAAGCAGAGTATTCCTTGCTGTAGGCTTTGTATATAGATCTACCTCTAGCTTGCTTGATTCATTCTTGATATAGATATCCAAAAACTCAACTTGCGTTGTACTGATATGCACAGTAAAGCGGAGATTGTTATCTGCAAGATTAAGCCAATCCAAGAATTCTTGTAGTGTCTGTTCCCCATTGGTCCAGATGACAAAAATATCATCAATGAATCGGTACCAATGGGAGACAGACTCAAAGAAAGGGGCCATTTTGTTGTATATATGTTTAGACTCAAAGAGAGCCGTATATATATTCGCTATGGATGGAGCCATAGCTGCCCCCATACTAACGCCTTTTGTTTGCTGGTACATGTGCTCACCAAACTCAAAGACGTTTTCTTTAAGGACTAATGACAAGCATTCCAAAATGAACGGTTTGCAGCATGTTATTTGGTACATGTTGATGAACCACATGGTAGCCTCTATTGCTTCTTTCTGAGGGATGTTACTATATAGGGATTCAACATCCAAAGTGACCAATAGGTCACTATATTGATTGAAAGGTAGATGTTCAACCTTTGTAATGATTGACCCTGTATCTTTAATGTAGGAGGAAGTAAGTGGAATATAAGGTCTGAGACCATTGTCTAGATATTTTGAGATAGCCTCGGTGGGAGTCTCTATTGTAGAAACAATTGGGCGATAAGGTGGATTTTGTTGATTTTTATGCATTTTTGGTAGCCCATAAATGCAGGCTGTCTTTTTTTGTGATCTGTTCAAGAATTCATATTCCTTTTTTATTGATCGAAACAGGTGAGAGTAAAGAGACATTGTAACCATTGTTAAGGAGGTTAACCTGTGAAACATCAAACTAAGATAGAATCGATGTTTATTTCTACCCTACAAATGTATAGACAATTGTTATCAGAGACCACACAAGCTACCGCGGTGTTACATCATCAGTCTCTTCATCACAAATGCAGGTACCTTGCAAAAAATATTAATGTGATGACATACTATGTCCCCAATATGATGTATAAATAGCCCCCCCTTGCTTTGTATTCCCAACTTAAAATAGAATAAACTTAACCAATGCAATATTCCATAATGAGTAAATAAACACCAGTCTTCTTTTTCCTTTTCTAAATTCAATGCCTACCATCTGAAGGGCATCCCCAGTTATTTTGCTCTATGTGCTCTTATTTTGGGCAAATGTTGTATGGAATATCAACTGCTTTCTTCATTAATACAAATGTAAGCATGTATACTACTCGGTTCTATGTATTTCAGTTGTGAAAAATGTTAGATGAAATGTCAACTGTTCTGTTTCTCTAGTAAATGCAAATGTAGGCATGTCTGTTTGATACTTATTATTATCTTGAACCAATGTCAGGTCGTATATCATGAAATTTGAACATATTACTGGCCTCTAGAAATTGGCAAACTATATTTAGCGTTATTAACTGTTTAGCACAAAGACAAAAATTTTAAAGATTATTTATTTATTTACAGCATCATGATGGTAAAGTCCTGAGGAAGACACCTTCAACTTGTCGAAACGCGTAGACAGGAAACCATCCCTCACCTATATCATAATTTTTATAAAATCAATGTATATGTGATAATGAACTTATCCTTTTATCAAATTTTATCAGTATGTCAATGATTTCATTCATGGCGTCTTTTATGAAATTTATTAAAAAGTACTTTATATGCTAATTCGGTTGTGTACTATTAATTTTGTTCTGTTTGCCATCTAACTTGTGCCGGTAGTCATATTGTTTGCCTGGGTACGCGAATGCATAGTATCGCATCACGGTTTGGCCGTTAGTTCTCTTAGAAGTGATCACAAGGTTTTACATGTCCCCGCTGCCCCTGCTCCATTGGTGGTGGTTCTGAGGAATGTCCCAACACTAAAACCTGGGCAGATCGAATCCACTGAGCAGCTAATGGCAAAAACAATGTACTGACTCGGTGTATATAGGAAGGAAGCAGCGGTGTGGGGGTGGGATATTTGCAACCAATTGATAATGGCCAGACACCCATCTTGGGTTGGATATTCCATCAAGGATTGGGGGGTGACTGTGTGGTTGCCAACTTTAACAACGAGCGCGTAGTTAGACTCCTATTGGAGTGTCTAGGGAGCAGGAATGAAGGGCATTGTCCCGGACAAATATCTCTTCTAACCCTAGGGTTTTTCTACAGATCTCGTCATCATTCCCCGCCAGGAGGGGGGATTCGTAGTGCTCATTATAGAACCATAGGCTGACCCTTTGACCCTAATCTAGTTAATGGATTTACTCCCATATCTGGCCTAGACGCCTGTGATTGATTGTCACCTGTAGAACTATTAAGGGACAGAGAACACACCCAATCAAATCGTTACTCCCCATGTGACAGATTCAAGCCCTCAGTTAGTGATTACTAGCGGGTCACAGTGTACAGAGGACTTGGCACAGATAGGACAGGGATTAAGTCCAAGCACACTGAGGATTTTATCCTGGAACATCGCTGGGTTGCTATCGAAGACAAGCTCCTCTGATTGGTCTAATTTCATAGAGTCCTATGATATCATTGTCTATCAGGAGAGCTGGTCTCTGAGTACGATCTTTCGGCAAGGATACCTGGCATTTGGTAAGCTAGCAATTGTGAGCACAAATGGGGCCCTTTAGGTGGATTAATTATCTGGGTTAGACAACAGGCGGGTTATCAGGAAGAAGAACTGGGGATTGATAATCCAGATATCCTGGTTATTAAGATAATTCCTGATGATGACCCTGAGTTTATATTGATAAACGTTTCTGCCAGAGGGCTGGTGGGAGGCAAGGCTTCACCAACCATCTCCAGCCTGGATACACTTATTAAATCATTTAAAGAGTCATGCAACCAGATCATAGCGGGGGACTTCAACTGCATGTTCAAGCCACTTGGCTTAGAAGATGGTAACCTCACTAGCGATGAGGATACTACTTGGGGTGTTCCGTCTCTG
This sequence comes from Lissotriton vulgaris, assembly GCF_964263255.1. Lineage (NCBI taxonomy): Eukaryota > Metazoa > Chordata > Amphibia > Caudata > Salamandridae > Lissotriton > Lissotriton vulgaris. The sequence goes on along the minus strand of NC_141699.1, from coordinate 678,022,076 downwards.
ATGTTAGCTCCAATTAAGAAATGGACAGAAGCGATCCTATAGTAAAAAAGTTTAACACTGGAGAGGGGGCACTGGGCTGTCAATGGAAGATCAAAATCAGACAGTAAAGGTAACCCCACCTATACCAACGGCTAAGAAGTAGTTGGATTGATTACTTCCTCGTTAATTTAGAATTTTGGCAGAGGGTGAGGGACATGGAGGTCCTGAAAAGACCGGAGAGCGATCATGATCCCCTGATATTATCTTTAGAGGTAACGTCCGCCCACTCCCGAGGGGTACATCGGATATTGTAACAGCAGATGTAATTCTGTCCAGCGACTGCCGTAGGTTAAAATGGGCTCAGATTTCTGAGGATGAGAGTACTCTGAATCGGATTAAGTCAACACTAGCAGATTCTCTCATTGCCCTCTCACAACTTGACCTTAATGAGGACACTCTTTCTGCCCTTACAACAGCTCACGAGGTCCTGTTTTCTAAGTTGAGATCCTTTTTTACAAAATCCTAAAAAAGAACCAATATGTACCCTACCCACAAGTCAGCTAAGTGGTATGATGATGCATGTAGGATAGCCTACAGGGATTTGTCTAAAGCAATAAGGGCAGGCTCAATGCAGGAGGTAAGGAAATTGAGGTTTGACTATAAGGCAACCCAACAACGGGCAAAGATGGCCTTCAACGAAAACAGATGGAGGGACTTGTTAGACGCGAGTAATGGGAAAAACTTGTGTCTAGTCTGGCAAGTAATTAAGTGGGGCAGTGATAATGCCGGTCCGGTACCAGTCAACAATGCCCCCCAGAAGTTTGGGTTGCACACTACCAGACCCAATTTTCATCCCCTGCAAGTAGCTCAGGGCAGTACCATTGTGTAACCCCGGATCAAGCCCTAACATTTACCCTAGTGGACATTGAGCGGGCCCTTGATGGGGTAACTGCGGGCAGGGCCCCGGCCCGGATTGTATCCCGGATGATATATTTAAATCTGATTGGGAGAATTGGATCAAATGTATTTTTATTTTTCGGAATGGCTAGGCCAGAGGCGCCTCCATCCCGGATTCCTGGCGCGGGGCTGAAATTATCCCCATTTACAAAAAGGGGGATTTAGCCAGCCCGTCTAACTATCGGCCCATAAGCCTTATAGACACAATGCAAAAGCTGGTGGCCAGATTAGTGCTATACAGGGTTAAAAATTGGATTGATGACAATGACAATTTATCCACCTATCAAGCAGGATTTTGTTCCCATGTTAGCACTATCGACCAACAGCCACATGCATCAAGCTAAAAACCGCTCACAAACGGGCAGAATCTGCCCCTTTGCGACCGGTATTTTTGCTTTTGGGATGCATCATCCCAAATGCAAAAGTCGCAATTTAAGGAATCTCTAAATTGAGATTCCTTAAATTGCGATTGTATTTAAGGAATCCCACATTGAGATTCCTTAAATGCAATGCTTCACAGTAAAAAAATTAGCGATTTGGCTAAAAGGAGTAGCAAATTACCATGAAGTTGAACTTCATGGTAATTTGCAAAAACTTTGAAAAATGCACTTTTGTGCATTTTTCAAACTTTCATGGTGCGCACACACATGCCCTTAGGGCATGTGTGTTCACAACATATGTGCACAGATCAATTTCAGGGGTGCAACAGGGTGCCCTTTTGACACCCTGGCACCCTTGAAATTGCATTCTCAATTTGCGATTCTCTAATTGAGAATGACTCAATTAGACTCCCGATGCATTCCTATGGGCCTTTAGGCCCATAGGAATGAATGGGGAGTTATTCCTTATTTGCGATTAGCAATTAGCTAATCGCAAATAAGGAATCTGTAGGAATCGCAAAAAATATTGCTATTCCTACATGAATCCCGTTTTGCGAATCTGGAATAGCGATTCCTTATAAATCGCTATTTCAGACTCGCAAAACTTCCCAATGATGAATCAGGCTGTTAGGCCCATAGGAATGAATGGGGAGTTATTCCTTATTTGCGATTAGCAATTAGCTAATCGCAAATAAGGAATCTGTAGGAATCGCAAAAAATATTGCTATTCCTACATGAATCCCGTTTTGCGAGTTTGGAATAGCGATTCCTTATGAATCGCTATTTCAGACTCGCAAAACTTCCCAATGATGAATCAGGCTGAGAATGTTTCCCCGTGAACAAAGGAGTTCAGCACGGGTGTGTTCCCACCCCTACCCTCTTCTCGTTGTTCATGAATAATGTTATCTCATATTACACCGATTATCCTACGGACACTCCTACTCTTGCAGGATCGAGGGTTCCTTTTTTAATGTTTGCAGACAATACTCTAATTTTGCCTAAAACACAAGTTGGTCTGCAAAGAGCCCTCGACCGATGTAGTCTCTTTCGTAATGACTGCAACCTTGTAGTCAATGTTGTCAAGACCAAGTTCAAGGTCTTGCACAAACAAATAAATGTGAAAGCTAGAGTAGAAATGAACAATTCGTCCCTGGAACAAACTGACTCCTTTATATATCTGGGTGTTACTATGGGCAAAAGGTTGAACTGGAAACCACAGATGAATCTGTTGGTCTTGAGGCACAACCAACTAGCAGGGGCCCTCTTAAAAGAACATCAGTGATCCTAAACCAAACCAGTTGCTCCGGCTCTAACTATTTACCAAGGGAAGGTTAGAGCTTCAATTATTTATGGAGCTGAACTTTGGGGCTTCGAAAATCTAGTACCATTAGTCCAAGCTCGGAACAAGTTTCTGAGGGCATTGACCGGCCTTCCTCAATCGACACCTCTTAGACCATTACTTGCAGATATTGGTTGTGTTTCTTTTGAGGAGGATGCAGGTTTTAGACCTCTTGCCTATTGGTGAAGACTTTGGACTACCCCAGATATAGCTCCTTATGCACGAACAGTTAAGTATATTAGAGAAGCTGATAAATCCAACAAAATCACATGGTTACAAAAGATTAAGGCCACTTTATTAGCTATGGGCCTCATCCATTTGTGGGAGGACCCTGAAGGGAATTCTATCCCTTCCAAAATACATTTTAAAGCCATATACAGGGACATGGTCAGCCAAAAGTCTCTGTCTTTGGTGAATGCTGCTTCCCGAACAGGTCTCTTTCTGGATCACAAAATTGAATATAGGCTGGAGGCTTATTGGGATATCATCATGAGCCCTGGTGACAGTAAACTCTACCACCAATTTAGAGTGGGCTCTCTCCCCCTAAAATCCTTTACTAAAAAGTGGGGGATCAATCAAGAAACAAAAAGTCACCTCTGGCTATGTGAGGAAGAGACCTTACCGCATGTTCTGTTTGTATGCCCTGCATACAAGGGCCCTCGTCATAAATGGCTTAAGCCACTTTGTGCTATATTAGGAACAAGATCTTGTCAAATGGCTTTGCGTATCTTAAAAACTGATACTAGTGAAGTCATAGTTATTGCTATGGCTAAATTTTGGAGCTGGATGTGGGCCCTTAGAAGGATTAGTTTGCAAGGTTCTACGTAACATGATTGTGTTTAGTGTACTGTGTTTCAGTCTTTTCTAATATATTCTGCTCATAAGACAGAACCGTCTAGCCATAACTTGTGTAATTTGACATCATTTTCTTTTACTATGAATTTTTATCTGGTTTTAGGAGGAAAGGATTCACAATCATTTTATTGTTGATATGTGCTTAGAATTTTAACAGAATCCTACCATGATCTGCTTAATATCCTTTAAAACAAAAAAAATACCATGAATTTTAACTACTTTGTATTGTTATATGTGTATTTTATGATTATTTATGATCGAATAAAGACTAATTTCAATTTGAATAAAAGCTGTGAAAAAATTCGGAGTGTATAATGTAGGATCTTAAACCTCATATCACGGACTGTCCCAAGAATTCCTATTTATTTTTTAAGCACCCCATACCTCTAGGATGGTGATCTAAAGCACCCATATGTTTTGTTTCACAATGTGGCATTGTTTTCAATGACCAATCAAAATACCACAACATGCTTTGTTGAAATCATACAGAAACGACCGTAGCCAAACCTCCATTTTGCAAACTCATCACAAATTGAAAAAATAACACTGCAAGCTCTGTTAGTATCCTAGAAAAATGACTCTAGCCAGACCTTCACTCTGGAAAATGCATCCATGAATAACAGATTCTCTCACTACAGCCTAAATATTATTACATGACATACTGTCGTAGAGGTTACAAATACACGTCATACTATAAACGTTTTCAAGACAACCTAAGCTGATCCTTAAGAATAAGCATGCATCTTTATGTTTACCCACATCCTAGATACCACAATCACCTGAACAACTATACTTAATCCTTTATTGCTTAACCGCCCATCTTATAACAATAGTAAAGTCGGTATCTCTGGAGTCAACATGCAGTGATCCCAAACTATTGGTCTCACAGAATATTTTCCTCAGTAATATCCTACCTCTTTCTCAACCCAGTCGCACTCAGTTAAGCGACACCACAGACAACATATAGCCCAATCAATTGGTTGAATATTACCATATGATTGTGGCCTACTCATATTCAAATTACGAATTTAAACAGCAGTGAGCAACATAAACAAACAAAAGCAAATTGGCCGCAGTTTTTGGGCCCGATGACGAGTTTCGGAGGTGCGGTGTGGACAGTACACCATTGTCTCATCCCCGCACTACCAAGGTTTACTGCGGGCAGCATGGTGGTCCCTCTGTAGTGCCTCTTTCAAAGACAGCAGTGTTTTTAAAAAGAGGCACACGAATTGGTACACCTCACAAGGTTCATGAACGACATGGACCTGAAAGACCGTGCCATGCAGGAACTGGTGTTCATGCACACAGGGGGGTACATGTTATGTTTCCCTGCGTCCATCCAGAAGACTAGGAGGGACAGGGTCCCTGTAGGGCCCACTTTGTTTCCTCTCTGCCACAGTGTACATGGAGGAGGAACCGCCATGACACCATGAGCGGTGAGTAAACTCATATGCTTGGCAGACCGCAGCAGTTCTGCCAAGCATATTACGGCCTCCTGACAGCCACGACACCTCCAGGTACAGCAGTTCCTTGGCGGTGTTGGTGGTTCCAAATGTTAGGAACTAAGCTGGCACAAATGGAAAATATATTCAAAATACTTGTGGGACAAATGGAGGCAATGTCAAAAAGAAATTCGGATATTGAAGATACTGAAGTGAACTGTTGAAAATCAACTCCATGCCCCACTTGTCATGAGGAAGTCGGATGGTTGGTGCAGAAGTGGCTGGACCGCCCTGCTGCGCTCCAGGAAGTCTAGCAGTCCTTTGACTGCCAGATTCATAATTAGTGCCTTAAAGTACTGCAAATACGCTTTACCTGAGCTACACTCAATTACTTATGCTCCCTGTTCCTATTGATTACTCTTTTTATGTTTATACCTAAAAATAATATCGAAAATCATAAGAATGAAAGCTAAACTAAGTATATATATATATATATATATATATCCACCACCAGCCCCGCCTCTTCCTAAAGAACGGGTCCGACACATGCCTTGGAACCACACCAGGAGAGTTTTATTGCCACCATCCGGACATCACAGTTCCATAAAAACACCTGGCAGACGCGTTTCGGCGTTTGCCTTCCTCATTGCCAGCATTGTGTTCCTAGGTTCGATAGTTCTGTGTGGGGTGTGGGGTATATACTGCTGTATATATATATAAAGAAATCCTGACCGCAATCAGCGCGGACACAACAGGAGCAGACCACCTCTCCTAGGAAATTACTTCAGATAGGAATTTCAATGAATCGCCATCACACCGTTAGTCGTGTAGCAGTGAAAGGTTTAATTGCAGCATTGACAGAGCAAGTGCTCTCCTTGACGTGTTTCGCTCCATGGCGGAGCTTGATCACATAACGCGTCAGGAGTAGGTGTTACATTTAAGAACATTAAAAGCCCTAACAGCCTTAAAAAACGGAAGAAAGGCAAAAGTGAAAATAATAGCACAGTAACTGACATGAAATGAATTTGACAGGTTATACAATTCATATGCCTGATATAATAATTGCAGTAATTGGAGCATAGTGCTCATATTCAAATCTATTATTAAGGAACAAAAATGAATTTAAATAAAGTTGGCATGAGTAACAAGACAAAAATATGTACATATACATTGATATATTGAAAGCATTGCCATGTAACAAATGAGTTAAGAATAAAGAGCAAGTGCAAAGGCTTTCATTCTCGACTTATTTACATAGAGCTATATAGATAAAATATCTCATGACTCAGACTCTATGCTGAAGTAAAGTGCAGATATAAAGTGCATGTATACTGAATGCATAAAGGGCGTTTAGAATTGCAATCCAAATAAAGTAAAATACCAAGGTACTCATTGTGTCCATCTTTTCGAAAGTTCCTAATTTTGCAATGTCGTGATAATCACTTTCAGCTCCTGGCTTAATGTAACAAAGTGCTAGTGCCTAAAAAGTGAAAACACTCTCTAAAAATAAGAGTGCAAAGGTGGCGGCTGCGCCTTCTGCTAAGCAACCTATTACTTCTAGGCATCTTGCTTAGATTCATCTCAAAGTTCAAGAAGAAATTCATATCTATTTACAACAACCAATTGACAAATAAGGGGTCTTTACCACAAACCTAGATTAAAATGAAAAAATTTACACAATAGAGGTCTTATTTACAGAAAGTTGTGCAATTCATCAATTACATTTAAACCATTCGGGGCTCGTGAATCTAGCAGTAAAATGAAGTATGTCTCTTTTTGCCTGAGGAGTTTTTCACGATCACCTCCCCGTCCGGGGTTGGGGACCGAGCCTAACAGTGTGTATTGTAAGTCTGCCAATTTATTATCGTGGATGGCTTTAAAATGGCGAGCCACTGGGTAATTACCGTCCGAGTTGACTATGGCTCGCACATGTTGCAGAATACGTTAGTTTGCTGGCAACTTCGTGCTACCAATATACGACAAATTACAGGTGCAAGTTAGTTTATATATAACAAATTCACTGCGACAAGTTAGATGTTCATTAATTGCAATGAGTTTGTCACTAAATGCCGATTTGTAATGTGTTCCATTTTTTGCAAAGGAACAAGCACGGCATGAAGTGCACTTGAAAAAACCTGTTTTGGCCAACCAATTGGGTTTAGGAGTTAACTCAGGCTGAGATTTGTCTAATGCATCCTTCATTGAAGGAGCCCTCCTAAAGGTGATAGCAGGTAATTGTGGCAGAATTGGGCCTAAGATGACATCAGTTAAAACAATAGGCCATTCGGAATTAATGATCTGCCTAATCTTCCATTCTTGTATGCAGTAGTTAGTAATTAGACATACACAACAAGTAGAATTAGATTCTGATGAGGTTATAATGCTGGGAATCAAGAGTTCATCTCTCGAGCGTAATGACGCTTTCGAGAGGGCATCGTTTAAAAATTTGAACTTATATCCCCGCTTAAAAAACCTCTACACTGATTCTGCTAAACACTGGTTGGAGGTATCATTATCACAGCAAATTCTCCTAATGCGAATGAATTCGCCATAGGGAATGCTTTTAATGGTGTGGGGCGGATTGGCACTACCAGCGTGGAGAATTGAATTTCCCGCCGTTGATTTCCTATGTAGCTTGGTATGAAGCTGGCCCTGTTCACTGTAGATTTGTACATCTAGAAACTCAGCCGAGTTTGAAGTGATCGTGGATGTAAACTTTAGATTGCGAGTGTTGATGTTAATATCATTAACAAACAACTGGACCTGATCCTGCGAGCCTTTCCAGATGACAAATATGTCATCTATAAAACGCCAGTAGTGGACTAAATATGGGAGCCACTGGCGATGTAATTTATGTAGCACGTGCTCCTCCCACCAGCCAACATGTAGACATGAATAGATGGGGGAGAAGCACGAGCACATAGCCACTCCTCTTTCTTGATGGTAAATGTCCTTTTCGAACTGGAAATGATTGTTGGTGAGACAGATTTTTATCATGTCCAGTAACATGGCATTGTGTTCTCGCAGGACTGCATCTCGTGTGTCCAAATATTATTTAGTAGCCTCTAAACCATCGGAATGAGGAATACTAGTGTACAAAGATTCAATGTCCATCACCAAAAAACAGAAATCAGAGCACCAATTGACATTTTTGATTTTAACAAAAAAGTCTGTGGTGTCCTTTAAATAGGAAGGGAGTGAGGTCATATGTGGTTGGAGAAAAAAATCAACATATTTTGATACATTTTCATTCATACTACATCATGCAGAAATTATAGGGCGACCAGGAACAGGAAAGGTGAGTTTGTGAATTTTGGGAAGCAGATAAAACACTGGGGTGATTGGAAATGGAACATTTAGAAATGTGACCTCTTCTTTTGTGAGGAGTCCCTGTCTTTGCCAATGATTTGCGTGTTGATTCATTGGTTTTCATCATGGCACACTTGGTGGTTTTAGTATAGCACATGGGATCCCGCAAATGTCTTGCGGCTTCTTGTAAATAGTCAGTTTTAGCCCACAATACAGTATTTCCACCCTTATCAGCGTTCTTAACAATCACTGATGGATCATCTTGTATTTTCTTTATTAGTGTTAGGTACTGTTTGTTATTGTACTCTTGTTGTTTTTTTCTTCCCAAAATATTCCTGTTTAGATTCTTTAATTCAGTGACTACTCTGTCACTGAAAACATCCAGTGCGTCCTTAGGCATCAGAGGTAGAAAAGTTGATTTGCCGCGAAAGGGGCTAGATGCCGGTTTATTGACTGTGATAACTTGGCTCACCGTTGGCGTTTCTTGTGAGCTGTCCTCGTGTGATAATGAAATAAGCGTTTGTAGGTCTCCAAGATTTTTTACTTGTAGTGAAGTTTTTCCTTGGCTTCCTTCAGGGTTGGCATTGGATATGTTTACCTGCATATGATGAAGTTGGAAATATTTCATGAGTTTGATTTTTCTGATAAATTTAAACACATCAATGCGTGCCTGGGTATAGCAAAAATTGTTAGGTGGACAGTAAGACAGACCTAATGATAAAAGCTGCTCTTCTGCTTTTGATAAAACCAGATCTGTTAAGTTAATCATGGTATTTTTATGTTCTTCCGTTATTTGTTCCAATTTCTGCGCGCATTGCCTCTCATTGCGCCTCTCTTTGGTTTTGCGCCTCCTGTTGCGTCGCTTTTGGCTGTTGCTCTGCCTAGTGATTGTTGAGGGTTGCGGGGGCACAGAAAATACCTCCGGTCCTCGCTTACAAAATTAAGTTCATCCACGACAGAAAAGTTAGTAAATTCGATTGGGTCTGTATGTGTTAGTGACCGGCTATCGTCCGATCCGCTGTAAGAAGCCAAGAATACATTATCAGAATCTGTAGCATCAGTGTTGACGGTTGCAGATGACCCAGCTATTGGCGCTGTTTTTTGTTGATTGGACATGGCCTTTCGTTTGTAAGAATCATACTTTCTTGCGAAAGTGAATATGCGACCTGTAGCGTAGTCGCGTTGGTCACGCGCAAATTTTTGTATCTTGCATTCTTTGATGGATTCTTCATGTTTTAACAAACGAATATCTATTTCTTTTCTAGTTTTGTTGATTAGCTCAGTCTCCACAGTGGCTTCTAACAGTCCATTAACCCGATCTATTTCAACCAGCAAAGCGTCTCTGTCAGATTGGGCATATTTTATTAAGATGTTTATCATGTTTTTGGAGGCTTGTAAATTGTTGTCAGCCCACTCCTATAACATCTTAGGGTCCGGGTCCTCTTATGTGGGAACAATCAGGACTCGCAGACCTCTTGGAACACGGTTAGCATCTCAGTACTTTTCTAGTGACTTTTTCTCCCACCACTTAGATAACTCACTTCGAAGGAGTTTCTCCAATTTTTTATATATATATATATATATATATATATATATATATATATATATATATATATATATATATATATATATATATTTTTTCACTGAAAAAACCATAGGTTTCAGGAGTGTTATAGTAAGCTGGACATTTCACTCGTACCAAACCATTAAAATTCCCCCCTTATAGTTAGTTGGTTTTTTCAGCGAATTTCTAAGGTTTTTTTAATGTCAAATTTGTTTTATTGGTTTTGAGAGCGAAAATAGGCAATACAAAACAGTAGGTATTTAGCAGGCATATATAGCGAGCGAGACAGACAGGCACGTCTTCTCTAAAGGTCATCAAGTAAGCAAGAAAAATATGCCAACATAGATATGCAATGCCGATGCTATGAGTAAGGTGCCATGCAATAAAGTCAACTGACCAGAAAAAGAAGAAGACCCAAACCCCCCTCCCCCTTCCCAACATCCCCTCCCTCCCCCCACCCCGACCTGTATGCCGTTTGTCTGGAACCTCTGTTATGACATGTTCAGAGCTGTATGCTTCAGGGCATTCGAGTTAATGGGGGATCTTGTGGTGGTCCTGTAAGCCGTAGAATGCGAAGATATTTTGGGCAAGTGATTTCGTGAAATTCTTTGGACATGAGGGACAAAAGCGGCTGCCAAACCTTCTGAAATGAGTCTGCTGTGTGTGTAAGCATGGCGTGAATACGTTCCATGCCCAACGTGAACCATAGTTTATGCAGCCATCCAGTGTGAGTGGGTGTGGTGGTTGATCCCCAGAGTGATAGGATATGTTGTGACGGTGCATGCATGGCAATGCCCATCTGTTTACCGCGAGGGGACCTCAGAGGAAATGTAAGCGCGTTGGGTAGTCCCAAGATTGTGTATGTAGGGAAGCGTGGAATTTCAGTTTCAAAGGTGGAATCGATATCATCTAGAACCGCCTTCCAGTATTCCTGAAGTGCGTGGCAGTCCCACAGGAGATGGGTCAAAGTGCCCCTTTCACCGCAGCCCCTCCAACACAACGCACTTCGAAGTGGGTTGCTTTGATTGAGTCTGACCGGGGTAAGGTGCCAGTATATGGCCAATTTCACCGCCGCTTCTCTGGCATTAGTATTACGAGTGGTGTGTGCAGCTCTGTAGTATACAAACCCCCATTCCTTGGGTGACAATGCCCTGCCGAGTTCTGTTTCCCAGCGTTTCTGTCCCGCCGTCTTACCTAGGCTGGCCGCGGGTGATAGCATCTTGTAAAGGTCTGAGATAAGGTGCCGATCCCAATCTTTTGTTATCAGCCACTTCTCGAATGGCGTCAGTCGCCGACTAACTAGGGGAGCGCATTCCGGGCTCAAAAGCCAGTGGCGGAGTTGGAAGTACTGGAACATGTTAGGCTTGGTCACTCCATAGTCTTGTACAATATCGGTGAGGGGGAGAAAGCCCTCTAAGTCAAAGAAATGGCCGGCAGAATGGCAATCCGTACCACGCCATTGTGGAAAGGCACGAGGGTCAGTGCCCGGTGGGAATTGTGGATTGTCTAGGATCGGAGTGAGTGGGGAGGGGAAAGTTGTTAGGCCTCTCTTGACCGCCACCATGTCCCAAGTCCTCATAATGATGCGCGTGATGGGGGATCGAAGAAGATATCGTGGTCTGCGTTGGCGAGCAAGGAATGGGATCTTCCATAGTGACGTCTGGGCCATTGCTCTATCCTGAAATAGCCACCTCTTCTCGGACTCTGGCCTATACCATTCCACCAAGTAGCGGAGTTGTGAGGCTTGAAAATATTGCAAGAGGTTGGCGATTCCGAGACCACCTTCGTCTTCACCTCTGTGCGCCACTTGTTTATGCAGCCGCGCGCGTTTTTTTTTCCAAATGAACTGATGGAAAGCGGTTTGCAGGTCAGCAAGTGCGCCTGGCGGTGGCAGGGCCGGGAGAGTCTGGAAGACATACAAAATCTTAGGTAAGGCTGACATCTTCACTGCCGCTATGCGGCCCAGCAAGGAGAGGGGTTGTTTCGACCAACGTGCAAGATCGGCTCGAATCTGAGAGGCGAGCGTTTTATAGTTAAGGGTCACTGTCGAGTCCGTGGAGGAGGTGAGAGTAATTCCCAAGTATGGGAGCTGTGCAGATGTTTGTAAATCGCAGCCAAAGTCAGGCGCCGGAGTGCGAAGGTGGGCATTGCTACCCAGAGGCAAAATCAAGGATTTTCCCCGGTTGATTTTAAAGCCAGACACCGCCCCAAAGCTCCCCAGTTCCTCCAGGAAATCAGGTATAGAGTGGGATGGTCGGTCGAGAGCAGCGATGATATCGTCGGCATAAAGCCCCACCACGTGAGGTTCATGGCCGAAGGTGATACCGCAGATGCGAGGGTTGTCTCGGATTTTCTGCGCAAATGGCTCCACGTATAAGGCGAATAGGAGGGGCGAAAGCGGGCACCCCTGACGTGTGCCTCGCTGTATCTCGAAGGGGTCCGATTTAAGGCCTCCTAGCCGGACCCGAGCTTGAGGGTGGTAGTAGCAGCTTGCGATCCAGGCTTGAAAGCGATCGCCTAACTGGTAGCGCTGTAGGAACTTCTGCAAGTAGGTCCAGTTGACTCGGTATAACGCTTTCTCTGCTTCGATAGCCAACAGCGCCGAGTCTGAGTTTTGTAAGTGAGTCTTATCCACTAGATGCAGTAGCCAGTCTTGGCTTTTAGGGCACTGGCTAGAAGACACCCGGTGCGGTTGCCTCCTACGTAATATGTATGGCGGAGTCGGAGGGCGGCGAATTCCGCTCTGTCAGTGTCAAGGCTGGCCAGTTGGGCCCTAGTGGCCTTCAGCTGTCGCCAGATTCTCGGAGCGCAGGTGCGGCTGTGAACCCTTTCTAATTCAGCTTCCTGTGCAGTGAGGTAGTCTCTCTTTTCTTTGCGGATTTTGGCGTCTGCAGCTGCAATTGCGATCAATTCCCCCCTGACTACAGCTTTCAGGGCTCTCCAAAGGGCTGATAAAGAAGTTGTGGAGTTTTCATTAGTGGCGAGGTAATCCGAGATGCATTTATGGATTTGTTTAGTAACGGCCGGTCTCTTCAAAAGGGTCTCATTAAGCCGCCACGAACCCGGGGTGCGCGAGGTTTTGGGCATGTTGAGTGTCAGTTCTACCGCGTCGTGGTCAGAGAGGGCCGCCGGGACAATGGAAACATCAGTGACGCGTGTGATTAATTCTGAGGAACCTAAGAAGTGTCCTAAACGCGCGTATGTGATGTGCACATGTGAGTAGAAGGTGAAGTGCGCCGTGTTGGGGTGTAGCGCCCTCCAGAGATCCAGCAGACCCGTCTTCCGCAGCCACGACCCACCCGCTTCAGATAGCGCTCCCGTCTCCTCATAACGGTGCCCAGATCTGTCTTTGTTCGTGTCCATGACTAAGTTGAGGTCCCCCCCAATGAGCAGCTGAGAGTTAGGTGGCTGTAATGCTTCCGAGAGTGCGTTTTTTAAAAATGTTTCCTGGCCTGTATTTGGAGCATAGATGGAGCCGATCATCATTGTTCCATTCCCTATGAGGAAGGTATAGGCTAGGAGGCGTCCTTTAATTTCTCCTACCTTGACCCCCACCCGGCCCCGGAAACGCCGGGACACGAGAATGGCCACCCCTGCTTTTTTAGTTGGAAGTGAAGAAAAAAATTGCTGAGGGAAGGCCCGGGAGCACATCCTGTGCCAGTCTTAAGAGGTGAGTCTCCTGCAATAAGCAGACGTCTGCCCCTGAGTGCTCTAGGTATGAAATGACAGCCCTTCTTTTTATCGGATTGTTGAGGCCTTTTACATTGAGAGACAATACCTTAAGTGTATCAGTCATCATGGAGTAACACGAATTTGACAAAGCGTGGCAACACAACCCGTTATTGCGTATAGTAAGCAATGGTCAGCACATGAGATCTGTTGATGTCCCTCGGCATACTGGTCCCCTCCCTCATTCCCACCCCTGTCCCCCCCCATTACTGCTCCCCACCCCGGTCCCTGACAACTCCCCAGGTGATCCCCTGTCCCCCCTCCCGCCTACCCAGAATAGCCCCTACCCCCCGCTCAACAACACCCCCCTTCCTCTCCCACCCTAACCCCAACCTGTGGTTCCCAAACAAAAGTCATAGTCCCAGGCCTATCCAAAGTCAGTTCAGGCCTGTAGGTTTAGAAGGTAAAGGAGACTGTGGCAGTGGCGACCCATGTGGCCCCTTGCCCCTCCCCCCTCCCCCACTTTGAAAAAATGCATCAAGTATGGCTCCCTGGCTGAAACAGGTTCAGGACTTTGTAGCGGTATCTTTAACTACTACTTCGATGGCTGCGGCATGTTCTTTGGCGATCATCCCTGGGTCCGGGCGGAGGCGAGTTTTAGGTGTGCGGCGTCTCCGTACCTGATGCCAACCGTCTCTAGAGGGTTGCGTCCAATTAGCTTGGGAGGACCCCGGGGTAGAGTCTCCTTCTGATGTGTCGGCTGGCAGCTCAAGTCCCAGTAGGGCACAGGTATCCTGAAGCGAGCGGAGCTGATGCAGGGTTCCCTCCCATTTGAAGATCAGGCAGAACGGGTGGCCCCAGGAGTAGGGCACCCTTTTTTCCCTCAGAAACGTGGTGACTGCTTTGAAATCCTTGCGCTTCTGAATCGTTATAGCTGAGAGGTCCTGGAAAAGTTCAACAGGGCAGTCTCGGAAGCGAAGGGGTTGTGCTCAACGTGCTTCCCTTAGTATTATTTCTTTCAAGGGAAAGTCCGGGAGGAACGCTAAGATGTCCGGAAGGGGGGCAGGAGCACGGTGGGGCAATCCCACTCGGTGCGCCCGGTCGATGCGGATGGGAAAGTCAGCAGGTTCATTGAGGATCTCTCGAAATAGGTCTTGGAGATACACCGTGACGCTTTTCCCCTCTGCCTTTAATGGTACCCCTCTAATCCGTATGTTGTTCCGCCGAGAGCGGTTTTCAAGGTCCTCCGTGTGAGCTTGGAGGTCCACCTGCTGCTCCCGAAGACGGAGGACTACTTGTTGAAGGTGCACCAGATCTTCACAGCGTGCATGGTTAGAATCTTCAACCGCCACCACTCTTTCCCCCAATCCATCTAGGTCCCGGCGCAGTTCCCTTTGCTCACTCACCAGTTCCTGCTTTAAAGTCTGGAAGTCATCACGTAGCGTGTTGAAGAGGGTTTCCAGAAACAATTTCGTGATAGGGGCTTCCTCAGTGTTCTTTGGAGTAGCTGCCGATGCTGAAGGTGACGTAGGTGTTTGGGATTTCTCGCCTTCTGTGGATGTCTTCATGAGTAGTTCATTAATCGGTCGACCCCCCCCCCCTGCGATTAGCGTTGGACATTGTGCCGTGGTCGGTCCGTCTAGGTGGTGCGGTCCTATTTACACCCCTGTTCGCTGTCAGGAAGGTCTATCAGCTGGCACTCCCGTCACCCCTCCGATCCCGTGGCCGCAAGTGTTCCTAGTGATACCCTGCTAGGTCGCCAAGGTAGTTCAATTGACCGGCGTAGTGTCCCCAGCTCCTGTCGAGATAGTTGCGGTTTTGTGCCCTGCGTTGTTGATAGGGCCCAATGTCGTTGGTCAAGGTGGTATCGGGTCGCGTTCGCAGGTTTTCTGCAGCTCACCTTTGCTTTCAGCAGATTAGGCGTATGACATCAAGTACGGGCCTCAGAACCTTGACCAATGGGGCGTCGCCTAGGTTTCAACAGCCTCTAGTCCACTCTGGCAATGTGCCTCGCAGGCGGGAGCTAATTGTGACAGAACACCCACCGGGGGCTCGATTTGTACCCCCCGAGCATCAGGTATCAGCGCAAGCTGGGGTGAGGTACCGTCGCTGGGGCCAGCTGCGGGACTCTGTGATGTGTTCTTTTGGCACTCCCTGGGTCCTTTCGCTGCCCGTCTAGTCCCCTCAAGCAGTCCCCAGTGGGTGTGGGGGGGGGTCCAGTAATGAATAGGTGTCTACTCTCCTCCCGCCGGGGGCACGATCACCAGGCCCCCCGAGCTCCCCCCATTCCTCACCTCTGAGTATGTAGTCGCTGTGCAGCAATCTTTCTGCGTTTTTCAGGCGTCCTTTAGGCCTCTCGTAGTGGGCCTCGCTTGGTCGGGTTGGGGCACTGGCACTTCGGCCCAGGTCGGTCCCCAGATGCCCCAGGCGGTGATGTGAAGGTGGGTCCTCCTCTTCTAGGCCTCCGGTGATCGCCTCACTCGTGGCTGCATCTTACAGGCCCAAGCCGGGGCCTCAAGTTGGCGCCCCGAGGCGGGGCGCCACACAATTTCAGGTGTTCTTTCAGAATGAGGGCCAACGCGAGTCTAATCGTGCTTGACTTGCCTAAGCGCTCACCTCCAGTGCCCGTTCACAAGGTTCTCTTCTTGCTGCCGGTTTCTCACCGGCCGGTCTCCGCCGCAGTGCAGGCCCAAGCCGGGGTCTAAAGTATCGTGCGTCCGGGCCGCAGTCCGCCTCGGGTGCGCGAGCTCAGGCTCTTGTTTCTGCGACCCCTCTATGGTTCTGGGGACAGCGGTGACCCTGCGCCGGTCTTTAATGCTTCAATGACCCGGCAGTATGGCCAATCCAGTTTGGGTCCGCCTCAGCCCTCCTCTGCCGGCTCCGTAATGTGTGTAGGCCCAAGCCGGGGGTTAAATTTGAGATATGCCCGAGTCGCGGGTCACTCCAGCCGCGGGGCGAAGACTCCCTCCAAGTGGCCCCCCGGTGTCCCGGGGGGGCCCCTGATGCCGAGGGCTCGTCCCGGTCAGCAGCTGCGACCCCTCCGGGTGGGACGGTCGGCCTCGGGATGGCAACAGGCCCGACTTGTACCAGGACCTTTGCTCGGCTCACTCCGGCTCCAGCCGGCGATGGCGGTGAGTGAGTGCAGTTTCACCTCTTTTGGTCCGCACTCCGTGGTTATGTGTCCGCGCTGCTTCGTGCAGGATGTGAGGGGGGCCAAATTAGCTATTTCGGGGCTATTGTGGGGGGTTACAGGGGATTAGGGCGAGGAGCTCCACAATTAGACCTCCGTCCCGGTCGCCATCTTGGCGACGCCCCCGTTTTTTTTAATACTAATTCCTAACTATAATTTTTCTGACATCTATGGTTTTTTCAGTGAATTTCAAAGGTTTTGTAAATGACAATTTTTAATATATGTATTCTTATATTTTTTTATACTGATTTAATAATTTTTTTCTAAACTATTTATTTTTTGATATTTTATTTTTAGTATTACTTTTTTGGGCTTGGACACCATCCCTTAGAGCCTGACCCGCAAATCTAAATATATTATTATTTTTTTATAGGAAGGGGATTCCTATGGAAGAAAATACAAGTTACTTGTAAGTATACTTAGAACTACTTTTCAGGGTCAGTGCTGGGCTAAAAGATGCAGCACTGGTTTCTCTCCTGATAACAGGTGAGTAAAGGGGAATTCTTTGTTCGGGTGATTTTAGGAGAATATTTTAAAGTTCCAAAACTCCACACAGAAGAATTTGGAAGTGAAACCAGTCAATGTTAGCCTATGAAAGGAAATTCACTTAGCAGGTAAATAGTGTTATCGTTAACTTTTCTTACTCAATGGTGCATCCTGCATCCAGCACTGCTGCATCTCCTCTAAACAGTTGAAAGAATGCAAATTAACCAAAGACACTCGGAAGCCCACGTCTTTTTTTTTAAATATCGTTAGAATGCGCGGATCATACGCGCACCACACGATTTTACCCCCCCAAAAATAATTAGGGGCCCTGGGGGTCCCTGAGCAGACCTAGAGGATCAGGGTGTGTCTACCCTCCCCCTTTTCACGTTTGAAACACACATTTCAAACGCTTCTTCAGCCTCCCTTGACCAAGGTATAAAATGGCTGCCAACAGTTCTAGTTTTGAATGTTGACAAACACTTGACAGCCAATTAGCCTTCAGCATGTGATCGGAAGGGTGCGCTTATGGTACGATGACAATAAGCGGAGTATCCATATTCAATTTTTTTATGGGAAGGGGGCAGCGTGGCCCCCTCCTGTGGCCATTCCGGGCACCAGGATCCCCAGCCCCCGGGGCATGGCTAATTATATAATATTATTTTATGGAGGAGGGCTGCATAGCCCCCTCCTGAAGCCACTTCAAGGCCCCGGGGACCCCATTCCCCAGGGACGGCCTTTTTCTTTTATTTCTTTTGGCCGTCACCGTTGGGGACCGTAGGAGGATCTTTAATTCCCCCACTGTCCTGCCGGCTCCCCGCCTCTTGCGGGTGCCGGTGTTCTATCGACATACGAACTCAACGTCAGATTGGTAACGCGGTCAATCGGCAATGCCTGAGGGGCTGATGTCCAGTTCCAGCTGTGGGCTGCTTTTTTGAGCAGCCTTGGGAGGATTTGGCGGTTTTTGCATTATTCAGATGCCACCAGCAGCCCAGTGGGTGCCTGAGTGGCCTTTCTGGAGGCAGATCAGCCTCAATTTCTTCTCTTTTATCAATGAGCAGAGGTGTCATTCCCTTTCTCTCGCTGGGGCCGGCCCATTAACATATGCTTATTGAGCGGGCGCAGGGAGCATGACCAATAGCGGCCTCACTTGTATACAGGTGTGTTTCACCAGTGCAAGCTAATCCGTGCCTTTTTCTTAAACCCCCTTTTTTTAAATAAAACTTTGCTGAAGCAGTGTTTTGTAAAGGCAATATGCAAATGTGGGCCACTTTTTTTTATTGTGCCGGTCCGATTTTCAATCCCAATGCAACCCTGTTCGAACTCCATCTGTGTATGTATCCCCTAGGAGTTGCCTTCACTTTGCGCATGCATGTTTGTGGTAGTGCATGCGTGTTAACGTTACGCATGCGCACAATACGTCCCACTGTCTGCCTTTGTACCCCTAACGTGTTTCATTTTAGTTGCGCATGCTCAATTACAACATGCCCAATCACAGCTCTCACACCCAGCGACATCATGCTCAACCAATCATCCTTCTGCAAAGCATTTATAACCTGCCAACCTTCTTGAACTTTTCCTATTCCGCAGTCACAGCGATTGATAGTGTTCGTATCTTTGTCTTCGTAGGTGAGTATTTTTTTAAAAGAGTAATTAAATTAATAAATCTGAACGATCTTTAAATACCGCGCATATGCAAATTTTTGTTTGATTTGACAATGTTGTTTTTAAGCATGCTTTCCTGCTTTTTTATATCATTAAAGTTGACTTCGTAATTTTTGTTTCTGGGCAAATCACTTAATCCTGGCACGTTTCTTTAATTTGGCAAGCGCCACGTGGCCGTTCCTGCACCAGTGTGCTACGTGTTGTTCAAGTTAATGCGATGTAGTTTTTCTCGTGTAAGTAGTGCCCCATACTTGCAAAAGTAATATTTCCAGCAATAGTGTATTTTAGCATGATTTCCAGCTCTTATACCTCCAATATCTTGCCTCGGTAGGCGATGTTTCTGGGCAAATCACTTAATCCTGCCGCCTTTAATTTTTGAAAGTAGTGCTTCACATGCTGCTTCCTCCCCATGCACTGCACATGTAATCGATTGGTCAATGTTGTATTTTAGCATGACCTCCATGTTTTTTAATAACGTTAAACCTGATTTGCTATCCTTTGTTCTGTGCAAATCACTTAATCCTGCCACGTTTCTATAATTTGGCAAGCACCACATGGCAGTTCCTGCAGCAGTTTGCTACGTGCTGTTCAACTTAATACAATGTTGTTTTTCTCGTGTAAGTTGTGCGTCACGTGCCCCATGAATTCCAAAAGTAATGTTTTCGGCAATGCAGTAATTCAGCACGGTTTCCAGCTCTTATACCTACAATATCTTCCCTTGGTAGGCGATGTTTCTGGACAAATCACTTAATCCTGCCACCTTTAAATTTTTAAAGTAGTGCGCCACATGCTACTTTCTCCGCCGGCAGTGCACATGTAATAGATTGGCCAATGTTGTATTTTAGCACGCTCTCCAAGTTTTTTAATAACCTTAAACTTGATTTGTCCCCTGTTCTATCTCATTATACAGATATCTCAACCATGGGACGTACTGGTCGCTACAAGCTGTTTATTCCTGCCCATGCACAATACCAGATGGTGGTCATCCACTCCACATACCAGATCCACTGACTGCTCTCCATATGCTATCAGCCGAAAATTGCAATGGACGTAATGGAGTTATCAGGTTTGACTTTAACATTTCATGATTGAAAAGCATTCTGAGGTAAGCATTTGTGTATTTCATGTGTTTACAGACAGATAACTGTGCTGTTCTCCTATTTTGGTAGAATTAGTCGGCATTCTGGTATCAAGAAAATGAATAAAAACATTTCCTCCCGATTTTAATGTCCAAATATGTCATTTGAAATTGAACAATGTGTATTATAATTTTTCTTGCTTCTATAAATATTTTTTATAAAATGTAAATCTCCATTGTGATAGTCTTATAGACGTTTGTTTCTGAAACCCATGTTTCTCATTTAAATGCTCGTTACACGTTTTCAGCCTGCACTTGAGATACAATGTGAAAATGTTGTTTTGAATTTTTTTATTTGAAGACGTGTCTTTCAATTTTCCTTGATGTTTATTTCTCAATTTCTAGATCATGGAAGACCAAAAAGGGTTCTATCAGATCAAGGCCAGGAGTTTGTAAATGAAGTGAGTGACCAATCTCGGCCTAACATTTGTATAATGCAATGCTATTTCCTATTTTGCTTGCCAAATATAACCTCTGATGATTGCTTTTCAACCCCAATCCTATTGGGATCAAATGTGTTTATGTACATTAAAATTAATCTTGGACATATGTACAACATATACATTTTTAACTCTTTTTTCAGTTTGCAGAATGTTACATAAATCAGCAGCAAATTGCTAAATTGAAAAAAGTATATCCTCCTGTTCCAGCTGATTACACCGATGTCTCAAATATGGCATGAACTATTTGTCTGAAGCCATACAGATTCACAATTTTTTTACGGATAACTTTAAGGTAAATACTCTCAATATGAGTAGTCGATGAAGTTAAAAAGTAACAGATATAAGTACTTGAGGGGTTTTTGGTGTCAGATAATGTCCAATTTACACTTGTACGGCTGAGTCTGATACATGGTGGAGCTCTGTGTAACTAATGGATGATCAGGTATTAGGATGGCATACAAAGCTCCCAACCTTCTTACTTTTTCTCTTAAAGGGTTCCAAATTGGGGACAAATATTAGGCTGTGCAGTAGAGGTTGATGGTGTTGCTCCACTGGTACTTGGGCCTTCTCATGAAGCAGAAGGAGCCTCTCTCAATATCCTTAACTCTTCCCTTCCAAAGTTGACTGGATTCATAGTTTGCAAGTCCTTCTGCATACTTGCAGTTCCACACTAGTACTCTTTATGGGGTCTCCTCTTGAAAGCAGTCTTGCATATCCGGCAAGTACCCAACCAAAGCGGAATTCAAGTTGTGAACTCTGTTGGCCACATTGTTTACACAAGGTAAGCAGAGCGGCCTAGATATACAATACCTCCAATTAAATGCATTAGAAATAAAAGAGCTTATTTACAAACCCCTTGCGCCAATTTTGCGTCACTTTCAACATGAAAAAAGTAACACAAAAGTGGCACAAGAGTTTTGTAAATAAGCCCTAAAAAATATTGTCCTGCATAATGCCTCTCACCTAATTCTGTCTCATCTGTGAATCATTTTAAAGACCTGTTCATCTGCAATATAAATATGACGAAGTAGGCACTTCTATACAGACACTGTTTGAATGCAAGCCTATAAGATAAGTGAAATCTATCAGGTACACGGCACACATTAAAAAAATAGAAAATATCGTCAAGTGTTACTTTGACTTGTAATGTGTGGCCTCATTCAGTCACATCGATCTAATTTTAAACACTCATTTTCTTTTTTGTTTTGCAGATTAACTACAGTACTTCTATTGGACTCCATATTATATGTTGTTTGTTATATTGTTTTTTTAAAGCTATGGATCTAGTTATTTATTGTATGGTTATCATTTAGTTATATTTCCAGTTATTTATTGTTTTAATAAAAGTTAATAAAAAAGATACATACGTCTTTTTTTGTGGGGGTAGCAGTCCGCAATAGAAATGATATTTATAATTTGAAGTATAATTCTGAGGCTAGCTCTTCACCAGATCTTTACCAGAGTGTATAGCTCCAACTTATGGTTCCAATTCAAAAGAATAAAAAATACAACGCCATTATAAACATAGTGTGGTGAACTTATAACCTCTGTGCTCACGTAAGTGATCCATGAACTGTTACTATAGTAACAGGCTGAAAGCCGTTTGGGGGTAGGGTTAATAGTTACTGGTTGTACAGAAACCGTTATATTTACCCTGAATCCTCTACATGACAGAAAGGAAAGCAAAGTAAAACAAAACACTGTGTACCAGATTTACAACCCCCTTGCACCACTTTCGCATCCAACCCCCCTACAAAATTGCAAGTATGTGGGCCTCAGCAACCCCTCTCAAGCTCCGGGAATCACCACCCCCGGGAATTTGTGTATTACGGGAGGCAGACTGCGTATATAAATGACTTTAACCGTAATTTTCAAAAAAACTACTGAACTGATTGACATCAGATAAGCGAAAAGCACAAGTCGGAACTGAGGACTACCTCTCTGCCAAATTTGGTGTAATTTCGTTCAGCCGTTCGGGCTGTAGCCGTGGCTAAAGGTCCTATGGGAAATTGCATGGGGAAAACATGTTTGGACCCCCTTTTTTCTCTGCCCCCGCTTCACCAATCACCCCCAATCTTTCAGGGAAGGAGCGGAACTGAGCTTGCCAAAAGTTTGAAAAATTTCAAGAAGATTCATCGATCGATGCCAAAGTTATTCCAAATAGAATGTTGCGGTTTTCCTATGGATAATAGGTCCTAACCATAACTACCTACTGACCACCGCCAGTAGGTTATATATATATATATATATATAGATGCCTTCACTCCTCTCTGCAAGACCCGGCCGGCGCCCTGCCAAAGGATGAACCACAGACTCCAAATAACGTGGAATGCAGGTCTTTATTTTCAAATGCTTGTCAGACGCGTTTCGAAAACCTTTGTTTTATTTCTCATATATATATATAACATAAAAAACATAAAACATATCCATGTTAACTTTCTTCACCCTCCGCCGCACCACATGTCCCAAGTGCAACCCACGCAGTGGTGAGCTGATACATGAACGTGAACTTCAGCATTCCAATCCCAAAGCAAGTCATGGGTGCTCTCTCTAGGGGGTTTCAGTAAAATATTTTAATGAGCAAGTCAAAGAAGCACTGACAGATGAGTTTCAGCATGACGCCTTCCTCAATGTCAACGAAACAATTCCTCAATGTCAGCATAAATGATACATCTTTACCAATTCAAACAAAATACGTTATGTACATCATTGTAACATATCATCGAAATTGAAGATGGTGCAACAGTTCTACTGAATATTCTATACTGATAGCGACCATCTTGGAACATGTTCTATAGTTCAGATATTACAGCATATCCCAACATGTAAAAACAATAAAAGTTCATTATTTCGGAACGAAGTAAGCTGCAAATATTAATATTAACGGACAAGGGAACACTTTCTGCCTACTCGAGTGCCAGAAAGGAAGCAGCATCCGCTTGCACTGTGCAAGGTGCCCTTCGTGATGATTGCACAGTGAGGACAAACACCCGGCGCTGAAATTTAACATTAACAGCATTTGTCTAATGCACTCCACCGCTTGCGTAGCTCTGCATAGCGTGGCAGAGGTTTATTTTGCACGTCATGAAGTTCCGGCAACTCTGCCCAGGCTTAATTAAAATTAGAGATGGGTTTAATATGCAGATCTTTCCCAACAAGCTTCTTAAGAACCCTAGGAGATGGAAGAGTTCAGACAGATGATCTCCTAATTTCAAGCTGTAGGGATCAAACCAGGCTTCAACAGCCTGCTACATTGAAAGTTCTGTTTACGTGAACATTTAAGGTTTTTAATGACATTGAGATGGCACAGAAGTATCTGTCTTGGTAATTATTAGGTTTGAGCCGAAGGGCCCTGGGAATTGGCTTTATGAATCTAATTGATGAATTTAACGGATACAGTGAATGGATCTGGGGGAAGAGGGTAAAAATCTAAACTAATGAATGTTGTCCCTCTCTAAGCAGTCCACATGTGTTGCCTTTACCTAGATCTTTATGACTAGATTATCCTTTCACATGGACCTTAGAGTAGTAGCCCTCTGTCTGTCTTGAAAAATACCCAAAACAGACCCCTGTTCTAATCCTATAGATACCCTTCCAGCAACCCAAATCCTGGACACTGTTGCAAGGCTGAACTGCGTTCTAGACATTTATGGTATCCAAACTGAGGTTCTCATGGTTGTAACATCATTTTTCTCATATTTATATAGCACACTTCGACCATTGGTTTGGCATTATAACACTTTTCGAGTCATAGGGCCTAATTACGAGTTTGGGGCAGTTGCACCGGCTCTCCGCCAGCCCGGCTGTACTAAACCTGCATAACCCTATTACTAGTTGAACTCGTGTTACACAAGTTCAATTCATGATACGGTCAGCGGTCCTTTGCCTTTCCCATGGCTGGTGGGACATGGGGTCCCTGTAGGGCCCCCTTTGTTACTGCACTGCCAGTCTTTTCATGGCAGGGCTCCACCATGAAAAGGCTGGCAGTCCAGGAACTCGTAATGTGCTCAGTATATTGTGTTGCGGTGCTCCTGCACCCCCGCCAGGGAACGGCTGCTACCTAGCACAGCCAGCATGAGTCTGGCAGTTGCTAGGCCGCCAGACTCACAACCAGGCCCTTAGTGTCCTTTCCATAATGCTGTGCAATTTTCATAGACTGGTCGTGCTTGGTTGTGATGTCCCATCTACCACCACCACCACTCAGAAATGCCAACCCAAGTATCACCATCTGCTATATTTACATAGTGAATTTCTTTCACAAAATGTAGTAACAAAACAGGACATTACATGTCATTATGTGTCTTGGCGATATTTTGTATGAAATTTGAACTGCAGGACATACCATGTGTTCAGGAAAAGCCTTGTGTTCAAATTGTATACAACATACAGCTAGGACACTGATTGGTGGAGACAATGTCTCCCCTTCACATATTCTGCTTCAGCAATACAAACTCTGCTTGAAAGCATTTCCCATTTTAGAAAATTATGCAAAGTTTTGCAGTTGCAAAATTCATAGAACCTCCCAAATGTGAACTTCCAGACCATAAAACACATTGTGCACATTGGGCAGATATCTAAAGTATAGTATTTCTGATGCAGATTCTCAAAAAAGCAAAAAAGTCCAAATATTGAACTGCAGCATGCCCAACACCATGGCTTCCTAGAGGAAGTTACTAGTCCTCTTTTTGTTTAACTCCTCCTCTAAAACTCTGGACTCACACTCCTGCAGTTCTCACCCTATGACCACGTGGGCAGTAACATTGCTTCAACTTCACTAGGCCAAAGTGAAAGTTGTGTTTAGAGGTTACACAAAAATTTTCAGTCAGTGTAGCTTACCCCGCGATACTGCAAACCACTGAGGTAAGCAAAGCCGACTTGGAGGCTGTACATCCGTTGCCACTGCATAAGGTGCAAGCTTAGGGCACCATTTGCACCCTAACTCCATTGCTTGTCTTTCTTTTCCATAATGTCAACCCTAAGAGAGATCAGAGACAGCAATATATCAAGCTATCGCATGGGTCCTCCGGGATATCTTTTGAAGGACAAGCTACTTGAATATGCTGTCTATTATAAGCATGCACTCCTCGGAAGAGTACCTTACAATTACAATTACAATGTATCTGCTTGTTCTGCTGTGAGAGACAATGAGAGACACATTGGTTCCTCTTCTACAATTCCCTATATTTGTGCCTTCTCAGTGGGAATTGTTGGTTGCATTACATCCACCAGCGTTGTGATTCCAGCCACTGGTGCCTAACAGTATGCTCAGCTCACAGTACAGCGTGTGAGGCATCCCAGATCCTTTTATGGCTGCGAATATCACAGGACCTGTGCCATTGCACTTGAAATTTTTTAGGTCTTCTTCATTTACACTTTTATTCTGCATTCAGAAATGAGCCTCTTTTTAATGAATATAACTTTTAAATATCTTGGGGTGAAACTCACAACTTTTTTCATGCAGAACATTGTGCAGGGTTTGAGTGATGAAATAAGTAAAATGTACACTTAGATAAACGGAAAGACCATAGTAATTAGCCTGGGTGAAATTTAAGTTTTGATGATTAATTGGAATATTTTTGCTAACTTCCCATTACGTTTGATATGCAAAATTCATTACATGACTCCATCATACCATTTTGCATGAATATGCATGGTTTGTAGTAAAAACATTACTGATAAAGCATTATTTGCTGTAATTGGTGGTAAACATTTACCACGAAAACAACAGAGCGTGAGCAACTGTAGTTCACTGTACTGATATTTAAATACATCCTTTAGTCAAAAATTGACTGAGGATGTATTTTATATAAATCATGGCAAGAAATGAAATTTTTGTACTTTTGCAAAATTATGTGTAATTTTGCATTATTTTGGTGTTATTTTGCGTATTTACTCAAAAGCCAATTACAAGTATTTTGCTCACTCCTAATAATACCCCTACAAAATCCAGCTCACTTTCCCAAATGTAATCATCATTTTAAATAAGTAAAAATGCCTACGTTTTTTAGCTCTGTTCTTTTATGTGGTTAGATTAATTCTAAGTCTGAAAGAAGGGCAAATTATGTTATTGACTAAGATTGAAGACTGCTGCGTTAATCAGTATTCAAACTGTTGTATAGTACACGTTGAAGACTGTTGTATTAATCAGTATTCGAGCTGTTATACAATATATGGGAGCCTGCAATTCCTGTTCAAAAGCCCATAACAATGGGCTATATGTAGGTAGCCAAATACCGGTCGGTAATGGAGTAATTCGGTAAATGTCACGTTACCGACCGGTAATTAGGCATGCGCGATGTAGGGAACGATTCGGGAAAAAAGAATCAGTAAATACTGATTCCTCATCATCGAATCAGAATCTACCGATTCATAAATACCAAATCGGATAATACAGATTCGGAAAATACTGATTCGGAAAATACCGATTCGGAAAATAAGAAAGGATAAAAACGATAAAGAGATGTAGGAAAAACTGTTAATTAAGAAATCCAAGAAATTCGGTATTTAAGAGTCGGTAATTACCATGGATAGAAAGCAGGTGGTAACCAGGTGCAGGCTATAAAACAGGCCCCAAAATGCAACAGTGTGATCAGAATGGCGGCTTTCTATGTGATAGCAAGGCGGCTACAGCTACAGGCAGCAGGAGTGAGGATCTGGAGACGGGAGGAGCAAGTCTACAGACAGCGGATCACACTCTTCCAACTTACTGAGGCAGAGATCCATGAAAGGTATAGGCTACAACCGCACACCATCCCGGACTTGATAAGGGACCTGCACCCACTCCTGGAGTACCCAATACCAAGGGCGCATGCCATACTACCACATGTGCAGGTGCTCTGTAGCCTACACCTACTTGCATCTGGCAGTAGACAGGGGGTGATAGCTGTGGTAGGTGGGGTGTCCCAGAGCTGCCTGTCCCGTTTCTTCAGGAAGTTCCTGGAGGCCATGATGCAGAGAATGCATCATTACATCAGCTTCCCTGATACACACGCGGAACTGCTGTAGACCAAGACTGACTTTTACCAAATAGCACAGTTCCCACATTTCATCGGCTGTATTGATGGCACACACATCCCAATCTGCCCACCTGCAGCCATTGAGTACATCTACAGGAGCAGAAAGTCCACCCAATCCATAAATGTGCAGGTAATCTGTGATGCTGCCAACATAATCACAGACATCGTGGCCAAATTCCCTGGAAGCACCCATGACTCCTACATCTTCCAGAACAGTGGGATCTATACAAGCCTGGCAGCGGGGGAATTCGTAGAAGGATACCTGCTAGGTAAAACACTGTGACACACCCTGATAGATACTGCAGATGTAGGTGTTGTTGTGCATGGGATTAATGGCTCTCTCTTTTCCACAAAGGCGATAGCGCATATGCCGTCCGCTCAGTCATCCTCACTCGATTCGTTTCGATAATGCTTTATTCGATTTTGTTTTAAAAACATAAAAGCGTACATATGAAAAAACAGTCTTAAAATGAATACATACATACAATGACAATATGACTACAAGTTAAAAGGACATATGCCCAACCTCAGGGTTCCATAATAAAACATGTTATTCATACAGATTATCACTATCGTCTGTGGTAATACTTAGAGCACTCAAAAGTTAAGACAGTTATACAATGGTTCAAATCTATTAGGAGCTGAGAAACTAATACCACTGGATACACAAACCCCCCTTCCCGGCGGATGGTGATGCTCTACTGTTGGTCTAAGCAGGGGGATGTTTGGCGTGCATGGATAAAAATCCATTAGATCCCAAGTACATATAGGGCCATCTCCTTCTTGGGGCGGGCAAGATCTTAGGTACGGGGCGATGTTCCTGTTCCTGAATTTAACCAGTACCAAGTCCCCGGGAATGTTTTTTGGTAATGAGCCCAGCCAGCCCACCCTTCTAACGCTCAGGATTCCACCATCTTGGTCCGGTGGTAGGGGTCTATTCTTGCCCAACCAAAATATGACCTTATTTAATAGGTCCTGCTGTCTTTCGGTTTTCCCGAGAGCAAGTGCTCGTACTCCTGAAAGAATGGACACATATGGCGCGGCTTCTGGAGGAAGGTGTATACAAGGTGGTTTGTTTGAATCTGTTCTAACCCCTGTGAACCTTGATGGAGCAGGTTTGAAGGGGGCTTTGGGTGCAATTGGGGCTGGGATTTTGAGTGGTTGTGATGTGATTTGAGCGTTTATACGTTTAGGGGTTGGCTTAGATGTTTCCAAGGTTGTAAGTGGTTGGGAACGGTTAGATGTTACAATATATTTGATAGGTGTCAGAACGGTCCTGATTGTATTCTCTAGTCCTGAGAGCCTTTCCCCTATGGAATTGATTTTTTCAACTAGTGGAGAAATGATGGCTTTGACAAGATGCTCGATCTGGGTCAATAGAGTCAACTGGAGGTTGAGTATTGTATCATCTGATTTGTCTACAGACTCCATGGTAGTAGGGAGGTTATTGACAGGTAATGTAGGACTTGCGGATAGTTTCTGTAATTTGGAATGATTCCCTTCGGGATTGTCCTCGTAATGCTTCCTTTTAGTGGGTAAAGGCCGAGGGAGGGCTAGATCTTGGATATTGTCTTTGTTAGGTGAAAAGGGAGGATCCCGTAAACTGCCGTTAGTACTTGTGGAGCTGGTGCCTTTAACAGGAGAAGGTGATTCCACTACGGAGTACTTGGTATTGCATAGGATGTTTAATTCGTCCCACAAAGACAGGTTTTGCACTTTTACTGGAGTTTGTGAGGGAGATTGCATACTGATTAAAGAGTGACAAGGAGAGTTAAAGTCTATCTCATGAACGGTAGGGAGTGTGCTGGTGCTAATCATGTGATGCTCTTGTAGCCCTTGGCACGGGCCCCTCTCAGAAGCAATGTTTGTTACCCCCTTGCGTGACATTGTTAGAGTAGGATTTATCGATCCACGAAAATAGCCAATTAGTAAATAGAATGACTCTACCTCCTCTCATAGTAGGATCAAGGGAGGGGGCCCGTCCCGACCCCTTCAGATCACGGAGGGCCACAGAGGGCCCGCCCTTCGCCTGGCTTCCCGCGACGGAGGGCTGACGGATGTTAAATGCGCCTCCTGGCGCTACAATTGGGTCACGTGGTTCCCTGGGCTGCTGGGAGTTGTAGTTCCCTGCCCTGCACTCCACGGCGGCCAGCGCTTCCCCAGGTGGAAGTGGGAGCGGGCAGCAGGGGGCAGGCAGGCAGTAACCCCAGCAGGACAAGCAGGTCGGCAATCCTCCACCCGGACTCCCCAGCGGCAACAGGCAAGTTCTGATGTGCTCCCCCCGCTCAGCAGAGCTGACGAATGTTAAATGCGCCTCCTGGCGCTACAATTGGGTCACGTGGTTCCCTGGGCTGCTGGGGGTTGCAGTTCCCTGCCCTGCACTCCACGGCGGCCAGCGCTTCCCCAGGTGGAAGTGTGAGCGGGCAGCAGGAGGCAGGCAGGCAGCATCCCCAGCAGGACAAGCAGGTCGGCAATCCTCCACCTGGACTCCCCAGCGGCAACAGGCAAGTTCCGATGTGCTCCCCCCGCTCAGCAGAGCTGACGAATGTTAAATGCGCCTCCTGGAGCTACAATTGGTTCACGTGGTTCCCTGGGCTGCTGGGGGTTGTAGTTCCCTGCCCTGCACTCCACGGCGGCCAGTGCATCCGCAGGTGGAAGTGGGAGCGGGCAGCAGGAGGCAGGCAGGCAGCAACCCCAGCAGGACAAGCAGGTCGGCAATCCTCCATCCGGACTCCCCAGCGGCAACAGGCAAGTTCCGATGTGCTCCCCCCGCTCAGCAGAGCTGGCGAATGTTAAATGCGCCTTCTGGCGCTACAATTGGGTCACGTGGTTCCCTGGGTGGCTGGGGGTTGTAGTTCCCTGCCCTGCACTCCAAGGCGGCCAGCGCTTCCTCAGGTGCAAGTGGGAGTGGGCAGCAGGAGGCAGGCAGGCAGCAACCCCAGCAGGACAAGCAGGTCGGCAATCCTCCACCCGGACTCCGCAGCGGCAACAGGCAAGTTCCGATGTGCTCCCCCCGCTCAGCAGAGCTGACGAATGTTAAATGCGCCTCCTGGCGCTACAAATGGGTCACGTGGTTCCCTGGGCTGCTGGGGGTTGTAGTTCCCTGCCCTGCACACCACGGCGGCCAGTGCTTCCCCAGGTGGAAGTGGGAGTGGGCAGCAGGAGGCAGGCAGGCAGCAACCCCAGCAGGACAAGCAGGTCAGCAATCCTCCATTCGGACTCCCCAGCGGCAACAGGCAAGTTCCGATGTGCTCCTCACTCCCTACCTGAGCCCATCAACCCCGAGTGAGAGACGATACAACGTGGCACACAAATCTACATGCAACATTGTGGAGCGCACCTTTGGGCTGTTAAAAAGCAGGTTCCGCTGCCTCCACAAAAGTGGAGGCGCACATCAGTACCCACCCCTCATCTGCTGTAAAATCATTACAACTTGCGCAATGCTGTACAATCTTGCCACTAGGAAAGGAACAGCAGTAGATCTACCAGATATTGAGGATGATGATGATGAATTTGCACACCCTGAGCCCAACACAGCAGGAGTGGCGCCAACAACAGATGGGAGTCAAAGACGGGCAGAGATCACACACAACTATTTCTAAGTAAGTAAGGAGACACAGCCAGTTGTTGTATTTACACAACGTAGTTTTATTCTCTTGGCACTACGCCAGTACACAAAGGCCCAAATGTGCCAGTCCAATTGTTGTCATCCATTAGGGAAGTCCTGGATTACTTCACCGATTCCAGTTCAGGGAGTGTGGGCAGCATCAGTGTCTGCGGGCATGCCCACTGTGCTGGATGCCATTGGCCGGCTGTCCTCACTGGCGGTGTGGGCAGTGGCAGTCCCATGCCGCCTGCTGCTCCTCCGGGTGTCAGTAACGGGGGGTCATGCTGCTCCTACTGGTGGTCTCCTCGCTCTGCCCCACATCCAGAGCATCAGTATTTGCCTACTTAGCAGTCATCAGCACCACAACTGCACTTGTCACTCTCACAAGGCCCCTGGAGACTTCACTGCTGCAGTGTGCCAGTCCCTCCTGCATGTTGACGCAGCGCCTGCAGAGCAGGGAAGTGGCAGTGGCTAGGCGGTTCACTGCCCTTGTGTGTTGTTCAGATCTCTGCCTCTCCCTGCACCTTGTTGCCCTGTCCTCGTCCAGCTTGCTGCACAGCAGCAGCACTGACAGGGACATGTCCTGCATGCCCACAACCATCTCTCTCATTCCCTCTGCCATTGAGCTGATGGCCTTATCAATGTTTTGTACATTTTCATTTAGGTGCTTCATCTGTCATTTGACCGACTGGATGGCCTTCACCTGCATGCGCTGCACCTTTACCATACTGGCCTCCAGGCCGCAGAAGACACCAGGACCCTTGCCATGTGGGTTTGGACTGCTTTCCCTGGCCCAGCGGTGTCTGGCCCCTGTGTGGGCCCCCTCGGCGGTGGACTACTGATGAGCATTGCTGTCCTCAACTGCCACGGTTGATGTGTCACCCCCGGAGTGTGCCCACAGCATTCCTTCTGGTTCTTTGCACTGCAAGTGTTGGTGCAGCCGGTGACGGTACCAGTTGAGGTGAGGACAGGAGTAGTGGTGAGGCCAGCAGTTGTGGGGAGGCCAGCAGCTGTGGTGATGCTGGCAGGTGTGGCGAGGCTGGCTGTGTTGGTGATGTTGCTGTTGTTTGTGTGGTGTGCCCTGCATTGGTACTCGCCTCCTGTGTGCCTTCCCTCCGGGGTGCACTACCTTCCTTGTCCTTGGGACGCGTGCGAGATGTCTCGCTTGTGGACAGAAAATCGTACATAAGCTCTGTAGTCCTGCAGCCCTGCTTATACAATTAAGTTCTCATCTCTGAAACACGGTCGCTATTGCCTCAGCTTGCTCTTCACTGATGTGTGCCGCATGCCTTGTTGTTTGGTGTGTTGTCTGACAGGGTAGGTGTTTCACTGACTACATCTCCCTTAATGCATTACAGGTGTATACTAAAACCTGCACTGGAGTGGGGTTCACACTACCACATTTGGGAAGGGGAAAGGGAAGGGGAAGGGGTGGGGTGATTGCTGTGCATGCTTCTTACCTTTTTTGGTGGAAGGTCGGGCTGAGCTGTCTGCATCCCCAATCCCACAGACGCTGTCTGGCACTATGGTGGACTCCACCAGCTCCTCAAGCTCAGTCAGGGCAGATGCCCTGTTCCTCCCTCCTCCTGTCTACCTCGCTTGTTTCTGGAGATCCGAAATTGTTCTCTTTGTCTCACTCCGGAGGTCATACCACCTCTTCTTGAGGTCGTCGATGTCCTGTGGGATCACTCCAATGGCATTCACCTTGGTTTGTATAGCCAGCCAAATCTTCCTTTTGGAAGATTCTGCCACCTGCAGGGACTGCTTGACAAACAACTTGTGGTGCTCCTTCACTTCCTCCTCCACAAGGACCTGCAGCTCCATGGTGCTGAATTTCACCTTCCTCTTCCTCTCTGCTTCGTCCCTTTCAGTGTCCTTGCTTGACATCATGCTGTTTTCCTGGAGTAAGTATCCCAGTGTCTCAAGGGCTCTGCTCTGCTCTCCCAGCCTCTCCAGCAGCTTCAGATTGAGTGCACCTGCATGGGTGTGGCCACTTCCTGGTTGGGAGGTGGGGTGGTTGCACCGGATTGGCTGATTCCTTAATTGATTCTTTTTCTGAATTGCCGATTCGGTATTTACCAAATCGGTATTTACCGAATCAGATTTTAAGATTTGGATTTTACCGATTAGGTTTTTACCGATCGGTGTTGGAGATCCGGTATTTCTTTACCGAATTTTACTGATTCGGTAAATATTACCAAATTTTTACCTACAACCCAAATACTGAATGTTTATTACCGATTCCGTAAAATTCAGTAATAAACGGTATTTAAGATTCAGTATTTGTGTTTTACCTACATATGGCCCAATATTCCTTTTGTGACATCTCTAGTCATCTGCAGTGGCGTAGGAAGGGGAGTGCGGTGGGTGCGGGCCGCCCTGGGTGTCTTCACTGAGGGGGTGACAAAATGGCAATTATATATGTTTTAAGCACATATTTTTGCCATTTTGTCAAGCCGGGCGGGATAAGTGTCATCACTGAGGGGGTGACAAAATTGTGAAGCCGGGGATGACAAGAAATGTTCCGCACTGGGTACCACCTGACCTTGCTACGCCACTGGTCACCTGTAATAAAGAAAAAATATGTAGCTGCTGAACTGTAATAACTTATTATAGTTGAGTTCTAACATCACAATGCCTGCTCCTTGAGTTTATTGTAGGAAAGACAAAATCTCTCCATTTGTGTACACATTCTGAGCTATGGCAATTTCTTTTAAATCTGACTTTTATGAAACTGAATCTAATATTTTTTACAAGAACCTCCTAACTTATTTTTGGTGTGTTTAATTTTGCACTACAGATTCAACCTTCCTTCTTAATGTCTGCAAACATGTTATCTCTTTCATATGAAGTAGCAAGACACCAGGGAACGGTGATGATGTGAACATGTATTAAAAGATAAAGTTCCCCTTGACGTACATTATAAGGATACTAACATACATTGAGTATCCAAGGGTCTAAACCAATGTTCTAAGCACTATGAACTCTAGAGAACAAAAACCAGAAATGTGTGCCGCACACACTTCTGGTTTTTGTTCTCTAGAGTTCATAGTGCTTAGAACATTGGTTTAGATCCTTGGATACTCGATGTATGTTAACATTGTGAATTGGGGCAAGGTATCCAGGCAGGTCTTCAAAGATTGCCTTAGACACTAGCTAAAAGTCTTTGTGTTTTGTACATTATAAGGATCCTGCATGCCATCTCAGAGATCAATGACTCATAAAGGAACTCGATTTTCAGCCTTCTTTCTCTATATGGTCACAGAATTCCTCCTTGACTTGAAAAAAATGCGCAATGTATGGCAGAGAACATTTTATCCCATGTCTGTGTGTACAGAGGTTTGTTTCCAACACACCTAGGGGCTCAGCTCATCAAGGGAGCAGTTCAGTCAGTCTGACCAAGATATGTCTTTATTTTGTTAGTACTGATAACTGTATCCAGACCAAGAAATTGAGCTTCTGTTTACTCATTGGCAAAGAACTGAAAAACACAAAACCCTACATTTTAGTGTTTCAATCCTGCATTTTTTTAAATGTGCATAAACACACACACACACACTAAACACATACACTTCCACACAGATATTTACAAGCTCACACATAAACACCCACACGTATACACAGACACTCAAACACACACCAAATAAATACAAACACATAAACACCTGTGGATTCACAAATCTTCACACAGACATACATACAACATAAAAACTTTTTGTAGGGGGACACCAGTAAAGATTGTTGGACTGTGCTCCACCAACACGTAATCTCACATAGAAGACAAGTACCTATGAAGAAATGACACAGGATTAAAAGCTAGACAACAATGATTCCAAAAATATGCTGCTAGGTTAAGATCAGTCACAATAATGGAAACCTATATATTGAAGTTTGCTCAAGATCACACTTGAGGGTAGAGCGGAAACTGAAGAAAGGACTCAAGAATCCTATTTAACTACAGGACCATGTTTTCTGTTTCGTAGAGTTTAATATGACTTTTCAACGGTGTGGCCTGTTGATAGCTAGGAGTACATGTTTTTATTGGACAGAATTTGTGTGCTACCACAAAAATGTGCTTGCCATCCACACAGTTGTGATCATTTTGTTTATTTATCCAGCTGCATGGGGTTGAACTTTCTAGGGC
The DNA here is from genome assembly GCF_964263255.1 of Lissotriton vulgaris. Taxonomy (NCBI): domain Eukaryota; kingdom Metazoa; phylum Chordata; class Amphibia; order Caudata; family Salamandridae; genus Lissotriton; species Lissotriton vulgaris. Next base: position 677,986,896 of record NC_141699.1, on the reverse strand, counting down.
ATACACATGCTATTAGATTGTCTTAGATAACTATGGTGCTTTTCTCAGGCAGCAACATAGATTGCAGTCATTGCCTACATTGACTTTTAGGGCAGGCTTGGCAGGGCAACTGTCACCTGATCTTTTAACCGACTTTAATAGTATTCTACAGTAATTTGCTTTCACACAACTACATATTAATTCCATTGCTATTTACTTGTAATGCTTTACATTATCATACACCATTATTTTAAAGCCAGAATTATTGGCATTGCCAATGCTTGTACTGTCCAATTGATACTGAGTTTGGGTGATGCTAGGTATTCACACATGTGTCCAGTCCTTTTGAGCGGCATTTCATATACAGTACAGGAGCAATGGGTTATATATGTGGGTGTTTTATAAATTAGGTATTTATTTATTGTATGACTTACTTTAGCAAATGCATACTCCACCACACTGTGATTGAGAATGCTGTTTGTTGCATGATATAAAACAGTCAGCCAAAAAATCGATTTTTTTTACATAAGTATCATAAGTATTTTAGATATAATGAGGTTCTAACTAGATATAATGAAAACACCTACAACATAAAGTTGAAGTTATTATTTTTTGCAGTTTTAAATTGAGAGAACCTGACCTAAAGGGACTGGACCACTTTACATGAGCACCAGATTACATAATACATTTTTTATGCATATGGACGTCAAATAATTTGCCTAGGATTACAAATGTTAAATCCCATTCCGGGCCTCAAACTTAAGTCTGCTGTTCTAGAGTCAGCAGCACTGATCGTTAGGCCACATCTCCTCTCTAACATAACCTAGAAATATTTCATCTTAAAGCAATAGCTGATCTTTTTCTACTTAAATTACTGAAATTTAAAATAAATATGAGTGTTGAATTTAAGTCCAGGACTTTGTGTTAGCATTAATCTTAAAGTTAGAGTTCATGTGTAGGGTTACTTTGAGTGTTAGTATAAGGCTTGGGCCTGATTTAAAAATGTTTTAACAGTCGCAAAACTTCAGATTCTGTAAATCTGAGGGTTTGCGACCGCTAAAACACTTTCAGTAATTGACTAAATCCAAATAATGATACGGAAAAGGTTTTCCAAATTGTTAAATGGGTTATGTTAATATTAGGAATTGCTTTAGCACTAAATCCAAATTGGTGGTAAGCCAAACAGGAAAAAGTCCCGAGTGGAGAATGTTGATAAAAACGTTTTTTAGGAGTAGACGGTGGTCGGCTGCATTTACAAAAAAAAGATTGCTATACTTTAAAGCAATCACATCTGAACCCATGCATGTGAATTAAGGCATTCGAAGTTGGTCGCAGTTTTTGACCTGCATGTTGCATATTAATGAGGTAGGTCAAATAGCGACGCATTATGATTCCAAATTTTCTCAACTGACCAATTAGTACATATTTCAGTTTGCAAAATTCCTTTCCATTTACAAAAAGTTAGAGCACAATTTGCAACCATTTTTGTGAATGAATATTTCCTAACTAAGGCCCTTCGATTCGGGACTGGGGTTAGACATAGAGTAGCACTGAGCTAAGCATCAGGGCTAGGATGTGGTAGAATCGTCAGCTGCTTGATTTCTGCATGTTTTTTTCTGCATTCAAGCTGTTAGTCCAGTGTCGTACAGTGAACAACTGTCGAGACCAAATATCTCGCATTTTGATGGCTAATTTACTAAACTATCTAAAAAACCTCTCAGAAGAGAGATTAGTCTGCTCAGAGGGTCTCATCAACCAGGAGGACACAGTTCAAATGAATGGGTCGGGAAGTTTTTTGTGATGCAGCAGGAAGTACCAGCACTGACAGGACAAGCACTGCACAGGCTCAGCATTTGGGGCCAGATGTAGGTAAAATAGATTTACCGATTTTTAATTACCGAATTTTACCGATTCAGTAATTAAAAATCGGTAAATCTAAGGGGTGGATATGTACGTATTCCAGATGTGCTGGAATACCGATTCGGAAGAATTCGGTATTTACCGATTCAGAAAATACCGAATCGGTAATGCCCATTCATTCCTATGGGCTTTGAAGCCCATAGGAATGAATGGGCATTACCTAATCGGTATTTACCGAATCGGTAAATGCCGATTTTCACCAGGATGCAGGGGGTGTCACTTTGACACCCTCTGGCACCCCCAAAACAGGCTTGGGTGCCATGTGGCAGGCATACATGCCCTAAGGGCAGGTCTGCCTGTCACATGGCATAGGTGTGCATGCACACTTGTGCATGCACACCGGAATCGGTATTTTACCATCAAATTGGATTTGATGGTAAAATTCAGTTTCTGTAAGGCCTCTGGGACTCTGAAGAGTCCCACCTACATCTGGGTGCCTCAGAATCGGTAAAATGACCACATTTTTATTTTACCGAATCGGTAAAATTACCGATTCGGTAATTTTACTGATTCGGTAAAATAATGCCCCCTACATACCTGTCACCCATTTACCGATCGGTAACGGCCGAAATCGCCTGTTACCGCTCGGTAAATGGCCTCAAACGGCCACCTACATCTGGCCCTTGGTGACATACTAACTTGGAGGTAGAATTTACAGATAGCAAGCGCCCTCTGGCCAGATGTCCGAAATTCTCATTTTGTGACTCCTAAATTGCGAATTAATAGAAATCACTATTTGTGCGTCGCAAATTGTTATTTTCGTACACTCCGATTTCCAAACAGAATTTTCTATAGATTGCATTTGCTATTAGGAAATCGCTAATTAAGAAATCTCTAAATTGGGATTTTCTAATAGGAAATGACAATTTAGGAACCGGAGCCCCAAATGCAGCTGGAACCAGTTTAATGATGTTAGAGCCCAGGTGGAGAATGATTACAGGGTGTGTCCGTCAGCCAGAGTACTAACACCACTTTTGGAAGCAGGGAGTGCCCCAACAACACTACTGCCAGCCCAGGAAAGCATCAGCACTCTGCTGGGAGTGAGCAGTGAACAGTTGCAGAGTTATGCCAACTTCGTGCTCTGCTGGGGGAGCAGAGTTCGTAAAAAAACACTGATTCTGCCTGCATGCCGGAGTTTGGCCCTGCTGATCACCCCTAAACACAATTATGTCTGCTCAGATGCATTTACTTAGGGCAAGGGGAGAGGAATCTAAGTACTTCAATTCCAATAGGCAGCTAGTTTGTAGTAGAACTCTATAAGACTGCACTTAGGAATTGCTACGTCTTTTTACTATGTTGTAAAAGGTACAAGTGTGTACTGTAGGGAAACCAGAAAAACACACAACGTGATGGACGGAATGTTGCACATTGGCAAAACATTCACCCTCAGTCACAGATCTGGGTTTAATCCATCGTTATTTTGCTCACCACGCCACCCCAGTTCAGACATGGCCATATGCAAATCAGTCTTGACCCTGTGCCTCATGGGAACAGTCCATCCCGAACTGCCAAGCCATGTCTTCCCTGGACCGGAAAAAAGCATCCTAGGACTGGTTTCTGGCTAACAGCCGTCATCAGCCAGGATAGCTTGACTCCAGTGGCGCAGTGAGCACGGGACCCACGTCTAGACATACCCTTCCCACATAGGGCGAACAGCAAAACACACAAGGTCATGGACGGAATGTTGCACATTGGCAAAACATTCACCCCCAGTCACAGATTTGGGTTTTATCCATTGTTATTTTGCTCACCACGCCACCCCAGCTCAGACATGGCCATATGCAAATCAGTCTTGACCCTGTGCCTCATGGGAACAGTCCATCCCAAACTGCCAAGCCATGTCTTCCCTGGACCGGAAAAAAGCATCCTAGGACTGGTTTCTGGCTATCAGCCATCATCAGCCAGGATCGCTTGACTCCAGTGGCGTAGTGAGCACGGGACCCACGTACTGTAGGGAAAACCCCTGTCCAGCCCCCGCTCTAGGTTGTGTGCTAAGCCTGCCTATGATTCCTATTTGTCCATGATATGTTCTGGATTCTTCCCATGTGCTTGACCTTTTCCTTTCCTGCACCACAGATCCGTATAGCATTATGAGCTCAGGACCAATGGGCTTCGTGGAGGATGATGTCAGCGTTGAGAGTGCACTGGGCACCCTAAGCTTTCTGAGCGCTCTTCATGTGCTGCCAAGCAGTCACAGCCGAGCCGTGGAAACAGAGGAGCACAAGGTTGCACCCCGAGGTCATCAGCCAAAAAGGCCAAGAGCTGCACTCACATCCAGCACAACCTGAGGCCTCTAGAGGCCACCAAGATGTGCTTTTGAGTGCAGTTTGAACTACAACCCCTGCCTCCCTTCTTCAGACGGGACTCTTAAAGTAAAGGTACTTTCCAATGAGTGCCCTGCCACCGTTTATGTTACTTCCCAATTTTCAGTAGGGGGGCGCTGTTCTGGTTCACGTGGAAGTTATTCTCAAGTTTGCTTCTGCGAAATTTGCACAGTTTAAATCCATATCCTATCATGCAAAAGTGCTCTGCCCTAATTTTCACTTCTTTGTGAGATGCTTTTAACTCTATTGAAAACCAGCCAGAATTGAAAATGTAGATATTATCTCTGCAAGTTACCTATTTTCAATCTAACATTACCATACCAGTTTTGCCAATCAGTCACTCAATTCCTCTGCTTCCGGCTGGCAGTTGACAGGCAACGGTACGGGCCAATGGATGTTGATTTGAGGCTGGCCTGATGTGGAGACTCTGCGGCATATTTTGGGAAGTAGGTACATGCAGGTCTAGATCATTAGCATGGAGGAAGATGAGAGCAACCAGGAGTGGGATTGTATGGGTGAGGAGCTTGTCTCCCTACAAGAACCTCCACAGATTATTACCCAAAAGTACTGTTGCCGGTTTTGTGAGGTGAGATGGGTGTGAGCCGTGCCAGTTCTGTGTACAATGAGTGCATAGTAAACAGGCGCTACCGCCATCCATGGGCGTAGTACGGGGGCTCACTATGCGCAGGTGTCAGTTGTCCGCCTCTTTACTTATTCCCCTTGTGCTGCTGGTGTGGATGGCACAGCATGCTGTAATGTAAAGTGCTGAAGGAGGAATCCAATGACTGCCAGCTTCACCTTACACAGGAGCTGGCAAAGTGGAGCACAGGATCACCTCTCAAATAGGGTGGAGCGGTACTCCACAGAATTCCACAGAGTTTTTATGCAACGCAACAGAATTCCCCATAGAGCAACCCTGTGAACTCCACCCACCCATACACATTACACCATGACTGCATATGAGGGGAAGGAAGCTGGTAGCAGCAGGAAGATGAAAATTAAGTTCTTGGAGAGGGGGCTGGAGGTCCTAAGAGGGTAGTGCATAAAGAACATGGACCAGCTATGTGGGAAGGTCTCATTCTCAGTTCCTTTAGCCCTGTAGACCACCATCTGGAAGCAGATACTTGAGAAGGTCAACTCCCTTGGAGTGCCACAGACCCCATCCCTGAGATACGGATGCAGTGATATGACCTGCGCTCCTGAACAAAGCAGAAGCTGATCAGCAGGATGGCAAGGGGATATGGGGCTGTAGAAGGACCATCAAAACACCCCCCACTGACTGCCATCGAGATGCTGATGAAGGGGATCCTTGGACCTGAGAGTGTTGTTGAAGTTGAGGAAATTGACATCTCCATCCCAGCAGGCACCAGCCATGGTAAGTCATCTCCCCCTATGTAGCATCCAGACCATGATGTTAGCCAATTCACATCACATACATCACAGCATAAAATACTCCACTAAGGTGTTTAACCTACACAGAAATGCATCATGGGAGTTATGGTGCACTTCATTGGCATGCTGTACAGAGCGCTGATGACTACATTAAATATCTGTGCACATCACTAACATGTCATACATACATGCAGCAGAGTCACAGTGTTATACCTGACAATAACTATGAACGCTATTGTGGCCATTAGAGATTCTTCCTAAAGACACAGTGCCTGCAGAGTAAGAAGATTGGTGCTGTTAATAGGGAGCAACAGCGCTTGACAGAGACAGTTGAGGACTGCTGACAATCAACTATGAAGCATGAGTACCGGGCGCAGCAGATGTGTCACAGGCAGTACATTTCCCACCTAGACACCATAAACCGCCTGTCAAAAGATACAGCAAGCCTGACCCGGTGTACAGTCAGTATTCAGACTGACATGTCTCACTGCTGCCAGAACGTTGCTTGTGGATGTGTGCAGGTCACAACTGCCCTAGAAAACATTAAAATGCACAACCAAGGCCCGCAACCATCCCCCACCACCTGAGAGTGGGGTAGGATCCAGGGTCAGTGGTGTGTTATTACAGGAGCCTTGCACAACTAGGCGTACACACACCCCATCCCTCTGGGTCTGACATGGCATCTGACCCACAACCTGGAAAAACAACCCAATACCAGGGGAAGAAAAAGTGTCTCCCTCACAAATCAGTGGTAAGAGTTGCCTTTGCTTGGCACACATTTTGCCTGGTTACATTCATGTTCTTCAGTTGTGATAGAACCCCGAATAAAAGCCAGTCACTCAGTTGTGCACCAAGCACTGCCCCATGCATGATGCCATGTTATCCTGCTGGGGCTCGAGATTTGATCAATATCTTATCACTCTTGATCTAAACCCGATTCTGGTCGGCTGAATCTTTATTGCCTGTCATTGAGGAAAGAAGGTGCATCTAATATCAGGTTAGTTCAATCAATAACGGGCTTGACTCGGAAGAACCACAGACTACTTCTAGCTTTCAAAGGTTTATTATAAAATCAATATAAGTTGCAAGTACAGGCATCTCAAAATGAGATTCACGAGATATACGGGCCCAACTACATACATGTGCTCTCTGAAAACCCTCAGGCGAGCCACGAAAACTACAAGTACCAATTCTAAAAATAATAGGGCTACCAGCATAGACACGTATTGAGATCTCTCTGACATTTACAGCAGGAGGGAAAATACAGGTTAGGCTGTCCCTACCCTGATCTGGATGGTATCCCTACTTAACAAGCTCTCATCCTACCAAAAGGTGTCAGTTGTGAATGTCTTCCTAAGAAGATCACCCACTCTTAATCTCTAAGTGGAAACCTATATTCGCCAGTCATGACCCCTCTCTGCCTACCCATCCGCTCTCTGAAGGGTCCTCAGGCATCTGCTCTACCTCCACCCAGGGGTGCTGTCCCTAATACAAAACAATAACATTCTGAGACGCCCCTCGGGAGACGCCCCTTCACGTGATGTTTTCTTCTGGCTTTTTCCATGATCTTCCCCGTTGAGCCTCGTGCGTTAGAGTTGACCTTGCTTCTCAGACTCGTCTCCGGCCCGCTGATACACCCCAACATTCTCGAACCCTCCTACATGTCTGCGTCGAGCTCCTAAACAGTTCTCTATTCATCTCATTATAAATTTGGACCCCCTCACATTTGCAGACAGACATCCGTAGCTGGATCCCCATTCCCGTAGACTTCTAACAGAAGTTTGCAACATTTCTAGACACAAGTCGGTCCGTGCCTTTACGTGCAGATTAGAACCGTTAGGCCTACAACCCTTCTCGCAGCAGTTAACTAATATAACATGTTAGTATCATTTCTGAATTAATAAAAGGAACTCACATCTATGGAATATAAGTCTAACGAATAAACAACATTAATCATAACATTTGTGCCGTCCATGTAAATGAAAGGTATACCATTCTAACTCTTTCAGGCATGGCCATGTGGCCTGTTCCCTTCTGTGCTTTGCAGCACGACCTTTTCCCATTAGCAGCTACATTTATCATGGACCTTGATTAATCACATCTAATAAGGTTATACATTTCATACTCATTTCTATATTAGCTCCACTTCTATATGTATATTCTCTACGTTGGCTACACAGTTTAGATATAGGTGAATATAATATTCGCACTCATGGCATTTCTCCTCATGACTTGTGCGTACTACATGTAATTCGGATATACTCATACATTTTACTCAGTTTACGCTCTCTCAGTTCCCCCCTTTGATGACCTCTCGGGGTCATCACCAACACTTAAACTGAAGTAATTGCTAGTGCTCCTCGTTTCTGCGTTTCTAGAGCCCTCAAGCTCCTATACTGATTGTCTTGTATAGCAGCCAATCTCTGTAGCTGCTCTCTTCTGGATCTTTCCAACTCATTTGATCTATACCATTGATACAGCCTCACCAATCCCCACAACATGATCACACAGATCACTATTATGATGATAGGTTTTAGGATGTACCAAACAAAGCTCCTTCCTATGTTGGCGAACCAACCTCCAACTTCACCCATTCCATGACCCACTTTTTCCCAAACATTTTCTTTTGTTAGGTCTTCGATCTCCTTGTGAATATTAGTTATATTCATAATGACCTTTTCCAGAGGCTTTGAATTGTCTGGAATGTAAGTGCAACATTCCTGGACCTTCAAAGCCTTACAGACTCCGCCCTCTTTTGCTAACAGGACGTCTAATGCAAGCCGGTTTTGAAGCACCATGGCCCTTATCGATTGCATCTCTCCTTCCACCAACATTAAGGACCTAGCAGTGCTAGCAGACAACCTGTCCACGACTGTAGCCAGTCGTCTAATTTTGACATCATTGAAAAGAGGAAAAACAGCTCCAAATACATCCCCGACCATTTCTGCATCTCTCAGGTCTCTTCTCCCCCTCACTGAGGCCTTGCCCTCGATGATCTCTAAGTCTTGGGCATGGTATATTTTGGGGAAGATGATTGCCAGATAACATGATCCGTACCAATTGTCAGGCAATCTCACGTAGGCGTTTCTCCCACACACAAAGTATACATTTGGAATCACTTGCATTCCTTTCAGGAAGTCCTTAGTATAGTATTCTATATTGAAAGCATGTTCACAACTGACTTCTCCTACGTACACATTTTCGTAATACGTTTTGGCTCTGTGAAGACATCATTTCCCTCTTTGCGTTTTATCTAGAGCTATTGGACCGCTACTACCTTTCCTCTTGTGTGACTTCTCTTCTTCGGTCCAATCTGTTTTCCCCTGTCCTGATTTCTTCAGGATCTTTTGCCTTCTATATCGATCATCCACCTGCCCTATAAACTTCTTCTCGACTTCTGACACCTTGCATGTCAGATTATTTCTACGGGCATGTGAAGTATCTAAAGTAATCCAAGGAATGAAGAACTTGGCCAATCTGTCTTCACTCTTCCAGTAGTCCCATTTGTTCATCTGCTTATAATTTGGGACTTCTGGTAACACAGAATCATAATTGGAGACATAGTATTCAAAACTATCTCTCCCATAAAATATACTAAGCAATAAGCTACATGTAATGCCATATGTCAGCGGGAGGTGATGATATCTAATGCCTTCATCTACAGACGCCGGCAACTGCATGCAGACATAGCAGTCCTTAACCTCCATGGCATCCACGTATTCATACAGAAGTTTAGCATAAGCGTTTGACCTATAGTCGCCTTGGGACTCATCTATGTGTAACCTACGGGCTTCTGCTGCTAATAACGCTTTCCCCTGTACATTTTCTCCCTTCTTACTAGCAACAGTGGGTTTCGATGTCACTACAGCCTTGTCATCCGTTACCTTTGCTTCACTTTCATGTCCCATAACATAAGATACAGTTACAACTAAAGCTATAAGGAAAATCACTCCTACTATTAATGTGCCTATTATACATTTGGCCTTTCTGTTTGGGGTGCCGGTCTCCATTTCTTCAGATGGTACTATTCTTTTCTTTTCTGTAACACAAAGTTCTTTTCTTTCTGCTCCTTTACAGTCTCTTTTGATCTTCCAGTCTTTTAGAACCACCTGTGGGAACTGGCACTCCTCTGTTGCAAAGTCTTTAAGCTTTTTACACAGACATCCCTAGCCCTTCTCCGTCAACTTATAGGGAAGTCCCTACAATTCTCTGCTTCCTGGGCGCTAGGTAATCTTCTTTCTTTTCTCGCTTATTTACAAAGTCTTTTAAGCATCCACTATAAGGCCTGGGCCTGCGGCTTGAATAGCATAGTTCAATATTTCCAAGCGAAGGATATTCTCCTCATGGTCTGTTACCTTGTTTCCAAAATCGGGGAATTGCAGTTCAGTGAAAAACATGTGCTTTAACTTGCTTAAGCGGGGAGGGCTGGGGAGTGTGAAAGTTAGTGTCCCTTCTGCTTCGACTCCGGGCACTAACAGCTTTACTTCCACCTTGATGATAGGTTCAGAGCAGGACACCAGCACCGCCCTGATCCTCCCTGTCGCTCGTTCCCAAGACATCTGTCTCCAGATAGGCCCACTCAGGGGTGGCGTATCTTCTGTTTGGCACACGTATCCTTCTTGATCTTCTTGGATCTGGTGCTGCAGCGCCCTGAGCACCTTCCTCCTGATCTGAGTCTTCCGATATTGGAGCAAGGGTTCTCTCCGGCGTTGACCTCAGGCTTGTACTCCTTCTCGGCGGCCAACTGGCTTCTCCACGCCTTACCCTTCTGCTCCTTCTCCTTCGGCTTGACTCGCGTTCTCTGTCGGCTGGGTCGGAGTCCGACTCGTCCTCCCAGCTACTTCCTCCTTCTGTAGCGTCGTCCGTTTCACTGTTGTACTGACCGTCCTCAGCCTGGTCAGACACACTTCCAGCTTCTTCTTGCACCTCTACAGCTTGGCTAGCCCCCTCTGTGGCTTCTCTGTCCGTTTCCAGACTTTCATCCGAGAGAGGAGCTGTGTCTTCCAGAGGTGCTGGAACCCTCCGCGTATGCGACGCGTGGATCCAGTTGGGCAGACTTCCCACTTTTACCGCTGTATTCGTGATCAGGATGACCTGGTAGGGCCCTCGCCAACGAACATCTAGGCAGCTTCTTCTCACGTGCTTTTTCACCAGGACCCAGTCCCCAGGATACAGGTCATGACACGGGCCCTGGCACGATGGAACCTCGGCAGCCTGCACCTGAAGGGACACAGAATGAATGGCGTCAGACAGCCCCTTACAATAGTCCAGGATCATATCATCTGTGATGTTTAACAGTGCAGCCGTCGGCACAGACGGCAGTCTCATTGCTCTCCCCATTAACACCTCATGCGGTGATAATCCTGTCCTCCTGTCTGGGGTACTACGAATGCTCATAAGGACTAAGGGCAGAGCATCAGGCCAACTCAGGGACGTTGATGAGCACATCTTGGCAATCTGGGATTTTATAGTGCAGTTCATTTGTTCCACAATTCCTGAAGCTTCTGGTCGATAGCTGCAGTGCAACTTCTGGTCAATGTTTAAAGCCGCACAAATCATCTTTACAAGCTCGCTGTTAAAATGTGTTCCCCTATCTGATTCCAAAGAGGCCGGCACCCCGAACCTCGGAATAAGCTCTCTAAGCAATAGTTTGGCTACTGTGAGGGTGTCGCACCTGCGTGTAGGGTATGCCTCGACCCATCGTGAAAATATGCAAACAACCACCAGGACATAACGAAGGCGGTTGCATCTTGGCATCTCTTTGAAATCTATTTGCATCCTATTGAATGGCCCTCCTGATCTCCCTATGTGGCTTAGAGCAACTGGTGTTCTCTTCCCTATGTTCAGCTGCTGACAGGTCACACAGCGCTGGCACACTGATTCTGCTGCTACTCTAAATTTGGGGTTATACCAGGTCTGCCTGAATACTCTCAGCATAGCGTCCCTTCCTAGGTGTGCTGGACCATGAATCAGCCTGGCCATTGGGCTCACCATCTCATTGGGTAATACTGCTCTTCCATCTGCTGACACCCAGAAATGGGCCTCACCTAGCACACATCCTGCAGTTTTCCATGCTTGCTTTTCAAAGTCTGGTGCATTTTCTTGCATACCCCTTAAGTCGTCCCAGGAGTCAACAGTTTCCAAAACCATAGCTAATTCAGTTCTGACATGTACTCCACCCACTTCCACCTCCGTGAAAGAGTACCCTTGTTCTGCGCAGTACCTTGCGACTTCGTCGGCATATCTATTGCCTTGTGACACGAAGTCCATATTTTTGGTATGCGCGGTACATTTCACAACAGCAATAGATGCTGGACATTGCAAAGCTTCCAACAGTAATCGAACAAACTCTCCATTACGAATAGGAGAGCCTGAAGAAGTCATGTAACCTCTTTGAGACCACAACTGCCCGTAATCATGAACTACCCCATAACCGTATTGGCTATCGGTGTATATGGTGACTCGAATTTGTTTGCTTGCCAGGCAGGCACGCGTTAATGCAACAATTTCAGCTACCTGAGCGGAGTGTACTCCTTCCAGGCATCCGGCTTCCACAACTCCCATTATTGTACATACAGCATAAGCTGCTCTCAACTGCCCAACTTCGTCTCTTACACATGAGCCATCGACAAAGAAAACTTCGTCTGGGTCAGTCAGTGGCTCATCAACGATGTCGGGTCTCGGTTTGGTGCATAGTTCAGTCACATCAAGGCAGTCATGGTCTGTACATTCATCCTCATCCTCGATATCTCTTGGAAGTGGCATCAAGGTAGCAGGGTTCAAAACAGAGCATCTCTTGAGGGTCACGTTCTCTGCAGCAAGAATGACTTGCTCATAGCGCGTGAGCCTGCTGTTGGTCAGATGCTGTGTTTTGGTCCTGGTCATCAACAGTTCAACAGAATGGGGCACGTATACCTCTAACGGGTGCCCCATGACAATGTTCTCACATCTTTCAATACTGACACCTGTTGCGGCAACGGATTTGAGACATCCGGGCAACGCTGCAGCTACTGGATCTAAAGTAGCTGAGAAGTAGGCAACTGGTCTACGGGCATTCCCATGGATTTGGACTAACACAGCCAAAGCACAACCCTCTCTCTCACAACAGTAGAGCAAGAATGTTTTATTGTAATCAGGCATTCCCAGAGCAGGAGCACGACACAGGTCCTCTCTCAGCTGTAGGAACGCCATCAAACAGTCCTTGTCCCATGGTACCGGATCACTCACCTCCTTGTGCGTCAGTTTTTGTAGTGGTTTTGCTTTTAGTGAAAAGTTGGCTATCCACTGTCGGCAATACCCCACCATCCCTAGGAACATTCTGACTTCTCTCTGTGTTTTAGGCGCATTCATTTTCATGATCGCCTCGATCCTGTCTGGTGACACTTTTCGTTTGCCTTTCTCAATTCTGTGCCCCAAATACTGCACTTCTGTCAGGCAATACTGCAATTTCCCGGGGGACACCTTGTGCCCATTCACAGCTAGGTGATTTAGCAAAGCAATGGAGTCCTCCCTGCAAGCTTCCTCTGTCTCTGACGCCACAAGCAGGTCGTCTATGTACTGGACCAGAACTGACTTCTGGGGCAGCACTAGACTTTCAAGATTTTTCTTCAACAGCTGGTTAAAGATCGATGGGCTTTCTGTATACCCCTGGGGGATGCGACACCATGTTAATACGCGATCTTCCAGCTTAAATGCAAAAAGAAAATGGCTCTCCTCGTCCAAAGGGATCGAGAAGAAAGCCTGGCACAGGTCTATCACCGTAAACCACTCAGCTTGGAACGGTATCTGAAACAGTATCACTGATGGATTCGGTACCACTGGACAACATGAAACGACTATGTTATTAATCTTTCGAAGGTCCTGCACTATTCTGAACTTTCCATTTGGTTTCTGCAAACCCATAATCGGGGAGTTACATGGACTACCCACGATTTCTTTCAATATTCCCTGCTTGATCATGGACTCGATCACGGGCTTTATACCGGCAATCGTTTCTGGAGTCAATTTATACTGGGGTGTTCTCGGAAACTCAGCATGCGGTTTTACTACTATCTTAACTGGTTCTACTCCCTTAACTAGCCCGATTTCCTCCCCAGTGAAATCCCACACTTCCGGGGCCACTGTCTCCCTTAGGTCCCATGGAAGTTCATCCACTGTCAAGGTGGGATATAGTTCCACACATATTCTCGAGTTTGCGACTTTGAAATCTGCGTCATCGTCGTTGGTCAATACCTCCACTCCTTGAGGTGTGCAGTATATTGTGCAATTTAATTTACACAAAAGGTCTCTTCCTAGCAGACACACAGGACTAGAATCGCAAACCACAAATTGATGCTCATCACTGTATTTCCCTATTTTCACCTGTACTGGTTCTGTCAATTGGCTGGTTATTCTCCTGTTTGCGACCCCCACCACTTGTATTGTCTCTCCAGACATGGGCAGGTCTGGAACTGCGGCTGATCTGATCGTGGATCGAGTGGCTCCTGTGTCCACTAGGAATGTCGTGGGGCACCCTGCCACCTCAGCCTCAACATAGGGTCCCCTCTGATCCACCTCCAAGGCTGCCCCGAGGGTGCAGTCCTCTCTTTCCACTCTCTGTCCAGTTAGTGGGTCTACGTAATAGCATTCCTCTCCACCTACAAACAGAGGCATCTGTCTATATGTCTTACCCATAGTCCCTACTCTGGGTGGCTGAGGGAACTGGGCTCATGGAGGAGGGGTCCCCCCTTTGAGCACCTTTCCCTGGTATGGCGTTACTCCTCTCGCAGGCGTACTCTGGACCTCTTCCTCCTCTACCTCCTGTTCTCCAGTTTCTACGTTGTAGGGACACTCGCGTTTCCAATGCCCCACCTCGTTACACTAGTGGCACCTGGTCGTTTTCTTCAAGGCAGCTATGTCTACTCTGGGTTTAAAGGTGGAGTTCTCTTCATTGCCCTTATTCTGGCTATACTGTTTCTTACCCCCAGTTCCTGTTCCTTGTTGCTGTTGCCCCCCTTTTGCTGACTGCATCTGTACCACCATCAATTTTTCCTTTAGCTTCTTTGCTTTAGATTCTATCTCATCACAACAGTACCTAGCATATCTCAGGATTTCATCCAAAGGTTTGTTTTGCCAACAAATCAAGTGTTGCTGAATCATTAGACTAATGTCTGGTCTCAGACCCAAAACAAATTTAGACACAAACTGCCCTATGTCTTTAGGATCCATTACGTCCAACCCGCTGTACTGCTTGAATGCTTTCAACAATCTCTCATAATATTCATGAACTGTCTCTTTGGGCTCCTGTCTAGTTCGATCTATTTTGACCCAATCTATGTCCTGCATTGGCACCTTATCTTTCAGCCAAGTCATCACTCTCTCATATTTGGCCATTACTGTCTCGGACGGTCCATTAGTCCGTGTATCTCTCTCTGGTTCCGATGTGGGCCACTCGGCACTAACTTTGCATGCTGTCCACAAGTCTCCTGGTACCACTATATCGAACAGAGTGTTCAGATCTATCCATAGGACTTTAGAGATTTTTACAAACCTCTCTACTTGCTTGTACCACTCTACCGGGTTCTCCCTCAATTTTGGGAAGGAGTTGGTAAAAGCAGCTAAATCTCCCCTACTCCATGGCACATGCACGTAGTTCCCATTTGCAACTTCACGCAAAGGGTATGCCTCTATTCCCTGCAATCCTCCAGGTGTCGTACCAAGCATGCTTCTCCTGACGGTCCCTTTCTTGGACCACCTCTCTTCCCATTTGTCCAATGCCCTCCACGTCCTTATTCCTGCGATCAGCTCCCTTATGTGTGTTTTTAACCCTATTGTTCTTCTCTCATCTAAATCTCGATCCGTATAATGTAACCTATGGTTACCCTGTAATGCTTTGGTCCTCGACAGGTCTACTGTGTATTTTTCTGCTAATTCGACTAACTTCTCATGTGCTGCCCTTGCTTTTCGTGTGACATCTTTCGACATGAACAGTATCTCATCCTGTTCATACATGTCCATTCTTTCTAAGGGCAAGGTACCGTCCACCATATCATCTAGATCAGACTTTAAGGTAGCAACATCGAGTCTTTTGGCTTTTATCTCTGCTCTCAGTATATCCTTATTAGGTGGCCCATTGGTTTCTCTTCCGTCCCAGCTCCGGGCTCTACGCTTAGGGTCAGGGGAGTTAAGGGGAGTCCTCCCTTGTTCCCATCTCTCCAGGTCCCATGCTCGCCCATCTTGCCTCGGGGGATGATGGAACACGAGCCTGTTTCCCTCATTCCCACTTTGTCCATTCTCTCTGGGCTCTCCTATTTCGCGACAGGATTCTTTGCTGTCCTCCATCCTATCGCTATTCTCCCTCTGCCTGGTGTCACTCAGTATCTTGTAAGACCCTTCTCGACTCCCTATTTCCCCCAGACCCCGTTCTCGTCAGCGCTCCCAATGGTTATGGCAAAGTCTCTCGCGACTCCCATTCTGTCCGTCCTGTCCAGACGCATGGTGAGTGCACTTAAAGCTGTTTCTATACTCCTGTGTTCTCCTATCCTCTCCGCTGTGAATTCGGCGTGACACCCCCTCACACTCAGGGCTTCTGGTAGGGTAAGGGTCTCTGCTACTATCTTGTCCCTTCTCGCCCCACTCTGGGTGACTTTCATCCGCTCCGCAATGTGTCCGGGTTCTGCTATCCTGGCTTTCCCTTTCTGCTTCTGCAGCTATGATGCTCTTGTGAGCCTCTACTGCCTCATCCCATTTTTTCATGTACTCGTTTAGCTCCTGGAAGGATTTGCGTCCTGACCCCCTTAGATCCGTCGGCCATCTAGGTCCCTCCGGATCTCCTGTTGTGTGTACTGGGGTACTCCAATCCCTCGGCCTGGGCATCTGACTTGAGGAGGTGATTGTATCGTTCCTCCTTACCATCCCTGCTCTCTCCCTGTCCTTTCTTACCTGTTCCTCCCCTCTGGCTCTCTCTGGGTCATAAATCGATACAATAGGGCCTATAGTAACAGGTACTTGCAGGGCATCTGGCAGTGCGTAGGAAGTGGCACACTCTGTTTCTGGGGCCCTCTGTACCACAAACCTTCCGACTACCTGCTGCACCAGATTAGGTTGGGACAGTTCTTTCTTAGCAGGGGGATCCCAATCAGTTATGGAAAGCGGTCCATTTTCCCCTACACTAGCCCCCCTTTCCCGGCTTTGCTCCTCATTACCTGTCTCTTTGTTGTATGGGGGTGGCCTATCTGTTAATAACCTATTTATCAGGCTGTCCTCTGTCTCGCTCTCATCATCTTCCTCACATGGATTCTTGTTTGGGGTCACTTCTAATACTGGGTACAATTTGTTTACTTCAATGTTATGCACTCTCCATCTTTTAGCATCCGCATCCCACTTAGCATCTTGCACTGCTCTTACCGAACGTTTCACCCTTTCTTGGCGTCTATTCAGGTTTCTCTCGTGCGCCGCCCTAATCCAGGCATTGAGAGCTTCGAACTGGGTCGGTCTAGGCATAGGTCTCATTGAGGTCATAACTGCTTTTAATCGGTGTAGCACCTCTAATCTGAACGTCCCGTACTTAGGAAACGTCAGTTCCTCATTTCCTTCTGTAATCTTACTCCACTCCGAGATCCACATTATTGTATGTAGCCCCACATTCACCTCCATGTAATAAGCCGGCGTACCCTCCGGCGGGGCTTCTTCCCCTTCATAAGATCTCCGCCTTTCTCTCTTAAATGCCGCTCTTAACCATTTAAAACATTTCATGATTAAACATACAATTTTCAACCTCGCTATTCTGTTTACTTCCTGATGACAATCCACCAATCCTAGCGCGGCTTTTCTAGCTGGCCTATCACAGCGCGGTCTTGCTCCGGCCGGCCAATCCCAGCGCGGCACTCTCTGACGTCACTAGTCTCCGCTTCGCAGCAGCACCCCTCCTTTCTCAGCTCGTCTCCCGGTCATGCATGCGTCCCATTCATACACTGAAAAATGACTACTTCCGACCAAGCCGTCACTTCTCTTGACTGTACGTCCACAGTCTGTCTGTAATTGTCACCACAATTGACGAAACTTCTTCTGTCTCTTCGATAGGTTGCTTACACACAGTAACTTCCGACCAGCGTCCGTTACTCACGCACTCACTCTTACGCGTCCCCTATCTCGGTCCTGCGGGCGATCAATGGTACCTCATGACCCCCTTCACTCTGGTTGACAATTACTCTGGATGTCCGATACACCCGAACCACTTAAGCTCTCTTTGAATTTAAGATTTGCACCGGTTGCGCGCGCTCACAACCTGTCTCACAGTCACTCTACAGGCATTCAACTCCGCTAGACATTACAACATAGATACAATACAGAAACACCGCAATCTAACACGCATGACCCTTTATACTCACTCTCGACCGATACTGCTGCTTTTCTGGTCTCACGTCATCCGGATCTTCTTCGGCGGGCGGTTCTTCCGATCATCGATCTCTAGGGGCCTTGGGGTAAGCTAACCTGGCCTAGGTCACCGTCCTCAAGAAAGCAACCATCCTCTGCTACCAACTGCTGGGGCTCGAGATTTGATCAATATCTTATCACTCTTGATCTAAACCCGATTCTGGTCGGCTGAATCTTTATTGCCTGTCATTGAGGAAAGAAGGTGCATCTAATATCAGGTTAGTTCAATCAATAACGGGCTTGACTCGGAAGAACCACAGACTACTTCTAGCTTTCAAAGGTTTGTTATAAAATACATGTGCTCTCTGAAAACCCTCAGGCGAGCCACGAAAACTACAAGTACCAATTCTAAAAATAATAGGGCTACCAGCATAGACACGTATTGAGATCTCTCTGACATTTACAGCAGGAGGGAAAATACAGGTTAGGCTGTCCCTACCCTGATCTGGATGGTATCGCTACTTAACAAGCTCTCATCCTACCAAAAGGTGTCAGTTGTGAATGTCTTCCTAAGAAGATCACCCACTCTTAATCTCTAAGTGGAAACCTATATTCGCCAGTCATGACCCCTCTCTGCCTACCCATCCGCTCTCTGAAGGGTCCTCAGGCATCTGCTCTACCTCCACCCAGGGGTGCTGTCCCTAATACAAAACAATAACATTCTGAGACGCCCCTCGGGAGACGCCCCTTTACGTGATGTTTTCTTTTGGCTTTTTCCATGATCTTCCCCGTTGAGCCTCGTGCGTTAGAGTTGACCTTGCTTCTCAGACTCGTCTCCGGCCCGCTGATACACCCCAACATTCTCGAACCCTCCTACATGTCTGCGTCGAGCTCCTAAACAGTTCTCTATTCATCTCATTATAAATTTGGACCCCCTCACATTTGCAGACAGACATCCGTAGCTGGATCCCTATTCCCATAGACTTCTAACAGAAGTTTGCAACATTTCTAGACACAAGTCGGTCCGTGCCTTTACGTGCAGATTAGAACCGTTAGGCCTACAACCCTTCTCGCAGCAGTTAACTAATATAACATGTTAGCATCATTTCTGAATTAATAAAAGGAACTC